>NC_062280.1:115708870-116347620 GCF_902655055.1 Lutra lutra | reverse complement strand
ATGCGTTTTTATACGTGTTGATGAAGGTAGTGGATTGATTGCTCTGTCTCTCATCAAGCATGTTTAGGGATGGCTGAGCAGACTGCACATCACAGTTCTATTTCAGTATTCCTGATTTTTTTTTATTTTTTTAATGAAGATATATTTTTATCCCCAGGGGTACAGGTCTGTGAATCGCCAGGTTTACACACTTCACAGCACTCACCATAGCACATACCCTCCCCAATGTCCATAACCCCAACCCCCCTCTTCCAAACCCCCTCCCCCCATCAACCCTGTTTGTTTTGTGAGATTAAGAGTCACTTATGGTTTTTCTCCCTCCCAATCCCATCTTGTTTCATTTACTCTTCTCCTACCCCCTTAAGCCCCCATGTTGCATCTCCTCTCCCTCATATCAGGGAGATCATATGATAGTTGTCTTTCTCTGATT
Organism: Lutra lutra; assembly: GCF_902655055.1. Lineage (NCBI taxonomy): Eukaryota > Metazoa > Chordata > Mammalia > Carnivora > Mustelidae > Lutra > Lutra lutra. The sequence goes on along the minus strand of NC_062280.1, from coordinate 116,347,190 downwards.
GACTTATTTCGCTAAGCATGATACCCTCTAGTGCCATCCACGTCGTTGCAAATGGCAAGATTTCATATCTTTTTATGGCTGCATAGTATTCCATTCTGTATATATACCATTTCTTCTTTATCCATTCATCTGTGGATGGACATCTAGGTTCTTTCCATAGTTTGGCTATTGTAGACATTGCTGCTATAAACATTTGGGTGCACGTGCCCCTTCGGATCACTACGTTTGTATCTTTAGGGTAAATACCCAGTAGTGCAATTGCTGGGTCATAGGGTAGTTCTATTTTCAACATTTTGAGGAACCTCCATGCTGTTTTCCAGAGTGGTTGCACCAGCTTGCATTCCCACCAACAGTGTAGGAGGGTTCCCCTTTCTCCGCATCCTCGCCAGCATCTGTCATTTCCTGACTGGTTAATTTTAGCCATTCTGACTGGTGTGAGGTGGTATCTCATTGTGGTTTTGACTGTATTTCCCTGATGCCGAGTGATATGGAGCACTTTTTCATGTGTCTGTTGGCCATCTGGATGTCTTCTTTGCAGAAATGTCTGTTCATGTCCTCTGCCCATTTCTTGATTGGATTATTTGTTCTTTGGGTGTTGAGTTTGCTAAGCTCTTTATAGATTTTGGACACTAGCCCTTTATCTGATATGTCGTTTGCAAATATCTTCTCTTCTGTTAGTTGTCTTTTGGTTTTGTTAACTGTTTCCTTTGCTGTGCAAAAGCTTTTGATCTTGATAAAATCCCAATAGTTCACTTTTGCCCTTGCTTCCCTTGCCTTTGGCGATGTTCCTAGGAAGATGTTGCTGCGGCTGAGGTCGAAGAGGTTGCTGCCTGTGTTCTCCTCAAGGATTTTGATGGATTCCTTTCTCACATTGAGGTCCTTCATCCATTTGGAGTCTATATTCGTGTGGGGTGTAAGGAAATGATCCAATTTCATTTTTCTGCATGTGGCTGTCCAATTTTCCCAACATCATTTATTGAAGAGGCTGTCTTTGTTCCATTGGACATGCTTTCCTGCTTTGTCAAAGATTAGTTGACCATTGAGTTGAGGGTCTATTTCTGGGCTCTCTATTCTGTTCCATTGATCGATGTGTCTGTTTTTGTGCCAGTACCATGCTGTCTTGATGATGACAGCTTTGTAATAGAGCTTGAAGTCCGGGATTGTGATGCCACCAACTTTGGCTTTCTTTTTCAATATTCCTTTGGCTATTCGAGGTCTTTTCTCGTTCCATATAAATTTTAGGATTATTTGTTCCATTTCTTTGAAAAAAATGGATGGTACTTTGATAGGAATTGCATTAAATGTGTAGATTGCTTGAGGTAGCATAGACATTTTGACAATATTTATTCTTCCAATCCAGGAGCATGGAACATTTTTCCATTTCTTTGTGTCTTCCTCAATTTCGTTCATGAGTACTTTATAGTTTTCTGAGTATAGATTCTTAGCCTCTCTGGTTAGGTTTATTCCTAGGTATCTTATAGTTTTGGGTGCAATTGTAAATGGGATGGACTCCTGAATTTCTCTTTCTTCTGTCTTGTTGTTGGTGTAGAGAAATGCAACTGATTTATGTGCATTGATTTTATATCCTGACACTTTACTGAATTCCTGTACAAGTTCTAGCAGTTTTGGAGTGGAGTCTTTTGGGTTTTCCACATATAGTATCATATCATCTGTGAAGAGTGATAGTTTGACTTCTTCTTTGCCGATTTGGATGCCTTTAAGTTCCTTTTGTTGTCTGATTGCTGAGGCTAGGACTTCTAGCACTATGTTGAATAGCAGTGGTGATAACGGACATCCCTGCCGTGTTCCTGACCTTAGCGGAAAAGCTTTCAGTTTTTCTCCATTGAGAATGATATTTGCGGTGGGTTTTTCATAGATGGCTTTGATAATATTGAGGTGTGTGCCCTCTATCCCTACACTTTGAAGAGTTTTGATCAGGAAGGGATGCTGTTCTTTGTCAAATGCTTTTTCAGCATCTATGGAGAGTATCATATGGTTCTTGTTCTTTCTGTTATTAATGTGTTGTATCACATTGATTGATTTGCGGATGTTGAACCAACCTTGCGGCCCTGGAATAAGTCCCACTTGGTCGTGGTGAATAATCCTTTTATCGTACTGTTGAATCCTATTGGCTAGTATTTTGGTGAGAATTTTCGCATCTGTGTTCATCAAGGATATTGGTCTGTAGTTCTCTTTTTTGATGGGATCCTTGTCTGGTTTTGGGATCAGGGTGATGCTGGCCTCATAAAATGAGTTTGGAAGTTTTCCTTCCATTTTTATTTTTTGGAACAGTTTCAGGAGAATAGGAATTAGTTCTTCTTTCAATGTTTGGTAGAATTCCCCCGGGAAGCCATCTGGCCCTGGGCTTTTGTTTGTTTGGAGATTTTTGATGACTGTTTCAATCTCCTTACTGGTTATGGGTCTGTTCAGGCTTTCCATTTCTTCCTGGTTCAGTTGTGGTAGTTTATATGTCTCTAGGAATGCATCCATTTCTTCCAGATTGTCAAATTTGTTGGCATAGAGTTGCTATTAGTATGTTCTTATAATTGTCTGTATTTCTTTGGTGTTCGTTGTGATCTCTCCTCTTTCATTCATGATTTTATTTATTTGGGTCCTTTCTCTTTTCTTTTTGATAAGTCTGGCCGGGGGTTTATCAATCTTATTAATTCTTTCAAAGAACCAGCTCCTCGTTTCGTTGATTTGTTCTATTGTTTTTTTTGGTTTCTATTTCATTGGTTTCTGCTCTGATCTTTATGATTTCTCTTCTACTGCTGGGTTTAGGGTTTCTTTCTTGTTCTTTCTCCAGCTCCTTTAGGTGTAGGGTTAGGTTGTGTACCTGAGACCTTCCTTATTTCTTGAGAAAGGCTTGTACCGCTATATATTTTCCTCTCAGGACTGCCTTTGTTGTGTCCCACAGATTTTGAACCGTTGTGTTTTCATTATCATTGTTTGCATGAATTGTTTCAATTCTTCTTTAATTTCCTGATTGACCCATTCATTCTTTAGAAGGATGCTGTTTAGTCTCCATGTATTTGGGTTCTTTCCAAATTTCCTCTTGTGATTGAGTTCTAGCTTCTGAGCATTGTGGTCTGAAAATATGCAGGGAATGATCCCAATCTTTTGATACCGGTTGAGACCTGATTTAGGACCGAGGATGTGATCTATTCTGGAGAATGTTCCATGTGCACTAGAGAAGAATGTGTATTCTATTGCTTTGGGATGAAATGTTCTGAATATATCTGTGATGTCCATCTGGTCCAGTGTGTCATTTAAGGCCTTTATTTCCTTGTTGATCTTTTGCTTGGATGATCTGTCCATTTCAGTGAGGGAAGTGTTAAAGTCCCCTACTATTATTGTATTATTATTGATGTGTTTCTTTGATTTTGTTATTAATTGGTTTATATAGTTGGCTGCTCCCACGTTAGGGGCATAGATATTTAAAATTGTTAGATCCTCTTGTTGGACAGACCCTTTGAGTATGATACAGTGTCCTTCCTCATCTCTTATTATAGTCTTTGGTTTAAAATCTAATTGATCTGATATAAGGATTGCCACTCCTGCTTTCTTCTGATGTCCATTAGCATGGTAATTTCTTTTCCACCCCCTCACTTTAAATCTGGAGGTGTCTTCGAGTTTAAAATGAGTTTCTTGTAGGCAACATATAGATAGGTTTTATTTTTTTATCCATTCTGATACCCTGTGTCTTTTGATTGGGGCATTTAGCCCATTAACATTCAGGGTAACTATGGAGAGATATGAATTTAGTGCCATTGTACTGCCTGTAAGGTGACTGTTATTGTATATTGTCTCTGCTCCTTTCTGATCTACTACTTTTAGGGTCTCTCTTTGCTTTCAATATTTCCTGTAGAGCTGGTTTGGTGTTTGCAAATTCTTTCAGTTTTTGTTTGTCCTGGAAGCTTTTAATCTCTCCTTCTATTTTCAATGATAGCCTAGCTGGATATAGTATTCTTGGCTGCATGTTTTTCTCGTTTAGTGCTCTGAATGTATCATGCCAGCTCTTTCTGGCCTGCCAGGTCTCTGTGGATAAGTCTGCTGCCAATCTAATATTATTACCATTGTATGTTACAGACTTCTTTTCCCGGGCTGCTTTCAGGATTTTCTCTTTGTCACTAAGACTTGTAAATTTTACTATTAGGTGATGGGGTGTGGCTTTATTCTTATTGATTTTGAGGGGGGTTCTCTGAACCTCCTGGATTTTGATGCTTGTTCCCTTTGCCATATTGGGGAAATTCTCTCCAATAATTCTCTCCAATATACCTTCTGCTCCCCTCTCTCTTTCTTCTTCTTCTAGAATCCCAATTATTCTAATGTTGTTTCGTCTTATGGTGTCACTTATCTCTCAAATTCTCCCCCCGTGGTCCAGTAGCGTTTGTCCCTCTTTTGCTCAGCTTCTTTATTCTCTGTCATTTGGTCTTCTATATCGCTAATTCTTTCTTCTGCCTCATTTATCCTAGCAGTGAGAGCCTCCATTTTTGATTGCACCTCATTAATAGCTTTTTTGATTTCAACTTGGTTAGATTTTTGTTCTTTTATTTCTCCAGAAAGCGCTTTTATATCTCCCGAGAGGGTTTCTCCAATATCTTCCATGCCTTTTTCGAGCCCGGCTAGAACCTTGAGAATCGTCATTCTGAACTCTATATCTGACATATTACCAATGTCTGTATTGATTAGGTCCCTAGCCTTTGGTACTGCCTCTTGTTCTTTTTTTTGTGGGGAATTTTTCTGCTTTGTCATTTTGTCCAGAGAAGAGTATATGAAGGAGCAAGTAAAATACTAAAAGGGTGGCAAAGACCCCAGGAAACTATGCTTTAGCCAAATCAGAAGAGATCCCAAATCGTGAGGGGGGAGAAAGGGGATAAAAAGAGGTTAAGAAAGAAAAAAAATAAAGAAAAGAAACAATTAAAAAAAGAAAACCAATAAAGAAAAAATATGAAAAGGAAAAAAAAATATATATATATGTATATTAGATAACCTAGTTAAAAAATGTTAAAAAAGAAAAGGGTAAAATTTAAAAAAATTTAGCAGAAGAGAAAAGCAAAATTGAAAAAGAAAAAAAATTAAATTAACCGCAAGGCTAAGGTATCATGGGGAGAAAGCCATGAGTTCCGTGCCTTGCTTTCTCCTCCTCTGGAATTCCGCTGCTCTCCTTGGTATTTAAACTGCACTCCTTGGTGGGTGAACTTAGTCCTGGCTGGGTTTCTTGTTGATCTTCTGGGGGAGGGGCCTGTTGTAGTGATTCTCAAGCGTCTTTGCCCCAGGCGGAGTTGTACCGCCCTTAACAGGGGCCGGGCTGAGTAATCCGCTCAGGTTTGCTTTCAGGAGCTTTTGTTCCCTGAGTGCTTTCCGTACATTTCGGAGGACAGGAGTGAAGATGGCGGCCTCCCAATCTCCGGCCCGAAGGATCCAAGAACCTGGGGCCCCGGTCTTCAGTGCGCCCTCAGAGAACAGCGCCCGATTACTCCCGTGACCCTGGCCTCTTGCTGCACTCCGAGCTGACCAAGCCTGCGACCGGTTTAAGGTAACCCCGAGTTTAGAGCTCACTCCTCAGCTCTGTCTCTGTGGCCGGCTTCCCCCTTCTAATACCTGTAAGCTCTGTGACACTCAGACACCCCCGATCCTTCTGTGACCCTGCGGGACCTGAGGCCACGCTGACCACGCATGGTCTTCACCCCGGTTAAGCCTCTGGAGCGATGTCCCTTAGCGGAACAGACTTTTAAAAGTCCTGATTTAAAAAAAAAAAAAAAAAAAAAAAGTCCTGATTTTGTGCTCCGTTGCTCCGCCGCTTGCCGGGAGCCGGCACCTCCCGCCGTGGTCTATCTTCCCGTTTCTTTGGATTCACTTCTCCGCCAGTCCTATTTTCAGATAGTGGTTGATTTTCTGTTTCTAGAATTGCTGTTCTTCTCTTTGATCTCCCATTGGATTTGTAGGTGTTTGCAATCTTTAGATAAGCTATCTAGCTGATCTTCTGCTACCTGAAGTAGCTTCAGCCTGCTACTTCTCCGCCATCTTGACTCCTCCCAATCTCTCACTGTGGTTTTGGTTTGGATTTCCCTGATGCTGAATGATGTTGAGCACTTTTCCATGTGTCTGTTAGACATTTGGATGTCTTCTTTGCAGAAATGTCTGCTCATGCCTTCTGCCCATTTCTTGATTGCATTATCTGTTCTTTTGGTTGTCGAGTTTGATAAGTTCTTTAAAGATTTTGGATATTAGCCCTGTATGTGATATGCCACTTGCAAATATCTTCTCCCATTCTGTTGGTTGTCTTTTGGTTTTGTTAACTGTTTCCTTTGCTGTGCGAAAGCTTTTTATCCTGATGAGGTTCCAATAGTTCATTTCTGCCCTTGCCTTTGGAGATGTGTGTAGCAAGAACTTGCTGGGGACAAGGTCAAAGAGGTTGCTACCTGTGTTCTCCTGAAGGATTTTGATGGATTCTTGTCCCACATTGAGGGTATTTCATCCATTTTGAATCTATTTTTGTGTGTAGTGTAAGGAAATGATCCCGTTTCATGTGGCTGTCCAATTTTCCCAACACCATTTGTTGAAGAAACTTTTTTTTTCTCTAGTGGATACTCTTTGCCTGAATTGTCAAGGATTAGTTGATCATAGAGCTGAGGGTCCATTTCTGACCTCAGTATTCTGTTCCACTGACATATATGTCTGCTTTTGTGCCAGTACCATACTGTCTTGATGATTATAGCTCTGTAATAGAGCTTGAAGCCCAGAATTGTGATGCCACCAGCTTTGGTGTCCTTTTCCAACATTCTTCTGGTTATTTGGAGTCGTTTCTGTTTCCATACAAGTTTTAGGGTTATTCGTTCCAGTTCTGTGAAAACAGTTGATGGTATTTTGATGGAGACTGCATCGATTGTGTAGTTTGCTCTAGGTAGCATAGACATTTTCACAATATTTCTTCCTCCAATACGTGAGCATGGAACGTGTTTCCATCTCTTTGTGTCTTCCTCTATTTCTTTCATGAGTATTCTATAGTTTTCTGAGTACAGATCCTTTGCCTCTTTGGTTAGGTTTATTGCTAGGTATCTTATGGTTTTGGGTGTTAGTGTGAAGGGGAGCCACACCGTAATTTCTCTTTCTTCTGTCTCATTGTTGCTGTATAGAAAGGCAACTGATTTCTGTGCATTCATTTTATATCCTGACACTTTACTGAATTCCTGTATGAGTTCTAGCAGTTTTGGGATGGAGGCTTTTGGGTTTTTCACAGAAAGTATCCTATCATCTGCAAAGAGTGAGAGTTTCACTTCTTCTTTGCTGATTCAAATGCCTTTTATTTCTATTTGTAACAGCAATGTTCACAATAGCCAAACCATGGAGAGAGCACAGATATCCACCAACAGATGAATGGATAAAGAAGATGTGGCATGTGTATTCAATGGGGTACTATCCAACCATCAAAAAAATGAAGTCTTGCCACTTGCAATGACATGGATGGAACTAGAGGGTATTATGGTAAGCAAAATGAGTCCATCATTGAAAAACAATTATCCTAAGATCTCAGTGATAAGGGGAATTTAAGAACAAAGGCAGAGGATCATAGGAGAAGAGAGAAAAAAATGACACAAGATGAAAACAGAGAGGAAGACAAACCATAAGAGACTCCTAATCTCTAGAAACAAACTGAGGGTTGCTGGAGGGAAAGGGGGGGAAGGGATGGCTGGGTGATGGACGTTGGGGAGAATATGTATTGTGGTGAGCGCTGTGTGTTGTGTAAGACTGATGAATCATGTATCTGTACCCTTGAAACAAATAATACAGGATATGTTAATAATAGGAATAATAATAAAGAATAAATAAAGGCTCCCATTAGGAGTGTCCCTGATAACAAGGGCTCTCCACTAAGGCATGCATCTAACACTTTCTCAGTAATTTTCTTTCTAGAAAAATAAAGAGAGCTTTGTACAGAAAGAATTTGGATATCTACTAAAAGCAGATTTGCCATGGACTCACAACAGTAACTATTCACTTTTCAAAAATAATATACAAAATACTCATTTTTTCCAACTAAGTCACATTTAACACCTTTTAAACTAAACTTCTATGAAAATCTCATTTGAAATATAATATCCAGAACTTATACATGCCAGAAACTTTGGTTATTTAGTTATTTGGATACTGAAGATTGACAGAATGATGTGCCAAGCATAGGGTGAAGCTACAAAGCAAAGACAAGATAAAGTATAGAAGAATAAGATTGGACAGATTTTGAATCTTTCTTTCCACTTTGAGTAATTTTCAATTTATCAAAAAGTGAAATTACAAGAAATAAATCTATCTGCTTCATTTCAACTCTTAATCACACACCTGCTTCTTAACAAAATAAAAACAAAACAAAACATTTTTTTCCTTAAACACAACCACCGTTACTTTTGAAATCCTAGTTAATAAAAAAGAAAAAAAATAGTTGTCTTCACTGAGTGTAGAATATTAAATTTACTCTACCTTCAAATCCATTTACCTCTCCAAGAGTCTGCTCTGTTGCTAACATTGATAATTCCTGTTAAACTTGCATGCTGAGAAGAGGATTAATGAAGATGAGAAGAGAGTTATGATAGAAGTAGAAGGGAAAATTGGCATTTGCCATCTAATCTGTGGCACTGGGATTTCCTAGAAAGTAAATGTCATCAGTCATGTCAGTTAATCCACACTGTACCAGTCCCCAGCCAGAGGACAGGGAACCCTAGATGAGGGTAACTGGGGTAATCACAGTATGACATCAGGGTTATTAGACACAACTTTGGGCAGAAGAGTCCACTTAAGGATGTGGTCAGAATGTACAACCAATGATAAGCAGTGCCAAAATGAAGTCTGTCTACCATAAGTTTACCAGTGTTTGAAATTCATTATTCAGGAAGAAAAAAAAACTTCTGAATGAAGGTCCAGGAGACGGGAGAGGATCCAAAAGCTGAAGGATGGCAGCACAGTGATAAAGGTGGACATGTCAAGGGACAGAATGAGAATTCTGATTTCTTGCCACTTTTCTTTAATTGTATTTGCTCACATTCATTTTGCCCCTCCTGTTTATGCAGAGCATCAGCATGTGGATGAATGAAAGAATAAAATATTGTCTAAAAGCACTTAAGATACATTATATGAATTTAATTCACACTTTGGCAAAATAAAAGAGGTTTTTTGGTGTCTTTTGCATCTCCCCTAAACCTCACCTCCTCTCCCAAACCCTTGCTTTTGGTTTCTGTCAGCATTTGAAGACTGGTTAACTATATGGCTCTCTTCCTTTTCTCACGCTCCTGCTCTTTTATTCAAGAAGTGGCTGAAAGGGTAGTGAAATTTATACTCCTTCCAGAATTATGAACACCGGAACAAACATATGAGCCCTTGTTTGAGATAGTGGCTAGAATGATATTCTGCTAGGATCAAAGATTAGCAACCAATCCAATCTGCTGGTAGTCATGCTGGATCCCTCATGACATATTCTGAATAGGACCATTGGCTAGTGGACTGACCTAGTTCAAATTAATATAGAACTATTAAACACAAAACATCTCTCAGTCCATAACTCCCCTATGCCCTACTCTGTGCCTAACCCAAGATCATAAAAATTACCTCTAATATATTCTTCCAATTCTTGTGTAACTTTACCTCTTAAATTTCGATCCTTGATCCACTTCAAGGTAATTTATTTTGTATATTTGTATAGTGTGATGTATCAATGTTTTTTTTGTTTTTTGCATATTGATATATTGATATCCAACTTTTCTAGCACTAACTGCTGAAAAGACTCTCCTGCAATGCATTCCCAACTTTACCAAAAATCTGTTCTGTTCCTTTGATCTCTATGTCTGTTTTTATGTCAATAACACACTGGTTTAACTAATGTAGCTTTAAAGCAAGTTTTGAATCCTTTGATTTTATTCTACTTGTTTGAACTGTTTTGGCTCTTCTGGGTTCCTTTCCACTTAAATTTTCAGGTCACATTAATGATTTTTTTTTTTAAAGATTTTATTTATTCATTTGACAGAGAGAAATCACAAGTAGGCAGAGAGGCAGGCAGAGAGAGAGGAGGAAGCAGGCTCCCCGCTGAGCAGAAAGCCCGATGTGGGGCTCGAACCCAGGACCTGGGATCATGACCTGAGCCGAAGGCAGCGGCTTAACCCACTGAGCCACCCAGACGCCCCTACATTAACGATTTTTAAATTATATTTCAAATTTAGAATAGTTCTGTGTTTTGGGAAAAATTACAAAGAGGAAACAGAGCATTCCCTTGCACCTCACACACAGTTTCCCTGATATTAACATGTAGCATTATTTGTCTCAATTATGAGCACATTTGTCTCAATTATGAGCCAAGATTGATATATTGTTAGCCGAAGTCCATACTTCATCTGGATTTCTTCAGTTTTCCCCTCAAGTCTTTTTTCTGTTCTGGGATGTCATCTGGGTACCATGTTATGTACATTTAGCTGTCTCCTTAGGCGTCTCTTGCTGTGGCGGTTTCTTGGACTTTCCTTGTTGATGGACTTGATAGTTTTGAGGAGTACTGGCCAGGAATCTTGTAAAATGCCCTCAACTGTGATTTTTCTGATTTTTTCTCTGGGGTCTGGGTTTTGGGAAATAGACCACTAGGGTAAAGTGCTGTTTTCATCATGTCATACTAAGGATACATACTAGCAGCCTGATATGTCTATCAGTTTTAACCTTGATGACCTGGCCAAGGCACTGTTTGTTAGGTTTCTTTCTTTTAAATTTACACTCCCACCTGCCCCCATCTTCTATCCTGTACTCTTTGGAAGGAAGTAACTATGTGCACATTACATTTAAGGAGCGGCATATACAGGCGCCTGGGTGTCTCAGTGGATCAAGCCTCTGCTTTTAGCTTAGGTTATGATTTCAGGGTCCTGGGATCCAGCCCATCATTAGACTCTCTGCTCAGCAGGGAGCCTGCTTCCCTCTCTCTCTGCCTGCCTCTCTGCCTACTTGTGATCTCTCTGTCAAATAAATCAATAAAATCTTCAAAAAAAAAAAAAGAAGTGGCATTTAGGCATACCTCATTTTATTGCACTTCACTTTATAGAAGTTTGCCGGTACTGCATTTTTTAAAAATTGGTTCTTGGCAACCCTGAGTTGAACAATTCTACTGGGCACCATTTTTCCAACGGCATTTGCGCACTTCATATTTCTATGTCACATTTTGGGAATTCTCATCAAATTTAAAACTTTTTCATTATTATTTGTTTATGGTTATCTGTGATCAGTGATTATGATTTGCTGAAAGATCAGAGGATGGTTAGCATTTTAGCAATAAAATTTTAGAAAATTTTTTGATAAAGTATTTTAAACAAGGTATGTACATTGTTTACTAGGCATAATGTTATTTTACACTTAATAGAATGTAGTACAGTATGAACATAAAGTACATTGGATATTTTATGCATTGGAAACTGAAAAATTTTGACTTGCTTTAGTGCAGTGATCTAGAAGCAAGTATCTACAAGGTAATCCTGTATTTAGATAAGTTATTTGGAACTTTTCTACATAGTGGATTTTTCTACTCCCCCACACATATGTTAATTTAGTGAATCATTTGTTTATATTATATTCATGAACATTATCTTATATTTTGGAGTTATAATCCATTACTATTTTATTTTATTTTATTGCTCAAATTGCTCCAGCTTTGGCTTTTAGGACCTCTTCCAGGTTCTTCCTGAATCCCTCTGACATATGCCCATCATTGTGATTTTCATTTTTATGTTTGTTTTGAGCACTTCCTTACTATCTAGCACTGTAAGTTTGTATAAGAAAGCATATAGGGGCACCTGGCTGGCTCAGTTCGTAGAACATGAGACTTTTGATCTTGGGGTTGTGAACTTAGGCCCTACATTGTGTGTAAAGACTACTTATGAAAATAAAAAAAAAGAATGGCTATGATAAAGTAGAAAAAATTGTTAATTAAAAAAAAAGCATGTAGTGAGATCTCATATTTTGTTTTTTGTTTTCTAATCCAATATAACAATCTCTTTTCTTTAGATTTTATGTATGTATGTATGTATTTTAGAGATAGATATAGAGCATGTGTGAGTTGGGGGAGGAGCAGAGGGAGAGGGAAAAGCAGACTCCATGCCGAGGTCAGAGCATGATGTGGGGCTCTATCCCGTGACCCTGCAATCATGACTGGTGTCAAAATCAAGAGTCAGACACTAAGCTAAGGCACCCAAGCACCCTGACAATCTCTGACTTGTGATTAGAGTGTTTAGTTCACTCAGATTTAATGTAATTAGTGATAAATTTCAGTTTTCATCTGCCATTTTTGTATCAGATTTTTATAAGTCTTGTCATTTTATGTCCCCAGGATCCTACTTTACCTCCTCTTTCTGTTGTAAACAAGTAATTTTATAACACTTTAATTATTCTACTGTTTTTTAGCAATATTACCAAGCATTTCATAGTGGTTGCTTTCATTATAATATCCATCTTTAACATCACAATCTACCTCAGGTTAATAGTGATTTAATTCTGGTAAAATCGAATAATTTCATATCAGATCAGCTTCATTGATTCAATCTGCTTCATACTATATATTCAGGATGTATTTATATATACATATTCATTCCGGTGCTCCTCAACTTTTTTCTATGATTACAAGTTACAATTTTCTTTTTACCCTAAGGACTATTTTGGGGGGGAGAGGGGTAATGAATGCTAGTAAAACATCTGTTTTTGCTTATCCGACAGCATATTTTGCCATTTTTGAGGGATTGTTTTGCTGGAATAGAATCTCGACAGACTAATATAGCACTTTGAACATATCATCCTATTGCCTTCTTGACCTCTCTTGTTTCTAAATGGGTATCATGATAACATGTCCCCATGTGTGATGAGTTGTTTTACACTTGTAGCTTAGTGATATTTCCTTTGCCTTGCCTTGGCACTTTGCTTTTGATACACAGAAGCTGTGCTTAAGCACCTCAAATTTAGAAGGCTTCCATTCTCTTCCAGTGGAGCAGTATGTGGGTTGAGAGATGCACTCAAAGTCGTAGTCTTTGAAAAGACTATACTTTGGGTGCCTGGACGGCTCAGTGGGGTGAGCCTCTGCCTTCTGCTCAGGTCATGATCTCGGGGTCCTGGCATCGAGCGCTGCATCAGGCTCTCTGCTCGGTGTGGAGCCTCTTCCCCTCTCTCTCTGCCTGCCTCTCTGCCTACTTGTACCCTCTTCTCTGTCAAATAAATAAATAAAATCTTTAAAAAAAAAAAAAGAAAACACTACACTTTGAAAATTCCCTTGCCTTTTGCATTTTGCCAGATTTCTAGAGTCTGCTTCTGATGACAGAAGTGAGAGGTTTATTTCACCTCCTTTTCTGCATTTTTTTTATGTGTAAGTTCTCCCCATAAACTTTTGGCCTGCTGATTGCCACAAACCAGAATGAAAACTTGGAGCTAGCAGACTTGAAGATTTTCTCTGTGATTTAAGCCAAGTAGGCCAGTTAAGGTGAGCAAGCTGCAAGTTTTCACTCTCCACCAGTACTCTCCACCCTCCACAGAAGTGTGTATTCTCTTTCAGGTAAAATTACAGTTCTTCCAGAATTGATCTGGGTGGTGTGTTGAGGGGAAATAGAAAAAGAAGAAGTTCTAGGCAAGAAAATCATTCTCTTCCACCATTCTTATTTGGAGCTCTTGTCATTTTTTAAGTAAACACTTCTTAATTTGTTATAGGCCTCTAGTCAGTATCCAACACCTTTAAATGGCTGGGTTTCCTTTTCCTTAATCATTTTAAACCCATTTTATCCTAAAGGCTACGTAATAAAGACCTTTCCTATACTTGTTTATATTTGCTTTCTACAGAGGGAATCACCTAGCCTTCTAGAACCATTGTTGGAAATCCCATAATTATTAAATTACTGAAAGGGGTTCAGTGAAACTGCTGAGAAAAACAAAATGCTACATCGAGTCATAGGCAGAAGGGGAAGAGATTCAGGTTTAAAACTCTAAGTGAAAATCAAATATGCTAGACACCTGTTGAAGACATATGCTTATTCTCTAAAGACTCATGCTTAACACTTACAGATTATAGAAGGTTTTAGCTTCTCTATGACCATGATTATATCTGAAGTTAAGCATGTATTGGTTTTGATTTACTAGTTGCAGATAAAGTTATCAAGTTTGAACATAGCTTGTGTATTTGTATAAACTGCTCAGAAGTCTCACAAATGATGTTCACCCTGTGTGTTCTCCACACCCTCCTGGCTTTTAATATGTGTGGCAGGCCTGAATTGTGCTTACAAGCACCTTCCTTCTCTGGAACACTGCCTGGTTGGCTCTAAAGGGTGCTGCCTGGCCATCCATGCCTGTTCCTGTGCTGCTCCAGTGCAGTCCTCATTTCGCAGCTGAGAGGGTGTTGGCATGGTGTAGGGAAATCACTGGAAATTTGGTCTGTAACCTCCCTGGCAGGCTTGGCTCTGCTTACCAGCTTGTGTGCTCCCCAAAGAGTGCTCCCTGAAAGGACCTTAAGGACACTGTTTGAAAAAACACTTAAACCCAGCCATCCAGGCATAGTCAACTTAGGAATCATTTAAAAAATAATGATAATATTAATGACCAACATATAATCATTATAAATATATATCATCATACAATAAACAGAAAAATAATTAAAATATAATATAAAAAATAATAAACCATATGAATCACAATAAATGTGACTTTTCTAAGTGAATAACCAACCCAGGTTCTCATTTCTCTGTCTTCTGGCACAGCTAGATCTCCATGCATTGGTAGGTACAAAGGAGCAATGCTGGGAGCATGGATTATGTGCACAGGACACGGATCCACTTACCTTAGCTGCCAGTATCTGCTGGAGGAGACAGTGCAGGGCTGTGAAGACCACCTCTAAAGGCAGCAGCTTTGGAATGTCCAAGCACCACACATGAGTGTGCAGCATTCACTGAGCAAAGAGGCATCTTCAGGCCCCCAGGGGCCTGCACTGCAGTCACTCATCCATGCCCCGCCCCCGCCTGCCCTCCCCCACCCTAGCTGTCTGCTCCCCACCCTACTCTGGGGACCCGTCACAACCCCCTTCCCTATGCAATGTCAGCCCTGCTTCTCTGCATACCTGATCCCTGCCCCACCCAACTGGCAGCCTGTTCCTGCTCATGCTCACCTCTGCCGCTGGTCCTGCTCAAAACATGGCTGGTGAGTGGGGCAAGGCATATGCAGAAGCTGCCCAGCACACAGGTGCCACCATTCCTACAGCAGCACAGCCATGGGGGTGCCCCTATAGGCAAGAGGGCTGGGTGTTAGCAGCTGCTGGCCTCTAGGGCCCTTTGCATTAGACTACCACCAAAGGCCTTATGAGATTACCTGGAGAAGCAATAAAATTTAATTCTGCCAAGTGCCTTTGCTCAGGTAAACCCTATTTGTTAATTTAAGGATTAAAAACAAGCTGCCAGGGGTGCTGGAGGGTCAGGAACCAGTTTAAGGCCCCAAGGAGAAACACTGGCCCCTGTAGGTAGCATTTCTCTCTTCCTTCCTTTCATATGTTAAAGTCAGGTTGTGATTTCCCAGGGCTGGGATTAAAAACAGGCCTTCAGGGTGGGGACTACCTATAGGTGGATGACTACAGAAAACCCTGCCAACCCTTTGCCCCCCTCCCCCCCTCCCAGGGTTCCTCTCAGGGACATACCCTTGCCTTCTCCAGAGACATGGGGTCTGGAGCCTGAGAGTCTGCAGTAAGCTAAGCAAGGGTCTGCTTTCAACTTGTGTGGGAATAGCTGTTTGAATATACTCAAATCACACTCCTCTAGACCTGAGCAAATGCAACATTGTATCAATCAAAGAGTAAACTTGTATTCACAGCAAAAGAGCACCTCACTAGGACATATTTTTCACTTTAGAGTATATCATCATGTGAAGATAATAAAGTGCGGATTAAATCTGCACTGGGTTTTTTCATTTTGTCCTTAATCTATTCCAGGTTTTTTTTCAGATCCTAACCTGGGAGGCCAGTGATGACCCCAGAGATATTTGGGGGACAATGCGACTTACGACCTTGGAATGCCCTGAGGTAGGGACTTGAATCCTGGGGCTGCCAGCCACCCATACGTCCATTCCCCTCCCCCAAATTATTCAGGGTCCAGTTGAGTGTCTTTTGCTGCAGCTTCTGGGCTGTAACATTGTTGATTTCTTCTCTGTTACTGTTATGTTTCTCTCTTTCATAACTTTTTTTTATAACCTTTTAAAAAACATTGAAAATAAGGGACATGATGATTAAGAAATAAATATGCAATTGAAAGAGACTATAAATAAAATGCTTCTTTCTGTTGTCTCCCAAGGGGATGATGTGTAATGCCAAACTGATAAAAAAAAAAAAAAAAAAAAAAAAAAAAAACAGAAGCCTAGAATGTTTAAAGACAATCCTTGAGGGGCACCTGGGTGGCTCAGTGGGTTAAAGCCTCTGCCTTTGGCTCAGGCCATGATCCCAGATTCCTGGGATCGAGCCCTGCATCAGGCTCTCTGCTCGGCAGGGAGCCTGCTTCCTCCTCTCTCTCTGCCTGCCTCTGCCTACTTGTGATCTCTCTCTCTGTCAAATAAATAAATAAAATGTTTAAAAAAAAAAAGACAATCATTGAAGTTTAAAATATTAAAAGTAGAAATGTACATATGCTTAAAACGTGATCATATATAAACAAAGTATATACAGATTTAACATATAATAAATATTATGCCATCATTCTGTAACCTGTAGATGTAAGTCAATTAATGTTATCATGACTTAGAAGGATTTTGAGACCAAGGAAGTGTACATGTAATGAGAAGGAACAACTGTGCGTGCAATGCAGTTTATTCTGGAGGCTTTTAAATGCTCCCTCGACCCTCAGATGTGGCTGATGTGTGTCCTTACCTAACAGGGTATCTCTGGGTCATTTCCCACTGACACATCTGGTGTGAGAGTCTCCTTCTCTCATCAATACATTGAAGATCAATTTCCAAGGAAATGGAGATCAGTCTCCAAGGAAGTGTAGTCTTACGAGGTTTTGTATTTGAAGGTATCTTTACTCCAGGTCCCGGAATAGCTGCATTAAGACATGAGATGGATAAGGAAAGAAGATACAGATCTTCCTACCCTTCTCTGGGCTGTGAGAAACAACAGTGAGATCTCTGGGTTCTGCTGTGGAAGCCTATTAGGCAGTGAGCTGCTGTGACAGGCAAGGCCCTATGCTGAGCCTCCAGGACTATCCCTTCAGAGAGACCCAGTGGGGGTGGGGGAGGGGCTGGAGACTTGGGCTGTTTCTCTCCTCAGTAGTGTTAACAGTGCTGACAGCAGCAAGAGTAGTCAACCCCTGATTTAACACTGGTGGCTAAGGCAACAAGACGTATCTCATCGAAAAACAAACAAACAAACAAAACAAAACAAAAATTAAAATCTAAACAGGAAAAGAAGTTTTCACAGGGAAATGGAAATTTTGTATTGTGTAACCTGGTATGGTGGTGAGGGCCCAGCTGGAAAAGGGAGCCATGTAGGACCTCGGCAACAGGCATGGGTTCCCCAAAGTCTTGACTGGGGAGCAGGAATATAAAGGGAGACATCTGACCACCTGCTTTCCGAAGATGTATGGATCCTTCCACAGACTGAGCCTTTTCTCTGTACTAAGCACTGTGGTGACTAAGTCATGTGCATTTCCCATTTAATGCAGCATGCCTCTGGGGCAGCGTTTTTACTATCCCCCATGTAAAAGGAGAGGCAACAGAGGCTTAGTTTAAGTCCCTGTGGCAGTTAGATCTTCCAACATATGTAATGTACAGATTTTATGAGAAGAAGCCTACAGTGTGCTCAGCTTGTGAGGACCACAGAGTGTAGAGGTGACTGACCCATCATTGTCTGATATTAAGCTCTGGATCCAAGATGGGAGTGATCATCAAAATAAGGACTGGGGCCCTTTTATCGTCACTGAAGAGGAGACCTTGCAACTCTGGGCCAAATCCTTCTATGATTTTCATATAAAAATGGCTTTCAAGAAATAGCATGCTTCCTCTAAGGATGAACTAGTCTTTGATACTGATTTAATTTTTAAACCATTAAGTGTGAGGTTTATTAGAGATGCTGTTAAATAAAGCAATAAAGCTAAGGGAATTGGTGAGCCTGGCTGCCATGGACCTCCCAAGGACTAGTTCTGGGAGCTGCCAGCACCGCATCAGCGCAGGAGACCTGGCTGGGCAAACTGTATGCAGGAAGACCCCTCACACCTTCAGGGAAACATCTGTCACTGCAGTCATGCCAAATATGCCTTTAGACTTACTGGTTATTACATGCTAACTACATTGTTTAGTTACGTATAAAAGTATATGACTCTAAATCAATAGAAACTTTTTGAACAAAATGGGTTGCACAGTAAAATAAGACAAAACATGCATAATCTAAAGGACTGTATGTCTTTGAATAAGAAGTTTTAAAACTTCAGCTTACATGATGATATCGAATGAATCCAGAAATTTCTGATAACATTAACTTTCTAAGAATAGTATCTAAAATCGAATTAGCCCCCATAGTGTCTTTCATTATATTTTGTATTGCGGACACTTTTCAATGTCCTAGCTCAAAAGAGCTAGGATAATGATCGATTGAACTTGAGTTCATAGATTAAGTGTCAGGCATTTCCAATCGTATTTATTCTGCACCCACACCCATTTTTTTTTTTCTGGATTCCTTGAAGGCAAATCTCAGAAATCACAATAATTTCTATGTAAAATAAAGTTCTGAAAATATCCACTTTATAAGGAAACTGTAGGAAAAGCAAAGGAAATGTCTTGTCAGCAAGACAGGATTGAGAGTCCAGAAAGAAGGATGGAATGTCCCATCTGTGGCTGTTTGCTTAAGACAGCTCCAGGGAGGGAAAGGGCTGATGGCCTGGCAGGGAGAAAGCTGCCAATAGGTATTTTTCAGGTTTTTGCCACTTGGTCTGATTTGCCCACAGGTATGTTAAAAAGGAGTTTTGCATTTCACAGAGAGGAACCCAGATTTGCTTGGTGAATGAGGCCCAGCTAGAAGGGGCTGCCTGAGGATGGCTGGAACCCTGGTGAGGGGTGGTGGATCCCAGGCTCTGGGGAATGTTCCTTCTTGTTGTCAGTTGTAAACAGATATGATTGCAGCCAACCTATGCACCAGACCTCCAGTGGAACTTCTGACTGCCTCTGACGTGAAAGAAAGTGTGTGGGAATTGGGACACCCTGTCCCAGGATGGAAGACCACCCCACCTCTGTGTCCTCAGAACTTCAAACGACCTTTCAGGGAAATGTCTGGCAACAAATCAGGTGTAAAGGAATTCTCTGAGTGTGCTAAAAGCACTCATTTTCAATGTGTAGTGCCTATTGGGGTCTATGGGAAGCTCTGATTCTACCTTAAGCCATACCTCATGGCCTTCTGCTCAGAACCCCTGGGCAGAGCCCAGCATTAGGATTGCTTAACCTGATCAGGGGACTCCAGTATCTAGCCAGGACTGTGATTCTGCTGCCTGTGTTCTGGGTGGCTATGTGCTCCCAATGTTCTCAGGGCTAGGAGTGCTCCTTTCTTGTCTTTGCATTCTTACCTTGTAGCACAGTGCCTCATGTCTAGAACACACAATCTGGTGTTGTTTGTATCAATAAAAGAATAAATGGGGGCACTTGGGTGGCTCAGTGGGTTAAGCCTCTGCCTTTGGCTCAGGTCATGATCTCTGGGTCCTGGGATCGAGCCTCACATCGGGCTCTCTGCCTAGCAGGGAGCCTGCTTCCCCCTCTCTGTCTCTGTCTGCCTCTCTGCCTACTTGTGATCTCTCTCTGTCAAATAAATAAATAAAACCTTTAAAAAAAAAAAAGCATAAATGGATGATCATACCTCCAACCATTTTTCAGGGAGGAAATTGAGATCTATGAAGTTAAGAAGCTGGCTGGGGGATATCTGACTAAGTAATGGTTGTGCGGAGGCTTGAACCCAGGCTCATCTGCTCTACACTCTTGTTCGGTTCAAGTTCCTTAAAAATTATTGTTTAATTATGACCAGGCAAACTATGCTCACTGAGTCTCACAGATTGTTCTATTTGATTGTCATCCATTCTTCTGGCAGAGACATTAATTTCTCCATTTTCTAGGTGAGAAAAATGAGGTTTCAAGACTTGAGGACTTGTCCAGTGTGCCTTACAGCAGTGGCCCAGGTGGTGAAAGTGGAGCTACCCCTTGCAACCATGACAGCGTGCTGCTGTCCCCTGATGGGGGCTGAGGGCTTCTGCATGGGCACAGTGGAAAATACTAGGTGGAGAATCATTGCCCCAGTTCTGCAGGTAAGGGAGGAGTTTAGAGAGCAGAAAGTATTTACCCACTCATGGTAGTTACAGGGCATTTACAGGATGTGGGCTCTGGGCTGTCACTGTTAAGAGCACTGCCTGATAGAGGGAAAGAGGTCTTATGGGGATGACAAACAGGACCACTGGGGTCCATAGGAGGGATGGAAGGGCAGGAGGGGGAGCTGAGGGTGGGGCCAGGTGATGCAGGAGGAACTATAGCATACAGAGACAGACCCAAGGGAACTCATGGATGTCTGTGCAGGAAGTCATGAAGACCTGTTGAGGGATCAAGAGGGAATTAAGAGAAAAGAATAAACTCTAAACATACTTAACAACCTGTATCCACTTTCTCTAATTTTGAAAAATATAATATATTCTGGTATTAGGGTTAGGGTGTCCGGTGATGCAGATGACAAGGAATTGCTCTAAGAATAGAGCCATAAGCAGGGAAGAGTTGATTCACTCGCCAAAGGAAGAGAGGGGCCATAGAGCAAGAGAAATGTCAGCCCCGAGTTTCTATCAGACCTGGCCTTTTAAGGGGTTTTTAAGGATGTGAGAGGGTTGTAGCTGTGCCCATTGGCCTGGGGGATCGATTCATGGCCAGGTAGAGCAGGAGGTGGCAGGTTTTTTGGGGTGCTCTGACCCAGATGTGGGCTATGGTCAGTCTAGAGAAGAATATGTTTTGTAGTCGGGGTTTACTTTCTGAAGTTGTAAGGCACTGTCATGTAGAAAACAAAGAGGATCAAGTGCAGACACTGGTGAGTGTCACCAATTATCAACACAGTGAAAAGACAATATACTGAATGGAGTAAGATATTTGCAAACTACCTAACTGATAAAGGTTTAATATCCAACGTATTAAAGAACTCATACAAGGTCAATAACACAAAAACAAATAGCAGTTACAAAATCAGTAGAGTTAGAATAGACATATTTCTAAAGAAAACAAACAGATGCCCAACAAATACATAAAGAGATGTTCACCACCACATATGAACAGGGAAATGCCAATTAAAAGCTAGAGAAAGGGGACATGACACCTGTCAGAACGACTCCTATCCAAAAGAGCAGATATAGCAAGGGTTGGCCAAAACGTGGAGGAAATGGAACCCTGTGCTGGGTTAGTGGGATTGTGAATGGGAGCAGCCACTATGGAAAACGGTATCACGTTTTCTCAAAAAATTCAACATAGGGGCACCTGGCTGGCTTAGTGTGACTCTTGATCTCGGGGTCGTGACTCTAGATCTTGGGGTCGTGACTTAGAGACTCTCGTTTGGGGTTATGGATTATGTCAGTAAAAATCATCTCAAAATAGAACAACCATATCCCTCTTAGATTTTAAAAGCAAAGAAACTGAAATCGCTAACCCATAAAGGTCCTTGCACACCTCTATTCATTGCCACATTATTCATAATAGCCAGGGGGGCATGCTAAATTAAAGAGACCAGAAAGTAAAAGACAAATACCACATGAGTTCACAAACAAGCAGAATCTAAATCAAACAATAAAACCAGAAAATAGAAGATAACAAAAAACACAAGAGCTCCAACTCCTAGATACAGAGAACATAGATAGGATTTGCCAAGGTGAGGGGCGAGAAATGAATAAAACAGGTAAGAAGATAGAGACTAACAACAACAATAAAAAGAATATAAGAGCACCTGGTTGGCTTAGTCAGTTGGGCAGCTGCTTTCAGCTTAGGTCATAATCCCAGGGTCCTGGGGTGGAGCCCTACATCAGACTCTCTGCTGAGCAGAGAGTCTGTTTCTGCCTCTCCCTCTGCCCCTCTTGCCCCTGCCTCTGTGTGTGCTCCCCTCTGTTTCTCTCAAATAAATAAATAAAATGTTTAAGAATAAAAGAGTATATCAAGAGGGAAATTGGAGAGTAAATAGGACTTCAATCTATTAACTGCTGGATTCCTATATTTCAAACATCTTAGTGAATTCATTCTCTTACATTCAATTCTTCTGACCTACCAGATTTTCTCCTTATGACATGGTCTAATTTTTGAGATGAGTTGTCTATTTAATAATATTACAGATCCAGTAAATACAGAGCGCTTGCCTTCCTAGATGTTTGAATCTTTGAATACTTTTATAGCTTTTGAAGTATAATTATCTAAACAAAACTTCCATACATCTAAGTGTACAATTTCATGACTCTTGATATATGCACAGACCAGCAAAACAATCACTATAACTAAGGTAATGTACATGTATCCATCACCCAAAAATGATTTTCCCCCTTTTTTTTGTAGTCCATGAGTAGCTTGATGTGTAACTTCTGTTGGTCCCTGCAGAGTCATTCTTTCCTCAGGGAGAAGGTTTTCCATAGAATGAAATAATTGCTTGACTTCTGTATCTTGATTCTGTATTATTGGGAGCTCATAATAGAGGTTGATCTAAAGATAATGTTATAGGTGACTGAATGACTCATTTCATTGAGTGTCCGACTCTTGATTTTGGCTCATGTCACAAACTTACACTTGTGAGACTGGAACCCTGTGATGGTTCCATGCTGAGCATGGAGACTACTAGTGGTTTTGCTCCCTCAGCCCTTCCCACATGACCCAGCTCGTAGTCACTTCTGTTTGTCTCTCTCTCTCAAAAAAAAAAAAAAAAAATAGGAAGGAAGGAAAATTTTGAGAATTAGCCAATTATGGAAAAAGAAGATGTGGTCCATATATACAATGGAATATTATTCAGCCATCAGAAAGGATAAATACCTAACTTTTGCATCAACATGGATGGGACTGGAGGAGATTATGCTGAGTGAAATAAGCCAAGCAGAGAAAGTCAAATTATCACATGGTTTCACTTATTTGGGAAACATAAGGAATAACACGGGGGACATTAGAAGAAGGAAAGGAAAAGTTAATTGGGGCACATCAGTGGGGGAGACAAACCATGAGAGTCTTGGACTCTGAGAAACAAACTGAGGGTTTTAGAGGGGAGGGAGATGGATGGGACGGGTGGCCTGGGGTGGATATTAAAGAGGGCATGTATTGCAATGGAGCACTGCATGTTGTACATAAACAGTGAATCTTGGAACACTACATCAAACCTAATGATGTAGTTTATGGTGATAATATAATACAATTAAAAAAAAAAGAAAATTAGCCAATTAGAAGTTCCCAGGCCTTTCCTGAAGGCTAGACCATACACTGATGGCTTATGAAACAGCCCATTTGTGTTGTAAAAAGCCTGAGTGGCAGGGCTGGAATAAGTTGTGAGAGTGATAGACAAAGGGCACAAGATAAAGATATGGGTTGAACTGAATTTACTGATAGAATAAAGTCAGTGAAGAGTTGAGATTTTAAAGGACTGCCCTGACCCCATTGGCACATGGTGTTGATATTCTGGACACTGGTATTGGGTCCAATAAGGGCCACAATGCTGGTATATCTTGGTTGACGAGAAGGCAGAGTAAGAAGTCCTGGAAGCATAAGAATCAGGAATGCTGGGGAGAGGAGTCAAGATGCAGAGAAGTAGCAGGCTGAGACTACTTCAGGTAGCGGGAGATCAGCTAGATAGCTTATCTAAATATTGCAAACACCTACAAATCCAACGGGAGATCGAAGAGAAGAAGAACAGCAATTCTAGAAACAGAAAATCAAACACTTTCTGCAAGGTAGGACTGACAGAGAAGTGAATCCAAAGCGACGGGAAGATAGACCGCGCGGGGAGGGGCCGGCTCCCGGCAAGCGGCAGAGCAATGGAGCACAAAATCAGGACTTTTAAAAGTCTGTTCCGCTGAGGGACATTGCTCCAGAGGCTTAACCGGGGTGAAGCCCACGTGGGGTCAGCTTGGCCTCAGGTCCCGCAGAGTCACAGAAGGATGGGGGGTGTCTGAGTGTCGCAGCGCTTACAGGTATTAGAAGGGGGAAGCTGGCTACAGAGACAGAGCTGAGGAGTGAGCTCTAAGCTCGGGGTTACCTTGAACAGGTCACAGGCTCAGTCAGCTTGGAGCGCGACCGGAGGCCAGGGTGACGGGAGTAATTGGGCGCTGTTCTCTGAGGGCGCACTGAGGAGTGGGGCCCCGGGCTCTTGGCTCCTCCAGGCTGGAGACTGGGAGGCTGCCATCTTCATTCCCGTCCTCCATAACTCTATGGAAAGCGTTCAGGGAACAAAAGCTCCTGAAAGCAAACCGAGCGGAGTACTCAGCCCGGCCCCTGGTAAGGCGGTGCAACTCTGCTTGGGACAAAGACGCTTGAGAATCACTACAACAGGCCCCTCCCCCAGAAGATCAACAAGAAACCCAGCCAGGACCAAGTTCACCCACCAAGGAGTGCAGTTTAAATACCAAGGAGAGCAGCGGAATTCCAGAGGAGGAGAAAGCAAGGCACGGAACTCATGGCTTTCTCCCCATGATACCTTAGCCTTGCGGTTAATTTAATTTTTTTTCTTTTTCAATTTTGCTTTTCTCTTCTGCTAAATTTTTTTTTAATTTTACCCTTTTCTTTTTAACATTTTTTAACTAGGTTATCTAATATACATATATATTTTTTTCCTTTTCATATTTTTTCTTTATTGGTTTTTTTTTTAATTGTTTCTTTTCTTTATTTTTTTCTTTCTTAACCTTTTTATCCCTTTCTCCCCCCTCACGATTTGGGATCTCTTCTGATTTGGCTAAAGCATAGTTTCCTGGGGTCTTTGCCACCCTTTTAGTATTTTACTTGCTCCTTCATATACTCTTCTCTGGACAAAATGACAAAGCAGAAAAATTCCCCACAAAAAAAAGAACAAGAGGCAGTACCAAAGGCTAGGGACCTAATCAATACAGACATTGGTAATATGTCAGATATAGAGTTCAGAATGACGATTCTCAAGGTTCTAGCCGGGCTCGAAAAAGGCATGGAAGATATTGGAGAACCCTCTCGGGAGATATAAAAGCGCTTTCTGGAGAAATAAAAGAACAAAAATCTAACCAAGTTGAAATCAAAAAAGCTATTAATGAGGTGCAATCAAAAATGGAGGCTCTCATGCTAGGATAAATGAGGAGAAGAAGAATTAGCGATATAGAAGACCAAATGACAGAGAATAAAGAAGCTGAGCAAAAGAGGGACAAACGCTACTGGACCACGGGGGGAGAATTTGAGAGATAAGTGACACCATAAGACGAAACAACATTAGAATAATTGGGATTCTAGAAGAAGAAAGAGAGAGGGGAGCAGAAGGTATATTGGAGAGAATTATTGGAGAGAATTTCCCCAATATGGCAAAGGGAACAAGCATCAAAATCCAGGAGGTTCAGAGAACCCCCCTCAAAATCAATAAGAATAAAGCCACACCCCATCACCTAATAGTAAAATTTACAAGTCTTAGTGACAAAGAGAAAATCCTGAAAGCAGCCCGGGAAAAGAAGTCTGTAACATACAATGGTAATAATATTAGATTGGCAGCAGACTTATCCACAGAGACCTGGCAGGCCAGAAAGAGCTGGCATGATACATTCAGAGCACTAAACGAGAAAAACATGCAGCCAAGAATACTATATCCAGCTAGGCTATCATTGAAAATAGAAGGAGAGATTAAAAGCTTCCAGGACAAACAAAAACTGAAAGAATTTGCAAACACCAAACCAGCTCTACAGGAAATATTGAAAGCAAAGAGAGACCCTAAAAGTAGTAGATCAGAAAGGACAGAGACAATATACAATAACAGTCACCTTACAGGCAGTACAATGGCACTAAATTCATATCTCTCCATAGTTACCCTGAATGTTAATGGGCTAAATGCCCCAATCAAAAGACACAGGGTATCAGAATGGATAAAAAAATAAAACCTATCTATATGTTGCCTACAAGAAATTCATTTTAAACCCGAAGACACCTCCAGATTTAAAGTGAGGGGTGGAAAAGAAATTACCATGCTAATGGACATCAGAGAAAGCAGGAGTGGCAATCCTTATATCAGATCAATTAGATTTTAAACCAAAGACTATAATAAGAGATGAGGAAGGACACTGTATCATACTCAAAGGGTCTGTCCAACAAAGAGGATCTAACAATTTTAAATATCTATGCCCTAACGTGGAGCAGCCAACTATATAAACCAATTAATAAAAAATCAAAGAAACACATCAATAATAATACAATAATAGTAGGGGACTTTAACCACTTCCCTCACTGAAATGGACAGATCATCCCAAGCAAAAGATCAACAAGGAAATCAAGGCCTAAATGACACACTGGACCAGATGGCATCACAGATATATTCAGAACATTTCATCCAAAGCAACAGAATACACATTCTTCTCTAGTGCACATGGAACATTCTCCAGAATAGATCAAATCCTCGGTCTAATGATCAGGTCTCAACCGGTATCAAAGATTGGGATCAGTCCCTGCAATATTTCAGACCACAATGCTCTGAAGCTAGAACTCAGTCACAAGAGAGGGAAATTGGAAAGAACCCAAATACATGGAGACTAAACAGCATCCTTCTAAAGAATGAATGGGTCAATCAGGAAATTAAAGAAGAATTGAAACAATTCATGCAAACAAATGATAATGCAAAACACAACGGTTCAAAATCTGTGGGGACACAACAAAGGCAGTCCTGAGAGGAAAATATATAGCGGTACAAAGCCTTTCTCAAGAAATAAGGAAGGTCTCAGGTACACAACCTAACCCTACACCTAAAGGAGCTGGAGAAAGAACAAGAAAGAAACCCTAAACCCGCAGTAGAAGAGAAATCATAAAGATCAGAGCAGAAACCAATGAAATAGAAACCAAAAAAAACAATAGAACAAATCAACGAAACTAGGAGCTGGTTCTTTGAAAGAATTAATAAGATTGATAAACCCCCGGCCAGACTTATCAAAAGAAAGAGAAAGGACCCAAATAAATAAAATCATGAATGAAAGAGGAGAGATCACAACGAACACCAAAGAAATACAGACAATTATAAGAACATACTAATAGCAACTCTATGCCAACAAATTTGACAATCTGGAAGAAATGGAGTGCATTCCTAGAGACATATAAACTACCACAACTGAACCAGAGAAATGGAAAGCCTGACAGACCCATAACAGTAGGAGATTGAAACAGTCATCAAAAAATCTCCAACAAACAAAAAGCCCAGGGCCAGACGGCTTCCCGGGGAATTCTACCAAACATTGAAAGAAGAACTAATTCCTATTCTCCTGAAACTGTTCCAAAAAATAAAAATGGAAGGAAATACTTCCAACTCATTTTATGAGGCCAGCATCACCCTGATCCCAAAACCAGACAAGGATCCCATCAAAAAAGAGAACTACAGACCATATCCTTGATGAACACAGATGCGAAAATTCTCACCAAAATACTAGCCATAGGATTCAACAGTACGATAAAAGGATTATTCACCACGACCAAGTGGGACTTATTCCAGGGCCGCAAGGTTGGTTCAACATCCGCAAATCAATCAATGTGATACAACACATTAATAACAGAAAGAACAAGAACCATATGATACTCTCCATAGATGCTGAAAAAGCATTTGACAAAGAACAGCATCCCTTCCTGATCAAAACTCTTCAAAGTGTAGGGATAGAGGGCACACACCTCAATATTATCAAAGCCATCTATGAAAAACCCACCGCAAATATCATTCTCAATGGAGAAAAACTGAAAGCTTTTCCGCTAAGGTCAGGAACACGGCAGGGATGTCCGTTATCACCACTGCTATTCAACATAGTGCTAGAAGTCCTAGCCTCAGCAATCAGACAACAAAAGGAACTTAAAGGCATCCAAATCGGCAAAGAAGAAGTCAAACTATCACTCTTCACAGATGATATGATACTATATGTGGAAAACCCAAAAGACTCCACTCCAAAACTGCTAGAACTTGTACAGGAATTCAGTAAAGTGTCAGGATATAAAATCAATGCACATAAATCAGTTGCATTTCTCTACACCAACAACAAGACAGAAGAAAGAGAAATTCAGGAGTCCATCCCATTTACAATTGCACCCAAAACTATAAGATACCTAGGAATAAACCTAACCAGAGAGGCTAAGATCTATACTCAGAAAACTATAAAGTACTCATGAACGAAATTGAGGAAGACACAAAGAAATGGAAAAATGTTCCATGCTCCTGGATTGGAAGAATAAATATTGTCAAAATGTCTATGCTACCTCAAGCAATCTACACATTTAATGCAATTCCTATCAAAGTACCATCCATTTTTTTCAAAGAAATGGAACAAATAATCCTAAAATTTATATGGAACCAGAAAAGACCTCGAATAGCCAAAGGAATATTGAAAAAGAAAGCCAAAGTTGGTGGCATCACAATCCCGGACTTCAAGCTCTATTACAAAGCTGTCATCATCAAGACAGCATGGTACTGGCACAAAAACAGACACATCGATCAATGGAACAGAATAGAGAGCCCAGAAATAGACCCTCAACTCAATGGTCAACTAATCTTTGACAAAGCAGGAAAGCATGTCCAATGGAACAAAGACAGCCTCTTCAATAAATGATGTTGGGAAAATTGGACAGCCACATGCAGAAAAATGAAATTGGATCATTTCCTTACACCCCACACGAATATAGACTCCAAATGGATGAAGGACCTCAATGTGAGAAAGGAATCCATCAAAATCCTCGAGGAGAACACAGGCAGCAACCTCTTCGACCTCAGCCGCAGCAACATCTTCCTAGGAACATCGCCAAAGGCAAGGGAAGCAAGGGCAAAAGTGAACTATTGGGATTTTATCAAGATCAAAATCTTTTGCACAGCAAAGGAAACAGTTAACAAAACCAAAAGACAACTAACAGAAGAGAAGATATTTGCAAACGACATATCAGATAAAGGGCTAGTGTCCAAAATCTATAAAGAGCTTAGCAAACTCAACACCCAAAGAACAAATAATCCAATCAAGAAATGGGCAGAGGACATGAACAGACATTTCTGCAAAGAAGACATCCAGATGGCCAACAGACACATGAAAAAGTGCTCCATATCACTCGGCATCAGGGAAATACAGTCAAAACCACAATGAGATACCACCTCACACCAGTCAGAATGGCTAAAATTAACCAGTCAGGAAATGACAGATGCTGGCGAGGATGCGGAGAAAGGGGAACCCTCCTACACTGTTGGTGGGAATGCAAGCTGGTGCAACCACTCTGGAAAACAGCATGGAGGTTCCTCAAAATGTTGAAAATAGAACTACCCTATGACCCAGCAATTGCACTACTGGGTATTTACCCTAAAGATACAAACGTAGTGATCCGAAGGGCACGTGCACCCAAATGTTTATAGCAGCAATGTCTACAATAGCCAAACTATGGAAAGAACCTAGATGTCCATCCACAGATGAATGGATAAAGAAGAAATGGTATATATACAGAATAGAATACTATGCAGCCATAAAAAGATATGAAATCTTGCCATTTGCAACGACGTGGATGGCACTAGAGGGTATCATGCTTAGCGAAATAAGTCAATCAGAGAAAGACAACTATCATATGATCTCCCTGATATGAGGGAGAGGAGATGCAACATGGGGGCTTAAGGGGGTAGGAGAAGAGTAAATGAAACAAGATGGGATTGGGAGGGAGGAGAAAAACCATAAGTGACTCTTAATCTCACAAAACAAACAGGGTTGATGGGGGAGGGGGTTTGGAAGGGGGGGGTTGGGGTTATGGACATTGGGGAGGGTATGTGCTATGGTGAGTGCTGTGAAGTGTGTAAACCTGGCGATTCACAGACCTGTACCCCTGGGGATAAAATATATGTTTAAAAAAAAATTAAATTAAAAAAAAAAAAAAACCACAGTGAGATACCACCTGACACCATCAGAATGGCTAAAATTAACCAGTCAGGAAACAACAGGTATTTGCGAGGATGTGGAGAAAGGGGAATCCTCCTACACTATTGGTTGGAATGCAAGCTGGTGAAGCCACTCTGGAAAACAGTATTCAGGTTCCTCGAAAATTTGAAAATAGAACTACCCTATGACCCAGCAATTCCACTACTGCTAAGATACACACGTAGTGATCTGAAGGGGCACGTGCACCTGAATGTGTATAGCAGCAATGTCCACAATAGCCAAACTATTGGAAGAGCTTAGATATCCATCAACAGAGGAATGGATAAAGAATATGTGGTGTGTATATATACTATGGAATATTATGCAGCCCTCGAAAAACCCATGAACTCTTGCCATATGCAACGACGTGAATGGAACTAGGGTATTACACTAAGTGTAATAAGTCAATCAGAGAAAGACAAGTTTTCGTGTTATCTCACTGATATGAAGAATTAGACAAGATAGAGGATTGTAGGTGAAGGGAAGGAAAAATGGAACAAGACAAACCCAGAGACAGAGACAAACCATAAGAAACTCTTAATCTCAGGAAACAAACTGAGGGTTGCTAGAATCAAGGGGGGTTTGCAGGATGGGGTCACTGGGTGATGGACATTGTGAAGGGTATGTGCTATGGTGAGCGCTGTTAATTGTTTAGGACTGATGAATCACAGACCTGTACCCCTGAAACAAATAATACATTATATGTTAACTAAAAAAGAAAGTAATCAAATATCATGATCTGTGGGGGAAAAGACACCAACACCACACTACTAAGGCAATTTAGTTGGAACACATGAAAAGATGAGCTCAAGTCCAATCCTAAAAGACAATGATGGGATTTTAAGATATTGGAAGCTCTAAATATCTTTATTTGGTTTGCAATTGCCATGTTGTGTCTACTTTCCATTTTTAAAAAGGTTTGTTTGTTTGTTTATTTATTTGAAAGAGAGGAGAGAGAGAGTACATATGAACAAGGGAAGGAGCAGGGAGAGGGACAAGCAGACTCCATGCTGAGCTCAGAACATGATATGGGACTCATTCCGGTACCCCAAGATCATGACCTGAACTGAAATTAAGAGTCTGTAGCTCAATTCACTAAGGCATCTAAGCACCCCTTCATTTTTATTGTACTAAATGTACTACATGAAATGTGCTCAACTAAATGTAAGTACCAAATTAAAATCAGACTTTTTAGCTATTGCATTTTAAATTTTAAGATACTTTGTATCGTGCTACCCATGCAATACAAATATAATTATTTTAGCAATGGACCATGTGACTAAATTTGCTTAAAATGGAAATATCAATTTCAGTGGAAAATTTCCCAATTACATCATGATCTTGGAACTATAATTTCAGAACTCAATTTACATGCAAATACATTTAGAGATTGGTCTCTTCCAAACTATTGCCTCTGGTAGATATTGTCTTCTTTCCATACTGACATATATATCTCAAAATAACCTCTGCTTTACATGAATAATCTCCTGTGAATATTAAAATCTATTCTTAAGCAGTGAATAGAAAATAAGTTATATGCTCTCAAAATTAAAATAATCAACCAACTATAAATGATTAATGTATCTTAACAATTAAGATGAAAGACAGTGTCACCGATTTTGCTGACAGAAGAAACATTATATTAGGCCTAGGAGAGAAGAGGAAGTTTGAACTGGTATTGCAACACCAAAGGACAGAATAAGTAGCAAAAAGAAATGCAGAGAGAAAATAGCCTGTTAAGTTTGGGTGATTTAGAAGAAATCTTGTGACAGCATGTTAAATTCAGATGGGTAAGGACCAAAGTGAAACCCAAGCTAGGCTGTTGTCCGTGATTTGTCTGTAGGGAAAAGCACAGCCTCCCACCATATTAAGAACAGAAATAAGAAAAAGAAAAAAGAAAATTCCTAAATGTGCTCAGAAATCTAATCTAAGGACTGGGGGAATTGTTATACCAAACACTTTTTTCTATTCTGCCAGATAAGAGCAATTTAAAGGATCCAGTTCAAGGAAGGACAGGATTTAAAGTATACAAATTATTCTTTCTCCTTCATCATAAAAGTAGTCTCCTCTTTCTGGATTTTGTTTTGGACATTTCATTTAATACTGAAGTACCTATTACACATTTTGATAGGTCATCAATAATTTGAACAAAGAAAATCGTAACTACATTTTAAAGTACTCCAGTGATGCTCAAGAGACCTGTGGTTTGCAAGAGAGCATCGGGCTTTTGTTTTGTTGTTTTGTTTTTTTTTAATGTTCAGTTAGCCACTGTATACTACATCATTAGTTTTTGATGTAGTGTTCAGTGATTCATTATTTGCACGTAACACCCAGTGTTCATCACAACATGTGCCCTCCTTAATACCCATCACCTGATTAGCCCATCCTCCCATCCCCTCCCTTCTGTAACCTTCAGTTTGTTTTTAGGAGTCCAGGGTCTCTCATGGTTTGTCTCCCCTCTGATTTCTTCTTACTGATGAATTTTAATTAGTTCAAGTAAGTTATTGACAAATCTATGTAGAAGTTATTGGTCTCTTTTCCTGGAGGTGCTGCAAAGGTCTACTCTGTAGGATTTTCACTATACTGTGGTAGAAAAGCATGAAAAAATAACCAAAAAATACAAATAAATTAATTTCAAAAACTAATTAAGGAAACCAGCCAGTTTTGTGATAGAAAATGATGGGGATAGAGTAGTGGTCCATTCGGCAGGATGATCACAGAGGGCCTAGAGAGATATATTTTCTAAGAACTGAATGAAGGGGAGGCAGATGAATGATAACCAGAGGAACTGCCTTCCTCTTCAGTGGGGACCACAAATTCAAAACTTAAAAAGAGAAAGAGCTAGGATCTGATGTGTTAATTTGCTGTTGAATCCCCAGTACCTGGAAAATATGGAGTACATGTTAAGTGTGAAGTTAATAAATGATGATATTTTTTTACATTTGGAAAGATTAATTTAGGAAGCTGGAAGTCATAGATGAATCTTCTGCTTCTTTGAGTTTTGTTATAGTTGGTATTTCCCTGATATACTGGGGGTATTTTGCAAAATAATAAATTTATTACATATGATCAGCAGATAATTGTTGCTGATATATTATTCTTTCAAAGTTCATGGAAAATTTCAATATAAAATACAATTTTATACACCATATAATCACAGGGTCCTTGAGGATCTCCGCACATTTTTTTGTGCTGGTTGACTTTCAGCTGAGAGACCTGGTCCCAGCCTTGACCCTGTGGGAGTTTAAGTTTGGCACTCAAGGTGGCTGGACTTTTCCCAGCCATAAGGATGAGATTCTACTTCCGAGATGAGTGGCCTTCTCTAAAGGGACAGAGAAAGCCCCCTGAAAGCAGGAAGGAGAGGAGACAGGACAGAGGGGCCTGGGGCTGAACCGGGGTTCTCTGGGGCAGGACTGTCCTACAACAGCAGTGGGGAACTCTGAAGAAAGACTGAAAAGAGGGGTTCTAGCAGAACCCACGAAGGGGTCCTCAAGTATCCAGGATGCCAGGGAGGTACTTGTCCTAGGTTAATGAGAAGTCCTGGCCAATGGTCCCCAGTCCTGGAAGTCACCCATCAGGTGGTAGTGCAAGGACAGCCTTCGACTAACAGAGCTGGGCCTGCATGACCACACTGTAGTTGGTCACACAGGCTCCATAGTAACCAGCCCAGAACTGCATGTCCTGGCCCCAGAGTTGGAAAGACACAGAGCGGACATCCATTCTGATGTTGGAGAAAATGTGGGTGATCTGAAAGCAGGCATTATTGTTCTATTGGGTGGGAATGTGCACAGCAGAGACTTTATCCAGCACAGTCTGGCTGGAATCTAGAAGTTGGACAAGGAATCGATACATACAGCCACTGTCCTGTCAAGCTTCCAACCAGTCAGAGACACCAATCTCAGTCTTGCCACTTTCTAGCAGCTGTGGCCATAACCCTCCTACTCCAGGTCCAACACCTGTTTTTTGTGACACCAGCCCAAGGAAGACATGAAACAGGTCTACGAGGGGGCCCACGGCACCATTCACCTGTTACCTCCACCACCCAGCCGGCCCCCATATTCTGTACAATCCATTTCCAAAGGCTTTCCTGGCCATAGGGGTTGTGGATGAGGTTACATCCCAATGGGCTACACTGACAGAAGCGGCCCAGGAGGCAGGGCCTGCCATTGCAGGCGGGGGTTGCGGCGGGAGGGGGACAGGCAGCTGAGGGCAAGCAGCAGCAGGGCACCATGGTCCCGGGCCAGGATGAGCAGCCACAGGGCCTGCCATCCACCAGGGCACCTCAGCCTAGGCATACTCTGCAGTAGCAACTCAGCAGCATGCACAGGCCACATGGTTCAGCACCAGTAGGAGCAGCTCCAATGGCAGTTGGCTCAGGTCCAGCACCTCCTTGGGTTTGGGCTTTGGCACCAAGTTGGGGGTGGGCATGCCTCAGGAGGTCAAGACTCCCACGGTCACCCTCCCAGCCTGCACCAGGCCTGTCGCTGACTTGGATCAGAGTCAGGGCTCCTCGCTATAGCACTCTCTTTTCTACATAACATACTGTTTATTAATTTGATTGATCAAAGTGTTCTCAAACCTACAAGCAGCTTTGTCTTGTTGATTTCCATTATATATGACAATTAATTACTAATTCCATAATAGGCAATGTGAAAAAATTTTCCTTGAACTCTGAGTGGACACAGAAGTGCTGAGGGCTTCACGTAAGAAGATGGAAACATGGAAATAAACATTCATGTAGGGGAAAAAAAAATGAACACGGGAAAGACCTTTTACATAGCCTAAGAGCAATATTTATTTAAATGCACACGTTGGATATTTTTACCACCTAGGTTTTTGTTCGAACAAATTTATAATACTCCTAATGAATTATGGAAGGCATTTAACTTAGAAAATAAGTAAAAACAAGGTAACATTGAGTTGTAAAAATATTGAGGTTGAAAATACTCACAGGTATTAAAATGTTTTTAGCATATTGTATTTCTGGAAAGGCTACAACTGCTTTCCTCCTTGCAAACTTCCCACTTGATTAGATAGACTTATTTAAAACCCTTGAGGTGAGTCGCTGTGCAGAACCTCTTGGCAAACATACAGAGTGTTTCTTACTGAGTGTGTCATCCTACTGCTAGGGCAATTTCACATTTGTTACCATAAAAAAAATCTCAATTACTTTGTGTTCTACCTAAATCTCAATACATAAATAATAAATATCATAGACTGTTTTGCCCAAAACTTAGATTTAATTTGAAGTAGTGACTTTCTATTTAAAAGAAAATACACTATACCAGTACAGAAATCTAACTTTCTTAAATCATCTCTCCCCAGAGCATTGTCTTTCTATTGCTTATGTATTTCCCACTTGTAACTATTGACAGACTTGTTGCAATCTGTGGCTGAAATTACTTGCAAGGACCACAACAGTTTTTAACTTAGTGTTGCTTCATTTAGTACTGAAAACACTTTTCATTAAAAATTTAAAAATATTCTTATATGATATCATATTCTACATGGAAAAGATTAATCCAGAGACCAAGTGGTTTATTAACTAGATCAAACAGTCAGGTAATAGAAATGGAAGATATTCCTGGGGTTTATTCCACTAGACTGTAAAATCATGAAAGCAGGTACATTATATATCTTGGCTACAAATTATTACTCAAGTCCCTTCAGCTTGCAAAGGCCTTATCTATTCAGTAGGTACTTTGTAACTTTGTTCAGTGAGTGATTTAGCTGGTGATCATTGGAAAGACAAGTAGAAAAAGAGAGGTAAGAGTTGTGAAACTTGAAGATGTTGATTAAAAATAAGCATAATTTGGGGCCCCTGGGCGGTGCTCTCTTGGTTTTGGCTCAGGTCATGATCTCAGGGCCATGAGATGGAGCCCTATGTCAGGCTCCATGCTTAATAGGGAGTCTGCTTAGGACTCTCCCTCTCCCTCTCTTTCTGCCCCTCTCCCCCCTCACTTTCTATCTCTCCCACTCTCAAATAAAAGCATAACTGGTGCTGCCTTCGGCTCAGGTCATGATCTCAGAGTCCTGGGATCGAGCCCCACATCGGGCTCTCTGCTCAGCGGGGAGCCTGCTTCCTCCCCTCTCTCTGCCTGCCTCTCTGACTGCTTGTGATCTCTCTGTCAAATAAATAAAATCTTTTTAAAAAAAAAAAGCATAACTGGTTTGGTCTGACAAATAAGGAGGTTAGAAATTGTCACTCCATCCTAACAAGTAAAAAGCTGAAAAAATAAGCAACTCTCCTTGGATTTTTCAGAGACTGTGTTCATGGACAAACCTCTGCTCCTAAAACATGAGAGACAGACAGGCAGATGCAGAGAATTACAACCTTCCAGAACAGAACCTTCCACAGACACCAGTCCTGGGGTTGGGAAACCTAACCTGTAATTAGTGTATTGCTTGAAGGTTTAGCGTGGCTATGACTCTGATAAGAGCGCTAAGGGGGGAAAAGCCCCAAAACAAAAACAAACTACAAGGGGAGCCTCCATGCATTTGTGAGTTTTACCTCAGGAGCTCTACCAGGTCCTCATAGTTAATAGTGACGAAACAATTTCCTTGTGCCTCTAGCAGGAGAAAGGGAAAAAGAACCATTTGAAAAATACCCCTTTAATCTATATAAGAACAATCTAAAATGCTGATGGAAGGTATCATTGAACAAAAGAAATTGAGAGATACCCTATATTCCTGATAAAGATTCCATATGGTGAAGATATCAGTTCGTCTAAATTGGGTCTATAGATTCAACACAATCCCAGTCAAAAATCTCATCAAGTATGATGAACATTTTCATGTGTCTGATAGCCAGTTGTATGTCTTCATTGGGAGAAGTGTCTGTTCATATCTTCAGCCCATTTTTTTAAAGATTTTATTTATTTATTTGACAGACTCCCCGCTGAGCAGAGAGCCCAACACGGGGCTCGATCCCAGGACCCCGGGGACCACAAAACCCGAGCCGAAGGCAGAGGCTAAACCCACTGAGCCACCAGGCGCCCCAGCCAATTTTTTTATATGATTATCTGTTTTGTGTGTGTAGAGTTTGAGAAGTTCTTTACAGATCCTGGATATCAACCTTTTGTCTATACTGTCATTTGCAAATATCTTCTCCCATTCCATTGGTTGCCTCTTTGTTTTGTTGACGGTTTCCTTTGCTGTGCAAAAGCTTTTGATTTTGATGAGGTCCCAAAAGTTCATTTTCAACCTTTGTTTCCTTTTCTTTGGAGACATATCTTGAAAGAAGTTGCTGTGGCTGATATCGAAGAGGTTCCTGCCTATATTCTCCTCTAGGATTCTGATGGATTCCTGTCTCACGTTGCGGTCTTTTATCCATTTTGAGTTTATCTTTGTGTACGGTGTAAGAGAATGGTCGAGTTTCATTCTTCTACGTATAGCTGTCCAATTTTCCCAGCACAATTTATTGAAGAGACAGTCTTTTTTCCACTGTATATTTTTTCCTGTTTTGTCGAAGATTATTTGCCCATAGAGTTGAGGGTCCATATCTGGGCTCTGTACTCTGTTCCACTGGTCCATGTTCATCATCACTAGCCATCAGGGAGATTCAAATTAAAACCACATCGAGATACCACCTTACAACCACTTAGAATGGCAAAAAATTAGCAAGACAGGAAACAACATGTGTTGGAGGGGATGTGGAGAAAGGGGAACCCTCTTACACTGTTGGTGTGAATGCAAGTTGGTGCAGCCACTTTGGAAAACAGTGTGGAAATTCCTCAAGAAATTAAAAATAGAGCCTATGACCCTGCCATTGCACTACTGGGTATTTACCCCAAAGATACAGATGTAGTGAAAAGAAGGGCCATCTGTACCCCAATGTTTATAGCAGCAATAGCCATGGTCGCCAAACTGTGGAAAGAACCAAGATGCCCTTCAACGGACAAATGGATAAGGAAGATGTGGACCAAGATGCCCTTCAATGGACGAATGGATAAGGAAGATGTGGTCCGTATACACTATGGAGTATTATGCCTCCATCAGAAAGGATGAATAGCCAACTTTTGTAGCAACATGGACGGGACTGGAAGAGATTATGCTGAGTGAAATAAGTCAAGCAGAGAGAGTCGATTATCATATGGTTTCACTTATTTGTGGAGCATAACAAATAGCATGGAGGACAAGGGGAGTTAGAGAGGAGAAGGGAGTTGAGGGAAATTTGAAGGGGAGGTGAACTATGAGAGACTATGGGCTCTGAAAAACAATCTGAGGGTATTGAAGGGGCAGAGGGTGGGAGGTTGGGGGAACCAGGTGGTGGGTATTGGAGAGGGCACGGATTGCATAGAGCACTGAGTGTGGTGCAAAAACAGTGAATACTGTTACGCTGAAAATAAATTTAAAAGATTTTTTAAAAATCTCATCAAGTTAATTTATGGATATCAGCAGACTGATTCTAAATTTACTTGAAAGGGCTGAAGGTCAAGAATAGCCAACATAATATTGAAGGAGAAGAACAAAGTCAGAACACAGGTAATACTCTTTGTATGAAAGGAAGGACATTCAGGAACCTGTGTATGGGAAGCTAAAACAGCCTGGAGATGCACTATTTTCTCTTTCATGGATAAGTTTATAGAAAGAATAAATAATAGATCAATTAATAGAGATACCAGAATGAGACACATGAGGCCCCTGGGGTACAACATTTATGGAGTCACTCAGTTGCAGAGTCACGAAGTTTCAGGGTTGAGGCTTGCACAAACCTAGGCATGAATGTCTCCTGACATCATGTGCTCTGGAGGCATCAAGTAGTTGTGCTGGTTCTGGTGTTTACACTAGGCAAAAACAATTACTTATTCTTTTCTCAAATGATATGTCTATATTTCTGTTTGGGGAATGGTGAATCTCAGTGAAAAATAATAATGAAAGAGTATTAAAAAGAAAAAAAAAGTGGACACTAATGGCCAATTTTTTTATGACAATTTTCAAGCATTTGGCAAATCAGTTTTTATTTTATACTTATTTATTATTTATTATTATACTTATTTATTTTATACTTGTAGATTTTCAGTTATACTTCCAAACTCTTACAAAAGTTACAATTTCCTCATTTACATTATTCATTCAAATTTATTTATTGAGTTCCTACCTAATGTGTCATGTGCTAGGCAATTGATTATATATTGGTGAAGGAAACAGAAGAGCTGACTGCCCTTTTGGAGTTAATGATAAGTGAGAGAACAAGAGACATTTAACATGTACATAACTAAGTTAATAAGTACTTATCATTGTGGTAAGGACAATAAAAGAAACAAAGATGATGCACGAATGTCTATTATTCTTGGTTCATGTTAGAGAAAACAGTCAAGGATCACCTCCAAGACCTAAATTATGGTGGGGATCAGCCATATATAAAAAACTTTGGGGATGCAGTGTGGTTGAGGAGAATTCCTGCCAGAAGTCCTAAAACATTTGAGAAAGTAAGCTATATAACATCTTTTCTTTAAATATTAAACATGAAATTGAAATAATCCATGCATGCTTTAAAAAATAGGAAGACATTTTTTCAAGAATGGAGAATAAAAACAGAACCCATTTGGTCATACCACAAAGATACTACTAATAAAGTTATTTTTTTCTTTGTAGTTTTGTCTCATGCCACACTGTAGTATAATTCATATTATTCCTTGACTTCTCTTCCTCTGCTCTTGTCTTTCATCTTTGTCTTCCTTCTCCTACTCTTCCTTTTTATTCTTACATGTTTAGGATTGGTCAAATTTTAATTTCTTCTCATTTAAAGCTACTCTTGGAGAGGCACCTGGGTGGCTTGGTTGTTGAGTTTCAGCTCAGGTCATAATCTTTTCATTCCTGGGATCCAGCCCGGAACTGGGCTCTGTGCTCAGCAGGGAGTCTGCTTGAATATTTTCTCCCTCTGCCCAAACCCCCACTCACACACACTCTCTTTCTCTCCATAAAATATAAATTTTTGAAAAAATAAACTCTTGGATATTTTTTTGTTGTTGTATATTTCCTCTTCATAATTTTCATAATCAACGTTGTCAAAATTATTCACTGTAGAGAAACTTTAAACAGAATTTTAAATTCCAAGGAGTAAATAAAAATCACCCACAATGTGGTATCTGGTTAATATTTGCAGCATATTTCAGGAGTATGTTTATATTGATAAAATCAAGCATTTTTGTTGGTCATATGTAATGATTAGATTTTGTAGCTATCATTTACTTACATAAAAGAAAGTATTGAATTTTTCTAGATGTAGCTTGCATATGCCATTATCCCATTGTATCTAATTACTTACACTTTTAATCAAATGCTTCATCTTCATCTATTGAAGTGAACGTTTTTTTCATATTTCACCAATTGTTAAATAACAGAGTAGATTTATAGGTTTTTTTGGAACAGTGATGTCCTTGTGTTCCTGGGATAGAATTTAATCTATTCATGGTATTTACTTCCATTTATTTTGTGTAAATTTACATACATACATACAATACACACTTTACTACAACTGCTCATATATGTCTTATATATCGTTCCTCCTTACTTATGAGAGAATCCTCTGATAGAAAATAATAATTCCTCCTTTTTCACCCTTTTCTTTGAAAGATTTTTATTTCTTTGACTTTTCATATCTCACTCTGAAGTCCACTCATATGACATTAAAAATATAATTTTATACTTTTAGCCATTTTAATAGTGGAATTTTATATAATTCACTATTGCAAAGAGTGGTGTGCTAGAAAATACTTATCAGTTAAATCTGCAGAATTAAAGAAGAAGAAGAAGAAGAAGAAGCAGCAGCAGCAGCCATAATTGGTAACATTCATTTTTTCCCATGGTGTAAATACTCCCACCGTGGCTTTTTTCAGGCTGCCAAGGTGACATCACTGAACACAGATTTGAGACTTTCAGTAACCTGTGGAATCCTGCTCTAGGACACTACTGAAATTGATGGGGCAAGGATTATTCTTTGCGATGGCTGAATATAAGAAAAGTCTTATAGTCCTAATATCTATAAATGAAAATGGACTTATGGAATAAGATAAGATTGTACATATTTTACATGAATAATTCAAGAAGGTTTTGAAGGTTTGCTCGCTCAACATATGGCAGTAAAAAAGTACTGGAACAAGAGCACAGACCTAGATACCAGTTTAAGCCTTACCACTAACTAGTAATTAAATACCTGAGCAAGCAACATAAATTTTCTGGTCTCCATGGTATCCATATTAGAGAGAGAGAAAGAGAGAGACTGTGGTGTGTGTGTGTGTGTGTGTGTGTGTGTGTGTCTGTGTGTGTGTATACATATATACGTATTTAGAGTCCATTTCTGGATGAGACATAATATATTCATTCCAACATAAACTGTACCAATTAGCCATTTCCCAGCTGTTATAGAGATTATAACTGCCTTTCAGATCATACTCCAGGTCCCTAAGACCTTTATCAAGCCTCTTCGGACTATATTAAATTTTCATCTTATTCATTTTCTTCTTTTTAATTCCTATCTTCATTTTCCCTACTATACAATGCAACATGTGTGTATGTATCATTTAGATTATTCACAGCTTCAATATGTCCTGATCTTTCCTTTTCAGATAGATTTAAACCATTAATGTTTTGAATCATAAAACCCCAAATATTTATCATATTGCCACACATATAGCAGTTTTCCAACTAGTAACGCTTCACTGTATATATATATATATATGAAAGTAAAATAGAACTCTAAACTTGAAAAGCAAGAAAGTAAAAACAATTTTTATGTAATTTTAACTAGAACTGTGATGGTATTTTTGAACTTGAATTATTACCCTGTTTACTGTTGATTGCTTAATGTAACAGTGTCCAACACATTACTATACCTATCATCTACTAAGGCTTCCTTCAAGCCAAGAACCCTACCAGGAGGTTTTATGATCTTTTTTTATCTTTACACTAATTCCAATAAGATAGGTCATTTCATCCCTTATTTTTGAAAAAAAGGAAGTTATGCTTTAGAGATTTTAACATGTTCAAGGTTTATAAAGCTTAAGTAATGGATCCAGGAATAAATCCAGGTGTGTCTGACTCCAAAGTCCATGTCTTCATGTACTGCATCACGAGTGCAAAAAGTATGTTCCAGAAGTTCACATTGAAATTAAGAATATATTCAAATTTATGGAGAAGAGAAATGAAATGCCCTGGGTCGAAATAATGGTTAACCATATAGGAAATCATAAGAAGCTACTTGAATATAACCTTACCCTAGAAAGAACTCTAGTTTCTAGCCACCAACTGAATCAGTCATTAAGAGCTCAAGGTGGCCTGCAGAGAAAGACACTTAGCCCATAAAAGTGATTCATGCATGCTCTTTCTGGATATGACATTCCACCAGGGCAAATCAAAGCCATGATCTGCTACTGAGGACACTATCTATATGGGCCCAAAACCACTGAGGCTCACTTTTATTTTTTGACTGTGATTCTAAAAGGTACTTTACAAATGTTGCAGGATGTTCTGTACAAGAAGGCAAACAATAATTGGGTAAAATTGAGTATCATACATGAAAGGACTTCTGAAGGATCTCTGGCATTAATTTCATTTTTATTCCCTTTTATAAGTTTTAATTGCAGGTTAGCAATAAAACAACTTTCTGGAAAAAGGTTGTGCTACCTTAAATTCTAAACAAAAATACTTGGAAGAAAGATAAATAAATATTATAATAAGATACACAAATATAACAAAACTTCAACCCCCTAGGATTATATTGTGCTTAGTTCCTTTTTATAAATAAAGATTTCTGTTACACATAAAATTAGCACTATGGTTTACTGGTTCCCAATTTTGATACTTTGAGCTAACAGAAAAGATGGAGCTACATTCACATTTGGAAGTTGCTCAACTTGCCTAGACACATTAGTTATTCAAGAAGTATTTGTTAAATGACTAAAGAAAACTTTGTGAATATAAACATTTGTATGCTTATGTACACATGTACGTGTACACATATTCATGTTTCACACAGCAATCCTTATAAACACATATTTACAGTCCAGTGTGTGTGTGTGTGTGTGTGTGTGTTCGTGTGTATTGAAATATAGGGACTGAGTAAGAAATAGTCTAAATCCCTAGCTATGGTATACTCTGTATTATTGGAGAATAACAGATTTTAGAAGCAAAACACACTTGGCTTTGAACCCTGATTCTACCATTAA
Source organism: Lutra lutra (assembly GCF_902655055.1). Classification (NCBI taxonomy): domain Eukaryota; kingdom Metazoa; phylum Chordata; class Mammalia; order Carnivora; family Mustelidae; genus Lutra; species Lutra lutra. The sequence continues at coordinate 116,303,905 of NC_062280.1, read as the reverse complement.
CCACTTTCTAATATTTGGCAACCCCTCTGATGTTTCTAAGTCCCTGTTATCATCTGTTAGTACACAGTAATGCCACTTTTTCAGATTTTCTAAGAAATGTGTTTAAAATAGTCTTAAACATTATAGTTTGATTTCTAATTTCAAAAATGGTTTAACTTGCTTTATCTTTCATCCGCTTTTCAAAAAAGGCAATATCTAATCCATTCATTGGACTTTGTCTTGGTGCCCAATGGTGGGAGAAAATACTAGCCCTGTCATCTTCCCTGCGACTCTCAGAGCTGCTTCATTGGACTTCAGTAATGGTTCCAAGTTCATTTTACTTCTTTAAGGCTGAGAGTAGGATATAAAAGGGGCCATGCCTCCCTCTCAATGGAATTTTTAGTGAATAGTTTAAATGCTGCCCTAATTTGTGCTTTCTTTCCGCTCTTCGAGCAATGACCTAAGAACAGGGAAGAATCTGTAACTTGATTTCATTAAACCCTGGGAGAAGAGCTCATGATTGACCTCATCATCCTTTTTTCTTGTTGTTGTTTTATTTGTTCCTTTGTTTTTGGCTCTCTGTTGATGCCCCCATGGAATAGGAATACAGAGGGGCCAGTGCTAAATATGGTTTTAGACTTAATTCTCATCAATGGCTTCATTTTCTATTTAAAGAAAGTAACTGAATTGATGGGGAAAAAAGTGCTAACCAAGATTTGTAGCATGTTCAGCAAGCTTTTAATTTCTGTATGATAGTGTATTAAAGACACTGAGTATATAACCTCGCACATTTCCTTTTTTGTAACTATAAGAGTTAACTTCAGCCTGACACAACATTCTCTTCCAAGCCAACAACATGAACCTTACCTTTTCCTAGCAACTCCATATGGGGAATGCTGTTCTTCTACCTATATCTGTCAGGATTTGTACTTAAGTAGGGTGACAGTGTGATTATTGCTGAAATAGAGACACTTTGGAGAGGAAAACAGAATGCTATTAATAATTAAATAAGGTGAGGGGGGCAAGATGGTAGAGAAGTAGGAGACACTGTTTCAACAGGTCCTCTAAACTGAGCTGATTATCTACCAGATTATCTACCAGAACACTCTGAACACCCATGAAATCAGCCTGAGATGTCGGATTATACACTTCTGGATCTCTACAGGGGCAGAAGATGCCAGTGAGGTAAAGCAGCAGAGTGTGAATGATCTGACTGATTTTGTGGATTGATGTCAGAGGATAAACAGAAGGGGTAGGGAGCCACCAGAAGCGGCCCATTAGAAAATAATACCCCAATATGAGAGTGCCCTGTGATTGGGGCCCAGCATTAACTTGAAGTCAGGTTAAAAGGAGCAAAAGATCTTCAGGGGACACTGGTGGAATTGGGCAGGTATGGGCATGGGCTTAAGCCCACAGACCCAGGACAACTGGCACTGTGCCATAGAGACTGTAGCGAAGCCTCCAGGCCTTGGTCCCTCAGCTGCCTGCGCTTGAGAGAGTCTGGGTGCATGCCAGCCAGTGCTCTCTAGTACCACAGCCTTTTGCACTCTGCCATGCACTGTGCGACCTGGGTCTGAGTTGCACACCACATCTTCCTCTGCAGGGGGTCCGTGCAGGCGCTAGCTGGTGCTCTCTAGGATCAGCGAGAGTCTGAACACTCCCAGCCCAGGTAGACATGAAAATCTCAGCGTGGTATCCCTGGTTGGGATTTCTCCGGTGGTCTGGACCTGCTCAGACAGCAGCCCAGCAAAGGCAGCCAATGGAAGAGGGCTCTCTGAACCAATATTGTTGTGGTTCTTTTGTTTGTTTGTTTTTTATAAACATATAATGTATTATTAGCCCCAGGGGTACAGGTCTGTGAATCACCAGGTTTACACACTTCACAGCACTCACCATAGCACATACCTCCCAATGTCCATAACCCCACCACCCTCTCTGAACTCCCCTGCCCCCAGCAACCCTCAGTTTGTTTTGTGAGATTAAGAGTCTCTTATGGTTTGTCTCCCTCCTGATCTCATCTTGTTTCACTTATTCTTTTCCTACCCACCAAACCCCCCACTTTGCATCTCCACTTCCTCATATCAGGGAAATCATATGATAGTTGTCTTTCTCTGATTGACTTATTTCGCTAAGTATAATACCCTCTAGTTCCATCTAGTCCTCACAACTAGTATCCTAAATCTATAAAGAGCTTAGCAAACTCAACACCCAAAGAACAAATAATCCAGTCAAGAAATGGGCAGAGGACATGAACAGATATTTCTGCTCATGGTTTAATAGCACTGGGGTACAGAGACAAGCGGGAGCTCCTGCAAACCCCTGAGATGGTGGCTGGGGATGAGCTCTGCTGGTGGGAGGTGGCAGAGGGGGATATGCTCTGGCCCACCCAGAGGGGAACAGACTGAGGCTTCTCTCTGAGATGGAGGACTGGGTGCAGTTTGCTTTCCTCTAAATCTCTGAAGAACCACCAAAAACTGCCAAGGGGAGAAAACACAAACAAAAACAAAAACCCTCCAGTGAACAAAAGCCTGAAAAACAGGTTTCCTCATAGCCCATCCCCTTGATAGGGGACAGGAGGACTCAACCCAAGCAAGACTTCCTGAAAAACCATGCAGCGGGCCCCTCCCCCAAAAAGCCAGCCCAAAAAACCCAAGAGGACAACTACCATAGGGTCCCCATAAAACTGTAAAACCCCAATATCAGGGAAAAAGAAGATATTAAGCTCTCAGTGTAGCCCTAAAACCTATACTTCATAGAAAACAACTTTTATTTTTAATTATTAAATAATGCATAAATAGAGATGTTTCAAGAAAATCAAGACATAAATTACAGTAGGAAGAAAAATAAAGTAGACCAAATGAGTCACTGAACTTGAATTCCTACTTGAATTGAAACCTTGGTTTCATGATCACCAGATCTCTCTAGAGAGGCTCTGTGTAAATATATGTAAATATATTTCCGAATTACTTAAGCAAAGCCCCAGTTTACCATTCCACACTTCCAACAATGAAAAGTATTTTCTAAAGCTGTCAAGGAACATATCACACTTTTGCTTGACTCTCATGGTTTTTTTCATGCTCTTTTCCAGTAAAGGTATTTGTTTTGTATGCTTGTTTTAAATCAAGAACATGTGGACCCCTCGGTGGCTCAGTTGGTTAAGTTTTGGTCTTTGGCTCAGGTCATGATCCCAGAGTCCTGGGATTGAGTCCCACGTCAGGCTCCTTGCTTGGTGGGAAACGGGCTTCTCCCTCTGCCTGCTGCTCCCCCTGATTCTGCTTTCTCTCTCTGGCAAATAAATAAATAAAATCTTTAAAAATAAATAAATAAATCAAGAACATGGAGGTGAATTTATAGTAGAATAAACCCTTAGGTATACAACTACATGAATATTCCCAACAAATCATCAAGACATTGCATATATCCATCACATGACAGTTTCTCTATTTTCTTTAGCAGTCACTTTCCTCTGTCCAAAGTCAGAAACTGGCAACTACTTATCTATACTTTTTCTAGAATGTCATAGAAATGAAATTATATAGTATGCAACTTTTAGAGTCTGGCTTTTTTCACTTTGCATAGTACAATTGAGGTTTGTCTACGTTACCGCATATATCAGTAGTTTCTTGTGTTTTTCTTAATCTTTCTGCTGAGCAGTATTCCACCATATAGCAGTATCACAGATAATCCATTCACCAGTTGAAGGGCATTTGTGTTTTGGGTAATTATGATTATAACCTCTATATCTCTGCCATCAAGATCTGTGAGTGAACATTGTTTTTATTATCTCAGAGGGGCAGGATTATTGGTTTGGATGTAAATGTATGCTTAATATTATAAAATACTACCAATTTGTTTTCCACAGTGATTGGTTTTCATTCCCACCAGAAATATGTGAGAACTGCAGGTGTTTCACACTCTCATCGGCAACTGATATTGCCATGGCATCATTTTTATCCAACCTTATAGGCATGTGATGCTATCTCATCATAGGTCTCACTGGCATTTCCCTATCAGTAGTAATGTTGAACACCTTTGCATGTGCTTATGGATCACCCATTTATCTTCTTTTGTGAAGCAGCTGTCCAAACCCTGTTTTTAATTGTGACCTCATTTTCATATTGTTATGAGTTTCTTCCCTCCTCAAGGGAAAAAAAGAAAAGAAAAGAAGAAAGAAAAAGACAAACAAAAGGTCACCTGGGTGGCTGAATCCTTTAAATAACTGACCCTTGATTTTGGCTTAGGTCTTGATCTCAGGGTCATGAGATCAAACCCTGCTTTGGGCTGCCTGCTGGCCATGGAGCCTGCTTGGGATTCTCTCTCCCTTTTCCTCTGCACCTCTCAGTTTCCTCCTCTCTCTCTCTTTCTCTCTCTCTCTCAAAAACAAACAAACAAAACCATAAAACTTTATGAATTTCGAGCACTGTTCCTTTGCAAAAAGGTGTGTTTGCATTTTCTTCCAGTAGTTTATAGTTTGTCCTTTAATTTTCAAAAACGTCTTGAAGGAAGAAATGTTCACTTGGATGAAGAATAATTTACCATGTTTTCCTTTATGATTCATACCTGTGGTGTCCTATCCAGAAAATCCTCGCTTAACTCAAGGGTGCAAAAATCTTTCTTAAAATGTTCCTCAAAAAAATCTTAGATTTTTGCATTTACTTTTATGTCTGTTATGTACTTTATGTTAATTTTTGTATGTGGTACAAGATAGGAGTTGAGGTAGGTTTTTCTTTTGTTTGGTTTTATGTTTTGATTATGGATGTCCAATAGCTCCGGCACTATTTGATGAAAATACCTTCTTTTCTCTATTTGACTACCTTGGCTTCTTTAACTGATCATATACATGAGTATATGTACATATGTACACATTTTTGGACTCTTTCATCCTCTTGACCTAGGAGTCTACGCTTTTGCCAATACTATACTCACTCAAATATAGTTAGTCTTAAAATTATGTAGTGTGATTCCTCCTCTAACACTGTTTTCCTCCTTCTTCTCTTTTTCCTTTTTCTTTTTCTAGTGGCTACTCTAGTTCCTTTGCTTCTCTATATACATTTTTTTTTACTTTTCAAAGATCAATTTATTTAGAATTACGCATATTAAGAATAAAGGATTTATGCATTTCTTAATTAACATAACAATTTAGCTAAGTGTAAACTCTGCACTAAAGTTCTATAGAGACACAGTACCAACAAAGAATATGAAAGCATTTTTAAACTATACAAATATTTCAAATGGAAATTAATCTCATTTCATTTTTTGTTTGTTTGTTTACTTGTTTGTTTTTTGACATACAGAGATCACAAGTAGGCAAAGAGGCGGGGGGGGGGAAGCAGGCTCCCTGATGAGAACAATTTTAATGTATTTTGACTTCATATTATACTATATCGAAACAAAGAAAATCCCAAATACATACTTTTTACAAGATTAACATTTCAGGCAGGGTTTTTTCTTTAAAAAACCAAGAAAACGACAAAAATCCCCCCAACCAAATATTAACCTTGTTTTCTGCATTTCACAGCACTGGTTATTATATGTGTTTTCCCTATAAAATCTTTTGACTTATAAAATGTGCACGTTTGGATTTTAACCAGTCATCTGGTTCAAAAGTTGTGCAAATAAACAAGATGTGAAAATAATGTGTTACCAGTCTTTTTAAATAAGTCTCATAACAATCGCACCTTTTGCTCTGAATTGATGGGAAAACTCAGGCTAAATCCACTTGCTGAAATGCAGTGCTTTGCAAGTAATTAATTTTTCTCCTGCTCCTTTCTTTTCTTTCAACAGACAAACAACAAAGGTTTCTTTTATAAATTATGATAAATTAAAATATTTATGATTATAAAATTATCTCTAGAGCAACATCACCAGCAGGTATCCATCCCACATACTTGTCAAGGCTGCATCTCCCTGGGCTGTTCTGGTTGATTCCTCCACAAGTAACTTCCTGCCTCTGGAAGGTGCTCTTTTCCAGGGCCTGCACGGAGAGGAGCTGACCTGCTGGCACTAAAACCCTCAGGACCTAGCTCCCCACAGGAGTCTCGTGTCTGGGCTCGCAGACCCCAGAAACAGCTGTCTGCGCCTGTCGGCTGAATGCATGCATGTTGATAAAGGGGTCAGCACACTCTTCCATGAAAGCATCTTAGTTTCAGACTCTTTTGGCTGAAAAATACTTGCCAATAAACATGTAACATAAGTGATGCTACTGCAACTGAATCATAGGATGAAAAATAAATAGAATGCTGGTCAGCAGTGGTGGTTCAAGAAGCACGACAGTATGTTTGTTCCAATGTCTTCACTGGAGGTGTACAGTTCCCTTGTTTTCCAGCACGTGGGTCATTTGGTGATGGAAACCAAAGTGAAGGGGTGCTAGTGTCCTGTGTGGCTGGAACAGGGAAGGCTGCTTCTCAGTCTCTCTTGGTGTCCTTGGCAGAGAAGGCCTGCAGGCTTCCCATCTGGTTCAGGCCACTCTGAATGTGTGAAACATGGATTTCTACATTATTGGGAAAGCAACTGATACTAGAAGCGTCTATTGTACTCTTGATATCATTTAATGAATCTGTAAGTGATTTGAACTCAAAGGAATTCAACTCTCCTCCTTCTGCCAGACACTTAATTTGTAATAAAATAGGAGTGAGCTGAAGATTAAATCTGTCAGAATTTCATTCTCAACACAGAGCCATCTAGTGGAGGAGCTGGCTGCTGAACAAGCTCCTGGGCTTCCTCCTCACACCTCTGTCTCCTCTCTGTGGGTTGGTCCTCAGGCTGCCTGCCCTGGTCTGGATGGAGCGGGCTCATAGCAGTGCTGCACTTCATGCAAAACTTTGTTGAGGTCCTTGTTGAGTTGCTCAAGCTCCAGAATGATGGTTGCATAACTCCGCCGAAATTCAATGCCAATGGGCATGCAATAGGATTTCAATTTTTCTGCTTCTGTGGGCATTGCTCTTAAGTTTTTGATATGTTCCTTTTTAATCGTGAGAATTTTTGACAAAGTGTTCACTTGGATGAGGAATTGTACTGGAAAACGACCTAGCGTTTCAGTGTCAGAGCCAGAAATCTTACTTCTCCACGGTGACTGTGCTAGTACTGGATCATTATCCGTAATTGGTGACTGGAGAGGAGGAGTGTAATGTAACCATGGTGGAGTCATAAAGAATCAAGAAGGCCCCTGTTTTTGTCAAAGGCAGCAACTGGCATCGTCTCATGCAGCTCATTACTAAGAACTTCATAGTCAGGGATGGTATGGGTGCCAAGCCCTGCCCTATCAAAAGTTACTCTATAAGGAGGATTAAAAGTATCCACAGCAACTATTTGTCCAGTGAAGAGACCATCATGAACACCACGTAATCGAGCTATAATTTGGGCTCCAATAAACAGGGGCAAAGGAATTTCATCTGGGAGATATTCAAAATGGGAAACATCTGCAACTTGCCTTTGTTGTAAGAGTAGTATTTTCTGTCATTTCTGTTTTAACGCTGGTCTCTCTTCCTCAAAAAATGCACAAGAAAGTCTCCGTGGTTTTCCCATAAGTCACCTGATTATTCCCCATTCTACCCTTGTAACTTTCTTGTTTTTAAATTAGGAAAGGATTCCTTCAGAAAGACACAGAAGTCATCATCGCCTTCAAACAGTTGCTTATCTATAGTTGAATAGAACCATTCACATATGCACCATTTATGTGCTTTGGGAAGCTTGAGTTGGTTATGTCATTGGAAACCAATCTTCTGTGAGGCTTTCTTATCTGGTGTGGACATTTGTTGCTGTAAATTTTGGTGGGACCATTGCAACTTTCCTGTTTCTTTTGGGTGACCTTTATTTATCTGTCTGTCATCTTCATTGGAAAAGAGTTAACTTCATTTTGAATTTCTGAAAGGCATCTCCACAGCGGAGCCCATATGCCTGCTTTCTAAACAGGTGGTTTTTGTTTTTTGTTTTGTAAAGAGCTATACTTTTCATTCCATGTGTTAGATAAGCTTCCTTCTTTTAAACTGTCAAGGGCTTTTGCTGAAGAGTTTTTGTCAGGCATCTGGTTGAGCTGCACCATCTGGAATGAGCCACCTCCATATACATTTTGATACCAGCTTGTTGATCTCTACAAAGCAAACAAGCAAATAAACAAAATAACTTGCTTGGAATCTTAAATTTTTTTTATTATTATGTTCAATTGTCCAACATCTTACATCATTAGTTTTTGATGTAGTGTTCAATGATTCATTAGTTGCCTATAACACCCAGTGCTCATCACCACATGTGCCCTCCTTACTACCCATCACCTGGTTACCTCCTCCTCCCCCACTTCTGTAACCCTCAGTCTGTTTCCCAGAGTCCAGAGTCTCTCATGGTTTGTCTCCTTCTCTCATTTCTTCCCACTTAGTTTTCCCTCCCTTCCCCTGTGGTCCTCCATTCTATTCCTTATGTTCCATATATGAGTTAAACCATCTGATAATTGTCTTTCTCTGCTTGACTTTTTTCACTTACCTTGCTTGGATTTTTAATTAGAGGTGAATTGAAAGTGTAAATAAATCTGGGGAGAATTGAAATATTAAGCATTCTAACTCATTTATGAGCACAGTACATTTCTCCACTTATTTATGTCTTTGATTTCAATGTTTTCAGTGTTTTATTATATAAATCTTAAGTATATTGTACAAATGTATTTAAGTGTGAATAATACTTCTAAATATTTTTTGCTACAATTGTATTTGGGACTATTTCAATTTCTAATTACAATTACTTAAATGTGAAATAAGATAGATTTTTTCCATACTTCTATTATACCTCATTATATCAGAATTCATTTACGGGCACTAGCAGGTTTTCTTGTAGACTTTTTAAGCTATTTCTATATAGAACATCATGTTGTAAATGAGTTAAGTCACTTTGAATTCTCCTTTTTTCTTTCTTTCTTTCTTTCTTTCTTTCTTTCGTTCTTTCTCCTTTCTTCTTTCTTTTTCTCTCTCTCTTTCACTCTTTCCATCCTTCCTTCTTTCCTTCCTACCTTCTTTCTTTATTTCACTTCCTTTCTTTTTTGCCCTATTGCACTGGCTAGGAACACCATTGTGATTTTCATTAGGAACAGTGAGAGCAGAACACTTCTTTTCATCCTGATATAAGAGGGAAGCATTTATTCATTTGTCATGAAGCAAGATTTAGCTGTAGTTTTGTTGTTCCTTTTTTTTGTCTTTTGCAGATGTTCATCATCAGGTTGAGAAAGTTTCCTTTTATTATTAGTTTGTGAAGGTATTTTTATCATAAAGGAATTATTGAATTATATCAGAGGTATTGTCTGTTTCTATTGAGGTGGCTGTATTTTTTTTTCTTTAGCTTATTAAATGGCAAAGTAAACTGATTTGTTTTCATATGTGAAAATGCATTCCTGCATGCCCGAGATAATGCCCTGATGTGTTATACATTTCTGGATTCTATCTGTAGTATTTTTGAGTATTTTTATGTCTCTATTCATGAAGGATGTGTTCTTTACCCTCTACTTTCTGGAGGCTTCTATACTGTTAATGTTTTCTTCAGTAAAATTCACTAGTGAGGTATCTGGGCTTAAAATTGTTTTTGTTGCATGTTTTTGGTTTTTGGTTGTTGGTGGTAGAAAGCTATTGACTTAAAATTCAATTTCCTTAATAAATATAGTATCACATTTTAATGAGCTCAATAAATATAGAATTATATTCTATATATAGAAACATGTGATTCTAGTAATATATGTCTTCTTGAGCAATCTTTGGTACCTTGTGCCATTCAAGAAATTTGTCCATTTCATCCAGATTTCTGAATTGATGAACACCAAGTTGTTAGTAATATTCCCTCATTAACCTATTAATATTAGGATGATCTTCTGGATGTCCCCTTCTTTCTTGCTAATATAATTTATTTTTACATTCTTTTTTTCTTAAGACATATCATTAGAGCTTAGTGATTATATTGATCCTTCTTAGTAATTAGCATTGTGTTTCATTCGTTTTATTGTTTGTCTTTCTCTTTTCAAGATTATTGCTTCTAATTTTGTTTTATTATATCTTCCTTTTGGTTGACTTGAGTTTCATTTGCTCTTCTCTTTCTAGTTTCTTAAGATGAAAATTAATATCACTTCAAACATATATTATTTAAAGATTTTATTTATTTATTTGACGGAGATCACAAGTTGGCAGAGAGGCAGGCGGGGTGGGGGTAGCAGGTTCCCTACTGAGCGAAGAGCCTGAGTGGTGCTTAATCCCAGGACCCTGAGATCATGACCTGAGCTAAAGGCAGAGGCTTAACCCACTGAATCACCCATGCTCCCCAATAGAAGGTTTGTTTTTTGTTTGTTTGTTTTTTAAGATTTTATTTATTTACTTGAGAGAGAGACAGACAGTGTGAGAGGAAATACAAACAGGGGGAGTGGGCAGAGGGAGAAGCAGGCTTCCTGCCAAGCAGGGAGCCTGAGCCCAGGACCCTGGGATCATGATCTGAGCTGTAGGCAGATGCTTAACCAATGAGGCACCCAGGCACACCTGAGATGTATTTTAATATCAGCATTTAACAGTATTACTTTCCTAAAACAAACAAACAAAAAACAGTATTACTTGCCTGTTCATTAGCCACATCACACAAATTTTGGTATGTTATTTGTATATTTTTAAGGGTTTATTTATTTGAAAGAGAGAGAGAGAGAGAAAGAAAGAGAGAGAGAGAGAGCATGAACAAGAGAGAGGGGCAAAAGAAGAGGGAGATGCAGACTCCCTCAGCAGGGAGCTCTACATGGAGCTCCATCCCAGAACCCTGGTATCATGACCTGAGCTGAAGTAGATACTTAACCAATGGTGCCACCCAATTGCCCCAAATTATTTTCATTTCCAATAAAATATTTAAAATATTATCTAATTCTCCTTATGACTTGTACTTCAATCCATGGGTTTTTTTTAGCAGTGTCCTATTTAGTTCCAGATCTATGGAGGAACTGAAGGCAGATACCATTGTACTTTCACATCAGGTTTTGATATTTCTATCATTTTCACTTGGTTCCTTTCTCTAGTTTCTAATGCTTTATAAAAACCTGTGTATGTTCAATCTTGATATCCACCTCTCCCATTATAAGCCATAATATATTAATCATAGTTATTTTGAATTCTCTACCTGATAATCCCAGTATCTGTTTATCTCTGGGTCCTTTCCTGTTGATTGATTTGCCACTTTACACTGTGTTCTTTTCCTCCCTTCCTTCCTTCCTTCCTTTTTTCCTTCCTTTATCTTTCTTTCTTTCATTAATTTGTTTGTGGTTTCCTGAGGGGCCATTAAAAAGGGATTGCCTTTAACTCACCTAACTCACAATTCCCCTAGTATTGAGCCTGATATGCAGGACACATTTCTTAAAAATTTTTGTAGGCAACGATGTTAGTTGTTGTTGCCTTGTGGAATCGATAACAGTTAGGGCAAAGAATAAACTAACCAAAAGTTTGGAAGCGAAGACTGGGTTTTGAGATGGCTTGGGCCATAAGACCTTGATAAGCACATACCCATGGCAATGCTATTATTTTGGGATTGGAGGGTTTGTGATTAGTGGAGGATTTCCCTCAAAGTTTGTGTTCTGCTCTCCATTTTTGCCATCCTGTAAGCCTGTGCTGCAATGGTGTTCTCTTAACCGCTCTTGCTTCTCCCCAAGTTTCGACTCTTACGGCTTCTACTTGGTGCTTGCTCTTCTGTAGTGTAGTTCACCTTCAAGTCAGGTAAGCTCTGTGTGGCATCAGAGGTAGGTTTCTCTCAATGTACCTGCTCCTCCTTCCCAAGGTAGAAGGGAACTGTGAGTTGTGTTGTGGTAGGTCTTATGCAGCAGAACATTGTTTTTCCATTCCCCGAATGTAGAAGACCTCTCCATTAGTACTGGTGTAAGATACTGTGCTCAGAGCTGTTAGTTTCCCTTTCCCTTGGGTAAATGACTTTTGCTAGTGTCTGGGAGTAATAGACCTAGACTTTTGAGAGAAAAGGATGGGGCTTTGTAACTTTTCTGGGGGAGCAAACGACTTCCTGAATCACTACCAGTGAAAACGGAGACCGTTTCTTGTAACTCCACCTGTTCCCAGTCTTTCTTAGCACCCAGTGGAAGTCCATGGAAGGATAACGGCCTATCTGTGGGTATAGATGTCCTTGTTTTGATAGTTCCAGGGGTTCTACAGAGTCATTTTAACCTCTACCCAGCCTTTATAAATTGATGAAAAAAATGGCTGATGTATTCTTACTTGCTTGTGTAGTAGCACTATCTGTTCTCATACTCTGCCAATCTGTGATAAGCCAGTCCCCTTTTTATTCATGGCGGCACCCATCTCTCCTTGGATTTCAGGTTTCTTGTCTGATTTGGGAATTCAGCTCCCTGATGTGCAAAGGAAGAGTTATTTTGTGGCTTATCTGTCTAGTTGTTTCTCATTGTTATCAGTATAGTGGCAACACTTTCTCAAGAACTCCACATCCTAGGCATAAAGGGAACCTCCAGTGAGTTTTTGAATCCTAAAAATATATGAAACAATTAAATGAGGGAATGGTGAAGCTAACTCTTCTACATCATGGTTTCTGTTCCTCAACTGTGGAAATTTATGGAGGAAGTATCTTCATGCCTTAATGATATATTTTTCTACAATATTCTTCATGGACAAGACATCTATGACAGACATTTCTTTCATATGATTTAAGTCACTGCTAAATTGATTAAAATGTAGTTACCCATTAGCACAGGGTATTTTAATTTTTATTTTTATCAAATTGTAACACTTGTCTTATTAATTGTTCTTAAAATGTTTGTTGTGGGCTTACAAAAGACATTTGGGGAGTAGAGGGTAGGCCTGTGTCACTGTATACATTTTTAATTTAATATAGACATACTAAAATGTTCAAATAATAGACTCTGACACATTGAATTGACTTGTTTGCGTTCCTCTCACTTGCTGTTTGTGGACAACTTTTACTTCCAACCTCCAACCAAATAGAAACATTTTTATCATGAAACAGCAAGGCTTTTCAAAATTATATGCTAGACTCCATGTGCATAATACTCATATCATCGTGCTATATTCTTTCCTTATTATTATGTTATTATTTGCTGAATTATTTCTTGATTCACGTCCTTTACTCCATCTAACCATTTGTTCAAATTTTCACCTTTACAGAAGGCTGTTCCTGCCTTATCCAATCTAAAATAAGAGCTCTCTTCCCCACTATCACAATCTTTTCTGCTACATTGTCCTTCAGTTTTCCTCAAAGGATATTGTAGCATGTAGTTATGTATTTTTTTCACCAAGGAATAGGGAACCTTTATTTCTAACATAATTATTCTGGGTTAGGAAATGAGAATATATATGTATTTTGCAAAAATGGAAATGATGACTAAAAGAAACAATGACAAAAACAACTGGTATTTTATATGAATCTATAGAAGCATAAGCTTCAATACCAGCAAAAAAAAAAAAAAAAAAATTGTTACAATGTCTTTCAGTTTTGCATCTGACTGTTTTGAGATCTTTCTTTCAGTTGAGGTTCCCCAAGCAGGTTTGGTGATGGCAGACAAGAGGAGCTAAGAAAGCATTCTCAAACATTGTTCTTTTGCCAGATTCCAGTTTACCAAGGTACCTGTTTACACCAGCAGAGATGACAGCTACTTGTTCATCATCAGCCATGAGAGTACACTGTACGTGTTTCAAGAACTCAGTCAGACATACACTAAGACTGAGGAATTGTGAGGTACACCATTGAGGTCAGAACCAAACTGGGCAAAAGTAGCGACCTCAGGATATTGAGGCAATTCATCATTCCTGCTACCTGGTTTATAGTCTTGATTTGGGCAGCAGTAGAATGAACAAACTAACATTTACAAAAGGTGGATGCCTTTGAAGAAAAATTCTGTCTCACTCACAAAAATGAAATTACCAGAGGGCTGGGATTTGTTGTGCGCATTGATCCTGCAAGAGTGCCTGGTAGACAGGCAGATTTTTTGAGCGGATGCTTTAAAAGTATTCATTGAATGAATGAATTAATGAATGAATGAATGAAAATAATGTACAAATTCGTAGCCAAATTCATTTTTTTTCCCTGTGTATCCTGTATGAAAATGCAGAGGCATCACATCATTCTGCATTTCCAAAAAATTTTAAAGTTAGTATAAGGAACTGGAGAAGAAAAATCTGGCTGAAAAGTATATACTAATAGATAAGAAGAAAGGGAGGGGTGTAGACATAACATAAATAGAGCATGTATATATTGCAGAGATAAAAAGAAAGTAGATGTCAGGTTACTAGATAGCAACAAATATAAATTGAAAGAGCAGAGAGCTTTAGAATGAGGGGGAAGTAAGAAATCTGAGACAAACATTTGCTAGAAGATCAGCTAATAATAATAATGTTTGGAGGGGCAAGAATAAGATTTTAGCCAGCCTGTAACTAATATTAGGATCCCTAATTTCTATGTGTGTATTACTATTATTAGGTGTTACATATTTGCTTTAAACCCTATTTACACTATGAATTTGCCTTACAGAGTTTCCACCATACATGTATAGAATAGAAAACTAATTACTGTTACACATTTCAGAGGATGATGTCTCAAATGAGGGAATGAAAGGAAATGTCAATTCTTCCCACGAAATTCTATTCTTGAAGGACCTGGGTGGATCAGACTTAAGCATCTGCCTTTGGTTCAGGTCTTGATCCCAGGGTTTTGGGATGGAGCCCATCCCCAAACCCTGCTGGGGGTGAATCTGCTTCTTCTTCTTCTCTCACTACCCCTGCTTGTGTTCCATCTTTTGCTGTCTCTCTCTGTCAAATAAATAATATTTAAAAATCATTAAAAAGTTTAAAAAAGAAAATCTATTCTTTCCATATCCATTCAGGCCTCCTTATCATACTCTGGTCTCCAGTGATACACAGAGAAGACAGTCTGGGTCACAGACTCCAGGGAATTTTATGTATGCCATGAATCCTGGAGGCCCTGTGAAAAAGCTGGCCATTGATTCATGTCTCACATGGAAAATAAGACTTCATAAAGATGATAACAATGAACTCCAGCTGACCATGACAGCACCATATTCAGGTTTGCAGCAATTACTCTTTTCAGAATAACTGTTATCACTGTTATAACTATTTTGCATAGGGGTCAATGCACATTCTATAAAACCAAAGTTCTTGGATTGGATCCTGTGTGAATAAGTCTAGGCAGATTGGTTAATTTTTTCTTTGCTTCAGTTTCTCATCTCAAAATGGGAATAATAATAATACATATCTCAGTGCTATTACAGGATTAAATGAGTTAATATATGCAATGTGCTGAGAATTATGCCTGAAGTATAGTAAACCTTCAAAAATGTGAGCTATTATTAGTATCACTTTATAAAAACAGCTAGCATCCTTAACCAAACGACTGAGTTTTAATGGTGAACTCTTGGAAAGTGATAATTTTTTTGTTAGCACTTCAGGATAATTTAAGGTTTACAATCTTCCCAGGCTGTTTGGCATCTCATAATATCTAAAGTCCATTTGTGTTTTGCCAGTGCATAATATGCACACATCAAAACTCTTCATTTGTAGACTGGCGTGATAACTTTCTCGTTTCTTATATGCCATGCCCACATAAGATGCTAACCTGGAAAGTCTCCACACCATCTTAAAATATGGTAATACCCAGAATATAGAAGAGATTATATATGTGTTCTATAGTAGAGAGCAGAATAAAACTAAGGAATGTCATTAAGAGATAACACAGTTATGATAAATGAAACTTTATGAAGACTCCAATTAAAAGAGAAAATTTAGATTCACAATCCGTCTGCCTTGCAGTGCAGTTTGTTCTAAATTCTAGTGTATAGTATAGTGTTTGTACTTTTAACAATTCTTGGGGCACTGAGATGGCTTAGTTGGTTAAGCATCATACTCCTTATTGTGCCTCAGGTCATGATCTCACAATTGTGAAATGGAGCCCCTTGTAGGTCTCTGTGCTTAAGAGTCTCTCACTTCTTCTCCCTCTGCACCCCCCCTCTAAAAAAAACCCCAAACCAAACCAAACCAAAAAACAATTATTAACATCTATCTCAAAGGATTGTGTGGAGAGACGGTTTTCTATGCCATCTAAATGCAAGAAGTGGGGCACCTGGGTGGCTCAGTGGGTTAAAGCCTCTGCCTTTGGCTCAGGTCATGATCTCAGAGTCCTGGGATGGAGCCCCACATCGGGCTCTCTGCTCAGCAGGGAGCCTGATTCCTCCTCTCTCTCTGCCTGCCTCTCTGCCTACTTGTAATCTCTGTCTGTCAAATAAATAAATAAAATCTTTTAAAAAATTTTTAAAATAAATAAATAAATAAATGCAAGAAGTATTGTTGATGGTATTTTTGAGGAGGTCATAAATGGCTTTGTCCACAATTATCTCCTTACTAACACAACCAAACATACTTACTTCTAAAGTATTCTCTCTCTCCCAACTTCATATAAGTACATATAGAGATCAAAGAACTTAAAGGCACAACTGCTTACTTTGCACCTTTATCTAGGCTTCACTTTAATAATCACAATGAAATTTTCTTTACTCGGGCGCCTGGGTGGCTCAGTGGGTTAAGCCGCTGCCTTCGGCTCGGGTCATGATCCCGGGTCCTGGGTTCAAGCCCCACATCGGGCTCTCTGCTCAGCACGGAGCCTGCTTCCTCCTCTCTCTCTGCCTGCCTCTCTGCCTACTTGTGATTTCTCTCTGTCAAATAAATAAATAAAATCTTTAAAAAAAAATTTTCTTTACTCAAGCAGTAAAAGACTCAAAACAATCAATCATGTCACCTTAGATAGTCTCATGACAACTTGGTTACAGTGAAGGTAGAGTATAATTTCCCCAATCTACAAATGGAACCCTGGATATATAGGGTGAGGGCCAGGCAGGTGCTAGGACAACTGGCTGCTAGTGGTTTGCTGACTGCTGCTAGGACTTCCCAGTATCAATAACATCTTCTTAATAAAAGCATAAACAAAACCCAGGCCTATAAATGATGCATGAAATCAAAAGAACCATAGTCAAATGGCCATGTCTGCACTTTAAAAATGAGTATCAGCCTACTATATACTCCCTTACACCCTTTGTTATGTACATAATTCTTACAAATTTGTGACTTTTGAAATTCCTTTTGGTGGACTGGCTTATGCTCAGGAAGGGTCAGCTTGAATCAAATGTTCATGTCCTTTTACTATACTTTGTCCTAAGTGCTATTACATACTTGCATTCTTATGCATTGACAAGACTGTTAAGATTCAGTCCCACTAAATTAAGAAGTTACAAATTGTTTAGAGAGATTATATTAATATACATGAAATAAGATTGGAATGTTTAAAATACACACACAAAATGTGATAACACTTATTATTAGTGCTCCATGAATTCATAAATGCAGCAAGTCCATATGGCCTGGAGAAGACAGGGAATAGTACACCAGGGAACTGTTCTGAAGGAGTAGACCCAGGGTCTGATTCAGAACTCACTTCCTGTCTGCAGTAGCATACCTCATAACTTTTTTCCTGCCACTTTTGAACATTACTATTAGCCCATCACTGCCATATGCTACTTATTTTTTTCCTTTCCAAATGTAAATATTTCCCAGTATTTTAATGTCCCTGTACTACCATAGGGTATGTGGTGGGCATATAATTTGTCTTTTTAGTTCATAAATATGTAAATCAAGAGTAACCATGGTCTGACCTGATATAGATATAGAATATCATAAGATTAAATGTTGACCTTATATGTTGAGTTTTCTTTCTTGAGGAGGACATGAGTATATTTTGTGGGCATATTTTATGGGAAAAAGAGAGAAAGGTAAATATTTGTGACAAAGAGAGTAAACTGTTAGTAGACTTTATAAATTTTCAAAATATTAGCTGCTCCTCTCTGTGGAAGCACGTCCTAATTCTGTGACATCAGGCTTGGCCATGGGATTTTCTGTGCCTCTTCATGTGAAAAGGCATCCGTTTCATGTAATATGCACACATCACAACCCTTCAGTTGTAGAGCAGTTTGACAGAGCTTCACCAAGTGACTTTCAGTGTCTAGAGAAATGTGAACAGATGTGAAATTATACAATTCAAGCAAAAGCTTTAACTACCCCTACCAGTTTGTTTTTTGTGTCTTCCACAAGAAAAATATCATTGTCCCAGGTGAGACTGCTCTTTCACTTTGAGACTAGCATATAGATTACGTAGAGAATCACAGAGCAACTGAGATTAGCACAGCATGAGTGAGAATTTTTTGTTGTTATTGTAAACCACTAAGAACTAGAAATTGTTTCTTACCCTAGTATAAGTCATACAAAGCTGACAGAGTAGTAGAACTTATATTGGTGGTAGGAAAGATGTATCATTATATAACAGTAGCAGATATGAGTAAAGAATGCCGCAAAATGTTTTTGGGGAGCATTGAAGAGTTAAGCCTGAGTAGAATAGAAGTGTTACAAAGTAATGAGTTATGAACATTTGTATGTAGGTCTTTTTTAGGTAACGGGAAATCTGAAAATGAGGCACTGGACTTTAGACTTGATTTATAACACTGATGGACATTTAGGCTTTCAGTCAGGGGCTCATAAGATGAAAACCCATGTAATGGTAACTGATTTGGCTATTAATTATAACCAGAAAAATTGGTTGAGAAAGCAACAGAAATTCTGGGAAAGCTAAAGAAAGGGCTGTAATTGTCATTTGATTATGGTTGAAATGTGGCCCATAACTGGAGAGCTAGAAAGAAGGTAAGGAACTAAATAATTCTTTATAGGTAAAACTACGGCATTCTCCATATTTACAGAATATAGTGAATAAGGTAGAGGAAGGAGTCAAAGGTAACTTTATAGCTTCAGATCTAAGGAGCTGGGACAATGGAACCACCATGAACAGGGATAGGTAAACTAGAAAAAAGGGCTAATTTTGAGTGAAAACTTTGTGTTTGGAGTAAATATCTTTTTTTTTTTTTTTAGATAAACCATTCAATGAAAAGTTGGATCAGAGAGAGATCAGGTCCCATGATAGAATTTGTTGAGTTGTCTTCATAGAGATTATCACTGAAGCCGAGAAAATGAATGAGTCTTCACCAATGAAACAGAGCAAAAATAAAAGAAGGTTAAGAAAGAAGTTAAGGTTAGGGGGTTGAAAGGAGGCAGAGAAGTTATAGAATCAAGAAGTTTGATATGCATTTATACTACACATAAGTATTATCAAAGCATTACCTTTCCCCCCAAAAGATAGTTTATTTAGGATTATTTGAGGCATGAAAAAGCAAGAATAGGGAGGATAGAGAAATTTCATTAAATACATCAATTCTCATGGTCTATCCAAAGAGTTGTTTACTGATAAAAAATTGCGATTTATGAAACTTAAAGTTATCATACAATAAACATTGAAAATCAAAAGGTTCTCAGAAAAGAGAAAAGGGAGAAGTATAGGAAGAAGCAGGATCTTTAAAGAAGAAGAAATGGATGGGTTGGGGGACACAGGTGGGAGGATTAAGTTGTCTTTAGGTGGGATAAGTGTTTCTACTTTATTTGCCTTGGTGAGCTGGTGTGAAAATAAGTAAAATAGCCAACATGGTTGGTTCCTTACTATGTGTGAAACGTGGTACCAGGAACATGACAGATATTATGTCATTTCATCCTCCAAATAACCTCATTAGATAAGTGGTGTTATTATTATTTACAGGGAAGATACATAAGTTAACAGTAAGATGAATTAACCTCGGTCACTAGTAAGCATCATAATTGAGAGTCAAACTCATGAGTTTGGATTCAGATTCAGTACCCTAAACCACTACATTTAGAATGGAAATGATAAGTGTTGAATTTGAAGCAAGGAAAAGTATGTGTGGCCATTATAACAAGCAAAATGAGGGTACTAGTGGCATTTTAAACAAAATGTCATTAGATGCATATATCCCTTCTAGTTCCTACCATTTCAAATAACTGGAACATTTCATAATAAGATAAATACTTCTAAAAATACAGTAAATGGTTTAGCTTAACTTTTCACCATTTATGATTCATCTGAGGTATCTCATTTGGTTCTTACAGTGAACTATGTAAAAGGTACTATTGACTTTTTTTTTCAACAAGTGAGATAAACTAAAGAGGAGAGGGAGGAGAAGTTGATTTTGTCAAAGTTACTCTGATAGAATGTAGCAGAGATGGAGCTCAAAGGTAGACAATCCTTGCTGATTTTCTACCAAGCACCCATTCTTTAGAAAATAACAGCATCTTCACACACTTAGCATTTGGTAAAATCCTCTAAGTTTCTCTAATTATTCCTGAAGAAAGCATAACATAAGAATCAGAGATATTGGGGCACCTGGGTGGCTCAGATGGTTAAACATCTGCCTTTGTTCAGGTCTTGATACCAGGGTCCTGGGATCAAGCCCCACACTGGGCTCCTTGCTTGGAAGAGAAACTGCTTCTCCCTCTCTTTCTGCTGTTCCCCCGCTTGGGCTTTCTTGCTCTCTCTGTCAAATAAATAAATAAAATCTTTTTTAAAAAATAAAAAAAAAATCAGAGAAACTAACTTTTAGAGTTAATATTGGAGGCCTGTCTCTTGGAGTTAACTCTTAGAGTTAATATGTGGCATCTTGCTTAGGCTTCTGCATGTACACCTGAAATGCTTCAGTCTTCATGAAACAAGGTTTTAGTGCAAAGACTTATGCTGCACACATTTATATCTCCCTGCTAAGTACCTGGCATTCTCTGTGTCCTTTCAGTCCCAGGTTTGAACAGCATCCCACCTTCAGGAGAGATGTTAGCTGAAACTCGCCTCGTGTCCCAAGTTGTTTCTTAGGGTTACATTCATGGCAATTTCTTTACCCTCTTTGTGAATCCAGATATTCCGTGGAACTTAACCTTGTGCCCACACTTTGTCTTCTGAGGTATGATCATTTCAGTTTTTCTTATGCTTCATAAACAGTTTTGAATGTACGTGTATTCTCTGGCAAGATCAGGTTTGTGAAAGGACTTTTTCTCTAGTATTGTTGTGAGTTGAAAGATGCTTTCTCAACAGACTTGTGTCTCCCCCACAGTGAAGTCCATTACACGTTCCTCAAGATTTCACACACACTTTTGAGAAGGTTTCTGTCCTCAGGATGGATGCCCTTCTTGTAACTAGGTTTCTCTCTAGTGTTGTGTCTTAACCATAAACAGAAGCCACACTCCCTCTGACATTCAGCCTTATTTGGGAAATCATGTCTGTCTCCATGTCAAAAATGTGACTTGGGTGTTCCATTCTACACTGAGCCCACGGCCCTCAGTATACCTATAGTATACTATAGTATTCTATAGAACATACCTATAGTATGCTCACCTGCATCTGAAAGATGGCATGTATGCAACAAACCAATCTCCTCACACTTAAACAGGAGAGGCCAGGGCTGATGGCTAGGCTCAGGCTGACAGAGTAGGCTTTTCAGAAATAGTCTTGTGCAGTCAGAACTGGAGTTGGTGTTCTGCTGTTTCTTAGAGTCCACAGTCCTGCACATTCATTTGGCTTCCAGGCACCATTGTGCAATTTGGCCCTGACTCCCTGAAACATGCTGTCTGGCCTGAGGTGCTGGTAGCAGCAACGTGTTCCTCGGGGTGGAGTCCAGGGCTCTCAGTATATACAAATACTCTCCTGTGTCTGAGAGAAGGCTTGTAGGGGAAATGGGAGCTGATGGGCCTCCCTTATGTTGCTCTTTCTTGGAGCTGAGGGGTTCAGGCTTTCCTCTATGCTTCCAGCTTCAGAAATGGTTCTCTCTTCACTGGACCGGGTGTGGCGTGTGCCTCAATGCATTGCCCCAAGATCAGCCGGTGGCACTTTCCTAGTGCTTCCACCCATCCATTTCGGATAGGCCTCTCTGCTCCGGGAGACTCGAGGATATTTGCCTAGAGGATGTTTGTCTGAAGGAGGCCCTCTCTGAGAGACAGGTATGAAACATGCCATTTATCTCCTCATGCTTACACAGGCAGGCCTGGGACCAACGGCTAGGGACAGGCTGACAGAGAGGGGCCCGTCAGAAGGAGCCTTGTGCACTCAAAATTGGAATTGGTGTTCTGCCATTGGTCCCATGGCCAGGGCTTCTGGTAAGGTTGGTGGTCGGGATGACAGCAGGAGCCTGTGCCCCCGCCAAGTGCCAGGCTGCTCTGAGGCTAAGTTAAGGGGGCACATTCCCAGAGATCCTCTGACCCAAGGACCCCACACCTTCCTTAGGCTTCCGCAATGAGGCACGGGGGCTAATCTTTCTCTCCTCAGGAAAGAGCAATGCTCACAAAAGGCGATTCGGCTTCAGGCTTGTTTCTAGGAGGTAAGGCCGTGGCCCTCTCTTTAGGATCCCAGATAGAAGTTTGAGAAGGCATTCTTCTTCATGGAATGATGTCTGCAGGGACAGTGGTCGTCTTACACACAGACTTCTTTCTCACAGGGATGCAGAGGGCCTTTCCCTCAGGCATTCCACACACACTCTTTGAAAATAGCTTCCCCTTCCCGACACTAGCCTGTTATTTGCGAAGGGCCAACCACTGGGCCTGGGCGCTTCCCCATCAGTACGTGGGCCATTTCCCTCACATTGATGCTTCACTCTTTGTGGCAGTCATTCAGGGAAGAATGTTGTTCCATAAGAGAGGTGTTTCTTGGAGTTCCTGGCCCCGCACCCTCGTTTGGCTTCCAGGGAGCAGTGTGTAATTGGCGCTGACTCCCTGAAACATGTTTTCAGGCCTGAGGTGCTGGTGGCACTAACAGGTTCTTCAGGGTGGACCCCAGAGCCCTCAGTATAAAGGCATGCTCACCTGCATCTGAGAGAAGGCTTGTGGCTATATGGAAAATGGGAGCTGATGGGGGCTCCCCTCTGTTGCTCTTTCCTGGAGCTGAGGAGTTCACGATTTCCTTTATGCTTCCTGATGTCAGAAATTCTTCTCTCTTCATGGGACCAGGTGTGGCATGTGCCCCAATGTGTTGCCCTGAAGTCAGCAGGTGACAATTGCCTAGTGCTTCCACCCATTTGTTTCAGATAGGCCTCTCTGCTGCGGGAGCCTCCAGGATGATTGCTTGAAGGAAGGCCTCAATACCATGTCCTCTCTGAGAGAGCAGGTATGCAACATGCCGCTCTCTTCACACTTGCACAGGTGGGTCCTGGGGCCAACGGCTAGGGTCAGGCTGACAAAGTGGGACCTGTCAGAATGAGTCTTGTGCACACAGAACTGGAGTTGGTGTTCTGCAGTGTGTCCGTGGCCAGGGCTTCTGGTAAGGGTGGAGGTGGGGATGACAGCAGGAGCCAGTGCCCTCGCCGTGTGCTGGGCTGCTCTGAGGCTGAGTTAAGGTGGCACCTTCCCAGAGATCTGCCTACCCAAGGGCCCTGAACCTTCCTTAGGCTTCCGCAATCGTGCACGGGGCCGAATCGTTCTCTCCTCAGGAAAGAGCAATGCTCATGAAAGGCAGCTTGGCTTTGGGCTTTTTTCTAGGTGGTAAGGACAAGGCCCTCTCCCTAGGATCCCAGATAGAAATTTGAGAAGGCATTCTTCTCCATGGAGTGACATGTGTGGGGACGGTTGTCACCTTCTACACAGACTTTCTCACAGGGAGGCAGAGGGCCTTTCCTTCAGGTGTTCACACACTTTTGAAAATAGCTTCTCCCTTTTGGACACAAGATGGTGGTGACTTGTGAAGGGCAGGCCACTTGGCCGGGGCACTGCCCCTTCAGTACCTGGGGTACTGAGTATCCATCACTCACCGATGCTTCTCTCTTCAATCAAAGTTGTACGGGGAAGGACGATCGTGTGAATTCCAAGCTGCTGGCTGAAGCTGCCAGCAGATTTAGACCAGAGCTCTAAATCGACCTTGGGTGGGGAAGTGACTATTCTGGGTACCCAGAACTGATGGAGTCCTGGGTTTGCCTCACCTAACCGGTGGTCAATAGTCAGGGTCACAGAAGAAAACCATGCTCCATGCCACCAGGGCTGTGGATACATATCTGGGTTCAAACAAACAGTAGGATCTCAGCTGTGCAGACCGCATCGCCCTGCACAAACTCGGTCTCATCCTCACCCTAACCCTAGTGCTTCAGTCAGTTCCTGGAGAGGAATTTGTGCTTCCATGCCATTCTCCGCAGAGTCTTCAGGCCTCTAACCTCATCCCTACGCTGGATGTGGCAGTGACCAGAACCATATCCAATTTGTGAGATTCCAATGGATTTTGGACACCTGAACCACAGCAGACTTATAGGGCAAGAGAGAAGAAGGAACACAACCCTGGTGGATGCATGCAACCCTGGTGGATGATGAAGGTGACCCTGATTCTAGTCAAGGCTCCCTACATTAGGAACACATGGAACATCTCCCTGAGGACGCACAGAACCCACACACTCATGCTCATGCTAGCCCTCCAATCACAGCTCCAGGCCCTTTTCTGCACTGCCAGGGATTAGCTTCTCGCCCACTCCTGGGTGGTCACCCTTACCCTTGGGCAGGGCTCTTTCCCTCCCAGGGCCCTGTATGGAAGCTTGAGGCCCAGCGGGATTTGGAACACAAGGGCGGGGGTGGGACAGCAAAACTGCCCTAGAAAAGGGAAACAACTCATGCCATGGTGATCACCCAATGTGAGGCTAACAGCAGAATGCTGGGGACAAACATGCCCCTCATTCCTCATGGGGCCCGACAGCACCTGAGACTGAACCCTAACCATGCACCTGGTCCTAAGGCTCACCCTCCCTTTAGGCCTCACAGCTGGTCTCCACACTCACAGCAGATACAGGCTTCCAGCTCTGGACTGTACCACAAAACCTAGCTCTGGCTGTGGAAATGACTATGTCAGAAACATAGCCCTGAGGGGGTATTGCATTTGATTCCCCTCACTGAGGCCAGATAATTCTTAGGACCATAGCCAGAAAGTGAGCCCCATGCAGAAATGGCGGTGGCCACCTGCCACTCAACCTAGGCTTGATAACCTGTCAGGGATGGAGAGGAAAACCATGCCATTTCCAACCGCCTGTCATGGACTGCTGCACACAGGATTCAAGCCCCAATGCAGAAACCCAACAACACTGGGAGCTGGTCCCTGAGGCCAACCCAGATAGCAGAGGCCCTCCCTTCAGCCCTCATGATAGGACACTGCACTGCCATGCACATGGCCCTGAACAATGTCCTGCCGAGTCCCTGAACCTTAGTCCTGGATGTGGCCCTGAGCAAAGCCCTTCTGTTTTGGTGTGGATACAATGGATTTGGATATTTGGGAAAGGCCATGTAATCAAGGAGGAGCTAAAAAGGAAACTGTGACCTCCAACCCTGGTAACTATGACTGCTGTCCATGCTTCTAGTGAATACCCTCTCCAGCACAAACACAAGTAGCTTGTCCTTGTTTCCAAAGGGGAAGCAAGATGGCCATCCCCCAAGGCAGCCCACAGGTCTTTCTTTAGGGCACTTCTCTGGACAGCCATCAGATGCGTGCCTCCCATCTCCCTGTTTCTTACCCTACACTAGCTGTGGTATGTATGGCCTTCCCTTGGCTTGAAACCTCAGAGTGAGGAATGACAGGATTTGGAATACAGATGGGTGTGGGACCATTCCTCCAAGAAGGAGAAGCAAGCCATGCCCTGGGCAGCCACCAGCGTCAAGCTAATAGCATGATGTTGATGTACACCTGTCTCTCAACTGCAGGGATGGCTCATCCTAGAGAGCAAATCTTAACCCTGCGGCTCATCCTACAGCTTACCCTCAAGGCAGGTGTCAGTTATGGACTCTGCAGGGCCATCGTTATTCCCCACACCAGAACACTAAACCTATCCTGGCTGGGGAAGTGACTGTTCCCGGTACCCAGCACTGAGGGACCACAGGATTTATGTCACCAACTCTTGATTGATTACTCAGTCAATGGCACAGTAGGAAACCGTGCCCCATGTGCCCACAGTGCTGAAGCTGCCCATCTGGGTTCCAAGGAAACACAAAGAACTCAGCCAGCATCATCCTTCCCACACTCAAAGACTGAGGCTTGCCCTAATCATAGCCCTTAACTCAGTTCCAGGAGAGGAATCTGCACTTCCATGTTTTTCTCCTCCTAGAGTCTTTGGGACTATAAATCCAACCCTACCTTGGCTGTGGCACTGACCAGACCCAAAACTGATTCAGGAGTTTACAATGGATTTTGGACACCTGAACAACAGCAGGCTTATGTGGCAAGGGGACAGAAGGAAAGCTTGTGACCTGCACCCCTGGTGGATGTTGAAGGTGACCCTGACTGTAGTCAAGGAACTTTACATCAAGAACACAAGGAGCATCTCCCTGAGGCTACACTGGAACTCAGATGCTCATGCTTATGCTAGCACTCAACTCATAGCTCAAGGCACTTCTCAACACTGCTATGCATTAACTGCTTATTGTCTCCCTAATTCTCACCCTAACTCTTGCCATGCCACTGGCCCTCCTGGACTCCAATCCTACGTGTGAGATGATGGGATTTGGAAACCTAGACTGACACAGGACAAGTTCTCCAGGAATGCAAAAGTCAACCAATCCTCTTGCAACCAAATGCATGGGGCTAATGGCATGATTCTGATGCTACCCTTCCCCTCAACCCTAAGAGGGGGCTTATCCTGAAGGACTAAACTAACCAAGAGCCTCACCATAAGGCTCGTCATCAATTCAGGCTCAGAGATGTGACTTTCACCAAAGTTGAACTCTACTTGTCAGGTGACAATGGAATCTGGATACCTGCGAAAGGCTAGTCTGAACAGGCAGGTGGAAGAAAGGAAACCATGTTACTTGCAATCCTGCCAGATGTTGCTGCTGACCATGATTCTACTGAACACACTGTACAGGAAGAAGACAAGGAGCAATTTCCCTGAGGCCAAATTCTAATCAGCTGCATGCTTATGCTAGCGCTCAACTCTCCCCTTGGAGCACTTATCCATTCAGCCATCTGATATGTGCCTCCTATTTCCCAGATGCTCACCCTAAAGCACACTCAAAGCAGATACAGCATTCCAGCTTGGGTCGGAGAAAGAACCCAGCCCAGGCTGTGGAAATGATTGTGCCAGAAACACAGCCCTGAGTGTATACTGCATTTGACTCATTGCACTGATTCCAGATAATGTCTCAGGAACACAGCAGGAAAGGAAGTCACATGCAGCCAGGGCTGTTGCTGCCTGAGGCCTAGCCCAAAGAGAGCATGGATTTGGCTCTCTTAACTTATGGTTGAGAATTCTGTCAGGAAAAGAGAAGAAAACCGTGCCACTTCCAACTGCCCATCCCATACTGCTGCACCACTGGATTCAAGCCCCAATCCTGAAACTGTGCTGAACCAGTGCCTCCCCCAGGGGCCACACTGCATGCCAGATGCCCTCCCTTCAGCCCTCACGATAGGACTCTGCACTGCCATGCAAGTGTCCCTTAACATCTTATGGACCAAATGTTATCCTTGCATGTGGCATTGACCAAAGCCCTTCCATATTGGTGAGGCGACAATGGATTTTGGATACTTGGGAAGAGCCATGCTAAACAGGCAAGAGCCAAAAAGGAAACTGTGACTTCCAACCCTGGTAGGTATGACTTCTGTCCATACTTCTAGTGAAGGCCCTCTCCATGATGAAACAAGGAGAAAGTCCTTGAGGCCAAAGGGGAAGCAAGATGCTAACCCCCAATGCACCCTTCCTGTCTTCCCTCAGGACACTACTCAGGACAGCCATGGGACGCATGCCTCTCATCTCCCTGCTTCTCATCTAGTACTTGATCTGGCACTGATCCTCCCTCTATCCTCCCTCAATTCAAATCCTATGTCTGAGGAATGAAGGGATTTGGCACACAGGACTGGTGAAGGACAATTCCTCCAAGAATGTAGAAACAAGCCAAATCATTGGCAAACACCAATATTAATATACTAGCATGATCCTGAGCAACTCTGTTCCTCAACTGCAGAGTGGTTCATCCTTGAGAGCAAATCATAACATGTAGTTTCATCCCACAGCTCAGCCTCAGTGCAAGTCTCAGGAATGGACTCCACAGTGCCATTGTCTAGACCCTAGACTAATCCTACCCTAGGTGAGAAAGTGACTCTTCTGGGACCCAGCCCCGAGGGAACTCTGGGTTGCCTCATCTAACCAATGCTTGAGAATCAGTCAGGAACACAGTTTCCCAGAAATCATGCCCCATGCCCCAGGGCCATAGTTACCCATCTGGTTTCAAAGCAAACAGCAAGAACTCAACCAAATAGTCACCTTCCCCCTGCCAAACTTGAAGCCTGAGGCTCACCTTAATCCTAGTTCTTGACTAAGTTCCACTAAAGGTTCTGCACTTCCATGCCATTCCCCCCTAGAGTCTTGGGCCTCTCACCCCAATCCTACCCTGGCTGTGTTACCAAAAAGACCCATACCCGATTCGTGAGGCTGCAATGGATTTGGACACCTGAACAATAACGGGCTCATAGAGCAAGAGTAAAGTAGGAAAGAGGGCGACGTGCAACCCTGGTGGATGGCAAAGGTGACCCTGATTCCAGTCAAGGTATTATACATCAGGAACACAATGAGTATCTCCCTTAGGCTGCACTGGAACTCAGATGTTCATGCTGATGCTAGTCCTCAACAAACAACTCGAGGCACATCTCCACTTTTCCATGGATTAGCTTTTTATCATATCCTGGTTTCTCATCCTACTCTTGGACAGAGCTCTTTCCCTCCTGGGGCCCTGTTGGAAGCCTGAGGCATGACAGGACTTGGAACACACGGGGAACACAGCGCAACTGCCCCAGAAAGGTGAAACAATTCATGCCATGGGAATCTCCCAGGGTGGAGCTTATAGCATAATGCCAGCGAGAAACTGCCCATCGTTCCTCATGGGGCCTGACAGAACCTGAGACCGAACCCTAACCATGTGCCTCACCCTAAAGCTCACCCTTACCTCAGGTCTCACTGCAGATACACCCTTCCAGTTCTGGACAGTACCACAAAACCTAGCCCCCCTGGCTATGGAATTGACTGCTGTAAACATAGCCCTGAGGGGGTATTGCATTTCACTCCCCTCACTGATGCCAGGTAATTACTCAGGAACACTACAGGAAACTGAGCCACATGAAGCCATGGCTGTTGCCCCCTGAAACCTAGTTCTGAGGGAGCATGGATGGGGCTCACCTAACCTGCTTGATAATCAGTAAGTATTAGAGAGGGAAGTTGTGCTTCTTCCAATTGCCCATAGGGTACTGCTGGATAACAGGATTCAAGCCCCAAACCAGAAACTCCACAACACTTGGAGCCTCTCCCTGAAGCCAAACTGGACACCAGAGGCTCATGTTAATGAGAGCACTCCATTCAGCCCTCAGGATAGGACTGCGCACTTCAATGAGATTGGCCCCTCCAACTTCAGGACTATGACCAAGAAGCCAGTCCTGGATGTGGTCCTCGCCAAAGGTGAACCCTATTTTTGAGGCAACAGTGGATTTTGGATACCTGGGAAAGGCCATGCTAAACAGGCAAGAACAAGGTGTATACCATTTGACATGGGCAAGATGGCTGAGGAGTAGTGAATCCTATTTCAACCAGTCCCCTGAACTGACCCAAACATCTACCAGAGCACTCTGAACTCCTATGAAATCAGCCTGATATGTAAGAAGATATATCAGGATCTATACCAACAGAATATCTCTGGTGTCCAGTTTCGAAGTATGAAGCAGGGAGCTGGGATTCCATAGACAGAAATTGGAAGATAAACAGAAGAGAGAGGGAGCCATCATAAGCGCTGGTGCTGGGGAGGTGAAATAACACAAGAGCTCAAAAGCGTCCCATGCCGGGGCCTTGGCACAGACTTGCAGACTGGTAGTCACATGGAAAGGTTTTTAGTGCAGCTGCCCAGCTGAAACCTTGAGCTGCAGGGGCATGCACGTGAACTGGGGGGGAGCTGGCAGTTTTATAAGCACAAGTGGCTTTTAGAAGCCACTGAACTAATGAATATTGACATAGGCAAGATGTTGGAAATAGAATTCAGGGTAACAGTAACATAGACAATAACTAGGTTAGAGAAAACCATTGTTTTGGTAACAAAGATTCTCTGAGGACAGAAGTGAGAGAGGACAGAAGTGATCTGGCAGAACTTAAAAATGCAATCAATGAGACCTAATCTAATCTAGATACTCTAACAGCTAGGGTAAATGAGGCACTGGAGCTCAGATGCTGATGCTAATGCTAGCTCTCAACTCACAACTCAAGGCATGTCTCCACACTGCCATGGATTAGCTGCTTACTGTCTCCTGGTCTCTTATCTTATCTTTGGGCAGGGTTCTTTCCCTCCCAGGGCCCTATATCAGAGCCCAAAGCATGACGGGATTTGGAACACTAGGTGGAAACAGCAAACCACTGAAGAATGCTGAGACAATTCATGCCACAGGTAACCCCTGGGGTGGGGGGGCTCATAGCATGATGCTGGCAAAAAACCTGCCCCTCATTCTTACATGGGTCCTGACAGGACATGAGACCAAACCCTAACGATGGGCCTCACCCTAAAACTCACCCTCAGCTCAGGCCTCAAGGTTGGTCTCCACAGTGCCATCCGGCCCCTTCCATTGTCCTAGTTGTGGAAATGCCCACAACCTAGCCCTAAGGGAGTGCTGGATTTGGCCTACCTAACCGACGATAGATAATCAGTCTGCAGCACAGTAGGAAACTGTGCTTCATGCAGCCACGGCTGTTGCTGCACAGTAGGTTTTGAGACAAAATCCAGAAACTATGCAACACACTGTTTCACCTTGGCCAAACAAGAAGCTTAAGTCTTACCCTAAGAACCGCCCTCCATTCAGCCCTGACGATAGGACCATGCATTGTCATCAACAGGCCCCTCACATCTTTGGCCCTATAACCAAAATGCTATCCCTGTAGGTGGCCCTGACAAGACCTGAACCATACTTGTGGGGTTACAATGGATTTTTGGACACCTGAGCAATATGACAAATAAGGTAAAAACAAAGAAAAAAACGTATGCCTTGGAACCCCTGGGAAGTGCAGGAGATCATAATTCTAGTTTAAAAAACAAAAACAAAAACAAAAAAACCTATATCTGAGGAATAATGCATCTACCTGAGGCCAAATGAAAAGTCAGATACTCACTGAAATGGTAGCCTTCAACTCGGCCTGCATTGCACTTCACCATATAGCTATCAGCTGGGTGCCTAACATCTCTGCATTCTTGCCCTAACCATTGGTGTGGCTCTGGCCCTCTGTGGGCATGAATGCAAAGTCTGAGAAATGACATATTTGAGGCACAAGATAGGTACAGTACAATTACTGCAAGAATGGAGATACAAATCATCTCACAGGCAACGTCATGGTGGGCCAGTAGCATGATGCTGGCAAAAACCTGACCCTAGATCGTACAATGAGCCTAGTCCCTGAGAACAAACCCCAACTCAGAAGTTCACACTAAAGCTTGCCTTCAACTCAGGCCTCATTGATTGTCTCCACAGTGCTATCACATAGACTCCTTCTAGCTTCTGGTTGGTAACTTGAAACTTAGCCCTGGCAGTGGAAATGACTGCAGAAACCACCAAAACCCGGAAACACAGTGAGCAACCACATAGTCAGACACCATTCCTGAAACACACCATATGTTACTCCTCCACTCACCCTGCTGGATAGGACTCTGTGCTCTATGAAATTGTCCCCTAAATTCTTTGGCCCTCTAACCCCAACCCTAGCACTGGATGTGGCCCTGAACAATGCTGAACACTAATTGTGAGGCTTCAGTGGATTTTGGTCATCTGGGCATCTCCAGGTAATCAGGCAAGAAAAAAAAAAGAAACTGTGTGACTTGCAAACCCCAGGTATTTTACTGGAGAACATGATAAAGTGAAAGCTGAATGGGAAGTCAGAAGCTCACTCTAATGATAGCCTTTAAATTGGCTCTTGGGCACTTCTCCACATTGCTATTGGGTTGGTGTCTACAGTCCCCATTTTTACTCTATACCTAGGAATTGTTCTAGCCTACCCTGTGCCTTAATGCTAAGTCTGAGCATGGCAGGATTTGGGGCACAAAACTGGCACAGCACAATTCCTTGAAGAATTCACAAAGAAGCCATGCAATGGGCTTCCACCATGGTGGGGCTTTTAGCATGATGCTGGCAAAAATATGACCCTCTATCCCATGATGGGCTTAGTCCCTGAGACCAAACCCTAACCCTAAGCTTCAGACAAAAGCTCACCCTCAACTCAGGCTCAGAGCAGGCCTCCTCAATTCCATCGGATACACCCCATATAACTCCCAGACCATAACCCTAACACTAGCCCTGGCTTTGGAACTAACTGTGCATGAACCCTAGTTCTGAAGGTGCTTTGGATTTGGCTCACCTGGCAGAAGCCATACTAATGAGTCAGGAACACAGAGAAGTGCCGCTTCCTGATGGCTCATGGGAGAAGAATGAGGCACAAACAAGTCAGCTGCAAGAGAAAGGGAACAAGGGACAACAGTAGAAAAGACTATTGCCCTGAACAATTCCTCAGTCCCACTTCTATTAGATATAGACACTAATCAACAGAAAAGCCAAAGAAGGCCAAACATTAATCATATGCCTTGTAGATAAACAAAAAGGAAGGCAAAATATGTCTGGTCAAGGAGTTTAAAGTTTATCGTTGAGCAAGCTCATTCCAAGGACTTCTCTAATTAGCCACAGGTGCTCTAGGGCAGGGGGCAGGGGGGAGATAATGGAAAAATGAAGCAGGCAGCATTCTGCCCTGAGCTAGCCAGGAATCCCCAGCTGCTCGGCTTCAAGGCTGTATATTGTCCTCTCCCCCAGAGGCCTGTTGCCTCTTGTTTTTCTTAAGGCTATATCTAAACATGCTTGGTAACTAGTAAAATTTCCCATGGGTTATATTTTAAGTAATACACTGTTCTGAGGGACAGTTACAGAGAAGCAAACCATGCTATTGCAACGGCTCATTTTTGCTGGACAAGAGGATTCAGGCCCAAAACCTGAAATTCAGCAACACTGCGAGCATCCTTCTGAGGCCAAACACAAACCCTGAGGCTTGTTCTAATGATAGCCCAAGGATAGGACTCTGCATTGCCATCCAATAGGCCCCTAACTTTCGGGACTATAACAATAACCCTAGCTCTCAATGTGGTCCTGACCTGGACTATACCCTATTTGTGAGTCTACAATGGATTTTGGACATCTGGGCAATGCCAAGCAAATCAAGCAAGAACAAAGAGGGAATCCATGGGACTTGCAACTGGAAGAGATGTTGCTTTTTATGATGATTCTAGTGAAGACACCATGCTTCAGAAACACTAGGTGCATCTCCCTGATGGCACATGGGATGCCTGATTATCACCCTAATGCTAGACTTCAACTCAGTCCTCAGGGCACTTCTCTGCACCACCATTACATAGGTGCCTATTATCTCTCAGATTCTACCCTATCCCTAGAAATGGCTCTTGTCCTCCCTGGCCTGAATGCTAAGTCTGAGGAATGACTGGATTTGGGACACAGGACCGGCACAAGGCAACCCTCCAACAATGCAGATGCAAGCCATGCTATGGGTAATCACCAGGGTGAAAATAATAACATGATGCTGGTGAAAACATGATCCTCTACCTCATGATGGGCCTAGTCCCTGAGACCAAACCTTAACCCTGAACTTCACCCTAAAACTCACCCTCAACTCATGCCTCAAAGCTGTTCTCCACACTGCCTTCAAATCACATCCCATTTTCTCCTGGACTGGAACCGTAACCCTAGTCTTGGCTGTGGCACTGACCAGACTTACCATAATGGCATAAAGTTTTGGGACACCTGGCCAACACCAGACTACTCAGGCAGGAATACAAAGGGTAAGAGTGTCTAATGCAACCCCCAGAAAGTAAAGGGAGTAAAGGATTCTAGCAAAAATCCAATCAGCATCCCCCTGAGGCCCTAATGGAAGCCAAGATTGACTCTAAAGTAAGTCCTCAACTCAGTCCTCAGGGCTATTCTCTGCATTGCCATCCTATTGGTTCCAACTACCTCTTGGGCCATCATCCTAACCCTACACATGGTCTCTCATTTTTAAAGGGCCTGAACCCTAAGTCTGAGGTTAAAATGGATTTGCAATGCCTGGCCACTGCCAGATTATTCAGTCAGAAACACAGAAGGAAACAGTGCTACATACAGGCCCTCAGTTCTATCAGGAGAGCATGATTCTAGTGAAAATCCTAACTTCTACTGTCACTATCAGCATTTCCTTGAGACTGAAACTGGAAGCCAGAGCCTCGTCCTAATGCTAGCCCTCAGCTGAATCCCCAGGGCAGGTCTCTACACTGCCCTCCAATTGTCCTTACCATTTCTGTAGTGGACCCCTAACTCTAGCATGGTCAGTGGCCTGAACCCTCTTTCTGAGGACACAATGGATTTGGGACATCTGGCAGATGTCAGAGTACTCAAGCAGTAATACAGAAGGAAACTATGCCACATGCAACCTGTAGAATGGAGAGGGAGAATAGGTGGGTAGTGAAAATTAAACAGACACCATAGCTGCCAGCAACACCTGAGGTCACAGGGAAAGCTGGAAACTCACCCTAATGCTAGTCCTCAACTCATCCTTCATGGCAGATGTCTGCACTGTCATCAGATAGGCCATAAATAGCTCAGGGGTGATCACCCTTATCATCCTAACCCTATACAAGCCTGTGGGTCCGAAATTGTCTGGACACTAGGATTCAAGGCACAAGGGATTTGATACAATTAAAATAGAAGTGTTTTTTTTTTTAATTTTTTATTTTTTAAATTTCTTTTCAGTGTACCAGAATTCATTGTTTATGCACCCACACCCAGTGCTCCATGCAATATGTGTTTTGAAATGTATGTGTAGAGATTAAAACAAATCACCATGTACTTATGTCTAAGAAAGAACACTATATAGAAACCATCCTTGAATTAACATGTTTCAGGAAGATAAAAGCATTTCAAATGTATATGTGGAAGTCTAAGGAAATGCCATATACTTAACTCTGAGAAACACTGTAGAGAAATGGCTTTTAAACTAACATAAACTTACCTAAATATAGAAGCATTTACAAAATGTGTATGAAAGCATAAGAAAAGTACGATATACTTAACTCTGAGAAAAAAGTATGAGTAGAATAAAACTTTCAACTAATATCTTGTTTCATTAAGATAGAAAGTTTTCAAATGTATGTGTAGAAATACAAGAAAAGTGCTATACACTTAACTCTAAGAAACAACAGTGTTAAGAAATCATCTTTCAACTTACATCTTCTTCCTGAAGATGGAAGAATTTTCAAAGTGTGTAAGTGTAAAAAAGTGGCATACACTTATCTCTGAGAAAAAATTCTCTGTAGCATGCATTTTCAACTTTCAACCTTGTTTCATGAAGGTGGTAGAGTTTTCAAATGTTTATGTAGAAACTTAAGGAAATTGCAATATACTTAACTCTAAGAAATAATACTGTAGAGAAACAATACCTTAATGAACACCTTTCTTGAAGATGGAAGCATTTTAAAAGTGTGTATGAAAGCATAGGGAAATTGCCATATACTCAATGAAAAAACGAAACCGTCTTCCAACTAACATCTTTCCTGAAGATGGAAGCATTTTCAAAAGTATGTGTGAAAATATAATAAATTGTCATACACTAAACTCTAAGAAACCACAGTGTAGAGAAACTGCAGTATCTTTCAAGTAGTAACTTCTTTCTTGAAGAGAGAGGCATTTTCTGAACTATGTTGTAAAGCATCAGAAAAGTGCCATATGCTTAACTCTGAGAGAAATCTAGGTAGAATGCAACTTACAACTAACATCTTGTTTCATGAGATAGGATTTTCAAATGTATGTATGGAAGCATAACAAAATTGCCATAGAGTTAACTCTAGAAACCAGAGTATAGAGAAACCAATTTTCTTTTATTCTTTTTAAAGATTTTATTTATTTATTTGACATAGAGAGAGAAATCACAAGTGGGGGGCAGGGAGCAGGTTCTCCGCTGAGCAGAGAGCCTGATGCGGAGCTGGGTCCCAGGACCCTGAGACCATGTCCTGAGCCGAAGGCAAAAGTTTAAACCTCTGAGCCACCCTGGCGTTCTG
The DNA here is from genome assembly GCF_902655055.1 of Lutra lutra. Classification (NCBI taxonomy): domain Eukaryota; kingdom Metazoa; phylum Chordata; class Mammalia; order Carnivora; family Mustelidae; genus Lutra; species Lutra lutra. The sequence continues at coordinate 116,267,897 of NC_062280.1, read as the reverse complement.
AGAAACCAATGTTCAACTAACATCTTCCTTCCTGAAGAGAGAAACATTTTCAAAGTTCTTGTGATGCATAAGGAAAATGCCATATGCTTAACTCTGAGAAACAAATCTGTGTGAAATGTAACATTCAACTAACATTTTGTTTCAGGATGATAGAAATGTTTCTAAATTTATGTGTTAAATGATAAGAAAAATGCCAAACACTTAACTTTAAGGAATACCATGGTATTAAAATTTCAACTAATGTATTCTTTCCTGAATATAGACGCATTGTCAAAAGTGTGCAAAAGCATCAAGAAACTACCATATGCTTAACTCTGAGAAGCAAGTCTGTGTACAATGCAACTGTCAACATCTTGTTTCATAAACACAGAAGCGGTTTCAAATGTACGTGTGGAAGCAGAAGCAAAGTGCCATACACTTATCTCTAATATAAAACATTGTAGAGAAAAAACTTTGATCTAACATCTTCTTTCTTAAAGATAGAAGCATTATCAAAAGTATATATGATACCATCAGGAAAGTGCCATATGCTCAGCTCAGAGAAACAAGTCTGTATAGAATGTAACTTATAACTAACATCTTGTTCCATGAAGATAGAAGGGATGTTTGTAGGTGAGGACACATGAAGGTGGTGTGTGCAGGCTCTTCCTTGCTCTATGGGTCACTCTCATGTACCTGAGGGTCTCACTGCCAGCTTGTTGCCCTAATGATTTCAAGTCTCATCTAAAGACTTGGGAGTCTCTCTTTTCTGAAAAAAGGCTACACCTTAATAAGTGAGCAGAGTAGCCTGTAGACAATATTCCAAAAATGTGATAAAGTGTGTTCCAGAAATTGTGCTTATAAGAAAGATTTATGGCCCAGACATACTTATCACTTTAAGAAAATCAAATAATCTGAAATGGCTCAGTTCAACAGATGGGGTTGCTGAGTGCATCACTGATAATGTCCAAGGGGACAGGAGGGATAGTGCCTGTCTACTGTAGAGAAATCAGGTAAAACAAGAGCCCAACCCTGGAACCCTCCCTGCCCTGCTGTATCACACACATCCACACCCACCCACACACATATGCACATACACCCACTGCACTAAGAGGGAAAGGCCTAGAAGAGGGACACCATGTGTTATGGGCAATTATTTCTTGGTAGAAAGAATGTATTTTTTCTTCATATTTAAATCATTAAATAAACATAATCTGGCTAAAACCTTAAGGAAATATTTACTTTATTACCTGACTTATTAGTAATAAATGGGAAGATTTAAGACATGACTTTAATATTTAAATAATATGCACATTAGAATAGTTAAAACATGGCTCAACCCAGGAAATGAATGAATTTAAAGGTATCTCATGAACCCATAAATTTCTCTTGTGGTTTCTGCCTTTTGAGGTATCCTTATAAATGGGAATCCTATCTCGGATAATGAAAATACTTCATTTGGGGACTTCCCATGATTTTTGTTCCATCAGGAACATTCCTTCATAATAAAATATTATTTTTATTAAAAACTGGAAAAATTATGAATCACTTTTATGTTTTCTGCAGCCAGACACAGAAGGCCATATTTCAGGATTCCAGACAAATGAAAATCCCAGACAAGGTAAAGTACCAGAGACAGAAAAGCAGTAGTTGCAGGGACTAGGATGAGGGAAGGAGCAGTGAGTGATTAGTAGCACAGGTATTATGGAAATATTCTAGAAGTAAGTAGTTGGGGAACAGTCTGAAATATGTACCTAATGACACCTCCATATATAATTAAAAAGGATCAGAATAGAACTTTATGTGAACTCGAACTACTTTATTTAAAGAACAAAATATACCAAGTTATATTAATAATATACAGGTGTCTCAACCGATACCAAAAGATTGAGATTATTCCTGCATATTCTCAGGTCACAATGCTTTGAAACTGGAACTCAACCCCAAGGAAAAGTTTGGAAGGAATTCAAACACCTGGAAGCTAAAGACCACCTTGATTAAGAATCTTTGGATCAACCAGGAAATCAAAGAAGAACTTAAACAATTCATGGAAACCAATGAGAATGAAGACACTTTGGTCCAAAACCTATGGGATACAGCAAAGTCTTCCCTCAAAAAAATTGAAAAATCCAGAATACACCAGCTTTCTTTACACCTTAAAGAACTGGAGACTCAACAACAAATTAAGCCAACTCCACATACCAGAAGGGAAATAATTAAGATTAGAGCAGAGATCAATGAGATAGAAACTAGAGATACAGTAGAGTGCATCAATGAAACTAGAAGCTGGTTTTTTGAAAGAATCAATAAGATTGATAACCAGGGGCGCCTGGGTGGCTCAGTGGGTTAAAGCCTCTGCCTTCAGCTCAGGTCATGATCCCAGGGTCCTGGGATCGAGCCCCACATCAGGCTCTCTGCTCAGCGGGGAGCCTGCTTCTTCCTCTCTCTCTCTCTGCCTGCCTCTCCGCCTACTTGTGATATCTCTCTCTGTCAATAAATAAATAAATAAAATTTAAAAAAAAAAGACTGATAAACCATTGGCCAAACTAATCCAAAAGAAAAGAGAGAAGCCCCAAATTAATAAAATTATGAATTAAAAGGGAGAGATTACAACTAACACCAAGGAAATAGAAACAATCTTTAGAAATTATTATCAACAGTTATATGCCAATAAGTTAAGCAACCTAGATGAAATGGATACATTCCTGGAAAAACTATAAACTTCCAAAATTGAACCAGGAAGAAATTGACAACCTGAATAGACCAATATCTCTAGTAACAAGATTGAAGCAATGATCAAAAACCTCCCAAAAAACAAGAGCCTAGGACCTGATGGATTCCCTGGGGAATTCTACCAAACTTACAAAGAAGAAATAACACCTATTCTCCTGAAGCTGTTTCAAAAAATTGAATCAGAAGGAAAACGTCCAGACTCTTTTTATGAAGCCAGCATTACTCTGATCCCCAAACCAGGCAAAGACCCTACCAAAAAGGAGAATTTCAGACCAATATCCCTGATGAATATGGATGCTAAGATTCTCAACAAGATCTTAGCTATTAAGATCCAAAGCACATTAAAAAGATTATCCACCATAACAAGGTGGGATTCATCCCTGGGTTACAAGGATGGTTCAACATTTGCAAATCAATCAATGTGATAGAACAAATTAATATGAGAAGAGAGAAGAACCACATGGTCCTCTCAATTGATGCAGAAAAAGCATTTGACAAAATCCAGCATCCGTTCCTGATTAAAACGCTTCAAAGTACAGGGATAGAGGAAACATTCCTCAACTTCATCAAATCTATCTATGAAAAACCCAGAGTAAATACCATCCTCAATGGGAAAAAGCTGACAGCCTTCCCTTTGAGATAAGGAACACGACAAGGTTGCCCACTCTCACCACTCTTGTTCAACATAGTATTAGAAGTCCTAGCAACAGCAGTCAGACAACAAAGAGAAATGAAAGGTATTAAAGTTGGCAATGAAGAAGTCAAACTTTCTCTCTTTGCAGATGACATGATACTTTATATGGAAAGCCCAAAAGACTCCATCCCCAAACTATGAGAATTCATACAGCAATTCAGTAATGTGGCAGGATACAGTCAATGTACAGAAATTAGTTGATTTCTTATACACTAACAATGAAAATACAGAAAGGGAAATTAGAGAATTGATTCCATTTACTATAGCACCAAGAACCATAAGATACCTGGGAATAAACCTAACCAAAAAGGTAAAGGATCTGAACTTGAGGAACTACAGAACACTCATGAAAGAAATTGAAGAAGACACAAAAAGATGGAATACAATTCCATGTTCATGGATTGGAAAAGTAAATATTATTAAAATGTCTCTACTGCCTAGAGCAATCTATACTTTCAATGCCATTCCTATCAAAATTCCACTGCCATTTTTCAAAGAGCTGGAGCAAACAATGCTAAAATTTGTATTGTATGGAATCAGAAAAGACCCCGAATTGCTAAGGAAATGTTGAAAACGAAAAACAAAACTGGGGGCATCACATTGCCTGATTTCAAACTTTACTACAAAACTGTGATCACCAAGACAGCATGGTACTGGCATAAAAAAAAAAAAAAAAAGACACACAGAACAGTGGAACAGAGTAGAGGGCCCAGATATGGACCCACAACTCTATGGTCAAATAATCTTCGACAAAGCAGGGAAAAATATACAGTGAAAAAAAGACAGTCTCTTCAATAAATGGTGCTGGGAAAATTGGATAGCTATATGTAGAAGAATGAAACTCGACCATTCTCTTACACCATACACAAAGATAAACTCGAAATGGATAAAAGAGCTCAACATGAGGCAGGAATCCATCAGAATCCTAGAGGAGAACATAGGCAGTAACTTCTTCGATATCAGCCACAGCAACTTCTTTCAAGATATGTCTCCAAAGGCAAAGGAAACAAAAGTGAAAATGAACTTTTGGGACTTCATCAAGATTGAAAGCTTCTGCAAAGCAAAGGAAACAGTCAACAAAACAAAGAGGCAACCCACGGAATGGGAGAAGGTATTTGCAAATGACACTACAGACAAAAGGTTGATATCCATGAGCTATAAAGAACTCAAACTCAACACACACAAAACAGATAATCATGTCAAAAAATGGGCAGAAGACATGAACAGACACTTCTCCAATGAAGACATACAAATGGCTATCAGACACATGAAAAAAATGTTCATCATCACTAGCCATCAGGGAGATTCAAATTAAAACCACATTGAGATACCACCTTACACCAGTTAGAATGGCCAAAATTAGCAAGACAAGAAACAACATGTGTTGGAGAGGATGTGGAGAAAGGGGAACCTTCTTACTCTGTTGGTGGGAATGCTATTTGGTGCAGCCACTTTGGAGAACAGTGTGGAGATTCCTCAAGAAATTAAAAATAGAGCTTCCCTATGACCCTGCAATTGCACTACTGGGTATTTACCCCAAAGATATAGATGTCATGAAAAGAAGGGCCATCTGTACCCTAATGTTTATAGCAGAAATGGCCATAGTTGCCAAACTGTGGAAAGAACCAACATGCCCTTCAACGGACGAATGGTTAAGGAAGATGTGGTCCATATACACTATGGAATATTATGCCTCCATCAGAAAGGATGAATACCCAACTTTTGTATCAACGTGGATGGGACTGGAAGAGATTTATGCTGAGTGAAATAAGTCAAGCAGATAGAGTCAATTATCATATGGTTTGACTTATTTGTGGAGCATAACAAATAACATGGAGGACATGGGGAGATGGAGAGGAGAAGGGAGTTGATGGAAATTGGAAGGGGAGATGAACCATGAGAGACTATGGACTCTGAAAAACAACCTGAGGGTTTTGAAGGGGTGGGGGTAGGAGGTTGGGGGAGCCAGGTGGTGGGTATTATGGAGGGCACATATTGCATGGAGCACTAGGTGTGGTGCATAAACAATGAATTCTGTTACACTGAAAAGAAATAAATTTTTAAAAAATGGCCGAAATTAACACGACAGGAAACAACGTGTGTTGGAGAGGATGTGGAGAAAGGGGAATGCTCTTACACTGTTGGTGGGAATGCAAGTTGGTACAGCCACTTTGGAAAACAGTGTGGAGATTCCTTAAGAAATTAAAAATAGAGCTTCCCTATGACCCTGCAATTGCACTACCCCAAAGATACAGATGTAGTGAAAAGAAGGGCCATCTGTTCCCCAGTTTTTATAGCAACAATGGGTATGGTCGCTAAACTGTGGAAAGAACCAAGATGCCCTTCAACAGATGAATGGATAAGGAAGATGTGGTCCATACACACTATGGAGTATTATGCCTCCATCAGAAAGGATGAATATCCAACTTTTGTATCAACGTGGACAGGACTGGAAGAGATTATGCTGAGTGAAATAAGTCAAGCAGAGAGAGTCAACTATCATATGGTTTCACTTATTTGTGGAGCATAAGGAATAACATGGAGGACATTAGGAGAAGGAAAGAAGTGAGTTGGAGGAATTCAGAGTGGGAGATGAAGCATGAGAGACTGTGGACTCTGAGAAACAAACTGAGGGTTTTGGAGGGGATGGGGGTGTGGGTTTAGGTGAGCCTGGTGGTGGGTATTAAGGAGGGTTTCATGGAGCACTGAGTGTGGTGTGTAAACAATGAATCTTGGAACACTTGAAAAATAAAATTAAATTTAAGAAAAAAAAAAAAAAGGAAGAACTGGAGGTACTCACTACCAAGGATTGAATCACTATGGATATAAGTCAAATATCTGATCTAGAATTCAAAATTAAAAACAATGATTCAAAAGATACTAGATGGGCTAAAAGATGCATAGAAGACACCAGAGAATTCCTCACTCTAGTAATAAGAGAACCAAAATCTAGACAGGCCCAAATAAAAATGCTATTACAGAGATTCAGTCCCAAATAAAGACTATGAAAAGGATGGTGAATGTGGAAGAAGAAGTCAGTGATATAGAAGATAAAATAATGGAAAATAAGGAAGCTGAAAAGGAGAGAAAGAAAACTATTGGATCATGAAGGGAGAGTTTGAGAACTCAACATTTCCATAAAGTGAAATAACATCTGGATAATAGGGGGCCCTGAAGATGAGGAGAGGGAAGGCACTTTATTTCAACAAATTGGTGCTGAGGACTTCCCTACTCAGTGGAAGGAAACATGTACTTAAGACAAGGAGGCACAGAGAATCCCTCTCAAAATCATAAATACATGTCAACACTTTGACATATAAGAGTCAAGCTTTCAAATTTCAATGATAAAGAGTGCTTGCTTTGGCAGCACATACACTAAAAATGACAAAGAGAAAATCCTGAAAACAACTCTGGACAAGAGGGCCTTAATCTACCCTTGTAGATAGCAGCACACCTGTCCACAGACACCTGGCAGATCTGGAAGGACTGCATGTATATTCAATGTGCTAAATGGGAAAATTATGCAGCCAAGAATACTTAACCCAGGGAGGAGAGATAAAGAGTTTTCCAGGACAAATAAAAACTTAAGGATTGTGAACACTAAACCAACCCTGAAAGAAATATTTTGGGGATCTTCTGAATGGAGAGAGAGCTCAAAGGTAACTAAAATCCATTAAAGAATAGAGATAATCTACAGAGACAGCAACTTCGCAGGTAATACAATGACACTGAATTCATATCTTTCAATAATTACTCTGAATTAAACGAACTCAATGCTCCAATCAAAAGACATCAGCACGGATTAAAAGAAAAACAAGATCCATCAATATACTGTTTTTAAGAGACTCACTGTAGAGTCAAAGACACATTGAGATTGAAATTGAAGGCATGGAGAATCATTTATTATGATAATGGGCATGAAAAGAAAGATGGCGGAACCTTCCTTATATATCAGACAAACTAGATTTTAAACCAGAGCCTATTATACGAGATGAAGAAGGACACTATATCATGATAAAAAGGGTCTATCCAACCAAAAGACCTAACAATTGTTAACATTTATGCCTCTAACTTGGAAGCAGCCAAATATATATACACCTATGAATAACAAAATTAAAGAAACTCATTGATAATAATACAGTAATAGTAGAGGACTTCAACCACCCACTCACAGCAATGGACAGATCAGCTAAGCAGAAGATCAACAAAGAAACAAGGGCTTTGAATGACACACTGGACCAGATGGACTTCACAGAGATATTCAGAGCATTGCCTCCAAAAACAGCAGAAAACACATACTTTTGGAGTGTACATGGAACATCCCCCAGAATAGATCACATACAGTCTGAGAAATTGGGTCTCACCAGTATAAAAAGATTGACAACATTCCATGCATATTTTTAGACCACAATGCTAGGAATCTTGATGTTAACCACAATAAAAAAATGTGGAAGGGCTACAAGTACATGGAGGTTAAAGGCCATCCTACTGAAGAATGAATGGAGAATCCAGAAATTAAACAAAATTTAAAAATAAACGGAGGCAAAGAAAATGAAAGCGGGACAATTCCGAGCCTTGGATGCAAGGCTTGGGATACAGCAAAGGTGGTCCTAAAAGGGAAGTATACGGCAATACAAACCTTCCTCAAGAAACAAGTAATATTCTGTAATATATGACCTAACCTTAAACCTAAAGGAGCTGAAGAAAGAACAGCAAGTAAAGCCTCGCTCGATGCAGAAGATGAAGAGAAATAATAAAGATTAGAGTGGAAATCAATGATATAGAAATTAAACAAAAGTGGAACAGATCAACGAAACTAAGACCTGATTCTTTGAAAGAATTAGTAAGATGGATGAAACCCTAGCCAGGCTTATCAAAAAGAGAGACAGAGAGAGACCTAAATAAATAAAATCATGAACGAAAAAGGAGAGTTGTCAATAGACATGGAACAAACAAGAGAATATTATGTGTAATTAAATGTCAAGAAATTAGGCAATCTGGAAGTAATGGATGCCTTCCTAGAAATCTATAAACTACCACCAAAACTGAAACAAGAAGAAACAGAAAACCAAAACAGACCCATAACCAGCAAAGAAATAGAATCAAAAACCACCCAACAAACCAGTCTTGTACCTGATGTGTTCCCAGGGGAATTCTAGCAAATATTTAAAGAAGAATTAATACCTATTCCTCTGAAACTGTTCCAAAAAATAGAAATGGAAAGAGAAGTTCCAAACTCATTCTATAAGAGCAACATTACCTTGATCCCCAAACCAGACAAAGACCCCACCAAAAAGGAGAATTTCAGACCAATCTTCCTGATGGACATGGATACAAACATGCTCCCCAAGATAACAGCTAATACAATCCAACAGTATATTCAAAGGATTATTCAGCACAGCCAAGGGAGATTTATTCCTGGGATTCAGGGGTGGGTCAACATCTGTAAATGAGCCAATGTGATACACCACATTAATAAAAGAAAGGGTAAGAATCATATGATCCTCTCAACAGATGCAGAAAAAGCATTTCACAAAATACAGCATCCTTTCTTGATAAAAACAATCTGCCATGTAGAGAAAAAAGAAATCACCTCAATATCATGTAAGATCACAGAAAATATCATTTCCTTTAGAAAAAAACATGGAAATTTTCCCCTAAGATCCGTAATACAACAAGGATGTCCACTCTTACCACTGTTGTTCAACATGCTACTGTAAATCCTATCCTAAGCAATCAGAGAGCAAAAATAAATAAAAGGCACCTAAAGTGGCAACAAAGAAGTCAATCTCTTACTCTTTGCAGTTGACAAGATATTCTATGTAGAAAACCCAAAAAAAACTTCACTCAAAAACTGCTAGAACCATTACAGCAATTCAGCAAAGTCTCAGGATATAAAATCAATGAGCAGGAGTCAGTTGCATGAGGCATAAGAAAAAAGAAATCAAGGAATTGATTCCATTTATAATTGTACCAAAAATTATATGATACCTAGGAATGAACCTGACCAAAGAGGTAAGGGATTTGTACTCTGAAAATGATAGAACAGTTATGAAAGAAGTTGAGGAAGATACAAAGAAATGAAAAAATATTACATTCTCATGGATTGGAAGAACAAATATTATTAAAATATCTATGGGATGCAAAGAAATATCTATGGGTTCAATGCAAAACCTATCAAAATACCCTCAACATTTTTCAGAGAGCTGGAACAAATAATCCTAAAATTTGTGTAGAACAAAAAAAGACCCCAAAAGACCAACAGAATGTTGACAGGGAGAACAAAACCAGAGGCATCACAATTCAGGACTTCAACCAGGTATTCAACCAATACATCAAAACTGTAATTACCAGGATAGTATGATACTTGAACAAAACCAGACACCTAGATCCACAGAGCCAAATAGAGAACCCTCAACTCTATGCTCACCTAATCTTTGACAAAAGGGGAATGAATATCCAATCGAAAAAGACAGTGTTGGGACGCCTGGGTGGCTCAGTGGGTTAAAGCCTCTGCTTTGGCTAGGGTCATGATCCCAGGGTCCTGGGATTGAGTCCCGCATCCAGCTCTCTGCTCAGTGGGGAGTCTGCTTCCCCTTCTCTCTCTGCCTGCCTCTTGGCCTACTTGTGATCTCTGTCTGTCCAATAAATAAATAAAATCTTTAAAAAAAAAAGACAGTCTCTTCAACAAATGGAATTGGGAAAATTGGACAGCCATGTGTGGAAGAATGAACCCAGACCACTTTCTTACACCATACACAAAAACAAACACAAAATGGATGAAAGACCTAAATGTGAGGAAGGAATCCATCAAAATCCTGGAGGAGAACACAAGCAACAACTTCTTTGACCTCAGCCACAACAACTTCTTAGATATATGTCCAGAGGCAAGGGAATCAAAACTCAACATGAACCATTGAAACTTCATCAGGTAAAAAAGCTTTTGCACAGCAAAAGAAACAATCAACAAAACTAAAAGGCAGCCTACAGAATGGGAAAAGGCATTTGCAACTGACCTATCAAATAGAGGTCTAGTCTTCAAAATCTATGAAGAACTCATCAAACTCAACACCCAAAACTGAAAAAATCCAGTTAAGAGAACCACCAGAAGACATGAGCAGACAAATCAGCAAAGAACACATAAATGGCTAAAAGACACATGAAAAAAATGCTCGATGCCACTCTTCATCAAAGTAATATGAATCAAAGCCATAATGAGACCGCACCTCACGTCAGTCAGATTGCTCAAATGAATAGCTCAGGAAATAACCTATGTTAACAAGGATACAGAGAAAGGGGAACTGTCTTACATTGCTGGTGGAAAAGTAAACTTGGGCAGCCACTCTGGAAATAGTACAGAGCTCCCTCAGAGAGTTAAAAATAGAACTATCCTCACCCAGCAATTGCACTACTAGGTATTTACCCAGATGATATAAATATTGTGATTAGAATGGGCACGTGTCCCCATTGTTACTGCAGCAATGTCCACAATAGCCAAACTATGGAAACAGTCCTGATGTCCATTCACTGAGAAATGGATCAAGAAGACTTGGTATAGATACTCAATAGAATATTACTCAGCCATCAAAAAGGAGGAAATCTTGTCACTTGCAACAGTGTGGATAGAACTGGAGGGTAATATGCTGAGTGAAATAAGTCATTCAGAGAAAGACAAATGCCGTAAGATTTTGTTCCTATGTGAAATTTAAGACACAAAACTGATGAACATAGGGGAAGGGAAAGAAAAATAAATGGGCTAAAAACAGAGAGGAAAACAAACCATAAGAGACCCTACTACTGGGTACATACTGAGGGTTGCTGGAGGGGAAGTGGGTGGGGGAATGGGGTAATTGGCTGATGGTCATTAAGGAGGGCCCTTGATGTCATGAACACTGGGCGCTATATGCAACTGATGAGTCACTAAATTCTACCCCTTAATTAACAATACACTGTATGTTGAATTTTAAACTAAATATTAGTTTAATTAATTAATTTAAATTAATTAATTAAAATGAAAATATAAATGTAAAAACAAGAGGGGTGCAAAAACATTTAAAAAATCACTCTTCTCATCAGCTTTTAAAAATATGCATTTTTAATTTTAAATGTGTTAGTATAGGATATATGTGGAATTTAAGAAATTAAACAGATGAACATATGGGAAGGGGGAAAAGAAAAACAATGAGAGAAGGAAAGAAGCCACAAGAGACTCTTAAGGATAGAGACAAACTGGGGGTTGATGGTGGGTGGGTATGGGTATGGCTAGATGACTGAGGGGTATTAAAGAGGGCACTTTTTGTGATGAACACTGGGGTTGTATGTACGTGATGAATCACAGAATTCTACTCCAGAAACCCATTTTGCACTGTATGATCTCTAATTAAAACTTAAACAAACAAAGCTGTGTTAAGATGGGTTTGGCAGCCAGCTTCAGCACTTGATTTCCAGTCCCTGCGCTGGAAGTTTGTGTGCAGTGTTCAGTGCAGAGTGAAAAGTGTTTTGGCAGAGGCAGCAGAGGGTGCTGTGGGAGCACACAGGAGAAGTGCCCAGGGGCCTACCCAGAGGGCCTAGAATCACAGAGATTCCCTACCAGTGGTGAGGAGGGAGGACACCCAGGACCAACTGCCTGCTGTGGTCTGCACTTCCTCCATCCATTGGCTCAAATAGTGAAGGGCTGACCCCAGAAGGGCATGCACCCCAGGTTTCCATTCATGCGTTCCTGGGCTGTCCCTGCACTGTTCACTCAGTGTAAGTGATTTACTCATTCACTCAAGCATGCATTCAGCCAGCAGTTATTAAATACTTATTGTGTGCTTGGCACTGTGTTCTGGCCCTCTCCTTACCTGCCAAGCGTAGAAGCATAGAAGCATAGAAGATTATGTGGCCCCCATGTATTCTGACTCACTCACCAAGTTCCCCCAGCTTGTAGCATTAGTGTCTGGCACATAGCAGTTGCTCAACTGATACTTACAGTGTGAATGAATAAAAAGATAACAAATTATAATACCTCTCATTTACTGAGCTCTTTCAACTTTACATGTTCCATCTTAATGCTCAAAGTAGGCCCTGTTATTATCCTATTTTATTGATAAAGTGAAGCACAGAGAGGTTAAGTAAATTGCCTAAGGTCACACAGCCAGTCTGAACTCAGCCACTATTCCCTGTGCCACTGCAGCTGTACAAGGCAGGATGCACTCGGGGCCAAGATATGGCACATAGGGGAGCCTTGAGCTTTCAGAGGGCAGAGTGGTTATGATGGGCTGGGGCAGAGATGAAAGACTTCATGAAGACCAGACAGAAGGGCTGGTAGAGGTGGAAGAGGAGACCATCTTGCATGATGGAAGAGGAATGGTTGGAGGAAGCCAGAGGTCCTCCATACATGCTTCCTGGGTTTGGGGTCTGGTTTGCCAATAAGGACACATCCTTTGGCAAATGTGAGGTCTTCCATATTTCAAGCCCCAGGCTGTGTGCTTGGGAGTACATGAACATGAGTAAGAACTCCCCTCCAGGATGGACAGGAGGGCAAAGGCAAAATATGAAAATGACTATGTGTCAGGAGAGGAAGTGCCCAGAGCCAGAGTAGTGTGGGAGCATTTTTCTGGGAGGGAGTGATTGGTTCCATTTGGGAAGAACAGAGCAGCCTCCTGGATGAGATGATATTTGAACTGAGCCATGAGAGGTGGGTAAGACCACCCCTTGTAGTGGGGAAGGGCACCCTGGTATGAGAGCAGCAAAGATAGATGTCCGGAGGAGCATGAGGCAGGAGGGTCCCATGTGTCCCATCTGAGGCCCTGGAGGGGGCTGACAGGGCAGGATGGGCACACTCCCAGAGGGCTATGTGTCCTGTGCTAAGCAGCTCAGCTCTCTCCCCTGGGTGATGGGGAGGCAGGGGAATTTTGTAGGAAAGAGACAGGTGTTATTTGCCAAGGGACAACAGAAAAATACTTTTCTTCTGGGGCACCTGGGTGGCTCAGTCAGGTAGGTTTCTGACTCTTCATTCAGCTCACATCAAGAGCTCATGGGTCCTGAAATCACACCCCTTCTAGGGCTCCATTCTAGCAGGGAGTAGGCGTGAAGATTCCCTCCCTCTGCACCCCTGCCACCCTAGGATCTCTCAAATAAACAAATAAATGTTTTAAAAAATTAGTTTTCTTCTAAATTGTAAGTTCCTTGAAGGCATGGCTTTCACTCTGGGAACAGGATTAGGAAAAGCAATGCTGAGGAATGTAGAAAGCCATTCACCCTGAGGCCTTCTCCTCAGACTCTGGGAGGTACAATGGGAATTGCCCTCAACCAGCAATCAGGATGTCTGCACCGAATTCCTGCTACATCACTAATTCACTGCATAAGCTTCCTCAGGTCTCTCTAGGGGAATCAATTTCTTCATCTGTAATACAAGGGGGCTGATCACCTCCAAGGGCCCCTTTAACCCCAGTACACCCCCTAATAAGCTAAGATCCCATGCCAACCCATTATCCTCCTAAGCACACTTTGGACAGATCCAGGCAGACATGGGAAGGCTCCGCCATCCTTACTGGGCTGTCCACATGGGAGAGGCAGAGTGGGTCAGGCACCCAAGGGAGTCCTCAGCCTCCACCAGCCACTGGCTGACCCAGCTGGGAAAGCCCAACCTCCCAGGGAGCCAGAAGAAAATTTGAGGAATGAAAGTTACCAGAGAAGAGGAAGGGCAGGGGGTTGGGTGGAAGGGAAGGGAGTTAACCCAACAGCTTCCTTCCAAACCAGTTCCAGGCCCAGGGCTTGGTATTTCACAAAAGGACATAAGAGCTCTGTGAATATTTCCTGCCCTACACCAGCCCCCTCCTGTCAGTGACAGCTCTGCTCAGGGTTAGCTCTCTGTTGGCTCCTCAGGCAGTCTTCTCAGGAGAGCTGAGTGTCCAGGCCAGGACCTGACTAGAACTACAGGCTCAGCACACCCTGTCAGAGCCCTTAGTGTGGTTCTCTAGCCTGGGCAAGTGAGCTGCCAGCTTCCCCGGACAGGAGCCCACCCTCCAACTCTTTTTTCTCCATGCCCCTCCACTTGACAAAATTCTTTAAAATCTTCCCCCTGGAGGCCCAACTTGATTGACTCGCCAACATTAAAACTTCCTTCACATATCTTAGCTCATGGTCTGCTGGAGCCTTCTGCCTTCAAATGTTCTGCTTTCTGGGGGCACCTGGGTGGCACAGTGGGTTAGGCCTCTGCCTTTGGCTCAGGTCATGATCTCTGCATCCTGGGATCAAGCCTTGCACCAGGCGCTCTACTCATCAGGGAGCCTGCTTCCCCTTCCCTTTCTGCCTCTCTGCCTACTTGTGATCTCTCTCTCTCTCTGTCAAATAAATAGATAAAACCTAATTTAAAAAAATGTTCTGCTTTCTGGACTTCCCCAGATATTTTACACTTGATCTTAGCCAAAAGGCTGAGAATCGATTCCCCCGGATATTTTTAAAAAGCATTTCTCCCATGTGTGGGACAGGGTCTTCTTCCAGTTCAGTTGGATCCCATGCTTTCTTTGTAGTCTTTGTTGATTCCTTCATTCCTGAGAGTAGCCAGTGGGAGTTGTCAAGGAAGCTTGATAGCATTTTCTTCTAAGTTCCCTAACACCTGCTTCTCCACCATTGGGGAGAGTCCCTGCTCTTGCAACCAGGGGTCCCAGGTGTTATTAAATGGCCCCCCAACCAGTCCTCAGGACCCTCTCCAGTGGGGCCAACAAGAAAATCTGAAGCCTACCTTCAGGGGGAATTCTGCCCATTGTGTAGGTTAATGCTTGTCCCCCAAAAGCCCAGTTCTGGAGCCCTTGGCCTATTCTAGATTGCTGACTACACTGCACTTCTCGGCCTGCTTGTGGGCAGGATGCACCCATGTAGCCAACAAGGGCCTTACAGGGACTTGCCTGCTTGTGGAGCTGGAACCCAGACCTAACCACTTCCTCATTCACCCTGAGGTGGTAGAAGCACGTTAGTGACAGTCCATCCCCTTTGGACTTGCCACTTTTAGGGTCCTGGGCTTCTCCAACAACCAGGGCACTGAGTGTCTCTTATTGGAGATTACAACAGCCAACCCACTGGCCCTAACTAGGCAAGGAAGGACAGTGTGTTCTCTCTACCTGAAGGAGAAATATGCACACTTATGTAGATTAGGTTTTGGGATTATACAGATACCTTGTTCCTCCAAGATCCCGCTCCTGTGTTCCAGTGTCTCCTGACTTCGGCCCTGTTCCAAGTCCCTTGGTACCATGACTTTCATGGCCCAGGCACAGGCAGCTCACATTCATCACCAGAACTTGGGTAGTAGGGGCCCTGCAGGCCCAAAGAGATGAAAGCCTAGCTCCAATCATCCACAGTCTCCAGCATGGAGGGGGTGCACACACTTGAAATCATCCTGGGGCAGCAGCCACAAACAGATGACAGTCCCCATTGGTTCTTGCTGCCTGAAGGGCCCCATGGTTCTCTAGCAGGATGAGTTCCCAGATATCTTCTACTAGGTGGTCCCCACCTCCACACACACCCCATGAGCCTTTAAGGCCCTCACAGGCCAGGCAGTCAAGAAACCTCAAGCTCTACTCAGGAGCACTATGCCCATGCTTGTCCTGTTCCACATCAGGGGCTACTCTGCCCCAACTTGGAGCATGCACAACATTCACCTTTCAGCTGACCTGAGGCCCTTAGGGCACTGCAGGCCCATGGAGCCATGGCTAGGCCCTGGTCACCTACATTGTCTCCTGTGTAGTGGGACCAACACACCAAAAATTATCCTGAACTCAAGGGGGTAGTGGACACATGCCAACTTCCAAACACTGAGCTACACAAATGCTCATCTTTCCCCTGCAGGTAGAACCACAAATACCTGCCCTGCCTTGCCAGGATGGACCCAGCGACTGACAGAAATAGCCCCAGTCCAATAGGAGACCTGGAAATACTGAGTGCTGGAGAAGACTTGGGCCCCAGCAAGCAGACTTTCACCATTTAAAAGCTGCTTCAGAAAAAGTTGGGGGGTTGACTCCCTCTACCCTGGAAAGTATGCAGGTGGTTGGGGAGCTGCCTGAGCTTCAGAGGCCTGCCCAAGGATGGCTGATGAGGGGCTTACTGTGCAGGCACATGTTGTGCATCAATAGGGTAAAAAATGGGAGCGGCTGGTCACTGGAGCAAGCTTCTGGGGTCTCATTCAACCATCGGCTTCATTCCAAACTCTTATTACACTGTTTTCCATTGAAGGCAAAGATGGAGAAACCAATCTTGCCAGGGCAGAGCCAGACAGGTTGGGTAGGGTATCTAGCAGCAAAACACATTGGGGAGCCTTTATTGCTGGTCAAATCCCGTGACCCCATCCAGAGTCGGTCCAAATAGGTACTATGGCCAGTTGGAAACTGCAGCCTTCATGGAGGTATCACATTGCCTTATTTCAAACTCTATTACAAAACTCTAATAATCAAAACAGTAGTGTTCTCAAACATATAGATGAATGGAATGGAATAGAGAGCCCAGGAAAATCCATGCATATAAAGGTCAATAAACTGATGACAAAGGAGGCATGTACATACAAGGGGAAAAAGACTATCTTCAGTAAAGGGTGTTAGAAAAACTGGATACGCAAAGAATGAAACTGGGCAATTGTCTTACAGCATACACAAAAATAAATTCAAAATGAATTAGTCTTGACTGTAAGACTTGAAACCATAAAAGTCCTAGAAGAAAATATAGACAGGAAGTGCTTTGAGATTATTCTTAGCAATGTATTTTTTGGACCAGTCCTCTCAGGCAAGGGCTGCAGAAGTTAAAATAAATAAATAAACAAATATCAAACTGAACAGCTTTTGCCCAACAAAGGATATCTACAACATAACGAAAAGGCAACTCAATGAATTGGAAGAAAACATTTGCAAAATTTATATCCAATGAAAGTTAATATTCAGAATACGTAAAGGACTTACACAATTTCCCACCAAAACCACAGATTGAAACATGGGCAGAAAACTTGAATAGACCTTTCCCAAAGAAATCACAGATGACCAACAGGATTCCAAAAAGATGTTCAACATCACTGATCATCAGGGAAATGCAAATCAAAAGCACAATGAGATATGACTTGATGCCTGTCAGAGTGGCTATTACCAAAAAGACAAAAAATAACAAGTGTTGACTAGGATGTGAAGAAAATGGAACCCTCATGCACTGTTGATGGGAACGTACATTGGTGCAGCCACTGCAAAAACTCTGTGGAAGTTCCTTGAGTAATTAAACATAGAAATACTGTATGACCCAGCAATATTGTATGACCCAGCAATTCCACTTCTGGGTATATACCTGAAGAAAACAAAAATTACCAATCCAGAAAGATATATGCAACCTTGTGTTTCTGGCAGCATTACCGACAAGGGCCAAGATACAGATGCAATTCTAAGTACGTGTCGATAACTGAATAAAGAAGATGTAGTATGTCTACATAAGTAATATTACTCAGCCATGAAAATGAATACAAGCTTAGCATTTGCAACAACTTGGATGGACCTAAGAGTATTATGCTAAGTGAAATAAGTCAGAGACAGACAAATCTAGTATGATTTCCCTTACAGGTGGAATCTGAAAAACAAAACAAACAACAAAACAGAAACACTCATAGTTGCAGGAAGCAAGGTGCTGGTTACCAGAGGGATAAGAAGGGGTTAGGGGCAGATGATATAGGGGAAGGGCATTAAGTGGTACAAATTTCCACTTATAAAATAAATAGGCCATGGGGATGTAATAGACACATAGGGAATATAGTCAATATAATTGTAGTCACTTTGTATGATGACAGACAGTATCTAGACTTACCCTAAGGATCATTTCATAATGTATAAAAGTATCAAATCACTCTGATGTATACCTCAAACTAGTAAGGTATTGTATATCAAT
This sequence comes from Lutra lutra, assembly GCF_902655055.1. Lineage (NCBI taxonomy): Eukaryota > Metazoa > Chordata > Mammalia > Carnivora > Mustelidae > Lutra > Lutra lutra. Next base: position 116,249,599 of record NC_062280.1, on the reverse strand, counting down.
GATATTTCAATTTAAAAAGTAAATAAATTAGATAGAGGAGTCAAGATGGCGGAGAAGTAGCAGGCTGAGACTACTTCGGGTAGCGGGAGATCAGCTAAATAGCTTATCTAAAGATTGCAAACACCTACAAATCCAACGGGAGATTGAAGAGAAGAAGAACAGCAATTCCAGAAACAGAAAATCAACCACTTTCTGCAAGGTAGGACTGGCGGAGAAGTGAATCCAAAGCGACGAGAAGATAGACCGCGGGGGGAGGGGCCGGCTCCCGGCGAGCGGCGGAGCAACGGAGCAAAATCAGGACTTTTAAAAGTCTGTTCCGCTGAGGGACATCGCTCCAGAGGCTTAACTGGGGTGAAGCCCAGGCGGGGTAAGCGCGGCCTCAGGTCCCGCAGGGTCGCAGAAGGATCGGGGTGTCTCAGTGTCGCAGAGCTTACCGGTATTAGAACGGGGAAGCCGGCTGCAGAGACAGAGCCGAGGAGTGACTCTCAGCTCGGGGTTGCCTTGAACCGGTCGCAGGCTCGGTCAGCTTGGAGCGTGGCCGGAGGCCAGGGTGACGGGAGTCATTTGGCGCTGTTCTCTGAGGGCGCACTGAGGTGTGGGGCCCCGGGCTCTCGGCTCCTCCGGGCCGGAGACCGGGAGGCCGCCATCTTTATTCCCGTCCTCCGGACTCTACGGAAAGCGCTCAGGGAACAAAAGCTCCCGAAAGCGAACCCAAGCGGATGACTCAGTGCGGCCCCGGGTAAGGGCGGTGCAACTCCGCCTGGGGCAAAGACGCTTGAGAATCACTAAAACGGGCCCTTCCCCCAGAAGATCTACGGGAAACCCAGCCAGGACCAAGTTCACCTACCAAGGAGAACGGCGGAATTCCAGAGGAGAAGAAAGCAAAGCACGGAACTCATGGCTTTCTCCCCATGATTTTTTAGCCTTGCAGTTAATTTAATTTTTTTTCTTTTTCAATTTTTTTTTCTTTTTCTCTTCTTCTGCTAAATTTTTTTTAACTTTTACCGTTTTCTTTTTTTAACGTTTTTTAAATAGTTTATCTAATATATATATATTTTTTCCTCTTTTTATATTTTTTCTTTATCTGCTTTCTTTTTTTTAATAGTTTTTTTTTTCTTTCTTTCTGAACCCCTTTTTATCCCCTTTCTCCCCCCTCACAATTCAGGATCTCTTCTGATTTGGCTAAAGCATATTTTCCTGGGGTTGTTGCCACCCTTTTAGTATTTTACTTGCTCCTTCATAAACTCTTATCTGGACAAAATGACAAGGCGGAAAAATTCACAACAAAAAAAAGAACAAGAGGCAATACCAAAGGCTAGGGACCTAATCAATACAGACATTGGTAATATGTCAGATATAGAGTTCAGAATGATGATTCTCAAGGTTGTAGCCGGGCTTGAAAAAGGCATGGAAGATATTAAAGCAACCCTCTCGGGAGATATAAAAGCCCTTTCTGGAGAAATAAAAGAACTAAAATCTAACCAAGTTGAAATCAAAAAAGCTATTAATGAGGTGCAATCAAAAATGGAGGCTCTCACTGCTAGGATAAATGAGGCAGAAGAAAGAATTAGCGATATAGAAGACCAAATGACAGAGAATAAAGAAGCTGAGCAAAAGAGGGACAAACAGATACTGGACCACGAGGGGAGAATTCGAGAGATAAGTGACACCATAAGACGAAACAACATTAGAATAATTGGGATTCCAGAAGAAGAGGAAACAGAGAGGGGAGCAGAAGGTATATTGGAGAGAATTATTGGAGAGAATTTCCCCAATATGGCAAAGGGAACAAGCATCAAAATCCAGGAGGTTCAGAGAACCCCCCTCAAAATCAATAAGAATAGGTCTACACCCCGTCACCTAATAGTAAAATTGACAAGTCTTAGTGACAAAGAAAAGATCCTGAAAGCAGCCCGGGAAAAGAAGTCTGTAACGTACAATGGTAAAAATATTAGATTGGCAGCAGACTTATCCACAGAGACCTGGCAGGCCAGAAAGAGCTGGCATGATATATTCAGAGTACTAAATGAGAAAAACATGCAGCCAAGAATACTATATCCAGCTAAGCTATCATTGAAAATAGACGGAGAGATTAAAAGCTTCCAGGACAAACAAAAACTGAAAGAATTTGCAAATACCAAACCAGCTCTACAGGAAATATTGAAAGGGGTCCTCTAAGCAAAGAGAGACCCTAAAAGTAGTAGATCAGAAAGAAACAGAGACAATATACAATAACAGACACCTTACAGGCAATACAATGGCACTAAATTCATATCTCTCAATACTTACCCTGAATGTTAATGGGCTAAATGCCCCAATCAAAAGACACAGGGTATCAGAATGGATAAAAAAACAAAAACCATCTATATGTTGCCTACAAGAAACTCATCTTACACCTGAAGACACCTCCAGGTTTAAAGTGAGGGGGTGGAAAAGAATTTACCATGCTAATGGACATCAGAAGAAAGCAGGAGTGGCAATCCTTATATCAGATCAATTAGATTTTAAGCCAAAGATTATAATAAGAGATGAGGAAGGACACTATATCATACTCAAAGGAACTGTCCAACAAGAAGATCTAACAATTATAAATATCTATGCCCCTAACGTGGGAGCAGCCAACTATATAAACCAATTAATAACAAAATCAAAGAAACACATCGACAAGAATACAATAATAGTAGGGGATTTTAACACTCCCCTCACTGAAATGGACAGATCATCCAAGCAAAAGATCAACAAGGAAATCAAGGCCTTAAATGACACACTGGACCAGATGGACATCACAGATATATTCAGAACATTTCATCCCAAAGCAACAGAATACACATTCTTCTCTAGTGCACATGGAACATTCTCCAGAATAGATCACATTCTTGGTCCTAAATCAAGTCTCAGCCGGTATCAAAAGATTGGGATCATTCCCTGCATATTTTCAGACCACAATGCTCTAAAGCTAGAACTCAATCACAAGAGGAAATTTGGAAAGAACCCAAATACATGGAGACTAAACAGCATCCTTCTAAAGAATGAATGGGTCAACCAGGAAATCAAAGAAGAATTGAAAAAATTTATGGAAACAAATGATAATGAAAACACAACAGTTCAGAATCTGTGGGACACAACAAAGGCAGTCCTGAGAGGAAAATATATAGCGGTACAAGCCTTTCTCAAGAAACAAGAAAGGTCTCAGGTACACAACCTAACCCTACACCTAAAGGAGCTGGAGAAAGAACAAGAAAGAAACCCTAAACCCAGCAGGAGAAGAGAAATCATAAAGATCAGAGCAGAAATCAATGAAATAGAAACCAAAAAAACAATAGAACAAATCAACGAAACTAGGAGCTGGTTCTTTGAAAGAATTAATAAGATTGATAAACCCCTGGCCAGACTTATCAAAAAGAAAAGAGAAAGGACCCAAATAAATAAAATCATGAATGAAAGAGGAGAGATCACAACGAACACCAAAGAAATACAGACAATTATAAGAACATACTATGAGCAACTCTACGCCAACAAATTTGACAATCTGGAAAAAATGGATGCATTCCTAGAGACATATAAACTACCACAACTGAACCAGGAAGAAATAGAAAGCCTGAACAGACCCATAACCAGTAAGGAGATTGAAACAGTCATCAAAAATCTCCAAACAAACAAAAGCCCAGGGCCAGACGGCTTCCCGGGGGAATTCTACCAAACATTTCAAGAAGAACTAATTCCTATTCTCCTGAAACTGTTCCAAAAAATAGCAATAGAAGGAAAACTTCCAAACTCATTTTATGAGGCCAGCATCACCTTGATCCCAAAACCAGACAAGGATCCCAACAAAAAAGAGAACTACAGACCAATATCCTTGATGAACACAGATGCAAAAATTCTCGCCAAAATACTAGCCAATAGGATTCAACAGTACGTTAAAAGGATTATTCACCACGACCAAGTGGGATTTATTCCAGGGCTGCAAGGCTGGTTCAACATCCGCAAATCAATCAATGTGATACAACACATTAATAAAAGAAAGAACAAGAGCCATATGATACTCTCCATAGATGCTGAAAAAGCATTTGAGTACAGCATCCCTTCCTGATCAAAACTCTTCAAAGTGTAGGGATAGAGGGCACATACCTCAATATTATCAAAGCCATCTATGGAAAACCCACCGCAAATATCATTCTCAATGGAGAAAAACTGAAAGCTTTTCCACTAAGGTCAGGAACACGGCAGGGATGTCCGTTATCACCACTGCTATTCAACATAGTACTAGAAGTCCTAGCCTCAGCAATCAGACAACAAAAGGAAATTAAAGGCATCCAAATCGGCAAAGAAGAAGTCAAACTATCACTCTTCGCAGATGATATGATACTCTATGTGGAAAACCCAAAAGACTCCACTCCAAAACTGCTAGAACTTGTACAGGAATTCAGTAAAGTGTCAGGATATAAAATCAATGCACAGAAATCAGTTGCATTTCTCTACACCAACAACAAGACAGAAGAAAGAGAAATTAAATCCCATTTACAATTGCACCCAAAACTATAAGATACCTAGGAATAAACCTAACCAAAGAGACTAAGAATCTATACTCAGAAAACTATAAAGTACTCATGAAAGAAATTGAGGAAGACACAAAGAAATGGAAAAATGTTCCATGCTCCTGGATTGGAAGAATAAATATTGTGAAAATGTCTATGCTACCTCAAGCAATCTACACATTTAATGCAATTCCTATCAAAGTACCATCCATTTTTTTCAAAGAAATGGAACAAATAATCCTAAAATTTATATGGAACCAGAAAAGACCTCGAATAGCCAAAGCAACATTGAAAAAGAAAGCCAAAGTTGGTGGCATCACAATTCCGGACTTCAAGCTCTATTACAAAGCTGTCATCATCAAGACAGCATGGTACTGGCACAAAAACAGACACATAGATCAATGGAACAGAATAGAGAGCCCAGAAATAGACCCTCAACTCTATGGTCAACTCATCTTCGACAAAGCAGGAAAGAATGTCCAGTGGAACAAAGACAGCCTCTTCAATAAATGGTGTTGGGAAAATTGGACAGCCACATGCAGAAAAATGAAATTGGATCATTTCCTTACACCACACACGAAAATAGACTCAAAATGGATGAAGGATCTCAATGTGAGAACGGAATCCATCAAAATCCTCGAGGAGAACACAGGCAGCAACCTCTTCGACGTCAGTCGCAGCAACATCTTCCTAGGAACATCACCAAAGGCAAGGGAAGCAAGGGCAAAAATGAACTTTTGGGATTTTATCAAGATCAAAAGCTTTTGCACAGCAAAGGAAACAGTGAACAAAACCAAAAGACAACTGACAGAATGGGAGAAGATATTTGCAAATGACATATCAGATAAAGGGCTAGTGTCCAAAATCTATAAAGAACTTAGCAAACTCAACACCCAAAGAACAAATAATCCAATCAAGAAATGGGCAGAGGACATGAACAGACATTTCTGCAAAGAAGACATCCAGATGGCCAACAGACACATGAAAAAGTGCTCCATATCACTCGGCATCAGGGAAATACAAATCAAAACCACCATGAGATATCACCTCACACCAGTCAGAATGGCTAAAATTAACAAGTCAGGAAATGACAGATGCTGGCGAGGATGTGGAGAAAGGGGAACCCTCCTACACTGTTGGTGGGAATGCAAGTTGGTGCAACCACTCTGGAAAACAGCATGGAGGTTCCTCAAAATGTTGAAAATAGAACTACCCTATGACACTGCAATTGCACTGCTGGGTATTTACCCTAAAGATACAAACATAGTGATCCGAAGGGGCACATGCACCCGAATGTTTATAGCAGCAATGTCTACAATAGCCAAACTATGGAAAGAACCTAGATGTCCATCTACAGACGAATGGATAAAGAAGATGTGGTATATATACACAATGGAATACTATGCAGCCATCAAAAGAAATGAAATCTTGCCATTTGCGACGACGTGGATGGAACTAGAGGGTATCATGCTTAGCGAAATAAGTCAATCGGAGAAAGACAACTATCATATGATCTCCCTGATATGAGGGAGAGGAGATGCAACATGGGGGGTCGAGGGGGTAGGAGAAGAGTAAATGAAACAAGATGGGATTGGGAGGGAGACAAACCATAAGTGACTCTTAATCTCACAAAACAAACTGAGGGTTGATGGGGGGAGGGGGCTGGGAGAGGGGGTGGGGTTATGGATATCGGGGAGGGTATGTGCTATGTTGAGTGTTGTGAAGTGTGTAAACCTGGCGATTCGCAGACCTGTACCCCTGGGGATAAAAATATATGTTTATAAAGCTTAAAAAAAAAAAAAGAAAGAAAGGATGAATCCCCAAGTTTTGTAGCAACATGGACGGGACTGGAAGAGATTATGCTGAGTGAAATAAGTCAAGCAGAGAGAGTCAATTATCATATGGTTTCACTTATTTGTGGAGCATAACAAATAGCATGGAGGACAAGGGGAGATGGAGAGGAGAAGGGAGTTGAGGGAAATTGGAAGGGGAGGTGAACCATGAGAGACTATGGACTCTGAAAAACGATCTGAGAATTTTGAAGGGGTGGGGGGTGGGAGGTTGGGGGCACCAGGTGGTGGGTATTGTAGAGGGCACAGATTGCATGGAGCACTGGGTGTGGTGCAAAAATAATGAATACTGTTATGCTGAAAAAAATAAAAATTAAAAAAAAAAAAAAAGTAAATAAATTAGGGGTGCCTGGGTCATTAAGTGTTTGCTTCGGCTCTGGTCATGATCCCAGGGTCCTGGGATCAAGCCCAAATCAGGTTCCCTATTTGTCAGGAAGACTGCTTTCTTTCTCGAACTCCACCTGCTTGTGTTGCTGCTCTTGCTGTCTTTCTATCTGTCAAACAAATAAATAAAATCTAAAAAAAAAAAAAAATGAGTTAAGTTGAAAAAGTAAAAAATAAAACTGCTCCCTCACAAAGATCTGGGACTGGACTCCCTCTAACAAGCATACTGTGCAGTTGTTTGGGGCCAGGTCCCAGCTACCCAAGACCTGTTGAAGGAGTGTACACTGCTCATGCAGGGCTCCTCAGTGCAGGTTCCAGGGATCTGGAATAGGGTAAGGGTTTACAGACGCTGGTTATAGGAGATGGCTCTCAGGACCAAGGCATTTGTACCATCACATGTCATATGCACAAAGGAGTATAGGCTCACCATAGGCACAGCTGGAGGATACTGGACTAGCCAGGGAAAGGAAGGGCAACTGGCTGGCAATTCCTCCAATCAGAGACAGCTGGGCTCTCTGGCAAGAGAGACACCTGGTCCCCAATCAGGCAACCAGTCCAGATGGACTGTGCATGGATGGTGCATGTGGACTTGCAGTTCAGGGTAGCCCACAATCTGAAATAAGGTGAGTGTCTGGAGAGGCCAGGCCATAGAACCTGTCCCTAGAGGGATAAGGAGTATGTATAATTTCAAGGCAAAACCTGCAGAAATGGGCATACTTTTCCCAAAGGCACAGTTGAAAGATACTGGAATATATTCCAAGGGTGATGCTAGTCGGCTGGAGGGCCAGTCCTCCAAGAAGACTCCACTGGGTTTCCTGGTTCTGGAAGAGCTCTTGACCTGATGAGGCACCAAGTTGGGATAAGTATTTGCAGCTGCTACCTCAGTGTGTTTCTTGGAAGTGAGCTGGGAATATGTCACCAAAATCCGGGCCCAAGGCCCCCCACCTGCTCTGTGCTGCCCTGCAAGCAGTTGAGCTCCAGATGAAGCTGGTGGCCTCTCAGGTTGATGTCACACATTTCCCATTATCAGTGGTCTTCAACAATTTGTGTTCACAAGTCCCTCTCTGTTTGTGTTGCTAGGGCCCTGTAATAGGAAGAAACTACCCCGTTCCCCCAACTCAATGTCCTTGGGCCTCCACTGTAGGCTCCATGGTGCAAGGACCTGGGGTTTGCTCACCATGCAGCCAGAGCAGGGCTATCACCAAATAGGCACCTATAAACGCTGCATGAAGGATGGATTCTGCCATAAAGTCTGGGATGGGGGGAATCAGGATCTCTACTGGGGTACAAATCTTGTAGGGTCAAAAATGCCACCTCCCATTGGCTGTGGGGAAGAGTCTCCCACATGACTGAAAGCAGCTTCTATTAGAGAGCCCACCACTGCCCTTTACAGCTCCTCCCAGCCCCGAGAGACTCTCTGATATCTAATCCCTAAACAATGTAGGGGACTACTTCTGATGTGGGAAACAAAGGCAGAAGAAAAAGTATTCAATTTCCTTACTACCTACAGCCCACTGATAAATCCTTGGAATGGGCAGAGTGACATTCCTCTAGGGACTCAATTGTCTTGATGTTAATACTTGCCTAAGGGTGAAAGGCAATCCTACCCTGAAACCTTCCCCACCCCATGGATCCTTTAAGTCAACTTTAACAGATAAAAATTCCTTTGGAAGCTTCCTTCATCTCTAACCCACCCCCCAATACATTTGTTGGTAATCACCCCCCAAGCATATGGCCCCCTGATATACATCTGAAGGTTCTCATGACTAAGGTTTTATTAGACATTAATAAATGACCTTTTTCCAACAATAGCTGGCCCCCAAAATATCCTAGAAACCTTGCTTCCAAAATTCCTTAGAGGCTTACCCTATCCCTAACCTCCTCCCAATGTAAAGGTGTTTAGTGGGCCACCCCTCACGACCCTACCACAGCTATTTCTACCTGTGGATCCTGTCCCTGTGCTTCTATAAAACCACCTTTTCACACCAAAGGGGTCTCAAGAATTCTCTCTTGGCCATCAGATTAGAATCCTAAAGTTCTTTCTTACATCAGTTCCACCTCCAAGAACTTTCCTATCCTCCCACCTTAAGAGCATACCTTCACTTTAATTAAGTCTTTTGTGCTTGCTAAACTCCTACTGACTGTCTTGATTCAACATGGATCCAATCCCCACATAAATCTTCTGCTGGAAAATCCAAGAACTGAGACCTACATTCACACAAAGCAGACTGATGGATAATAGCCTCAAATGAGGCCCAAGTGCCACCAATTGGAAGACGCTGCCTCAGAATGATTTTGGGAGGCTGGGTTTTACCATCTCTAAACTATGCAGTCATTTGGGGACAGGCATTAACTCCCCAGGCCTGGAGGGTCTCAATGCCCAAGGTTTGCTGAAGGACTAAGTGCTAGGCATGTGTAGCTGTGCAGATCAGTGTTGGGAGGGATTTGGAACCAGCAAGGGTCTCTGGAGTCCTGATCACAGGGTTCATCTCTTGCAGGACCAAGTTTGTGCCTAATTGAAGGCTCTACTTAGCACTAATGTGCACAGTCCCCTTGCCAGCATCAGCCCAGCCCACTGGGTAAGGTATCCTTCACTAAGAGACTTGTTCACTTGTAAGCCCTGGGCATTATCAGGCAGCCAGTTCAAATGGGGACTGGTAGTTTCCAGTTTCAAGCTGCCACCTCAGGAATATATGGGGAGGATTGGGCCCTGTCCCCTCTGGATGCTATGCAGCTTTGGGGACCAGCCCGAGCCTAACAGGCTCCAAGAGCCAAACACCAGCTGACAGAGTACATACTGCACCTGTGTGGGTGACACTAGTCAGGGGAGCCTGGAATCCGAACCAGGACATCTATTGGGAGAGGCTGGGCTCCTATAGTGAGTTATTGGGGTACCAGGACACTTCCTAATTCCAAGTGCTAATCTACACAAATATGCATATTCTTCCCCCTGAAGACACCCCTAGAGGAATCTGGACTGCCCTGTCAGGCAAGGCAGTACAGGATGGCTCGAGATTTCAGAAAGAGGGAATCTTATCAAGAGCATTGATGATGGTCAGCCCGGCACCCCATCAGACAGGCAATCTAAGTGGAGAGACATTGAGCCTATTTAAAGCTGCCACCTCAGAAAGATTTTAGGGGAGTGAGCATTGTCCACCCTGGGAACTCTGCATGTTCAGGGGACCTGACTAAGTGCAATGGGCCTGGTAAGCCCATTATACTTGGCAGGAACTGGGCTGTCCTGTAAGCCAGGACAGCCCAACACAGGTGGCTGACACAGTGTAGACACTCGGAACAAACACACTACTTGTCTCTCCTGGTTTAGCATTCCATATTCTCTATTTCTACATGCTAGACCCAACTGGCCATCATCTGCATGTCTCCATACTTACTGTCTACATCATATTATACATACATCTTGGATTACTTTTTTCCTTTCATTTCCTTTCTCCTTCTCTCTCTTCCTTCCTTTCTTTCCTTCTTCCTTTCTTTCCTTCTTCCTTTCTTTCCTTCTTCCTTTCTTTCCTTCTTCCTTTCTTTCCTTCTTCCTTTCTTTCTTTCTCTTTCTTTCTTTCTTTCTTTCTTTCTTTCTTTTCTTCCTTCCTTCCTCTCTATCTCTGTCTCTCTCCCTCCCCCCTCTCCCTCCCTTCCTTCCTTTTATTTGTTTAAACTAACTGGGACACATTAATTTGCCCAAAGCTCTTATGCCCATGCTTGGCACAGTATCCAAATAAGCTGTGGCCCTAAGGAAAGGTTTTCTAAGTATGTCACAGCTACACCTTAACCAGGTGGTGAAATTCATGCAGCTAAAGACTGAAACCAGTTCCTGCCAAGTATACCTTGGCTCTTAAAATGCTCAAGGATACTTAACCTCTCTTCAAAGGCCATCCACTCACTGACTAATCTGCAGGTGTGGACAATCAGGGAGAGGATAGTCAGGACTTAAAGGAAAGGCACTGGAATGTGCAGGACACTGACTAGCAGGGCCACAGGATCCCCAGGTTTCTCTAGGGCACTTCAACCTTGGCTTTAAGGCCTGAGGCTGGAGTCCTGGTGACCTGCTTGAAAACTTCCTGCCTCCCACAGTGCCCTGTAGTGTGTAGCTCCTGGAAGAAAGGGCTACTGGCACAGGACCAGGTGGCCCCAGTGATGCACAAGCAAGTGCTTGTGTACATCTTGGATTTAGGGGCTCTCGATCTTCCCTATCACCTCCTTCTGCTTTTCCTTCTTCCTTGCCTGTTCAACTGATTCTGCTCATTCATCATCTCTTCTTCTCTGGGCCCACACACATCTACTCCTTGCCTGCTATGTGCCACTCAGCAAGATGGGACTGAGCCTATTGATGTCTTTAGAGATACTTGCTCACCATTTTTTAACCAGCCAAGTTGGGGATCTAGGCTTTCTCCTGGTAATTAAAACTAGTTGAATTTAAGCCAGATAATTACTAATATTTACAGTTATTTGAAATGAGTTTTATTAATTGACATGTGATAGACTCAGTGGTGAAAGTAGATGATTTATTGATAGAACTTGTGTTGAGAAAACATCTATTCCTATTTTTGTCCAATTGATTTTAAAATAGCAATGATGAGGGGGCACCTGGGTGGTTCATTTGGTTAAGAAAGGGACTCTTGATCTCAGTTCAGGTCTTGATCTCAGGGTTGTGAGTTCAAGCCCCAGGTTGGGCTCCATACTGGGTTTGAAAAAGTCACCCTGGAAGTCTTTCATCTCTGATTTGGGTTATTCCACTGATGAGCTCCATTTGACTCTAGACTCACACATCAGTTTCACTACTATCTGCTTTGCCATAATAAAATCTTCCCACATGGTCTTGGGTTTACTTTTAGGCCAAAGCCCTAAGATGGGCCTACCAATTCCTTTTGTACACAGCCTCTCATTAACTTCATTACCAGCTAAAGTTACCAAAAGGCTGCTGGGTTTAGATAGCTAGCTCCTGTCTCTCTCCTGGGCATCAGGCATATCTCACTTAGAAATCACAGGTCTAGGAGAGTCACTGTGCCCCAATTACACTTAATTATGTATCCCACCCTCTACATATGCCCTCTTGAGTTTCTGAGTCAAGGTATTGCTACCCAGTCCTGCCAGATGACCATCTTTCTTCTACTTGAGCTTGATGATATTTCTATTTTCTCTATTCTTCAATACCTCCTTACCATGTATTCTAATTTCTGTTGCCTTCTAAGACAAACCTTAGCAGACTTTGTAAAAAACATCTACAACTTTTTCAGGGTGATTATCAACTTTATTGCTCCTTATTGCCCTAGCACATTCCAAAGAGTGAGAGTTCTTTAGATTCTACACACCAGGGGCCTGGTTCACCTTTTATGTGTGTGACTAACATTCCCTAGAGTTGTGCAGGGTGATCTCTCTGGATATTCCTCACAATCTACTTGAGAACTTGGTGGACTCAGGTCCTCTGGAGTCCTCAGTCTGTGTCCTCAACTCATTGTGCCTCTCTTCTGTTGTCTCTATTAGGGAAATCATAAGAAACAGAAGTTTGCAACTATCCCAGTATTATAGTTCTCATGAACAGGTGAGAAAATTGTGTTTCTCTCTAGCATGCTACTCCTCAGGGTCACATGTTTGCTGGCGAGCTCTCATCTCTTCTCATAAGATGGGACCTTTGCCTGCTTCCCTGTCTCTCATTCCCTGCCCTTCTCTATCACCACCTGTGAGTGTCAGCCTCTGACATTTCTTTGCCCCGATGGTGGTTGCTAAATGCTTCCTCAGAGCACCATCACCACAGTAAACAAAAAGAGAAAGGAAGGTTACCCAGGAAATCCAAAAAACTGGGTGCTTCTTCAGAAGGATGATGTATTGCCCATCACCTGACCCATCTTCCACCAAGGCAGGAGGTATTTTGGGAGAAGGGAGAGCAAACTAAAGCTGTGGTATCCCAGGCCTTGAACTACAAAGCTTTTCCCATGTTCCTCTGTGTTGCTTTGTGCACACATCAGTAGCCTTGGCAATGGTGATGCCCACTCATTTCACTTACCAGAACTCTCTCCTCTGGGAGACTTCTGAGCCAAGTGACCTGCTAGTGCCTCCTCCTAATTACCATTCTCATCTCCACAGTGAGCTCTGCAGCAGAAGATGTGCAGTAAACAGGAGAACGGGAGTCCAAGAGTAGCAGAGAAGTTTTGTTCATAGATCATTGCCATGGGTCTTCTACTTTCTTTTGGTGACTGCTTCTGAATGCTCAATCAAGTTCAGCTCTGTTGGTGAAAGAAAGTGAATTCACTTCAATGTATGAGGCAGGTTATACTCCAAATAGTAACTGTGGTGTGTGTCTGCCCAATCACTCTATAATTTAAAAACAACAGGTGATACAGGCAATTCTCCCCTCAAGCCACTCATCAGCTCAGTATGTCTGTCTCTGCTTTGTTGGCTAGGATATTTTTCAGTATACTTAACCAAATCTCCTTTCTTAATAGATGGCCTGTCTTGACAGTTGTTTAGCCTGCTTTCATCGGTGATGATTTTAATGTGGCTCTGAGCTTGTATTATTGACTTTGCTGGTCACAGACGTTCCTTCAGAAGCAGTGCCATCCAGCAAAAGCTTTATTCTCAGTGGGCTGCAGGGTTCTACCTGGACACAGAGGTGGGGTGGTTTTCTATCCTGGAACAGGGTGTCCCAATTCCCACACACTATAGGTCAGCTAAAAGGGAGTCAAAAGTTCTTCCAGAGGTCAGGTGGATGGGTTGGCTCCAATCTTACCTGTTTACAACTGATAGCAAGAAAGAACCTTCCCCAGAGCTGGGGATCTGCTGCCCCTCACCAGGCTTCCAGCCATTCTCAGGCACCCCCTTCCAGCTGGGCCTTTTTTACCAAGCAAACCTTGGCTCCTCTGCTGTGAAATGCAAAACTCCTTTTTACAATGCCTGTGGGTAAATGAAAGCAAGTGACAGATAGCTGAAAAATAGCTATCAACAGTTTTCTCCCAGCTAGGTCATCAGTCCTTTCCCTCCCAGGAGCTCTCTTAAGCAAACAGCCACAGATGAGACATTCCATCCCTCTGGACTCTCAATCCTGTCTTGCTGGCAAGACAATTCCTTTGCTTTTCCTACAGTTTCCTTATAAAGTGTTTATTTTCAGAACCTTATTTGACATAGAAATTATCACAATTTCTGAATTTGCTTTCAAAGAATCCAGAAAAAAATGAGGGGGGGGGGGTGGTTGCAGAATAAACAAAACTGGCAAAGGTAGATATTTAATCCAGGAACCCCAGATCAGTGAATCATTATCCTGGCTCTTGTGTACATTTAAAAGTGTCCACAATACAAAATATAATGAAAGGGGCACCTGGGTGGCTCAGTGGGTTGAGCCCCTGCCTTCGGCTCAGGTCATGATCCCAGGTCCTGGGTGCGAGCCCCGCATCAGGCTTTCTGCTCAGCAGGGAGCCTGCTTCCTCCTCTCTCTCTGCCTGCCTCTCTGCCTACTTGTGATTTCTCTCTGTCAAATAAATAAATAAAATCTTAAAAAAAAAAAAAAAAAAAAAAAAAAAAAAAGACATGAAGCCCAAATGCCTGAGAAAAGGGTTCCAGAGGTATTTGGGAAGATTAAAAAAAAAAAAAAATATATATATATATATATATATATATATATATATATATAATGAAAGACACTATGGAAGGAAATTCAATTTTAGATACTCTTCTTAAAATGATAATGTCATCAGAAAGGTTTAGATTCTTTCAATAACATCACGTAAACTGAAGTTTTAAAACTTCTTATTCAAAGACATATAGTCCTTTAGATTATACATGGTTTTATTTTATTGTACAACCCATTTTGTTCAAAAAGTTTCTATTGATTTAGAGTCATATTTTTATATATAACTAAACAATGCAGTTAACATGTAATAACCAGTTAAGTCTAAAGGCATGTTTGTCATGACTGCAGTTACAGAGGCCACTCTGGAGGAAGTCGCTCCCAGGACGAGGTCGCTCCCAACAACAAAGAGGCGATGACGACAGTGACGATGACAAGGAGGACAACACCGATGACACAGACTCTGCTCCCCATGACGCCACTCTGACAAGGCTGCTCCCCAGAGGAGGCCACCACTCCAGACAAGGCCGCTGCTAATGAGGTCGCTCCCCGGACAGGGCTGCTCCGGGGAGGCCGCTCTGGCAAGGCTGCTCTGGAGGAAACCTCTTCTCTGACGATGCTGCTCCCACAGGGTCGCTCACCAAGGAGGCCTCTTCCCAGACTAAGCCGCTCCCCAGAATGACGCAGCTCCAGCAAGGCAATGGCTCAGGGTTCACAGCGAGGTTGCTGGCGTCTAGGCCGTTCCCCGTGGCGCTGCTGCCGAGGGTCGCAGTGTGTGGGCGGGGCCTCTGGTGTTGGAGCTGCAGGTGTCTCGGTGGTGGTGAGGCTGCTGGCGTCTCAGGGCCTCTGGGACCGCTGGCGGCTTGGGGCCACTGACGGCTCAGGTCTGCTGGCATTGCTTATAGCTCTGACAAGAGCTGTCACAGCTCCGACAGCTCTTCTTCCCTCTCCAACGACTCTTCTTCATCTTCCTTCAACAGCTCTCCTTCTTCCTCTCCGACAGCCTCGCAGGCCAACCTTTATGGGGGGTGGTTGAGCCCTGCCCCTACACAGGCGGCCAATTGAATCCCAATTCACCCCAGTGGATATAAGTGCACCCCACCGATTGGACGTCTCCACCCAGCCTGCCCCGCCCCTACATCCGGGGTCTACAAGCAAGTTCCTCTAGGGGAGGGGCAGGCCCTTACAGTATCCTCTTCAGTGATGATTAAAGCCCCCCCCCCCAGCCCTGCCATCCCCCAGTCCTTATGTTTTGGAACCTGGACTGGATCCTGGCGGAAGAACCAAGTGGCACTCAGAGACTTTGGAGGATCAGAGGTTTAGTTAACACCGGTGGGCTCAGACAAGGTTGTTCTCCAAAGGTCTGAGCCCTGAGCACAAGCAGAGAGGGGGTTTTATACCATTCTCTGCTTCACATACTGGGTACTTTTGGCGTGCGGGGAAAATGGGGTAGGAAAGAAGAATCCGGAAGGGCTTTGAGACAGGGACTGGAATTTCCTTTCTGGTTTGGTCAGCCATCTTGAAGTACAATTCTTCCCTAGCATTTATTTTGGGGATCACTCCTTTCTTGGATCCAGAGCTTAACATGAGACAATGACTGGGGCAGTCAACTCTACACTCCATGGTTTCACAAGCTGAGCACACTGTAGGCTTCTTTTCATAAAATCTGTACCTTACATATTGTTTGAAGATCCAGTTGCCACAGGGACTTTTAAACTAAGCCTCTGTTGTCCCTCCTCTTACATGGGGGATAATGAAAACACTGCCCCAGAGGCATGCTGTATTAAATGGGTAATGATGTGCCCCAATAATGGGTCCATGATTAAAGGAGTGAGACTGATATAAAACGAAGGTCAAGCAAAGCTTTATTTCACACCAAGCATCAAGAATCAAACTGACCGGCCACAGCCGCACCTCTTACAGAGAGGGCGATCCTTCTTTGTTTCACAGACTAGCTTTTAAGGGCAAAGGCCATGTGGTTGGGCCTGGCCATGCACAGGTAGCCAATGAGATTGTAACACACACAGGAAACTCCACAGTGATGCTAGGTGACCAATTGAATTACAATTTACCCTAGTAGACATTTGAACCAGCCTATCACACCTTGATTAGGATTGGCACCAAAAAGGCTCCCAAAGGGCAGGGGCCCATACTCCTTGGTAGCTAGGGAGACAGTATGCAACCCCCTACTGATCAGATGTCTCCCCCTGGCATGACCCACCCTTGTATCTGGGCTTTGTTACCTGGAGCTGGTTTCTGGGATTTGTTTTTAAGTAAATCCCCTGGGGGAAGGGGAGCAGAGACAGTTTAAAGGTTAAACAACAATGGAATGGAAGCCTCTGGTTAAATAGGTCCTTACAGGTAATGTATATGACATAGTCACCACCATGCTGGGCACAGAGAAAAGGCTCAGTCTGTGGAAAGATCTATACATCCTCAGAAAGCAGGTGGTAAAATGTCTCCCTTTATATTCATCCTCCCCAGTCAAGACTTTTGGGACCCATACCTGCTGCCTAGGTCCCACACGATGACTCCCTTCTCTAGCTGGGCCCTCACTACCATACGAGGGTACATAATATAAAATTACCATTTTCCTGTGAAAACATCTTTTCATGTTGAGATTTTAATTTTTTTTTTATTAGCGCCCCACCCCCACCCCCCATTCCATGCAAGAGATGTTTGTTGCCTTAGCCACCAATATTTACATCAGGGGTTGACTACTTCTGTTGATGTAAATACTATTAACACTATTGAGGAGAGATCAGCACAAGTCTCCAGGCCCCACCCCACCCACCCCCACCAAGTCTCAGGAGGCTCAGCATGGGCCCTGCCTGTCACAGCAACTCACTGCCTAATGGACTTCCACAGCAGAGCCCAGAGATCTCACTGCTGTTTCTCACAGCCTAGAGAAAGGTAGGAAAGATCTGTATCTTCTTTCTTTATCCATCTTATGTCTTAATGCAGTTATTCCAGGTCCTGGAGGAAAGATACCTTCAAATACAAAACCCGGTGAGACTTGACTTCCTTGGAAATTGATCTCCAATGTATTGATGAGACAAGGAGATTCACACCAGATGTGCCAGTGGGAAATGACATGGAGACACCCTGTTAGGTAAGGACTCACATCCAGATCTGAGGGCCAATAGGGGCATTTAAAAGCCTCCAGAATAAACTGCAGTGCGTGCACAATTGTTCCTTCTCATTAAGGGACATATACACTTTCTTGGTCTCAAAATCTTTCTAAGTCATGATAACATTAAGTTATATCTACAGGTTACAGAATGATAGCATAATATTTATTATATGTTAAATTTGTATATACTTATGTTTATATATGATTGCTTTACATTTTAAGCATATGTACATTTCTACTTTTACTTTTAATATTCAAACTTCAATAATTTTCTTTAAACATTCTAGCCTTCTGTTTTTTTATCAGTTTGGCATTACACATCATCCACTTGGGAGACAATGGTAACAAGCGTTTAATTTACAGTCTATTTTTATTATATATATATTTCTTAATCATTGTCAGTCTCATATTTTCAATATTTTTTAAATGTTATCAAAGAGAGAAACATAAAGGTAGCAGAGAAGAAATCAACAACGCTACTGCCCAGAATCTCCAAGCAGAAAACACTCAACTGGACCTCATATAATTTTGGGGAGGGGAATGGAAGCATGGATGGCTGGCAGCCCCAGGATTCAAGTCCCTACTTAAGGGCTTTCCAAGGTCTTAAGTCACATTGTCCCCCAAATACATGTGTGGTCATCTCCATCACTGGCCTCCCAGTTTAGGATCTGAGAACAACCTGGAATAGATTAAGGATAAAATGAAAAACCCAGCAGAGAACATTTTATCATCTTCTTATGAAGATATACTATAAAGTGAAAAATATGTCCTAGTGAGCAGCATATGTCCTGTGAAAGCAAGTTTTACTCTTTGATTGGTACAATGTTGCATTTGCTCAGGTCTAGAAGAATGTGCTTTAAATAGATTCAAAGCAATGATTCCAGCGCAAGTTAAAAGCGGTCCATTGCTTGGCCTACTGCAGACTCTCAGGCTCCAGACTCCCTGTCTCTGGTGGGTGGGGAAGCAGGGGCAGGGAGGAGAGACCAAATCCCTTTGGCAGGTTTGTTCTTAGTCTTAGCACCTGTGGGTGGTCCCTGCCCTGAAGGCCTGTTTTTAATCACCGTCCAGGGAAGCCCTAGCCTGACTTTAACATATGAAAGGAAGGAAGAGAGAAAATCCTACTTGGCAGGGGCCAGTGTTTCTCTTGGTTCCTTGAGCTGTTTTCTGACCCTCCAGTACCCCTGGCAGTTTATTTTTAATCCTTAAATTAACAAATAGGCTTTACCTGAGCAAACAAACTTGGCAGGGAGCTAAATTTTATTGCCTCTCTGGGCAATCTCATGAGGTCCTCTCAGGGGTAGTCTAGCAAAGGGCCAGGAGGCCCGCTCAAGCTAACTCCCAGGCCTCTCACCCACAGGTGTGTCCCCTGGACTGTGCTGCTGCAGGAATGGTGGCACCTGCGTGCTGGGCAGCTTCTGCATATGCCCCATCCACTTCACTGGCCGTTATTGTGAGCATGAGCAAAGGCATAGGTAGGCTCTAGGAGGAACTGGTTGCCAGTGTGGCGGGGGCCTGGGAGGAGGCACAGGGAGAAGCCAAGCTTGACCTTGCAAGGGGAGAAGGCATGGGGGGCGTGGTTAGGATGTGGGGGACGGGAGTTGGGGCATGGATGGGAGCCCCTTCAAAGGGCCTGCAGGGTGGGGCTTGTTGGGGAGTGACACCTAGAGCATGAAAGACAGGAAGGGCATGGCTAGTGCACCCCTGACTGCCAGGTTGAAGCTGCCTCTTTGTCTGCTCAGTGAATGCAGCACACTCCGGCACGGAGCCTGGACCCTGCACCGCTGCCGCCTTTGCAGGTGTGTCTTCAACAGCCCTGCACTGTCTCCCCCAGCAGACACCTGGCAGCTGTGATAAGTGGATCCACATCCTGTGCACACAGTCCTCGATAGCAGGCATTGCTCTTTTGTACCTGCCAATCCACAGAGATCTAGCTGTGCCAGGAGACACAAAAATGAGAACCAGTGATGATTGATCATTTAGGTAGGTCATTCATTCTGAATCACATAACATATTATGGATGAAGTTTTAGAATATAGGTGAGGTTCAATGGGGTGAGGTCCCGAGCCAATGACCAAGAAAGAATTCCTGAGACATCTTTGGTGCAAAATGGTGGTTTATTAAAGCACAGGGACTGGACCTGTGGGCAGAAAGAGCTGCTGCCCAGTTGTGAAGGGTGGCAGGTTATGTACCATGGGGATGGGGCAAGTAAGGAAAAGGGAGGTTTCAATAGAACTTTCAGATGCTGAAGAGGACCTACAAGATGCCAGATACCAGAGGCCTTGCCATTGCCAAGGTTGTTTTGCCCTTTTTAGCAAGCTATTAAGATAGGAGATTCCTAAAGAATGTCACAATATATCCTACCCAGAAGTGGGGGTGGGGGGGTTGCAAGGTGTCAGCCTTTTCTTTGCCCTCAGCCAGCCTTCTGTTCCTTCATTATTATCATTATTATTTAAAAATGATTCTTAAGTTTACTATGCCCTGATTGCTTGTTAAATGTGTTTTTCCAAACAGTGTCCTTAAGTGTCCTTTCAGTGAGCAGACTTTGGGAAGTACACAGCTGCTAAGCAGATCCAAGCTTGGCAGGGAGGTTACTGACTAAATCTTCAGTGATTTCTCTATACCACGCCAACACCCTCTCCTCAGCTGAGAAATAAGGAGGGCACTGGAGCAGGACAGGAGCAGGCATGGATGGCCAGGCGCCACCCTTTAGAGCCAAGCAGGCAGTGCTCCTGGAGAAGGAAAGTGGCTTGTAAGCACAACTCAGGCCTACCATGCATATTAAAAGCCAGGAGGGTGTGGAAAACACATGGGGTGAACACTCATTTATGAGAATTCTGAGCAGTGACCAAACAATGCAAGTGTTTAGCTTATAAAACTCAGTGAGGAGTGTAGGGCGCCTGGGTGGCTCAGTGGGTTGGGCCGCTGCCTTCGGCTCAGGTCATGATCTCAGAGTCCTGGGATCGAGTCCCGCATCGGGCTCTCTGCTCAGCAGGGAGCCTGCTTCCTCCTGTCTCTCTGCCTGCCTCTCTGCCTGTTTGTGATCTCTCTCTGTCAAATAAATAAATAAAATCTTTAAAAAAAAAAAAAAAAAACTCAGTGAGGAGTGTGAATTTCCTGGGTCAGAAAACAGATGTAACACTCTGCTGCTGCCCTTGGGCAGGGCCAAGGGGCACAAGTAAAGAAGGCACAGCATTTTTTTTTTTAAGATTTTATTTATTTATTTGTCATAGAGAGAAGCGAGAGCGAGCACAGGCAGACAGAGTGGCAGGCAGAGGCAGAGGGACAAGCAGGCTCCCTGCCAAGCAAGGAGCCCGATGTGGGACTCGATCCCAGGACGCTGGGATCATGACCTGAGCCGAAGGCAGCTGCTTAACCAACTGAGCCACCCAGGCGTCCCAAGGCACAGCATTTCAATCCCACATTCTGCACAGTCTCCCCTCTTCACCATGCTCCCTGTGGACTTCAGTGAGAAGAAGTACAGTCCCTTCAGCCACTTCATCAGCCCTTGGGGCCTTTGCTGTGCAGTGAGCAAAGCTCCTAAAGCCCCTTTTCTGTTCCTCCATCCACCTTCTTCAGCTTGACCAAATCCCACAGTTGAAGGGTACACTTACTGCTATCACAGACCTTCAACACCACTTCCCACCCCTTTGTCGACTGTCAGGACTGCATTACAGGGGCAGCACCACTGGGTGTGAAGCCCTTCAAACCAACCTCCTGCCCCTGCCTTCCCAGTAGGGCCAGTAGTGGAGGAGAACACTTAATGAACACTCAGCTTCCAAGCCACCTTTCTGCTCCTCCCTCCCTCTTCTGTAACCTTGGATGGGATGAGCTGTCAAAATATGTTTAATGGGGGTACATGGGTGGCTCAGTGGGTTAAACCTCTGCCTTTGGCTCAGGTCATGATCTCAGAGTCCTGGAATAGAGCCCTGCACCAGGCTTTGTGCTCAGCAGGGAGCATGTCCCCCCACCCCCACCCCGTCTGTCTGCCTGCCTACTTGTGATCTCTCTCATGCCTACCAGGTTTCCAAAGCTTTCCCATCTCCTTTCATTTGCTGGGCTTATGTCTCTGATCCACTGGCTGCTCCTTTTGAGCCCCAGAGAAAGGAGGACATAAATTAAGGAACAGGTACTGGAACTGCAAGTGGGACCTATATAATCCTAGAGGTGAAGTCATTTCCTACATGCCATTGGTGCTCCCAGCTGTGGTCATTTCCAGTCTCCTATGTGTAAGGTTTTATAGGCAAGATAAACACAACACCAGGCGAAGTGGGCGCAAGGCAAGATTTATTAAAGACACTCCAGCGAAGTTTCAGGGCTTAGGAGAAGGGGAGCCAGGAAAGTCATGCCAGGAGGAGGTGGGCACCCTCAGGTGGGGTTCCTTGACTCTGGAAAGGGGAGTAGGGGAAGTCGCACTGGGAGGGAATTGGTGGGGGTCTTTTACCAGGCCAAGGTAGGGCATGGGCTCACATCCATATATGGTAGGGTATTTGGTGATCAGAGGGTATGGGGTGGGGGGTCCTGATACCTCTGTTAACTGCATAGGTATCAGGTTACCTATGGAGACGTGACCTGGGCATACATCCTTTTGGTGGGAGAGTTAAGGGTTAAGAAAAGGGGTGGGGGAAGGCTAGAAGACAGCGGTCATTTCTATTGTTCCTCCCGCATTCCTGGAGCCACCGACCCAACATTCCAACCCTTTTGGTGTAATAGGGGCAGCGACTCAGATCTGGCTACTTCCTGCTGGCAAAGGGGCATCGTCAGAGGGTCCTACAGATGTGGATAGGCAGGTATAGGGGTGCAGGAGGAGTTGGTGGACAGTGACCCTGGATACCTCGTGGATGTGATCCTGAATGAAGCGAAGAACACAGGGGGTGATTAGTGCTAATAGGCAGAGGAGAATAAGGGGACTTAGGAGGAGCCAGGTCGTTATGGGGGAGAGCCACCATTGAGAGGGGTTATTTCAGGGCAATGCTGGCCACAAAGGGAATCGCAGATTTTTGCCAGGGCACCGATATTGGTTTCAACTATACCGGATTCATTGATATAATAGCAGCATTCTTCCTTGAGGAATACACAGGTTCCTCCCTTGTCTGCAATGAGGAGGTCCAGGGCTTGTCGGTTCTGTAGGGCTACCTGGGCCACTGAGGTAATCTGTCATTGTAGGGATGCCAAGGACTCACCTGAGGCCTCCACAGCTGTTCGGAGCTGTTCAGATAAATCTCGGGTACGTCTATGGAGTGAGTTAGGGCCCTGGTCCCCAGCCCAGTGGCCACTAGGGAAGACGCCAAGGAGACCCCAATAACCAGGGGAAGAAACACAGCCCTTTTCTGTCGCAGGAGGGGGGTGGAGAGGATGGCCATTTCCGCTAGGGCTGGCACCCTCCGGGCTGGCAATCTGTGGTGACCAGCTGACTAGACCGTGTGGTGTCCCCATTGGTCCAAGTTTCCACTAGGAAGAAGTGCCACCTGAACCCAGGGTCACCAGAGAGGCAGCTATTGGGGGGGGAGGGGTAGAAGGAGGAGGGTGAGGAGAAGTGGTGCGGGAAATCTGCAACTGTGTAGGCCCCAGGGTTTGGGAAGTCCAGCCATCCTGTGGTGGGACTGGTTTTAGATTGGAGATGTGTACCCACAGGTGGTGTCCTAGGAGTTTTGCCCCTGTGGGAGTTGTGAGAATAACAATATGGGGGCCGGTCCACCTGGGCTATAAGGACTTTGGGTGAAGTTCTCATAGGAGAACTTGGTCCCCAGGATTTAGGGCCTGGGGGAAGTCTCTGCCCAAGTTGTCAGGGGTGGGGATGGTGGAATCGGCATGAGACCTTAGGAGGGCTCCTAAGAGGGTCAGATAGGACAGATAGGATAGGAGGGGTGGAGGAGAGGCAGGCAGGTTGTGATTGAGTAGGAAGGGCCTGCTGTACAGGAGCAAAAAGGGGCTGAGTCCTGACAGGCTGCGAGGGGATGCTCTAAGGCGGGTGAGTGCTAGTGGGAGAAGAGTTGGCCAAGAGAGGTGGGTTTCAAGAGTGAGTTTGGTGAGTTGTTCCTTGAGGAGGCCATTGGCCCTCTCGACCTTACCCGAGGATTGGGGGTGATAGGGGATATGGAGTTTCCAGGTGATGTTAAGGCTCTTGGAGATCTGTTGTGTGATGCTGGAGATGAAACCCAGTCCATTGTCCGATTGTAGGGTTCGAGGGAGTCCAAATCTTGGGATGATGTGTTCCATGAGAAGCACGGCAACCATGTCTGCTGTTTCCCTAGCAGTGGGGAATGCCTCGATCCAGCCTGTGAAGGTGTCCAGAAGAGTTAGTAGGTATCTAAAGGTTTTGTGTCAAGGCATGTGAGTGAAGTCAAGTTGCCAGTCCTCGCCTGGCTGATGCCCTTGGAGCTGGTGGGTGGGTCCCGGTCTATGGAGGCCACCCTGGGCGTCGACCACAGAACAGGTTCTGCAGGCCTGGTGTACCTCCTTAATAGTCTTTTGGAGGAGGGGGTGGTGAAAGAGAGGTCGGAGAAATTGGTATAGGGCCTTTGGACCGATGTGGAGAGACTGGTGGGTGTCAGTAATGAGGGTGTGGATTAGGCTGTTCGGGAGGGCAATTTTGTCCTGGACAAAATACCATCCCTTGTCACCCAACCTGCCACCTAATGTTTTGAGGGCCCGTGTCTCCTCATCAGTGTATGAGGGACTGTGAGGAATGTTGAGAAACAGGAGAGTGGCTGGAGAGGAGTTTAAGGCCATCTGTCAGGCAATAGAGTTGGCCTTGTTGTTCCCCAAAGAGATGGGTTCCTTGGAGGCCTGATGGCCATGGCAGTGGACAATAGCCACCTCAGTGGGGTAATTGAGAGCCTCGAGGAGTTTGGCAATAAGAAGCCCGTTGACTATGGGGGTTCCCTTGGTCATGAGAAAGTTCCATTCTCACCAGAGGAGAGTGAGTGTGGGTAATAAGGAAAGCGTATTTGGAGTCAGTATAAATGGTGACCCGTTGGCCCTCAGATAAGTGAAGGGCCCTGGTAAGAGCCACGAGTTCTGGGCGCCTGGGTGGCTCAGTGGGTTAAGCCGCTGCCTTCGGCTCAGGTCATGATCTCAGGGTCCTGGGATCGAGGTCCGCATCGGGCTCTCTGCTCAGCAGGGAGCCTGCTTCCCTCTCTCTCTCTCTCTCTGCCTGCCTCTCCATCTACTTGTGATCTCTCTCTGTCAAATAAATAAATAAAATCTTTAAAAAAAAAAAAAAAGAGCCACGAGTTCTGCCTTTTGAGAAGTAGTCCTGATGGGAAGGGGGGCCGCTTCTATGACTGCGTCCAGGGTGACCACTGCATAGGCCATGCGTCACCGTCCATCTGGAGCTATGAGGGAGCTCCCATCCACGAACAGAGTGCGATCAGGGTCAGGCAGCGGCCGGTCCGAAAGTCCTGGATGGGAGGGAAAGAGTTCTTCTAGGAGTTGAGAGCAGGAATGGGAAGGAGTAGACGAAGGTGTCAGCAAGAGTGGCGGGATTTAGGCGAGGGGAGACAGACAGTGACCAGGGGGTTTTCTATGAACAGCAGGTGGTAGAGTTGGACACGGGAAGGAGTGAGTTGTGCCAAGGATTTGTGGCTGACTAAGTCCATCAGTCAATGGGAGAAGACCGTGAGGTGCTCTCCTAAGGTAAGTTTGAGGGCCTCCTTTGTCAGAGAAGCAGCTGCCGCTAGGGACCTGAGGCAGGGCTGCCATCCCCGGGCGGTGACATCTAGTTGCTTGGAGAGTTAATGGGGATAAGGAGATCCTGCTGCCGGAGGCGGTTGATGACGGGCTTAAGTCCTTGCCAGTGGGTTGCTCCTATAGGTCTGGAAACATCCCATACCTGAGGGTCCATTGAGGGGAGTTAGTCCGGGATAGAGGACAAGTCACAGGAGAGTAAAGGGAAGACGAGGTGAACAGAAGTTGAGGGAGAGGGAGATAGACAAATGGTGGCCTGAAGTTTGTGGAGGATGTCCCTGCCTAATAGGGGCAGGAAGGGATAATGAGGAAGGAGTGTGAGAAGGGGAACCCATCCAGGCTGCATGTAAAGGGAGGGGTGGCCTTTGGAGTGGAGGAAGTACCATCAATTCCCATAACTGCAACTGGGGAGGGACGAGTAGGACCTGAGTAGGAAGGCAGGATGGAATAGGTAGCCCCTGTGTCCAACAGAAAGGAAATGGACTTACCCACTACCTGGAGTGTGAACCTGGGCTTGGCGTGGGTGAGAGGGGTGTACGAGTCTGGACTCCGTCAGTCATCCTCCAATCTGAGAAGTTGGAAGGCAAGACTTACCTTCTCAGGGTTTCCCCCTCGTGGAGGCATGGGGAATCCCCTGAGGCTGGGGCGGTCGGATTTCCAGTGGCCCATTATGGGGCATTGAGGGCACAGCCTAGTAGGCGTTTTTGGATTGGGGCATTGATGGGCCCAGTGTCCCTCGGCTCCACACTTGAAACAGGCCCCTGGAGGGATGTGGTTAGGTTCTCCCTTCTGTTGACCCCCAGAACCTGCCGACCTCAGGGCTGCTACCAGGGCTTTGGTCTGCAGTTGGACCTTCTGTTGGGAGTCTGGCTTGGCACTTAAGTTCTGCTGCCTCCTCTCGGGAGTTAAAGACTTTAAATGTCATTTTCACCAGATCAGAAATGGGAGTTTGAGGGCCTTCCTCCGCTTTCTTTAATTTTTTCCAATCGGCAGCTGACTGAGAAATAAAGTGAGTAGCTAAAACAGTCACCCCAGCCGGAGAGGCCGGGTCTAGTTGAGTGTATTGAGTCAGCGCCTCAGTAAGTTGGTTAAGAAACATAGCCAGGTTTTCATTGGGTTCCTGAATGATTTCCCTTCACAAACCTTCTACAACTTTCCTTTGCATTCAGGATTTGTCCCAAACAACCATCTCATTTAGGACAAAATTACCTCCTTTTACTTTCAACAAAATGTACTCCCATTCCTTAAATCCTTCTTACATATCTTCTACTTTCCTACATACAGAATTGCTTCCTTTATTTCCATCAGTCTTACAGTTAGCAGAATTTTGTACTCTTAGAAACACCTTTAGTTATTAACCTCTAGTCAGTTATTAATCAATTGTGAACGGTTGGTTATAACAGAATTCTTTAGGTGCCAATTTATGAATCAGTTAAGCACAAACCATGCTTACTAACAGATCTCAATATTCTTATTTTCTTTGCTGTAAGAAGTCAAAAGCACAAACTCATGTTCAGTAATCAATGACTTGGCATTTTATCCTCTTTGGAAAAGACCTAAATGTCCAACAAATTTAATTCCATTTGTTATCCAAGCAAAACTTTAAACTTTCAGGTTACCAAAGACTTTGAAAGCAAACTTTCAGGTTACCAAAGACTTTGAAAGCTATCTCAGCAATTACCCATTAAAACTTTGAGACAGACAATTAACCATCAGTTTAGTTATTTCTTTGCTAACAGATTTTAACAAATAACAAGAGCTTATTTGACCTTCAGTAAACTTTGATTGAAGTTTCACGTACTGCGGATAACTTTGTCAGGAGTTGGGATAGGAGTTGGGAGGGGGAGGGGTAGACGAGGGCGCCGGTTCAGAAATCCTGAACATAAGGGACCTTGGGCCCATCTGCCTTGGTGTCTGCCGAGGTTATTTAGGTCCATGAGAATCTGATAATTAAACTTGCCTTCCGGAGGCCATTGGGAGTGATTGTCTAATCGGTATTGTGGCCAAGCCACGGTACAGTAACATTGTTTTTACAGGTCCTGGTCCAGTTCCAGGGTTGTAAGATTGGCCAGCAGGACTAAAACACCCCAGGGATGTTTTAGGGTAGAATTTTGATTGGGAGGTCCCCATGATTCATTTCCGGGCAACCCGAGGGCTGGAGGAAGGTGTCCCCTCGTCCGCCACTGGGTTGCGGAAAAACTGTTGACTGCCGTAGAGGTTAGGACGTCTCCCAGCCTCTGGGAGTCACGGAGGTCACCCGGTGACTGGCGGGGTCCGCCCTGTCGCTGCTGTGATTAGGCAGGGCTTTCTGGAGGGAGGCGCGGAATTGGAGGAAACTCACCACGGCTTCAGAAGTGGCATTCGGAAAGGCAGGTCCAGGTCGGGCTAGGGAGAGGAGAGAGCCTCTCCACCAGTCTGGGGGCTCAATCTCCTCCCGGTTTCAGCACCAAATGTAAGGTTTTATAGGCGAGATGAACACAATACCAGGTGAAGTGGGCGCAAGGCAAGATTTATTAAAGGCATTCTCCAGTGAAGTTTCGGGGCTCAGGAGAAGGGGAGCCAGGAAAGTCGTACCAAGAGGACGTGGGCACCCTTGGGTGAGGTTCCTCGACTCTGGAAAGAGGAGTGGGGGAAGTCGCACTGGGAGGGAGTTGTTGGGGGTGTTTTATCAGGCCAAGTTAGAGCATGGGCTCACATCCATATATGGTAGGGTATTTGGTGATTGGAGGGTATGGGGTGGGGGGTCGTGATACTTCTGTTTCCTGCATAGGTATTGGGTTACCTATGGAGACGTGACCTGGGCATACATCCTTTTGGTGGGAGAGTCAAGGGTTAAGGAAAGGGGGTGGGGGGAGGAGGCTGGAAGAAGGCGGGACCCAGCGGTCATTTCTATTGTTCCTCCTGCACTCCTGGAGCCTGCCTATCCAACACTATGCAAGGCCAGTTTGGGTTCAGAACCAACAGGGCAGGGACTAGATTCCAGAATATCTGCTTACTGTCTTCTATCCTTGAAAACGTCCAAGACTGCAAATGTTGTCTGCCAAGGACAGTGCCAATGGATTCTACGTGTGACTTCTGCTCATCACAGTTAAACAAAATAGTCATATTTCACAGTAATTTATCAGGTGCCAAAAGGACAGGAACACTTTTGTACTGTTTGACTCATGATCCTTCCTCAGGGCTGATGACTGTAGTGGCTTGCTAACAGAGGTCATGATGACATGAGGGATTATGATGAGAATGATGATGGGTCTCAGTATATTTCAGGCACTTTATCCACTTATACCATGTAACTCTCTTAAGCTCATGAAATAGGTTTTGCTATACTTTTTATATTTGAGGTAACCAAGACTTAGAGGAATTAACTCCTATAGCTAATAAACAGGATCTGTTATTTTTTCTTAAAAGATAATCACAAAAGTCTAATGTGAATTTAGAAATAATACATTTTAGGGGCGCCTGGGTGGCTCAGTGGGTTAAAGCCTCTGCCTTTGGCTCAGGTCATGATCCCAGGGTCCTGGGATTGCGCCCCATGTCGGGCTGTCTGCTCCGCAGGAGCCTGCTTCCTCTTCTCTCTCTCTGCCTGCCTCTCTGCCTACTTGTGATCTCTGTCTGTCAAATAAATAAATAAAATCTTTAAAAAAAAAAGAAATAATACATTTTATAGCTTTTAAATATTTTAAAATATTGCAAATAAACATATCATAGCATATTGATATAATATTCTATGAATAGTAAAAATATTAATCTATGAATAAAATTGCTACCATTTATAGACAACATGAGGACATCCCTGAACTTTGTCAAACACATTTTTTTAGTTGCAATATAATCTCATATAACATTTTATTAGTTTCAGGTATAAAACATAATGATTTGATACTTCTGTACATTGTGAAATGATAATCCCACTATGTTTAGTTAACATCCATCAACCTCACGTAGTTATGGTGTCCTTTTCTTGTGTTGGGAACTTTTAAATTAACAACTTTCTTTTTTGTTTGTTTGTTTTTTCTTTAAAAGAATTTATTTATTTGACCGAAAGAGAGAGAGATAGCAAGAGATAAGGCACAAGTGGGGGAGACGGAGAAGCAGGCTTCCTGCTGAGCAGTAAGCCCTATGTCGTGCTCTATCCCAGGACCCTGGGATCATGAACTGAGCCAAAGGCAGATGTTTGACTGACTGACCCATCCAGACACCCCTTAACAACTTTCAAATACAGGTTTATTATAGTCACCATGCTGTACATTACATCCCCATGAGTGATCTATTTTAAAACTGGAGATTTGTACCTTTTGATCTTTGATCTTCCTCTGTTATGCCCGAGTTTTCGCGCCTGAGAGACCACCAAGGAGCCAAGCACCTATGATGCAATCACATGAGGGTTTATTTGACAAGCTTAAGCTTGGGACCAAGTATACCAGAAACAGCGGAGTAGAGACTTGGACCCCGAACCAGATTACAGTCAGAGTTTTTAAAGGCAGAGTAGGGGTGGACTTGGCAGTGGGTGAGGACAAAGGGGATTAGGGATGGCATAAATCTCTAAGGACTTTCGGAAGCAAGGTCTCTAGGACCTTGAGGGGCTAGCTATTGTTGGGAGAGAGGTTATTTATTACCAATAAGAAAAATCTTCTCGTGAGACCCTTTAGATGTATATCAGTGGGCCATATACTTGGGAATGATTCTCGACACTATCTTGGAGGTTTAGAGATAAAGTTTCCTAAAGGAATTGTTAAAGTAGACTTACAGGATTCTGGTCAGACCTGTTGGGGTAGGGGGTTGATCAGGCTAAGATTGTCCTTAGCAAACCTCAAGGTGAGGGCAGTTAAGTCCTTAGGGGAGAACCACTCTGTCTGTTTCAAGGGCTTGTCATTAGGTGAGGAATTTTAACAATTTTCTTCTGCCTTTGTTTCCCACATCAGCTAAACTTGAGGTGGGATGGCCTTCATTTTCTTGGCCTCCACACTTCTACTTTGCCCACCTACCAACCCCCACCTTTGGCAGTCACCGAACTTGTTTCTATGAGCTGTTGTTTTTATTTAAGATTCTACATATAAGTGAGAGCTTGTGTTATTTGTCTTTCTCCATTTTAATTATTTAATTTAGCATAAAGCCCTCAAGGTCCATCCATGTTGTCAGAAATGGCAAGATTTCCTTCTTTTCTATGGCTGACAAATATTCCATTGTGTGCATTTGTGTTTTCTAACATATATTTTCTTTTATCCACATTTATATCATATTCATCCCATTTATATCATATTTATAAATATTTATATCATATATGTTCTTTGTCCATTCATCCATCAATGTTCACTTGGGTTGCTTCCATATTTTGGCTATTGTAAATAATATGCAGTGAACATGGAGGTGCATATATATTTTTGAGTTAGTATGTTTGTTTCCTTTGGATAAATGCCCAGAGTGGGAATTGCTCAATCATATGGAGTTCTATTGTTAATTTTTTGAAGAACCCCCATAGAGGCTGCACCAATTTACATTCCCACCCATAGTGCATAAGGGTTCAGGATGTGAATCTTAACTACTGTGCCATTTCTGTACTCCTGCTATAAGAAGAATTATCAGTACAACTAAAGATATTTTTTGATAGTGTTATTTAGAATATTGATAATATGGGCATATTCTAAATATAACTGCAGAGTACTAGCTAGGTAACTGCTTTAAATCCTTTAATGGGATGTTGTGATGATTTTGAAGAAAATATGGAAGATAGAATGGAAAATTATGTTTATAATATAGTGAAAAAAAATGTGAATCATGTTGATGGGTGAGTTGCCAATAGATAACAACACACTACAAAATCATGACCCTCTGGCACCTCCACAGACCTGAATGCCAAAGGACCTCCAAGGGCCCTTCATGCTCTGATGCTCTGTGGATCTAAGAATGATAGGCTATCTTAATGCCAAATAGAATGTCTTTTCAAAGGCGTGTTTTTCCATTCCCATTCAGAAGAACATTAATTGTTTCTCAGTTTTTTCTTGTAGAAGGAGGTTAACCTGCCCTCTGTCCTAACATAGATGTTGAAGGATAAAATTAATGCCAAATCATCTTGTTTGTTGGTGTGAGCTCTTTTGTCATTTTTCAGTTCCATTATCTAAAATAAATGTTTTGTGAATAATATTCTCAACAAATATTGAATGGATGGTCTTGATCAGTTAGTTACAAATACAGCTCCAAAGAAGAAAGACCATATAAGCCGTTATCTATCATTATATTGCAATGAAAAGAAACCATTTCTAGTACTCTGAAAACCATATGCTTAAGGCAGACAACTGTCATTATCTCTACTATTTTCTTCATTTACTTTTGTTAATTTTGCATTCAAAGAGACAATGTAACATAATAGAAAAAGCATGGGACAATCGCTCCAAAATACTTGATCAAATCCCCCAAAATACTTATTATAACATTTAAGATCTTTATGAAAGGTTGAATAACTTGTTTAAGTTTCAGTCACTGCAACTGAAAAAGTAGAGCTGATTATTTACCCCCATTGATTAATTAAGATGAAAAGGACTTCACCTGTTATATATGATGCACAAAGTAAATTATTACTTTATTATCATCCCTGTCAACAGTGTTCCAGTCAATATAATGAGGTTTAAAAAATTATTTCATAATGTAGCATTTATATGCAAGTTTACTGAAGTGTGTTTTTTTTTTTTAAAGATTTTATTTATTTATTTGTCAGAGAGAGAGAGGTAGAGAGAGAGAAGGCACAGGCAGACAGAATGGCAGGCAGAGGCAGAGGGAGAAGCAGGCTCCCCGCCGAGCAAGGAGCCCGATGCGGGACTCGATCCTAGGACGCTGGGATCATGACCTGAGCCGAAGGCAGCTGCTTAACCAACTGAGCCACCCAGGCGTCCCTGGAGTGTGTTTTTTAGCTTGTGACCCATATCCACTATTTGAGGGGCATTAAAAAAAAAAAAAAAAAAAAAAAAGACAAGCATCCAGCTAGCAGGAAGCTTAGTGTTGGGCCAGGTCAAAAACTCATTATACTAAGAGGGTGGTTCTTCCCAAAGGTAGCCTCAAATGATAAGTATTTCATTAGCCTCAAGAAAACAGTTTAGTGTTCTAAAATTTAGAGTCTAAATACTGACACAGTGAATTAGCAAACTCAAATGCTTTGAGGGATAAACAGAGAACATGAATGTCAAGTGAGGGTCAGGTCAAGCCTCATCTCGTGCTTCCAACTCAGTTAAAGAAAAATATATTTCTGGCACCAACCACAAAGAAGCAAACATAAATCATGAGGGCCAGAACCAGCCTTTAGGCTTATGGGAGAAATGCCCTCCAGGGTTGTGGCCCCTGCCTCCTCCAACATGCTGTATTGGAGAGAGACCCTTCTTCCTGCCCACCAGGGACATTCCCCCATGATAGTGACATTCCAATGGGTAAGATTCTCTGGGAGTCATGGCAGCAGAGGAAGCCATTTGGCTCTCAAAGGTGTCTGCAAATGGGAGAGTTTTAGGAAAGCTGGTTCTGGACCTCACATTGAAATATGACATTAACCTCATTCTCGGTGGTCTTCAAACTTCTTTCCATTTTAATGCCCCACTCCACTCTGGTAAAAACACTGAAGTATTTTTCAGGATAGGACAAAAGTCTGGCCCACTCTAGGCCCGGGTACCACTTCTCTATACCACCCCACCCTGGGAGAGCGTTGTTCCTGTGTACCATAACCTCACAAAATAGGAAACCCAACATCTGGGCCCATTCAGTGGTGGTGAGACAGTTGCCATCCAAACTTGATTTTACTTATATCTTCTTTTTCATATATGCACAGGACTAATACACATGATAAAAATCTTTGAAGTGTCTGGTGAAGTCTAAAAAAAGGTCTTTTGATAAAGATATGATAAAAATCTTGGGTTATAGTAAGTCGTCCACTGGTAGAAGAGTTTCCTTTTCAGTATGAGGTGAGTTAATGGCAGTAGAACAATTGATTTAGTAGATTCTAATCATTACAGTAAATGTTGTAAGGCTTAGTTTTAAATTTTCCTAAATGTATAATGAATTCTAATATTTTCTCCCTAGCCCAGTGGGTGACCTCGGACCTCCATGTGGTATTCACAGTCCCAGTCTGTGGACCCCTGCTGGCAGGGATGATTTGGTCTAACCAAATTCCCAAAGCTGACTAAAACAACAGCCTTTGAATTTATATACAAGAAATGACTACCAACAGGACCTTTATCCTTTCCTGTGGGTAGCCTATTTTGTTCCACCAGGGAAGAGTCAACACAGAAGCTCAGGCTAACCCCTTTCTCACCTGAGTAACTTCTTATGTGGTGAGCACCTATCTTAGCATCAGCTTTTGGAGCCTTCTCTGGGTCCAGATGTTAGGTTTCCTGTTTTGTGAGGTTTTGGTACACTAGAACAGCCCTCTCCCAGGGTGGGGTGGTATAGGGAAGTGGTACCCAGGCCTAGAGTGGGCCAGACCTCAGTCCTATCCTGAATCCAGCCTCCTGGATGGTCCCACTGTAGCTCACCTGTGAACAGGAGCAGAGTGGGTACATGTCGCTGTTGCTTGTCTTCATTATCAGTTAACTTCCACTGTGTCTTGCCCACCATAGGTTCTCACATTCCGAGGGCATCTTCTGGAGGGACTGTAGAGGGCAGGACCAGGCAGACCTATCTGAGGTAGGGTTGGGTGGGGGGAGACAAGGGAGAAGAATACCAGGTGGGCCTCTGCCGAGCAGTCCTGGGGAGAAGTTCTCTGCAGTTAGGCCCTTCCTCATTGGCATGCTTACCTGCTCAGTCAACTCCACATGTAGCCCCAGATTGGCCTGTGATAATGCTTTAGTGCAGTTGGCACCCCTGCCTGCCCGTAGGGCTGGTCAGCTTCACATCATAATCACTCAGCAGGGACTTTAGCTAAGATGCCTGCTGGGCCCCACTACCCCAGGGACTCCCATCCAACACCTTTGGGGTGGGGTCCTACCCATACAGAAAGCCAGACTCACTCCTTTGGGCTAAGAGGAAACACTTGTAGCAGCAGGGAAGGTGAGCACCTTGGTGTGGTGCCACACCCCAGATTGTTGGGAAGCTGTTCATTTTTGTAACTTTCTCTGTGGGAAGATAAACCATTGCTTTTGGAATGGGTGCTTTCTCCTGTTTAATAAACAGTTCCTAGTCAAGAAAATGGTGTTAGGACTCATTTGAGGAAGAGGTGGACCTTTGCAACACAGGGATGAAAGCTGTTTTATTTTATTATATTTCAAATCAGATCTTTTTGCCCTTGATTGCTAAATGACCTGGTGTGGAATTCTCTGAGAGATGACCTTTTGTCAGCTCACAGCCTAAATGAGAAGGGATGAAGGGTTTGTTTGTTAAGCCCTAAAAACACAAATTCTCTTTCAGCTCTCCAATTTCCACAGAAATCCCACTGTTTCTGGTTGCAAGAAAAGGAGTATGAAAGCTCCAGGAAAGCACATCTTCCTGAAACTGGGCCTCCTACAGCGGGGCTTTCTTCCTCTGCCAGGTGAGCCCACTTTTGCCTGGGGCCTGGTTTTGCAATCCTCTAGCCCTGCAGCAGAGCCCCAGCAGCTAGTGAGGAGGCTCAGGCAGAGTAGGGCCTGTATCAGAGCAGGTGCAGACAGCTCTATTTCATTTTCTTAAAACCAATCTGTGACAATGTGTCTCACACCCTCTTTTTTTTTTTTTTTTTTTCAGACCTGGAAGAGTTTCTTGCCATGCACTCTAATGGACAGAGTGCACACTGCATGCTGAGTGTTCTCATCCTTCTTCTGTGCTTGCTCTTACAAAGGCTCCTCAGGGAACGGGGTGACTGCTGACTAGACCCTAGGAGACTTATGCCACAGTTCCACACTGGCAGATGTTGGCCTCTTCAGCACAGCTTGAGCAAGCCTGGTCCTCTGTGGGAAAGCTGGGACTTGTGCAGCCTCTCAGTTTCTATGTTGTAGGTAATAGATTTGTTTCATTTTCTATCAAAAGAAGCATTAGATGAATATTTTCACTGTTTAATAAATATTTTCATGAGACTATATCACTTCACTAAGCCTTATTTCCAGGTCTGTGACTTAGAAACCATGAGTAAACACTTGGCTGGGGCCTATTCAACTCTAAATTCTCTCTGATGATTTCAGAGTGAACTGAGCACATGACCCCTCCCAGATGACAGCTCTACCTTGAGCCCCACCCCCACCACCAAGATGCACTCTGGATGTGGCAAGACTTCGTGTCATGCAATTGTTCACTGTTTGTCTCCCCTACTACTCTCTATATCCTTGGGAGGTAGACACAGCACCACATGGGCTGTGCTCTGGGTCAAGCAAAGAGCTGCAGCCTACAAAATGCCTCACTGAAAAGGAAGGCAAGACAGGGGAAAAAGGGTGGCAAGGAGGGAGTCAAGACTTGAGTGTGACAGCCAGTCAACCCACATCTTTTTCTGTAGCTTCCTCTATTAACCAGGGCTCTTGTGACCCACTGTTCAGGGCAATTAGCACTTAATGGAATTATCACCATCTCCTTAGAAAGGGAAGATTCTACACAGCAAAACCCATTCTAAAGGCCAGGCAGAGGAA
Source organism: Lutra lutra (assembly GCF_902655055.1). Classification (NCBI taxonomy): domain Eukaryota; kingdom Metazoa; phylum Chordata; class Mammalia; order Carnivora; family Mustelidae; genus Lutra; species Lutra lutra. The sequence goes on along the minus strand of NC_062280.1, from coordinate 116,213,873 downwards.
GAATTCAGCCAAAAGGGGCTACAGCCTCAGGCTCTAGGCTAGCCCCACTCTGTTGGAGTCCAGTCATCTCCTAGCCATCCAGGCAAGTACAGCTTCTGTGAACTGGGCCAGCCACCAAATCTTGTTACAGACTCAAGCTTGCCCATGCCTACGATGCACCTTGCTCTTTGTTCCCAAAGCTGCCTTGCTCTGCTGAACCTAGGAACATTATACACACACACACACACACACACACACACACATATACATAGTGACTGGAGAAGGAGGTGAATACACAAGAGGAGGTGAATGGGGTTTTTGAAGCCTTGGGTGAGGGGAATCTTGAAACCACCGAAAGATAGGTATTCTTCCAAACAACAAGGTGCCATCCAGGATCTGGTATGATGGGGTGAATCAGATAATTTTGAGACAGATTTTACCACCTGATCGCCATCAGGTTTCTATATTCAATGTGCAAACAAGGAGTAGAGAGTGGAAAAACCAGGGGTAATGATTAATCATACATGGGGCATAAGACATAAGTAAGGAATATTAAAAAAGAAAAAAAAAAAAAACAGGAAGCTAAGTTAATAACATAACTCATACTGCTGTACCCGAGTTTTTGCGTCAGAGAGACCACCAAGGAGCTGACACCGATGCAATCACACGAGGGTTTATTCACAAGCTTAAGCTTAGGCCCAAGTATACCCTACCCGACACAGTGGAGTAGGGACTTGGACCCCGAGCTTAGTTAAGGCAGGGGTATTTATGGGTTCCTGTTACTAAAACAGGGTGGGGGTCTCTGAACCAAAGCAGGGTGGGGGTCTTTGGAACTAAAGCAGGGTGGGGCTTCTTGTTATTAAAGTAGGGTGGGTGTCCTTAGAACTAAAGTAGGATGGGACTTCCTGGAACTAAAGTAGGGTGGGGGGGTCTCTGGAACTAAAGTAGGGTGGGGCTTAGTAAAGTAGGGTGGGGGTCCTTAGAACTAAAGTAGGGTGGGGCTTCCTGGAACTAAAGTAGGGTTGGGGTCTCTGGAACTAAAGTAGGGTGGGGCTTCCTGAAACTAAAGTAAAGTAGGGGAAAGTTCAGCCCTTGGGGACAGGGGTCTGAGATGGTTGTACTTGTGCTAAGGCTAAACCTGAGGTGGGATGGCCTTAATTTTTCTTGGCCTCCACAATACAACTGTAGTACTGCTTATGCTTTCAAGACAGGTCCACGAAGCAAGCATCCAGCCTCAATCTGAACCCCAGTCTGAAATCTGAAATCAATCTGAATTTGCAAAAAATAAAGGGACTGAAAGGCGCATCTTCCGATGCATTGCACAATGATTGTGAGTCAGCTGTTTCTAAGCTGGATCTGCCAGCTACATTAGCTCTCAGATAACCAATCAGTCCTGTTTAAACAGTTACCACAACTAGAAATCAGAGGACTGAAAACAAGGAGAATATTACAAATTATTCCAGTGAACAAATAAAAATAAAATGGGAGTGAGAAAAGGACTCTGGAATAGATAATACAGCCTGAATTAATATCTAATTGATCAAGATATTGATATTTTATGACTTGTGGAATTACTACCTGTGGATCATTTATATGTCTTCTTGGGGAAAAAGGTCAGGTCAGTAAAGGGTTGATTTGGACTATGGTTCTGGAAAAAATAATTACTAATGTTTTGAGACATAAATATTTCTAGGCAATCATGATTTTTGATAGCAAAGTTGTCTTTAAATGGTTTCCAGTGCATTCTGAGCAGTACCTTCTATTGCAGCTCAATTAATCTGGAGACAACTGATGAACTTTGAAAACTTATCCTCAGAACCTGATAAATAGGTTTATACTATGTGTAGAATATTTACAAAATGCTTTTTATTATACCAATAAAAAGTATGCTGAAAAACATAGGTAGAGGAAAAGGGACATTGTCTTACTTCCAATGGCTGCACTTAGGAAATTGAACTGAGAGGACTGTCCCACACTTGAGAGGCTATAATTGTGGTCAAAAGGAAAAGCAAAATGTTTTCATTATTAGTATGAATATGTAAGACATGAACACTCATTTAACTCTCAAGTAGAAAACTGGATCCTTCTAATAGAATAATTCCTGACTATAAATAAAAAAAACAAGTTAACCATTTTTATTTCTCTATCATCCATCTATCATTCTATCTATGAATCTATGGATTTATCATCTACCTACCACCCTCTCTCTCTCCCTGAGAAACCTCTACCTATCTAACTCAGAAAAGGACATAAATTATCATCCAGTAATTGAAAAAAGTAAGTCAACAGCTTCTTCTGTGATGCATGGAGAATGTGAGGATAAAAGGTGTTTTCCATGTAAATAGCTCCCCAGGTGTCCAGAGAGCTCATTAAAAAGCAGACACTTCCTAGGACACAAAAGAGGATCCTGGGGTCATGGTTGGAAACTTGACATAAATGTGTCACATGTGTTGTCTCCATCATGCCATTGAGGAAATCACACAGAGATAGCCTTCCTAGGCCAGAATGTCAGAGCTGCCCCATCCCAGGGATTAGCCTTTTCACACCCCTGGTTTTGCTCACCCTGACAGCTGGTGAGGGGACCTCCTATGGAGACAGATTACAAGCTCTCTCCACTGTGAATTGTTTATAGGAACTATTATTTCCTTGCCAGCTTTCCTTTTCACTCAGTCTATCCTGGCATATCCTAGAAAATTAGGATCTGTTACCACAAGGTCATGTAGGCTCTTGCTAAGGGAGCCACTTGAGGACACTGAGAAAAGGAACAAGGAAAGCCCCAGGGATTGATACCAGTCACAGGGTTTCAATTCCTGACCTTTCAGAGCTTTTAACCCACTTCTGCATTAAAGTTTACTTCCAGAGTCAAAGTGAATGACTGCGGGGCCAGGACCCCTCTTCTACATTTTGGCCACATCACAATCCCTCCATCCCAGCCTGGAAGCAATTGATTTCTTGTCTGGGAGCATTAAAAGGAGCTTTTAGTGTATTTCCAATGTTTGAGGTCTGCAAAATCCACTCTGCACAAGTAGCTTTATATCACACGGGCAATAGTTCCTGTGATGGACTGTTCTATTGCATTTATCTTTGAATTTTAAAAATCAAGTTCTAGAAGCTTTATATATGCAAGCTTTAATCATTTAACTTGGTCTCTCTGCTCTTGGAAAGGAAAACAAGTTAGAAGTGCTGGGCCCTCCATTGATCTGAACAGCAGCTAGATCCCAGTTGGATATTATGAAAGTTTTTAGCCACAGAGATGGCTGAAGCCCCAGCAGCTGAATCCTGGCAAGCTGAGTGGGAGCATGCTTGTAAATGTCTGCAGCATTTCCACTAGTGTTTATACACCAACATGCAACATGTTCCATATCCAGCTCTCCAGAAAGAAATTGATCAATAAAAATATGTTGTTACTGTAATATTTACTTTATATATTCACAAATATATTATATAAGTGGAAGTATATCAGTTTATTATAAGTAAGGTAGATACAGTTTGTTATATATAGAGTATAGATAGCTCAGAATTTTTACATCATAATTAAAACAACACATATAATATTCTACTGTAGATCCCATGTAGCCAATAAGCTGTTGTTGAGTCTTTACCAAATTTTCCATCTGAATGCAACCTATGGCTGTGATCCAACGATAACTTGACAAATGGTGCTGCATCCTAATTCACACTTCCTCCAATGAATTTATTTTCATTACATCTGATATGGGATCTACTGTGAAACTATTTCTTTTTTTTTTTAATTTTTTTTTATTTATTTGACAGACAGAGAACACAAGTAGGCAGAAAGGCAGGCAGAGAGAGAGGGGGAAGCAGGCTTCCTGCTGAGCAGAGAACCAGCATTTGTAGGAGCTTTCACAGTGATGACCCTGTGCCAGTGCTTAAGTGGTTCTTTTTTTTTTTTAAAGATTTTGTTTATTTATTTGACAGACAGAGATCACAAGTAGGCAGAGAGGCAGGCAGAGAGAGAGGGAGAAGCAGACTCCCTGCTGAGCAGAGAGCCTGATGCGATGCGGGGCTCTATTCCAGGACCCTGGGATCATGACCCAAGCCGAAGGCAGAGGCTTTAACCCTCTGAGCCACCCAGGCGTCCCTGTGAAACTATTTCTAATGCTAATACAATGTAAATGACCTGAAACTTCTTTGAACATTGGTACTGCATGTATGAGAACTTCATTGCTTATTGATATGAGTGACTTCTTCGCTGTTTTAAAATGTACCTGGGACTTGTTTTCATCAAGTAGGGTAAGACATGTAGACACAGAAAGGACTGTCATGAAGAAAGAAGTTAATACTTGCAGATCCCTAGAAATAGGAGGCATGGAACACCACACAGAGCCACATAGGGAAGGATCAGGCTCATTCAGGAGACAAGGGAACAAGAGAAAGTATAGGCAAAAGCTTTACATGTGGTTTCCATAGGAAGGAATGGGCAAGGCAAGGTGAGAAGGCTTAGAATTGGATAGTTTGAAGAATTCCAGCAGACACTGTGGTGTAGAGGCTGTCCTGCTACAGTTTCCTGGTACATTTTTCCCTTGACCCCCTCTGCCTCCTGACCCTGGGCTTCCCCACATGGCATGGTGTACCCTGTCCTCTTAAGATCCATGAAGATAACAACCTATCTTTGCAATGGCCTCATTATACCTAAATAATAATGGAGGCTACATTTGAAGACACTAATTGTAATGGACTAAAGAACCACTTAAGGGGAGCCTGGGTGGCTCAGTGGGTTAAAGCCTCTGCCTTCTGCTCAGGTCATGATCTCAGGGTCCTGGAATCGAGCCCCGCATCGGGCTCTCTGATCAGCAGGGAGTCTGCTTCTCCCTCTCTCTCTGCCTGCCTCTCTGCCTACTTGTGATCTCTGTCTGTCAAATAAATAAACAAAATCTTTAAAAAAAAAAAAAAAAGAACCACTTAAGCACTGGCACAGGGTCATCACTGTGAAAGCTCCTACAAATGCTGGTATGACAAATTTTTAACTCATGTTCACTTAAATTCCCCAAAGGCTAGTTGTGCAGGTAATTCCCAGAGGTCAAGACAAGGATTGTCAGTAATGAGCATCCACTTGGACCCTGTGCATTCTCTCAAGGGAAGCCTGGTGCTGCTTGGGCCTCTGGAGTTTATTGTACACCAAAGGGTACCTCAATAAACTTGGTGAGGGGGGGTGTTATCACCACCGAAGAACATGTTCACAGGGGTGTAAATGAACAAAAGCCATACTTCAGAATCTTTGTTACTGAGTCAATAATAACTTCATCTAATAATAGACCTCACCTCTGAGCAGGTTTTAGGTTTCCTTCATGGCATTTGATCAAGCATGAGAAAAGAAAAGGCACCATCATGGTCTTTGTGTGCTATGTGAGGTAACAGAGGCTTGAGAACAATGTACACACATGGCCAGCATATGAGAAATGGGGCGCTGAAGTTCTGGTGCCTTGATTCCAAAGTCCATGCACTTTCTCTCACATTTCTAATACCTGGAAGGGGTTGTAAATTTCTACTATGAGTTTCACATCAACTATAACTTTAGTCCATGCTGTAGAGCCTCCTGTGGGGAGTGCTTGCCAGGCCCAAGACTTCAGGCCCAGTCCTTGCTCAGCATGTAAGTACTTTTAGCATCCAATGTGTATTTCCCCCACTGATGCTTCACTGTTTCCCCTTCCCTTACTCCCAAACTCTTTTGATTACAGGCAGTTTCAGAGTCAATCTTCCTACAGTCTCAAAAGTTGGAGTTCTGGAGCAGGGCTCCTTCCTGTGGCAGTCAGGCCCTGGGGCAGCCAAACCCCACATCCAACTCGGGTAGGACTCTGAGAAAGGGGGAGCCTTCAAGTAGAGTTGGGGAAAATTTATCCCAACTTTCCCCAATTGGGAATCTAACATTTCACCTCAGATGATGTTGCCAAATGTGGAAATGGCATTCCATTTTGGAAAATCTGTCTTCCTCACCCGTGCCAGGCATGGTTTCTGTGTGATAACCAAAGGACCCTACACAGTAAAAAAAAAAAAAAAAAAAAAAGAGAAGCAGGGACTGAGCACTAAGGTGGGCACCTGGCTTCCTTCCAAAGAGGAGGAAAGAATAGGCTATATATTGCCAAGGTGGAGGAAGGAAAGTTCAGCGATGGGAGAGGAAAGCACCACTTAGGTTCTTGTCAAATTGACCAGTTAAAATAAACTCTTGCTGTCTCATGTGGACCTTTGGAAGGAAACAAACCTAGGTTGTCATTTTGAGTAAATACAAATATAAAATGAGACAAATTATGGTTTGAATTTTCCAATTCAATCATGTATGTGTATGACATATGTTGCATTTGAATGGACTTTGTTTGCCCTGTCAGTGTCAATATTTTCCTCCACAAAACAAAATCTAAGACTGTTGGATTGATAAATGTCACTTATTCACTCCAGAAAATCCTAGAAATCATAACCTCCAGATTATCATTTCCATATCATCAACAAGGAGGATCTAAGGATCAAGAGAGCTACATGGTGGGCTCCATGGGTGAATGCAGCACTCAGAGCCTAGGAAAAAGATTTCTGAGGGCAGAAGAAGATGCTCAGCACATCAGACAATGGGATAGATGAAGGGTCTAAGGTTTCAAGATCAGAAAACTCTGTAGAGTACCATTAGAAGACTCAGTAAAGCATCATCACCTGAGCCCAGCCATGACTGGCTGACCATTTGTGCTGATATTTGTGCTCCTCTGAGTGGGGAAGAGGCAAAATATGTTCTTGCTGCTGGCATAAGCACCATACAGGGGTCTCCCTACAAGACTGCAGTAAAGCTTCCTTCTGTTCTCTTGTCTTCTCCAACTACCTGTGTGACAGGACAGGTACTTTATTTCATGACTTTAACAATTTCACTAACAAGAGATCGTGAGAGGCAGAGAAGTGAAGTCAGGTCTCCAGAGATTGGCCCAGAAATGCATTCACACTGAGGGGCAGCTTCAAGAGCTAGGGCAGCTGTGGTAACATGTTCTGGTAGAGTGGAAGTAGGGAGGGCATAGTCTTCAGTGCAGGGCAAGGCCAGCAGAGATGGGAGCAGAGCCTAGAGCTCAGGTGGTCCTTGCTTCTCCCTTTATGGCCTCGAGGACATCTGTTGGAGTTTCTCTAAAAGGGTTTTGGAATTCTCAGTCCCAGACTCTCCCCCTGCATGTCTTTACACTCACAGGAACAGGAATCCTGGCTATGAGCAAGCCTTGCAAGGGCAGCAACCATGCTATCCTCCTCAACCATGCTCAGCCCTGGCAAAGTCAGGTGAATATGCTCCTGGACTGGGATCTGGTTCAGGTGTGAAAAGGATCCCTTTGTAACTGACTCAGGCCTCTTGGGCCCCAGACAAAGCAGGTGTCTGCCCAGCCTCTCAACAAGGGTGGGCTTCTGAAGACAGTGAAGAGTCATCCTGCTTTGATTGTGTCTAATCCAGGTTCTGCGGAACCATGCTCTTCACCTCTGTTTTCAAGTGGGCTGTCTGCTGGGAACTCTTCTAGGACCTGAATGTTGACCTTCCTCTTTCAATGTTTCCAGGGCACCTGTGTATGTGCCCAAGCCAGTGAACCATTATGTGAGGAAAAACAAAGCATCTTCTTCATCTCTGGAACTCTAGAGCTGTGCTATTTAGCATGGTAGCCATCAGCCAGATGAGCCTGTTTCTATGCCATCGAGCCCTCTTTCAGGTGTCTGTCAACTCTAGGTGCCGGTGGCCACCATGTTGGATGGTGCAGAGAGAATACCTCCACCCTCCTGGACAGTGTCCTGGGCAGATGCTTTGAGTCCAGCACAACTTTCAGAAAGGGAGAGTAGCAACCTCCATATGATTTATTTCCTCTTTCGGTCTCTCTCTCTCTCTTTTTTAAGACTTTATTTGACAGAGAGAAACATAGCAAGACAGGGAATGGGAGAAGGAGAAGCAGGTCTCCCACTGAGCAGGCAGCCCAATGCGGGGCTCGAACCCAGGACCCCAGGATTATGACCTGAGCCAAAGGCAGACGCCCAAGAACTCAGCCACCCAGGTGCCACTTTTGGTCTCTTTTTAATTCTCTCTTTTAGTCATAAGCTTCTTTTATAGCTCTTCCCCATTCCTTCCTTCATGACTCTCACCCTGAAGGACCTGGTCTCATCCAGACAGCTAAGGTCACTGGATCTTCAGCGTTCATAAAATCTCCCTACAGACCCTCTCACACATTTTCCTAGCACTGTCCTGGTTTCTGAATGTCAAGCTACATTCTAATGTGTTGAGTAACCCTGCATGCCAAGGTAGCAGGGCTGGGAGTCAGAAGAGCTGGGCCCACCATGCTGGAGTGGCCACAGGAGTTCTGACTCTTCCCTAGGCACTCCCTACACAGGAAATTTCCTGCATTGGGTGGCTCTGGACATGCATGATTGTTTTCTTCCTTTCAGCTCTCAATTTCTTTCCAGCAGGAGTCTGCTTCCAGAAATTCTCTTGTCATGGACTCTAGACAAAGGATTGAAGAAGTAAAAGAGCATGAAAAAGTAGAAGAAATGGGCATGTGGAACAGGTGCACAGAGGAAGCAGAGAAGGCAAGTAAATTCACATATACTTTGTTGCTTTCCTATGCTTTTATTACCACTGCATAAGAATTTTTTCTTAATTGAAAGGCACAGGCACAGTTTGGTGGTTGTGCTAGAAAGAAAAATCCTTACCAGGGCAAAAGAGAAGCACTCCAGGAAGTTGCTCACTGTTGAAATGCAGCTTTCATGACAGGACTGTCTTGAGTGGAGGGCTGGGCAGAAAGAAAGGGTCATCTTTCTACTCCTGTTCCATGAAACCTGAGACAACCAGCTCAGGTTGTCATTATTTCCCTATCCAGGCAACGTGACCCTGAAAGCTGCCCTGCCCATCACCCAGGTGAAATGGCTCTGTGTGTTGACACATCACACCCTCAGCACAGATCAGCAAACAGGCCTCAGTACCTTGTGACCCCTGGGCATTCTGGGGCTCAAGGTCATTTTCCCAGGGCCTGAGAGGCACCTACACATCCACCCTGCTGAACCCCTCTTCCATCTATTTCTGTGACCCCTGTAGATTCCTGCTTGTGCTACAGGTTCTGTCACTGCTCATTTGAGTGCCCAGCCTGGGCCTCAGAGGAGCTGGAGCTTGCCCACTGCAGGGGGCTTCTTCTTTTGTTTCTGTTTCTGTTTTTGTTTTTGCAGGGGGCTTTAATCAGCCATGAGGCAACAACAGAGCTGCCTCTCAGCTACTCCATGAACACTCCTATCTCCCAAGTCAGCTAATGTAGGGCCAGTTATTTCCTTCCTGAATTGTGTGGACTTGGAATGCGCTTTGGTGAATCTTCTTTATATTTAATGTTGGAAGTCCTATATTTTTAATTTAAAATCAATTAATTAACATACAACTATCTATATTAAGCAATATTTCCTACCAATGATTTTAAAATATGTTAACCTTAAATAGAAAGCATCCCAAACCAAGAAAGCTCTTTAATTATTATGAGGCAATTATCCTAGTAACTGCCACTGAGGTCATTCTCTCTCTCATAGTCTTTAGTCATGCAAAGTCACCATAGATTTCCTGTTAACCATCTGTCCTTACATTCTTTCAAGGCATTTCTTGTCCTAAGTTTGGTCATCCCTCTTCAAGGGGTCATGAGAATAATATTGCCTAAGTTCTTGCATGATGACTTGAATGCCAAGACTTTTATTCTGTATAAATCAGGTTTTCTAGCTAGAAAATCCATGGCTTACTGTTTCTTCTGTTCAGTGTCTTTCAATACATTACTCCATTTTCTTGTGATACAAAATATGGCTCTCAGGAATGTGGATGACATTCTCATTTCCCTTCCTTTATATGTCATTTGCTCTTTTTTCCTAGATGCCCAAGGATTTCCCTTTTCCTTGTTTTAATTAAATTTTACATTAAATTTAATTTTAATTTGATTTTCTCTCAATGATTTTATGAGACTACGTCTTGCCATTTGTCATTCTGAATCAGTACTCAGGGTGCTCTGTTGATATACAGTTTGAAAGCACTACTGTGTTTCCAGGAAACTTTCTGTATTTTTATTTTAACACTTTTAGTCTTTGCTTTGTTTTTCTCACAGGTACTCCAATTATTCATTTTCTCTCCTTAGCCTCACATTTTGACATTTTCTCTCAAATCTTGTACTCTCTTGCTTAGTTTCTTTTTTAGGATTTTCCTCTTCTTGCTTTCCATTCTCATACAGCATTGTCTGCTGCCTTGTGCTTATTGGTTTACATTTCATTTATGAAGCGATGTTTCAATATGCTGCTGCTTCTTCCCTGAGGCCTGTTCTTTCATCATTGAGTTTTTCTAACTCTAATTTATGGTGTCATTTAATATCCTGTATAATTTCCTTAATGCCTTTCTCTTCATTTTTTAAAAAAGCACACTAAAATAGATGAAGTCCGTCAAGAAACGATGCTTTCATTTTCTGCAGTGGTGCTATTCTAAAGTTACTCCCCTTTCCTCTACAGCCCTACTGCCTGGGATTTGAAAGCACTATTTTCTGTCACTAAACTTGTTTTCTTGGATTTGTGGAAAGCAGTGTGACTTAAAGAGATCTGCTAGCCTCACAGAGCTCTTTCTCTCCTACTGTTGCTGTGAAGTGCTAAAAAACCCATGGAAGCTTGTTTCTGGAGATTTTCCAGCTGTGTCCCCCTATCCCTCATTCATAGGGCTCTGCTCTTTTGCTACTTCTACTGCAACTGTCCTTCTCTATTTTGGTTCTGTTCTTTAATGTAGTGAGTAGCCTGTACAACTTGGAAGGGACAACTGCCTTCATCTTCCCCAAATCTATAGCTACTCCTTTACATGGTTATCTATTTTCAGATTCATTTAACTTTTAAGTGATTTTTAATTATATACATGTTTTCTAATTATTTCATTTTAGAATTTCTTTTAGGTTTATTTTTATTAAGTACTTTATTCTTATACTTATTGATTTTTAGTTTTTCATTTATTTTAGTCATGGGTTTTCTTTTATTTTTTTTTTAAACTTATTTTGAGCCTTTTGCTTTTAGAGTCGGCAATGTTCATTTCATTTATTTTATTTTAAAAAGTAGAATAGATTAACTTATATGGCAAATATAATCTTCTCTGCTAGGTTTTTGAAAAAAAAAAAAAAAAAGATAAAAGATCCCAGCTCAATGAAGCTTATTGTCTTAGGCATACTTCTCTGTCACACTGTGTTAGGAGGTAGATGCTCCATAATATGGGGAAAGAAGGCCTCCGGTCATCCTATCTTGCCAAACTGAGCATTAGACAATTTGCATTACAGGCCAGAGCAAGGATAGGTGGAGTTCTAGTATTTTCAGTGCACCATACTCAGGAAGAGCCTCTTTCAGAGTAGGGCCTGGATGGTAGAGAGTCCAATCTTGGCCACACTTGCCAGGAACGTCCCCTTGACAACAATCAGCTGAGTTCAAGATGAAAGACTGGCATCCTTCCTCTTGCAAGAGGATGCTGTAACCCTCAAACTGGGGGACAGAGCCCTGTGTCCTTGGCTACAGCTATCTGGAGTGGAATTTGTTTCATGCTGAGCTGGGGATGGTGAAGAAAAAAAGTAGGTTGTGGTTCAAGTGTCACAGACTTTTACTGTTCTTACTAAGTTTTTGTAGGTTCTCTTGAATACATTTTCCTTCATTTGCTATATGTCCATAAGACCATTGCTATACCCTTTCATTAAAAAAAAAATCATCTTCACTATTTTCACTGGAGAGTTGGTCAAGAGAGCCATGCTGTAAGTGATAGTCCTAGCTGTAGTTTTGAGGTTATCTGTTATTCAGCAAGTGATAACAGATACAATGGCAATGAATATTTAAAAGTTAACAGATGCAAGGAAATGATTAGAGGTATATGAAATGTTTGACATTTATGAAGTCTGAAATCTTTGTCCATTTCCGCTTTATCTTATATCTTCTGGTTACTTCATGAGCTTTGTTTCCTTTCATGGTTGGTTCTGTTTGACCATATTCTGGTTTTTATTCTTGGCAAAACAAATTACAGTGAATTCCTTACACCAGGAATGAATGTACCCTCCTTTAGAGCAACTCAGCATTGTGTCAGCCAGGAGGCTGGAGCCCTATCAGTCACAGACCACCTCAAATGACATTCATACCTTGATGTTGGTTGACAGATGCCTAGCTCATCAAACTGCAAGGGCTCATCTACCCGTTCCTTTGCTTTCTCCTTTCCACTCTTTCCCTGCATGCTCCTGGGCTTGAGACCAGTGTGTCTTATCTTGTTAGGCTCTTTGGGATCCTGGTGTAATATGAGGAACATTTCCTATAAAATTCTTGATATGGTTAATTTTATGTATTGACCTATTTGGTTCACAGTGTCCAGATATTTGGTCCAACATTATCCTAGATATTTCTGTGAAAGAGTGTATTTTGAATATGATTAATACTTAAATCAATGGACTTTGAGTAAAGCATAGGTCTTTCCGTAATGCAAGTAGCCCTCACCTCATCAGTCAAAGGCCTAACTACAACAAAAGACAAACTGTCCCAGAGGAAGAAGGTTATTATACCAGCTGACCACTCCAAACTTGAACTGTAATATTCTCTCTTCATAGGTCTCCAGCCTAACAACCTTTGAACTTTGTGTTAAAATACCTGTGGGATTTTTAACTTATGGAAGTGACTGTATGATGATACAAAGATGCAAATGACATTGAGGAATTTTTGTTACTTGCATTTTCCAGGAAGAAGAGGAGGCATGCCACTTCACACAGGTAATGAAACACCAGTTTGGTCAGGAGACAGAAGTAGGAGTGAGGTTAAGCATAACCCAGAGCCTTTACTGTGGTTTCCATGGACAAAGCAAGGCAGAGCAGAGGAAACAGTCTAGGATCGGCCAGTTTGAAAAATGTCAACCGGCTCTAGGCTATAAGGGTGGTTTTTATTTGTCTGACACCTACCTTTGCAGTGATTTAGAATAAGAGAACTATTGGTTTCATTGGATGAGAGTGAGATAAAGAAGGTGTTAAGGTAAGGCCTTGGGATTGGTTGGTTTGCATATGAAAGGTATGTTACCAGTTGATTATTATCTTCATGAATAGAACAGCTCTCCTTGCCAACCTCTAGTAAGATGTCTGGTCACCATAAAATAAAGAAAATTAAAAATATGATTAATATAGTCTTGAATTGCAATATCAGCTCTTCCAGGGTCTGAGCCTGCCAGCCCACCCTACAGTTTTTGCATTTGTACTCTCCATAATCATGAGCCAATTCCTTAAAATAAATTTCCTCCTCCCCCCCACTCAATGTATAGATAGATATTGACATAGATACATATCTCATATATTTGTGTATAGATATCCAATTTGTTCTCTGAAGAACCCAGATAATAAGCTTCCTTCCTGCAGCCTCTGCAGATATCTCCTGAAGCCCAGTTATGAACTCCAAGAATATCCTTGCAGCATAAAGAACATTGGGAATCAGATATTCTGATTATACTCCAGTTGCAGGCTTTCTCTCAGAATTTGGCCTATCAGATCCCTGCTATTTTTCTACCTCTTCAATACCTTTATGAAGATTTTTTAAGACTTTATTTTTTCTTTGTTGTGCCTTTTTAAAAAAGATTTTATTTATTTATTTGACAGATGGAGATCACAAGTAGGCAGAGAGGCAAGCAGAGAGAGAGGAGGTAGCAGGCTTCCTGCTAAGCAGAAACCTGATGTGGTGCTCCATCCCAGGACCCTGAGATCATGACCTGAGCTGAAGGCAGAGGCTTAACCCACTGAGCCACCCAGGTGCCCCTTTTTGTGCCTTTTTATTGAAATTCTAGTTAGTTAACATATAGTGCAATATTAGTTTTAGGTATACAATACAGAGATTCAGTACTTCAATATAACACCCTGTGCTCATCACAAGTGTCCTCTTTAATCCCTATTAGCCATTTAACCCATGACCCACCTCTCCTCTGGTAACCATCTATAATGGTTTGTTCTATTTTGTTTGCCCTCTATTATTGAGTACCTCTCTATATAAGATTTTATTTTTAAAGTAATCTGTATGCCTAATGTGGGACTCAAATTCACAACCCCAACATCAAGTGTTGGATGCTGAAAGAGTGTCCAAGATGGAGGAAGAGTAAGAGACCTTAGTTTCTTCTAGTCCCAGGAATTCTACTAGATAGCTATCTAAACATTCTGTACACCTATGAGCTTAACCTGAGATCTAAGAAAATAATAGCTATAACTCTAGACATAGAAAAGTGATCACTTTCTGCAAGGTAGGAGCTGTGGAGAAGTGAATCCCAGATAATATATGGGAAGATAGACTGTGCGGGGAGGGATCCTCTGTCAGATGGCTACCAGTAAGTGATATAGTGGTGGAGCACAAAATTAGAACTTTTAAAGTTTGCACTGGTGAAGGACACCACTCAGGCTGCTAAGCAGGGGAAGGACCCTTGTTGGGACAGTGTGGTCTCAGGATGCTTGGGGACACAGGAAGAATAGGGGTGCCTGAGTGGGGTAAAGATCCCAGGCATTGGAATGGGAAAGCTGGCTTCAAAGAATGAGCCCAGGAGCAGGCTCTCAACTCAAGTGCCTACCGTGGCACAGTCAGGCCACATCTCTGAGTAGATGCCCAAAAAGCTGAATAACTGGCAAGACCCCCATGTCCTTCCCCAGGAGGAACGTCTCAGGAGGGCCACAGGAGTCTGTAGAGTTTGGAGACTCAGAATGGGGGCATGGGCCTGAGATAGAAACACTTGCTCCCAGGCCAGTGAGCATCGAGTGTGGCTGGAGACCATGGAAACAGGTGTGACTGACTGTTTTTCTCTGAGGGCTCACTAAGGAGTGAAGCCCCAAACTTTTGGCTCTGGGGTCAGACATTGGGAGGACATCCTTTTCATTCTCATCCTATAAAGCTGCACAGAAAGCCTTCAGGGATCAAAAACCACATAAAACAAACTGCAGCAGATTAATTAGCCTGGGCCCTGGCAAGGGTGGTACAATTCCCCATGGAGCAAAGACACTTGAGAGTCAGTGCAACAGGCCCCTCTCCCAGAAGATCAGCAAGAACACACAGCCAAGACCAAATTTACCAATGACTGAGAACTGCAAAACTCCAGGGCTAGGTTAATATAGCACAGAGAATTCATGGCTTTCCCCCCATGGTTCTTAAGTCTTTCAGCTTTAATTTTGTTTCATTTCTTTCCTTTTTCAACCAAATTCTTATTTTATCAACTCCTTCTGCCCCCCCCTGCCTCCCCCATGGCAGCAAAGCAAGTTTATTGAGCAATAGCAAAATGATAGTACTTTGAAGGGGACCTAACAGGGTTGCCCTTATTAACTCCTTAAAATCTTTTTTTATTTTCATTTTACAGTTATACTCTGTCCCTTCATTGTATGTCATCTTTTTTTTAATATATATGTTTTTTTCTTTACAATTTTGGAATTCAGTTGCTTCTAATAGACCAAAATACACCCCAAATCTAGTGTACAGTTCTGTTCTATTCATCTGTTGGATCATATTTTTTTATTGTTGTTTTTCTTTCCTTATTCCTTTTTTTGTTTGTTTGTTTTTATGGGGTTTTTTAAATTTTTTGCTAAAGTCTCTCTTTTTTAAAAGATTTTATTTATTTATTTGACAGAGAGAGAGAGATCACAAGTAGGTAGAGAAGCAGGCACAGAGAGATGGGGAAGCAAGCTCCCTGCTGAGCAGAGAGCCCAACGTGGGGTTTGAAACCAGGACCCTGAGATCATGACCTGAGCCAAAGGCAGAGGCTTAACCCACTGAGCCACCCAGGCACCCCTTGTTAAAGTCTTTTTAAATGTTCATCTGTACATCCATGTTTTATCCTTTCAATATATTTAGTTTATTTAATCCTATTTTGGATATACAAGTTTTTCTTTCTTTACAATTTTGAGATGTAGTTTCTTCTAACGAACTGACCAAAATACACTCAGGCAATAGTGTATTCCTCTGTCCTGTTCACCTGTCTGTCTATATCCCTTTTGTTTTTAGTGGGGGTGATGTTTTCTCTTTTGTTTTTCTTGTCTTTTAATTTTTATTTTTGTAATTATATTCTATCCTTTCATTGTATTTAACCTTATTTTTATACATGTATGTTTTTCTTTTTTTTTACACTTTTGAGTTCTAGTTTTATACACACAGATTCCAATGTCTTTCTCTATTCTGTTCACTTGTCTGATTATATTCTCTCTTTTTTTTTCTTTTCCTTGGCTTTAGGTCTCATCCGATTTGTTTAGTGAATTTTGAAATCTCTGGGGATATTGTTGCCATTTAGTGTTTTGCTCTCCCATTCTTCTATTCTCTGGACAGAATGACAAGATGGAAAATTTCACCTCAAAAAAGAGAACAAGAGACATTACTGACTGCCAGGGGCTTAATCAATATGGACATAATTAAGATGTTGGAACCAGAGTTCACAATAATGATTATAAAGTTAGTTGCTGGCTTTGAAAAAAAACACAGAAGGCAGTAGAGGATCCATTTCTGGAGCAATAAAAGAACTAAAATCTAACCAAGTCGAAATATAAAAGGCTATTAATAAGATGCAATAAAAAATTGGAGGCCCTGGGGCGCCTGGGTGGCTCAGTGGGTTAAAGCCTCTGCCTTCGGCTCAGGTCATGATTCCAGGGTCCTGGGATCGAGCCCTGCATCGGGCTCTCTGCTCAGCGGGGAGCCTGCTTCCTCCTCTCTCTCTGCCTGCCTCTCTGCCTACTTGTGATCTCTGTCTGTCAAATAAATAAATAAAAAACCTTTAAAAAAAAATTGGAGGCTCTAACTGCTAAGATAAAAGAGGAAGAAGAGAGAATTAGTGATGCAGAAGACCAAACGATGGAGAAAAAAAGATGCTGAGAAAAAGAGAGATAAACAACTACTGGATCATGGGGGGAGAATTCGAGGGATAAAGTGATATGATAAAGCAAAGCAATATTAGAGTAATTGGGATCCCAGAAGAATAGGAAAGGGAAAGAGGAGAAGAAGGTACACTGGAGCAAATTATAGTGGAGAACTTCCCTAATTTGGGGAAGGAAACAAGCATCAAAATCCAAAAGGCACAGAAAACTCCCCTAAATATCACTAAAAATAAGTCAACACTCCCATCGTATAATAGTAAAACTTAAAAATCTCAGGGACAAAAAGAAAATAATGAAAGCAGCTCAGAACAAGAGGTAGTTAACCTACAAGGGTAGAAACATTAGACTGGAAGCAGACCTATCCACAGAGACCTGGCAGGCCAGAATGGACTGGCATGGTATATTCAGGGTGCTAAATGAGAAAAATATAAAGCCAAGAATACTTTATCCAGCTAACATGTCATTCAAAATAGAAGGAGTGATTTAAAAAAAAAAAAAAAAAGAAGAAGGAGAAGAAGAAGAAGAAGAAGAAGAAGAAGAAGAAGAAGAAGAAGAAGAAATGAAAGAAAGAAAGAAAGAAAGAAAGAAAGAAAGAAAGAAAGAAAGAAAGACCTTCCAGGACAAATAGAAACTTAAAGAATTTATGATCACAAAACAGCCCTACAAGGAATATTAAAAGGAATCCACTAAGAAAAAAAGAGCCCCAAAATAACATAGACCAGAAAGAACAGAGACAATATAGAGTAAAAGCCACTTTACAGGTAATATAATGATGCTCAATTCATATCTTTCAGTAGTTATTCTGAATGTCAATGGACTAAATGCCCCAGTCAAAAGACACAAGGTATCAGATTGAAAAAACAAAAAAAACAAAAAACAAGACCCATCAATGTGCTGTCTGCAGGAGACTCATTTTATACCCCAAAACACCTCCAGACTTAACGTGAGGGGGTGGAAAATCATTTGTCATGCTAATGAACATCAGAAGAAAGCTGGGATGGCTATCCTTGTATCAGATAAATCAGATTTTAAAACAAAGAATATAATAAGAGATGAGGAGGGGTAATATATCATAATTAAAGGGTTTATCCAACAAGATCTAATGATTGTAAATATTTATGCCCCTAACATGGTATGAGCCAAATATATAATGGAATTAATAACAAAATCATAGAAATACATCCTACATAACAGTAGGGGACTTTAACACACCCCTCACTGCAAGAGACAAATCATCTAAGCAGAAGATCAACAAGGAAATAAGGGCTTTGAATGGCACATTGAACCAGATGGACTTCAAAGATATATTCAGAACATTCCATCCTAAAGCAACAGAATAGACATTCTTCTCAAGTGCACATGGAACATTCCCTGAAAGAGATCAAATAGTGGGTCACAAATCAGGCCTCAACCAGTAACAAAAGACTGGAATCAGTCCCTGCATATTTTTGGACCACGAACTTTGAAACTGGAACTCAATCACAAGAAGAAATTTGAAAAAAATACAAATACCTGGAGGCTAAATAGCATCCTACTAATGAATGAATAGGTCAACCAGGAAACTAAAGAATTTTTAAAAATCATGGAAACAAATGAAAATGAAACAACTGTTCAAAACCTTTGGGATATGGGACGCCTGGGTGGCTCAGTTGGTTGGACGACTGCCTTCGGCTCAGGTCATGATCCTGGAGTCCCGGGATCGAGTCCCACATCAGGCTCCCGGCTCCACGGGAGTCTGCTTCTCTCTCTGACCTTCTTCTTGCTCATGCTCTTTCTCACTGTCTCTCTCTCAAATAAATAAAATCTTTAAAAAAAAAAACTTTGGGATGCAGCAAAGATAGTAAGAGGGAGGTATATAGCAATACAAGCCTTTCTCAAGAAATAAGAAAGGTCTCAAATATGTAACCTAACCTTACATCTAAAGGAGCTGAAGAAAGAATAGCAAATAAAGCCTACACCCAAGAGGAGTAGAGAAATAATAAAGATTAAAGCAGAAATCAATGAAATATAAACCAAAAGAACAGCAGAACAGATCAATGAAACTAGAAATTTGTTCTTTGAAAGAATTAATAAGACTAAATCGCTGGGGCGCCTGGGTGGTTCAGTGGGTTAAAGCCTCTACCTTCGGCTCGGGTCATGATCCCAGGGTCCTGGGATCGAGCCCTGTGTCGGGCTCTCTGCTCAGCGGGGAGCCTGCTTCCTCCTCTTTCTCTCTGCCTGCTTCTCTGACTACTTATGATCTCTGTCAATAAATGAATAAAATCTTTAAAAAAAAAAAAAGACTGTAAATCCCTGGCCAGACTTATCAAAAAGAAAAGAGAAAGAACCCAAATAAAATCATGAGTGAAAAAGTAGAAATCATAACCAACATTGAAGAAATACAAACAATTATGAGCAACTATATGCCAACAAATTAGGCAATCTGGAAGAGATGATGGTTGCAGTCCCAGAGATGCATGAGCTACCAAAACTGAAACAGGAAGAAATAGAAAACCTGAACACACCTATAACCAGCAAGGACATTGAAGCAGTAATCAAAAATCTCCAAACAAACTGGTGCCCAGGGCCGATGGCTTCCTAGGGGAATTCTCCCAAACATTTAAAGAAGAAATAATATGTATTCTTCTGAAGCTGTTGCAAAAAAATAGAAATGGGAAGAAAACTTCCAAACTCTTCCTATGGCCAGCATTACCTTTTTTTTTTTATTTATTTATTTGACAGAGAGAGATCACAAGTAGACAGAGAGGCAGGCAGAGAGAGAGAGAGGGAAGCAGGCTTCTCGCCGAGCAGAGAGCCCGATGCGGGACTTGATCCCAGGACCCTGAGATCATGACCTGAGCCGAAGGCAGCGGCTTAACCCACTGAGCCACCCAGGCGCCCCCAGCATTACTTTTTTTAAAAATATTTTATTTATTTATTTGAGAGAAAGAGAATGAGAGAGAGAGAGAACACAAGAGGGAGCAGAGTCAGAGGGAGAAGCAGACTCCCTCCTGAGCACGGAGTCTGATGCACAACTCGATCCTGGGACTCCAGGGTCATGACCTGAGCTGAAGACAGATGCTTAACTGACAGAGCCACCCAGGCTCCCTTGTAGCCAACATTACCTTGATCCCAAAACCAGACAAAGACCCCACCAAAAAGGAAAATTACACACCAATATCTCTGATCAGCTTGGATGCAAAAATTCTCACCAAAATACTAGCCAATAGGATCCAACACTACCTCAGAATGGCTATAATTAACAGGTCAGGAAACAACAGATATTGGTGAGGATGCAGAAAAGGGGAACCCTCTTAAACTGGTGGCAGGAATGCAAGCTGGAGCAGCCACTATGGAAAACAGTATGGCGGTTCCTCAAGAAGTTGAAAATAGAGCCACACTATGACCCAGCATTGCACTGTTGGGTATTTACTGCAAAAATACAAATGAGTGATCTAAAGGGGCGTGCGGACCCCACTGTTTATAACAGCAAGGTCCACAATAGCCAAACCATGAAAAGAACCCAGATGTCCGTTGAGGGATGAATGGATTAGGATGTTGTGGTATATATAATGGAATATGTTGCAGCCTTCAAAAAATTGAAATCTTGGCATTTGCAATGACATGGATGGAACTAGAGCATATTATGCTAAATGAAATAAGTAAATCAGAGAACGACAACTATCATATGATCTCATCGATATGAGGAATTTAAGAAAAAAACAAAACAAAACAAAGGATTATAGGGGAAAGGAGGAAAAAATAAATAAGACAAAACCAGAGAGAGAGACAGACAAACCATAATAGTCTCCTAATGATAGGAAACAAACTTATGGGTTGCTGGAGGTTAAGAAGTGGGAAGGGGTGATGTAACTGGTGACACACATTAGGGAGGACATGTGATGTAATAAGCACTGGGTAGTATATAAGACTGATGAATCACAGTTCTCTACTGCTAAAACCAATAATACTTTATATGTTCATTAATTTAAATTTAAATATGTAAAAAATAAAAGTGTTGTATACTCCACTTACTGTGCCATCCAGGTGTCCCATGAAGATTTTTTAATAAATTAGTGAAAACATTCAATTAATTTTTTTAAGCATTAGAATGGGGTTTAGAAATCTAGACTTCCCTATAGCAGTTACTTCTTGTTTGTCCCTCCAGGCAAACTCTCCACCCATCCCAGTACTTCTGTGGGATGGAATTGGGAAGAAGAAAGGTCTGACAGGCTCCTGTGCTCACTGGCTACATGGGTTCAGCCAGTGGAGAGCCTCAGCTAAAGAACTGAGGAAGGGATTAGAGTGGTCACAGTGTTTATTTCCATGAAAACCCTATTTGTGAGTTTTCTTCACTTAGTTGTATCCCTCAGCTGCTGATCCCTGCTCCTCATTCTCCCTACCCTGTCCCTTAGGGCTGGCAGTGGTGGGGTGGTGGGAACAGTGGGGGAGGGGGTGAGAATGGCAATGGGAATTGACAAAAGCTCTGTTGCTTCTGCTTATGCCAGGCTACTGAACCAGCTTCCTCTTCTCCATATACCCCATCATACTTTGATAATTAGTTCTTTGATAAAGAAATTCCACAAATGATCCTACCATAAGTGTGGCAACTCCAAAGTCCATACTTCTGTAATGTCCACAGAAAATAGCAATTGCATGCCTCTCTGATCTGTGTTTATCCTGTTATTTACCTAATCTATTGTGCCCTTTAATTCAACCATTCTATTTCTCATATGCAATATTTTGACTTGGTTCTTTCCTGTGGTTTTCTTGGGTCTTATTGCTAGTGATATTTTCCTATATCCAGAAGGAGAGATTTATTGTGTTTATTACTTTTCTGGAGTCTGTCTCTTCCACTACTTTTATTTCAAATAATATATAATGTTCATTCTGTTGTATGTCTAGGCGGTCTTCATATTTCACAGGTATATAATAATTTTTGCATGTGTGCTCACATTCCCAATGGGTTAGCAGCTACTCTGTCACTATTTGGTACTGTGCATCAGAGAAGGACAGAAGTCCTTGTTAGGTCCCCCCAAATATGGGTACCCCAATAATGGGTCCGTGATTAAAGGAGCGAGACTGATACAAAGCGAAGGTCAAGCAAAGCTTTATTTCCTGCCAAGCATCAAGAATCAGACCGACCATCAAACAGACTGGTTGGGGATGCCCCTTACAGAGGACAACCCCTCCCTGCTTTCCAGACAAACTTTATAGAGCAAAGGCCATGTGGTTGGGCCTGGCCACACACAGGTGGCTAATTGAATTACAATTCACCCCACAGTAGCCATGGAAACTAGCCCATCACCTTGGTAGCTAGGAGATAGTGTAAGGGCCTACTGAGCCAGAGCGAGCCATTTTGTTGTTTATGCAGTAAACTTAAATTGAACCTGCCCCTTCCCCCAAGAGGAAAGCGCTTAGAAACAGAATAGGTGAATTATGGCCAAATAGCCCCCGATAACGGAGTCCAGATTCAAGGACGTGTCTGGCCAGATAGAAATGTCCAATCAAGGGAAAGCACACGTGTTACCTCCCTACCCGCCAAGGACATGTTTGGCCAGGTGGAGACATCCAATCAGGAAAGCACCTCCCTAACCACCCAAGAATGTGGGCCCTACCTTTTGGGTGCCAATTCTGACCAGGGTGATAGGCTAGTTCAAATAACTACTATGGGGTAGAATGTAATTCAATTGGCCACCTGTGTGTAGCCAGGCTCAACCACATGGCCTTTACTCTATAAAAGTTAGTTTGCGAGGCTGGGGAGGGGGGTCGCCTCTTTGCAAGAGACGGCCCTGGCCGGTCAGTTTGATTCTCGATGCTTGGTGTGAAATAAAGCTTTGCTTGACCTTCGCTTTGTATCAGTCTTGTCCTTTTGTCTATGGACCCTTTCAATAGTATGCACCCCCACTGATCGGATGTCTCCACCTGGCCTGACCCACCCTTGTATCTGGGCTTTGTTACCTGGAGCTGTTTTCTGGGACTTGTTTTTAAGTCCCCTGGGGGAAGGGAGCAGGGACTGTTTAAGGGTTAAACAACAAAGTTATTGTTTAACCTCAATGGAAGCCTCTGGCTAAAATAAAAATATAAAATACGTCCTTACAGTCCCGATGAGTTCAAAGAAAAGGAGGGGTGACCTCAGAGCAGAGGATCCCAGGCACCACAAAGACACTCTTAACTTCTCTTCCATAATGCCTCCTGCCAGGCAACTCCTATAGCCAGAATTCAAGTTTAAAGTCCTTAGAAGAAATTATGGAGGACCCTGCAAGGAAGGGTAGAAGTGGGGACACAGAAGGCTCTTACTCAAGGTGGCTATCTGGACCTACACACTAGTTGATATGGCCACCCTGCAACATACTGGCACCTGGGAAATATTGGACAGCATTTGTCATAGGGTATGGGATGGGAAAAGAGCAGAACAGGTAAAAAACTTTCTTCAAGCCCATTCTCACGTTGCCCCACCTTCTTCTCCCAGCTACAAGACACTTCAGGATCACCTTTAGTTTCTCCAGTTTTCCTCACTGATTCCAGATTTTCCTCTCACCTCCCCTTCTCACCCACAGTTTCTTTGGGGATGTGAGCCAGTAGCCCCTTAGGATCTCCTGATGGCAGGTCTGGTGAAACCCACTGCAGTGACACACTCAGCCTTTCCCTCAACTGCAGACTCACCAGCCCTGCAGACCTGACCTGAACCTTAACATCACTCTTGTTACTTGGGATCTTTCCTTGCCACTGACCAGGGCCATGTTTGGGACAGACAAGCCTCTCGTGGTACTTCTCACAGGTAACCTGAGAAGGGAAGTCACACAGGGCCTTGATGTGACTGTGTTAGAGGGAAGACCTCTGAGGTCCTTAAAGAGATCTGGGTGGGATTTCTGTTCTACTATTTACTACCTACATGACCTCAGGCAAGTTGCTTGACCATGCTAGGCCTCAGGTCCATATCTGTAAAAAGAGATCAAACCTGAATAGTAATACTGAGCACTGAAGCTGGCTGTGGGTAACAGGGAAATAGGCTGGAGTGTAGCTGTGATTTTGCAAATCTGCAGAGTGGACTAGAAATGAATTTTCATCTATGAGTTAGGGGTCCCAAGACCCTTCGTGGAGGAGCAAGTAGTCACACAATTCCATGCTTCACACAGAAGCATAGCTATTGATGGACCAAACAGAAGTCTCTATTTGAGAGAAAACCAATACAGTTACCATGAGTTGAGGAAAGTGGCTGTTCCAGGGGCAGCAGGTGGCTAGTGCTCCAAATCTGAACTAAGCGCTGACTCCTACCTCAGGGCCCAACAACCCGGTCATGGAGCCCCATAACTGAGTTTACTAACAGGGAGGGAATTTTTTTTCTCACTTAACAGATACTGCTGAGCTGGGAAGGAAACATTTGCATAAATAGCAGAGGGCTTAAAGCCAGCCAGATTCTGGTGACAATGTGCCTGATACTGTAAGGACTTATTTTAGCCAGTACACTCCCATCCAGGTTAAACAATGACCTTGTTGTTTAACCCTTAAACTGTCCCTGCCCTTCTTCCCCCAGGGGACTTACTCAAAAACAAGTCCTGGAAACCAGCCCCAGGTAACAAAGCCCAAATACAAGCGTGGGTCAGGCTAGGTGTAGACATCTGATCAGTGGGGGATGCATACTGTCTCCTTAGTTACCAAGGAGTATGGGCCCTGCCCTCTGGGCACCTTTGGGCGCCAATTCTAACCAAGGTGATAGGCTAATTCAAGTATCTACTAGGGTAAATTGTAATTCAATTGGTCACCTAGCATGACTGTGCAGCTTTCTCTGTGTGTTACAATTTCATTGGCCACCTGTGTGTGGCCAGGCCCAACAGCATGGCCTTTGCCCTTAAAAGCTAGTCTGTGAAACAGAGAGAGGTCGCCCTCTCTGTAAGAGGCCGGTCAGTTTGATTCTTGATGCTTGGCATGAAATAAAGCTTTGCTTGACCTTTGCTTTATATCAGTCTCACTCCTTTAATCATGGACCCATTATTGGGGGACCTAACAGTCCTTGACCTGTTCTCACCTTCTGGAGAGAGGGACAAGAGTGGAAGGAATTTGCACAGAACACCTGATGGCACTGTAGATACAGAGGGTCTGCAATGATTGGGGGCTGCCCCCTGATCAGCAAGTATTCAGGTTTGTGGTCTCCAGTTGTGAGACCCTTCTGAGCATTCTGCTAACTAGTTAAGGTTCTGTGACCCAGACATGTTTTGTAAGGGCCTACTTAGGGCCAGAGCGAGCCATTTTGTTGTTTATGCAGTAAACTTAGATTGAACCTGCCCCTTCCCCCAAGAGGAAAGTGCTTAGAAACAGAACTGGTGAAATACGGCCAAATAGCCTCAATAACGGAGCACAGATACCAGGACATGTCAGGCTGGGCAGAGATAACAGAGCCCAGATACAAGGACATGCCCGGCCAGGTGGAAATGTCCAATCAGTGAAAACACACGTATTACCTCCCTACCCGCCAAGGATGAGCCAAGCCAGGTGGAGACATCCAATCAGGAAGGCACCTCTCTAACCACCCAAGAATGTGGGCCCTGCCTTTTGGGCGCCAATTCTGACCAGAGTGATAGGCTAGTTCAAATAACTATTATAGGGTAAATTTGTAATTCAATTGGCCACTTGTGTGTGGCCAGGCTCAACCACATGGCCTTTACTCTATAAAAGTTAGTCTGTGAGACTGGGAGGGGTCGCCTCTTTGCAAGAGACAGCCCTGGCCGGTCAGTTTGATTCTCGATGCTTGGCGCGAAATAAAGCTTTGCTTGACTTTCACTTTGTATCAGTCTCGTCCTTTTGTCCACGGACCCTTTCAGTTTGTAAAGAGCAGCTCAGGTCATGGATTGGGCTCAGTGGTGGCCCAAGTCAAGAGTCAGCCAGACCTCAAGCTATGCCAAGTCCCCAGGGGGTCGTAGGCTAGGCTTTGAGAGACTGCGGAAAGACAGAACTATGGGTATAAGGGGGATAGACTGAGAGCTAACTTCTCAGGGTTAGAGAGTAGAGCTTTAGAGTGCATCTGAGCTGAGACTTGAGACTTTAGCCTGGTGGCCAGAGCCCTTCACAGTCTACCTCAAGTAGAGCCTTTCCAAGGGAACCTATGTGACCTGTGGGCCTGGAATATCCTTCAGCTCATGTCACATCATCCACTCTAGGAGGACCCATCTACATTAGTTCTTTGTGGAATCTAAGGCATGCTACTTCCTCTATGAGGTGAGACTCTGGCCCCTAAGCCATGATAACTCTTCAGGAAGAATCCCCAAGTCTAGTGGCTCACCTCTGGATGGCCACCAAACCCCCCTGAATGTCCCTGTCCTTCCCTGCCCCCAGTGCAGGGAGGAGGAAGATCTTCTTGTGCTGAGGAGCTTGAAGGACAGTAGTGTGGGAAGACAGGTCCAAAACAGGAGCAGGAAGCTTATTTGACTATTTTTATTTTGTCAGGCCTGTAGCAATCCACAGATGGACAAGTGAGTTCAGAGATGGACAGAGTTAAGAAGAATGCAGAGTCTATTGGAACTAACATAGACAAGTTTATGGGGGAAGAAGCAGGAGGGGCACCATGGGGTCCGTCACAGTGTCCTTAGGGAAATCAGCAGCAGAAGGAAGGTCTGTGAAGACACAAGGGTTATGCAGGTGGTGGGCTTGTGGACCATGCCCAGAGAAGTGAAGTCACTCAAAATAGGAGGTTTTTCCTGAGGAGGAGCCAATGAAGGATGGGGATTGGGCGAGGTGCTCTGCTTCTCACTGATCCAGTTGGAGAAGTAGGTGATCCTGGTGAAGACGCTGGGACTTATGGGGTAGTGGCAGGCCTGGCTCCAGCTAGACAGTCCCATCAGAAACCAAGTACTACTGTTCAGCTTGCAGACCAGGGGGCCCCCAGAATCTCCCTGAGGAAAGAGGCAGTATGAGTTGTGAGAACAAAGATAAAGGAGGATACAGCGCCAGAGGAAAGCAATGGTTTTCTAGGTTTGCTATGGTCATGCTACCTCACCTTGGGCTATCCACTTCCCTCTCTGTGTCTCAGTTTCCCTACCATAAAAGAGAAGGATTCCACAGTAGAAGACATTCTTAACACATATCCAATAACATTCTCAGGTCCTACAATTCAGTAGGAAAGGCACACAACCCCATAGAAATAGTGGCAAAAATCTTGAATAGATACTCTTTAAAAGAGGTAATATATAGATGAAAAAGCGCTCATCTCCATCATTCACCAGAGAAATAAAATAAATAAAATAAAATAAAATAAAAATCACATGTAATTGTTAAATTGAAAATGGCGGGCAACATGAAGTACCAGAGACAACATGGAGTAAGAACAGCTCTCAGCCACTGTTGGTGGAAGTGCAAATTGGTACCAAGCAGGTTAGAAACCTGCTTTCCAGTGTCTATGAGAGATGAAGCTTGCTTATGGCACAGTAATTCTACTCCCAGGGTTACACCCAACCCAAATATGAACCCATGTGCACTAAAACATATGCACTAGGGTGTTCATAGCAAATCTATCTGTAATGATTTCAAGTGGAAGCTATCCAAATGCCACCAAGACTAGAATGGATGGATAAAATGATAGTATATTTACACAGTGGGTATAGGCAGTAAATGAACAATGTAAACCACACCTAAGATGAATAAATCTTTCAAACATGATATTCCCTGGAAGAGACCAGATGAAGATGTATTCTATATAATTCCATGTATGTAAGTGTCAACACTAATCCACAGTGCTTCAGAAGCCAAAGCTACTCTCAAGAAGTTAGTGACAGAAAGGTGGTATGAGGAGGACTCTTTGGGTAACAGTTTACATGAGCATGCCAATTTCTAAAAATTTATCAAACAACACATTTGTAAATTATACCCTTTTCTATGTATGCTATATACTTCAATAATTTATTTTTAAAGAAGACATGTATGGTATTAACTAGTACTCTTTGGGGGCTTCTGACTTTCAGCTCTGACACTTCAGGCTAGAGTGGGCTTAGGAGGAAGAAGCCAGGGGCTAGGACCAGGTTCAGAGAAGACAGAAGGGGACAAATAACACAGGAGAAGACAGGCAGGCTGAGTTCCCACTTACTTGGCAGATGGACTTTCCTGTCATGAGGTCCCCAGCACAAAACATATCCTCGTGTATAGAATATTCACTGCTGCTGGAGTCTGGCAATTGGAAATACATTTTACAGACCTCACTGTCAATAATGCCAACTTCTCCTTCTTGCAGCTGGAATGGTGGAGCCAGGAAATCTACAGCAGAATTTGGGTCGGGGAGAGGACAGATATGGGGTGGAGCCTGGAAGGAAGGCTAGCTCCCTCTGAAACATGCTGCCAATTCTAGCTGACAGGATTGGGGAAGTCTCTCAGAGGACTTGCAAAGATGAGGGGACAAGATGTTCAAGACAGACAAAAGAGCAAATGAGGGGCCTGCAATAGGGGCCAGGAGGGAGGCATATGTGGCTGCAATGGGGTGGGAGTACGGGTTGTAAAAGATGAGGCAGGGTCATAGCAGGGTCTAGAGCAAGCAGGGTCTCCTCACCATCTGAAATGTGGATTTCAGATTTCATTCTAAGCACACTGGGAAACCACCAAAGGGTCTCCTTATGTTTTGAAAGTAATTAATGTGGCAGCTATGCAGAGCTAGAAATAGAAGCACAGAATGTGGAAGCTGGGAGTCCAGGCTCAGTTGCACTGATGTGCCCACTTAGATGCCAGGTGGATTGAGGTAGTATGACCAGTAAGACACGGCCCAGCCTCAAGGAGCAACTGGTCTGTGGATGTTTCCCATGTGGATTCTATTTCCACACACTGCTCACAGATCTGACTGGTGTTTGCATGGGGCAGCACAGTGTCACAATGACAGCTCCCTCCTAGGGTGTGCTTGCCATGTGCAGCCCTCACATGTTCTCGGGGGCCGCCCAGGCCCAGCAGCTGTAATCAGGGGAGGGTGTGGAGGAAGGAGAACTGTAAACTCCGTCTGCTCCTTCTTTCCTGCTCTAGCCTGTGACATCCCCTCATGCCCCAATTCCTACCCTCTGACCTATCCTGCAGAATCCTCCTTGCTCTGCTAGTGGTTCTTCTTGAGTGATAGTCCATCCCAGAAGGGTGTCTCTGGAAATGCTGGAGAGTTGGCTGTTCATATGTCTAGAGACTGGGACTGACATTTAGTGGCCAGAAGCACAGAAAAACAAGTCTCGCCCCAAATGTCCCCACTGAGACATGCAGCCAGATCCTGGCAAACCTATAACCCTACAAATCATACCAAATCTACATTCCAGTTTCTTCACTCTACATTATATTTTCTAATCAAAAGTATTCACTATTGTGTAAAAAGGACCACCATTTCTACAGTGTCACCCTAAAAATATACAAGCCAGCAAGCTGGCAAAATGGGAGTTTTACTTGAGTTAATGGATAAGGGGATGTGAGAGTTACAGAGGAAAATATCCTTAAGCTATAAACACCCCAACTTCGCCTCCCGGGCCAGCAAGCAGGCCTGCTTTGATTTCCCTACTGCTGCTCCAAGAACCTCCCATGGCAAGGGAAGCCTAAGAGGTGTTTGGTGAAGCCTTGGAGGAGCTTGACATAGTCCCAAGCAGAACCTTGGAGTCTGAGTGGAATCCTGAATGGCTTGGAGTCAAAGAGCCCAAGTTCCTGATTCTGAAAGTTACAGATACTCAGACTTTTTGATCCATGGGCAGAAGAAAACTTGAAACTTGAAATGGACATGATATCAGGGCTGAAAGGGCCCTACAACCCTCCTTCTTGGCCTTTGCCTCCCTGCCTGTCCTACCCCTACTCACCACCCTCAGTGATCATTCCCCAGCCTGTTATCCAGCAGCTGCTGTGAAGGGGTAGCTTCGTGGTTGGCCCTGGGAGGCAGGCAGGAAGAATGTGGGATGTAAAGTTCACAGACAGATGCAGTTGCAACAGGGCGATGTCACTGCCCATGAAGTAGTGTTTGTTAAATTCATTGTGAACAATGAGTCGATACACTGTCATCTGCCGGCTATGCTCAGTGGGATGTTGGAGCCGATGGTACCCGAGCAGGATCCGGTAGTCAGATGGTTCATGGGACCTGTTGTGAGAAGCTGCATTATCACCTGTCTCCTCTGTGTGCTGCACCCTTGTACCCTCACCTGACTGTCTAACCCCCAACTCCCTCGACCCTTGTAAGCAACCAGAAACCACCGTTTTTCCAGAGGTAGCTCTCTCCTCCCTAATAATCTTGTCAGTTGGGTTGGATGCCTGTCTGTAGCCTCAGAACATCTGTCCTTTGAAAGTGTTGGATGGCTTCCCCTGTATGTCCCCAAGTCAAAGGAGCAGAAAATCTCAGTGCTGGAAAGAAAGAGCAGAGCACATAAAACTATACCTCTTCATTTTAGAGTAAAGAATACTTGGCTCTTTCCCAGCTCTGATCAGAATACTTGGAACATCCCATGTCTTGAAGTAGTTTTCAAAGACACCATTTCCCAAGCCATGATCCATTCCCTCTTCCCTGTCTTCACATACACATACTTCTTCAAGCCTGTCCCCATCTGGAGACAGGCATTCAGTGAGTCTGTGTGGAGCAAATAGGGGAACTCATGTAACTGAACTCCTTGTTTCTGGAACATGAGCAACTTTCCAACACAAATGGCCTGTTTGTGCTGCTACTTTGCCCAGATTCCACATGTCTATACTCTCCTCCCATAAGGCCTCTTTAGTTCCAAGACCCTATTCTGATGGGATGCATGGCATTTCCCCTGATACTGGCTCAGAATCCATTCTCTTGTATATTCCGGCCTCTCCATTCTGCATCAAAGTAGTTGGGTTTATGTCTCACTTTCCTGATAGTATTAGAAACGTCAAGGTCTGCATCTCCACATCCTCCACAGGGAGCCTCAGATGGGGCCTGGCACCAATGGGTGCTGAATCAATGAACAGAACCCAAGTGGGGTCTCAAATCTATTTGATGCTGATAGCTCTGACCTCCTCTGACTTGGAGCATGATGTTCTCCCTGCTCCCTCTGGGCACAGAATGAGTTCAGGATACACTTGAGGAGCTGCGCACTCTCCTAACTGTCTGCATCCTGTCTCCCAGGACAGAGACCATTTGCTTCATGCCTCACTCTGGCCTATAGGGGCAATGATGACTACAGGATCTCTTAGGCACATAGTTCTACAGCGTGACAGGAATTTCTGGGTACTGGTTAAATAAGCAGTGGATGCCTCCAGAGAGAAATGTGCTAGAATGGTGGGTGGTTAGGACCTAGGGATCTCTGACAGTTGTGCTGATGATGACCTTTGAATGGTCTGACTGGAAGAGTACAGAATAATTTCCAATTTTGTCCAGGGCCTGACTGATGCTCCCTCAGGCCTGGGAAGTGAGGGTTCTGAAGCCACTTGTGACTTGAAGCCTAAAGCCTGTGCCATATGCTTAGCCAGGGACACTACACATCCATTACCATCTGCATAAGAGGAAAATGAAACCCACTGAGATCTTGTTGGACTGTCTAGAGCTGGACAAGATTCAGAAACCAGAGTCTACCTTGAGTGAGAACAGGACTTAGAATCCTAAAGTTTAAGGAAGACAAAGAGTGGGCTGGAGGCAGTTCCTTTGGAATTAAAGTCTGTTTTCCAGTGCTGATCATCACAATTAGAGTTAATTTCCATTTAGCTATTTAAAAATAATGTACATGTAGCTGAAATAACCATGCCATCTTGGCAAGTATTACCAAAGTGTGAGGAGGGGGGCAGATGAGAATATCCCTAGAGGGAGAGATGAGGTACAAAGGGCCTTTGTCCTGGGAGATGTGAACTCAGACAGTCAGGAGACTGGACTCAGGTGGTGAGTAGGGATGGCACTCAAAGTAGAGGGGACTGCTGGCTCAAAGGCAGAGGCAACAGACTTTCCCTAGGGATAAAGGGTTGAGACACTTTTCAACCCCTTCTGTTCTGCCCACCTTGTGCTCCCTCCCCAGTCCCACCCAGGCAGCTGGGCCCATTGGGAGCACATACTTTTGGAAGCAGTGGGCAGCTGAGATAACCCAGTAGGCATCTATGAGGGCAGCTCCGCAGATGTGCTTGCCAAGGTAGAGCAGACTGGCCTGCCATGGCCACAGTAGATCAGGTGCATTCTGTCCACCAAAGATCTTCCCACTTACTGTTGGCTTCCCACACACTGTGGAGACAATCCTACCCGTGAAGCATGTGTATTATGGATGCCAGCCTCAGTGTCTCCAAATGTTAGCATCAACAGGCTCAGGGCCACCATGGACCCTTCCCACTTTCAAGCTGGGAAATCCAAGGCCCAGGGTGAAGTGACATGGCTCAAGTAACAAAGGGCTACCTGGCTTTGTTGGTGACAGTAGCGCTAAGGAAGAAGTCTCTGAGTCTGGGTAAGAAAAGGGGGGCAGTCATCGAAGGGCAGGGAAGCAGGCAGTTGCAGAGGTGCACGTCTGCACTTACTGGGGTACAGAGGTCCCGGAGGTGGTGCTGCCCCAGGCCCTTCCCCACACCTTATTTAACTTAACTAGCACACCACTGTTTGAAGTCCTCAAAACTGAAGACTTCTGAGGGATGCTGTTTGCTCCAGGCTCTTGACGATTAAGTGGTTGCATCCTTCCCTCCTCAGCCTAATATTCTAGGGAAACTGATGGAACACATTCTGCTTGACAATTCTCCTTCTGAAACACTGCACTCCTGTTCTTAAAATGAAGAGATCCTGGGGGCCACAATGACAGGTTAGTGAAAGACCTCTGCCCTTGAACTGAAGATGCTTGAGGCCCTGAGGGAAAGAGGCTGGTCTTCTCAGCCTCCGCCCTCCCTGACCCAGGGAAGGACCCACCAGGGACCCAGAGACTCTAGAGCCCCACTTAGCCAGGTAAAGGTCTTCCTGGCTTGGTGGGGTTTGGGAGGGTCACTTGAGAAGTGTGCGAGCCTGATGCCTTTCGCCTGCTCACTCACCATCTGCAGTGGTTCCCTTGGGCTCAGCGTGCAACAGCAGTGGGCGTAGCCAGAGCAGGGCTGTGGCCAGCACGCAGGCCCCCTGCCAGCCTGGGCCTGAGCCCTTGGCTTGGACGCTTGCCATCCGGCCACTGCACGACCGTCTCCCGGATGTGTGGACCGCATGGCGCGAGGCTGAGGGGGCCGCTGGGAAACCGCCTCCCGCGGTAAGAAATGCCCCCTTTCCAGTCTGCCCTGCGGCCTGCTTGGATAGCCAGAGAAGTCAGTAGACCTCATTTACCTGGAGCCGGGAGCCCCCGGGCTGATGGGGGAAGCAGAGGGCACATAGGGTGTTCTGCCCAGGGATCCCAGTTTGATGGTAGAGACATCAGGGCAGTTATGTGTATGCCCAGGAATATGCACTAATGGTCAGAGCCTAAGCACTTCTATAATGTCACCAAATATTTCCAACTGGCTTTCAAGATCCAATCCCTTCATTTCTGCCCCTCCCCCATTCACATAATTAAGTCAGACCCACCATGGATAATATCCCTTTTAAAAGCTTACTCGTGCAAAACATCATGGCATAATCATGGGTGGATACTTCATCAGAAGGGCATTATGCAAGGGTATGGGTTGTATAGGAAGTCCAACTTCTGGCTGCCAACCACTTATGTTCTCCCAAATGAAAAATTATTTGCTATCTCCCAACAACCCCAAGGATCTCATTTCATTCCAGTATCAACTCAAAATTCAGAGTTATCTGTTAAAGGAGGTCACTAAGAGGACATGACCACTGGTTGATCTGATAACTGGACCCAGGCAATCAAAGGCTCTGCACTCTCTCCCCTGGCCTTGGAATGTATGCTCTGCCTACCAAGTGGGAGCTGCTTAAAGGACACTGCCTTGAGAGAGAAAGGTGTTGCTGAGAACTTCTGGACTAAAATATGTGACTGAACCAGTAAAGGCTTCTTCTTCCTTTTTTAAATTTTATTTATTTATTTGACAGAGAGAGAGAGCACAAGCAGGGGGAGTGGCAAGCAGAAGGAGAGGGAGAAGCAGGCTCTCCCCTAAGCAGGGAGTCCGATGCGGGGCTCAATCCCAGGACCCGGGGATCAGGGCCTGAACCAAAGGCAGACACTTAACAACTGAGCCACCCAGGCACCCCCAGTAAAGTCTTCTATATAAACTTTAAGATCATGGCCTGCCAGTGTAGAGATCCAATCATCTTGTGATCCCCCAAGACAAGCCTCATACCTAAGTTCCCTTGCAAATTAAACCTGCCATCTACCAATCTGCAGCAACCTGCCTCTTTCTCTAGCCTCTCCTTGCCCTCCGTGTCCAGGGGCCAGTCTGTGAGCCAACCTCATCTCAGTGTAAACATTTCATCAGCTCCAAGTCCAAAATCTCATTATTGAAATTCTCTAAGTTAGGTGAGGATGAGGTTCTAAGATTTAACTCATTAACATAGTTCTTAACCACAGTTCTTCCTCTATTTATGGAACTACCTACTCAACATTCCCAACATAGGATGGTAAGACAGGCCAGGAAGGGGATAAAAATCATAGGCATTGCCATTCAAAGAGGGAGGAGGAGAGGAGATGGAAAGCAAAGCAAAAAAGAGTTACTGTCTGTCCTACTGGGCAAGGTCTCAAGGCCTTAGGAAAAAACTCTCTGTGACTCTTGACTCTGCCCTTTGAACTCTTGGTCATCCTCCCTTTTTTATTATTATTTTTTTAAATTTTAATACTTGTTTCTTTCTTACTCTCTGAACTGTTTTATTTTTCTTTCTCTTTTCCTTACTTTTTCTTGCCCTATAATATTTCCTTAAACTTAACAGGAAATCTTCAAAATCTATAAAAAGAACATTTGTAGTGCTTTAGAGATTTACCTGAGTGAAATTCTGATTTTTTCTGTGTAAGTCATGCAGTCCTTAATTGATAATTTCATGAATTATAGGTGCAATCTCAATGACTATATTTTATTTTATTTTTAATATTTTATTTATTTATTTGACAGAGATCACAAATAGGCAGGGAGGCAGGCAGAGAGAGAGGAGGAAGCAGACTCCCCAAAGAGCAGGGAGCCCAATGTGGGGCTCGATCCCAGGACCCTGGGATCACAACCTGATCCGAAGGCAGAGGCTTTAACCCACTGAGCCACCCAGGTGCCCCTCAATGACTATATTTTAAAGAAAAACTTTAAAATACTGCTCTAAATTCATTTGAAGTAATGGAGGCTCAGTGTAAAAATCACAAAGAAAATAATAATTGTGAACACTTATATCTGTCCTTTTGTGGGGGGAAGGAGCACATAGTTGCACAAAATTTGCACCTGAATAGATCTGTCAGCTTGCTTCCGCCTAGTGTAGAGCTGAGGGTCCAACTTCCATTTTGTACTTTCTCTGATCCCTGTCAGTACCAGACCTTCATACTCCTGCTGACATCAGCTCCAGAATTTTGTGGTCCTTGTGTGGATTTCACTAGTTTTCATAGTGCTAGACAGAACCACATCCACATATATTTTTGAGTTAATTCATCCAAATTAGCTTCCTTTTGAGAAGTTATGTACATACCCTCCATCCCCACCCAACCCCCCGCCACACACACACAAGCTGAAAACCCTAATATTAGGCAGAGACATGAAGACAAGATTGAGAGTTTTGAATGGAAGCTGGAGGAAGCCAACAGAATGGGGAGGGTAGAGAGGCATAATTATTGGTCCTCAAAGGAGGCATCAGAAGTTGGGGAATGGAGACATTGCAGAAGCTAGGAATAACAATTGGGCACACCAGGCAAGTATGTCTGAGGACAAAGGCAGCCTCCCAAAGAGAAGCCACAGGAAAACTGTTTTCAGGGAATGTGGGAGATAATAGGGACTTTGGAGAGGATGAGGTACAAGAGATTTGCTGCTCACCATCTGGGCTGCTTCTGAAGTGCTCAGGGGGGGCATGTCATCTCCACAATTATGTACATTGGCAGTTTGCAGGTGAGGAAACTGAATCCAAGGAAAACGAACCATTACATAGGAAACACAGTGACAGGATCAGCCCCAGGTTGGCTGATGGCTCCCTATGTCCTGCTTTTAGTCAATCAGAGGCCTAATCTTTTCCCCTGCTTGTCCCAACTCCATGCTATTTCCAAGAGAATGCAGAAGATAGGCTTAGGACAGGGCTGCCACCATTGTGAGCTGGGTGGGTCTGGAAAAATGGAGGGTGTGCTATGAGCAGAGGCAGGTGCAGAAGAGCAAGCACTGTGAGGTCACACCTAGGGGGATGGACTGTCCTAATTCCTACTCAACATGAGGAACCAGCATCCCAGAGAGGCAAAATGACAAGCAGGTAGGTCAGTGCCAGAACTGGACCCAGCTAGCAGACTCTAGAACATGTGACCAGAGGCATAGTTCCACACAGCCTCTCTGCAGGCTCCACTCAGCAACAACCTACAAGTGCTGGGAGAGGACAGCACCTTCCCTAGATTTTTCATGCCCAGTCAGGTTTTTCCACATTCTCTTTCCTCCAGTAGTAAGTTCCTCTTGAGCCTTGCCACAAGGTGGCAGCATTAAACTGTTTGAGATTGCCTTAATCAGCTTCTCTCTCCAGACCTAGGACATGGCATCCACCCTCTTAGGTACTCTGATTTTCAGGTAGTTACTCTTTCCACCATTCCTAGCTTTAGTGTACCCATGTCCCTCCAACCTCCCCACCATCTGCAACCATCCCAGATTCTTTAATGGCTCCCCCTGCATCCTTCCCCACAAGTGGAAACTCACTCTCTCTAGGAATTTCCTAGGCACTTTGTGGGGAGTCTTAAAAACATTGTCTTCCTCTGTTCTGTTCTGTGGGTGTGCTGTCCCCCTTTCCCACCCTCCTGTTGCACTACGAGCTTCCTCAAGGCTGAAGCTGCGTTCTTGTGTGTGTGTGTGTGACACAGCCTCATTGTGGAGAGAGGATGTGTGGCAGGGCTATTGCCCCTGAGGCTCTTGATGGTCTTCCCCTCCCAGCCATAGAGGGCAGGGCCAGGAAAAGCCTGATCCACCCACACCCTGAGCACATTTTCCCCTCTCTGTGACCTCTGGATGTCTTCAGTTCATCGCAGGTTCTCATGCCTCAGACAAGACTCTGTGCACAGTGGTACCATCCATTTCCTAAATGAAGGGTACCCCATCCCACCTACATGTTGCCTGCAAAAGGAAAATCCTGATGAATAGTGTGATTCCTCATGGTCAAGCAATAGTACTTCTAAAGAAACATCATATATGTACATACAGAAACTCCTCATCATTGCTCTCCTTGTAATACTATACACGTCCATCTATAGGTAAAGGATAAAGTGTGGTGATATGGTCAGAGATGAAATGCTATAGGGCATTTTCATAGAATGAAAGAGATCTGTGTAGAAAAAAACCCTGGCCTACAATGTATAATATTGAGTAAAAAATGCAATAGCAGAATTAAATCACAGTACAATACCAAGCATGAACATCAATGGAAGCTATATAAGCTTTGGGAACCATATATTGGCAGTGAAAGTTTAAATACATGGACAGGAGGAATATAGACCAAATTCAGAGTGGATGCTGCTCCCTGGATAGGTAGGAAAGGGAAAAGGCTGTGTCACACACACAAGAACAAATAGTGTACAATATTTTATTTATCTACATATGTAATAATAAAATGATATATAAAATGATATATAAAATTATTGGAAGCAAATATGGCAAAACATGAACATTTGTTAATTTTAGATAGTAGGTCCAGGAGAATGTGTTAATTCCTTTCTACATTTTTCAATGTATTTAAAATAGTTCACAATGATAATAAAAGAACAGTGTGGTATGTTAACCTTCAAAATTAAATAAATGGACAAAATAAATCCCAAGTGTGAACCAAATAGTACAGGAAGCAGCAGGGTGTTGTGATGGAGAAGACCTGCATCTACAGAAGACAGGAAGGAGCGGCCTCCAGAGCAGAGGCAGGAGCAAGCTGAAGGGACTGGCCATGGAGGAGCATGCCAGGTAGAGAGGACTTAGTGTGAACAGACTGGGCTGAGAGAGCAATGGGTAGTTGCTACGTAGGGAGGAGTGGCTACAGGGCTTCTTCAACTAGAATAGAACCAGGGTGATTTTCCAGGCTTTAAGGAGGGCTCTTGGGGTCCTTAACTACAAGCAGAGTTAAAGAGGCTTTTCAAAGGTATCCCCTGTATGCTAAAATCCAATAAAATAAACTTATTTAAAGCCTCAGTGAGTGCATGAATAAAAAATGTCTCTGACTACTGAAAGACTGATGGACACCCTAATGTGAGTAGAAGGTGAGTTGTGGGCTGGCCCTGAGGAGCAGGAGGCACTCAGGTTTGCATATGTGCAAAGAAGACCAAACACTATGGTCTTTCCCTCCCACCTATCCCAACCAGACTCCAGGTGCTATCATCCATTTATTCATTATTCCAGGATTTTCCAGGTAGGAGTGCTGAGCCAGCAACACCATCTGAAGGGGGAAAGGGGCATGGAGGTAAATAAGCTCTAGCCCTGCACTCAAGGAGTTCACTGTGGTAGAGAGTCAGGTCAATAACTGAACACAGGAGATGCAGAGAGTAGTACGGGCTATGGGAGCTATCAGGATTTTAATTTCTCTCTCATCAGTATATATTATTTAATTATTTTAAAAATCTGGGTTTAACCAGTGGCAGATGACATTCTAATATTTTTTGATTATGGATTAAAAATCTGCTAATTCTAAAGGAATCAGTATGATGGAGATCTCTAAGGCCTCACGGACAGTTCTTGGAAAGTGGCATATCTACTGATGGAAAAGTCAACTGAAGACCTTTCTTCAGAGGAGCATTTCTCTTCTACCCATGTGGTACATCACAAAGAGACCTCACTCTGCCTCCAGGCCTCCTCCAACCCATTGTCCATCTGGATGTCAGCTCTGTCCTCACAGAAGGTAAATTTTGTCCTGTCGCTCTGAGGTATAAATTGCCTCCCCTCCCCCCTCCCACCCTGCTCCTGCCACAGCCAACATGACCAAAAGGCACTGCTGGGTCCTTCACCCTCCTGGCTCTGCTCAAACTGGATTCCTCACTCTGAACTTCTATCCTACCTCTAAGTCCCTGGCCTTAAGGACAGGCCATTTAAACCTCAGCCTGGCATTTACATGATCCTTTTCTGTGACAGGCACTGAGGGTGTGCTGGTGAGCAGGACCCCTTCCATGGAGCTGATTCTGATAACAATGTTAGACATGACTCATACAAGGAAACACAAAGACAAATTGTGGTAAATAGTATAAAAGAAATAAAAACACTATATGCATATAAAGGAGATAGCTGTGGCCCATTCCAAGGGTCAGTAGACATTTGTCAGAAGAGTCCTTCAAAGTGATAGTTTGCTGATAAGGAAAGAGGGTAGCAAAGTTCCCAGGCAGCAAGGGTCATTTGTTCTCTAAGGAACTGAAAAAAGGCAAGTGAGCTGGACCACAAAGACTGAAGAGCAAGGGAAGGAGGGACTAGGGATGGGCTGTACTCAGTCTCATGTACCAGGACAAAGATCTCAGTCTTTATCTTCAGAGCAATGAGAAACCGGTGGAGAGTTTTATTTAATATAGGAGCAACATGCTGATGAGGTGGCAGTGATCACAATGATGGTGAAAATGGTAAGGAAGAGGAGGAAGATTATGGTGACATGGTGATGATGATGATGGCAAAGATGATGCAGGGATGACAGTGATGAAATAAGGATGAGAGTAATGGGATGGTGACAGTGATGCTGACATGGTGATAATAATGGTGATGATGAAGATATGAAGATTGAAAATGAATAAACAAACAAACAGAAATCAGAACCAAACCTATAAATACAGAGAACAAGCTTATGGCTGTAGAGGGAAGAGGGTGAAGGGATGGATGAATGGGTAAAGGGGAGAGGGAGCTACTGGCTTCAGTTATCAGATAAATAAGTCACGAGGCTGAAAGACACAGCCAGGGAATACAGTCAATGGTGTTATGACAGTGCTATGTGGTGACAGATGGTAGCTACACTTGTGGGCAGCACAGCATGACATATAGACTCATTGAATCACTATGTTGTACAGCTGAAATTAATGTAACACTGTGTGTTAACTGTACTCAAAAACCAAACAATAAATTAAAAAATTAGAACAAATGTGTGTACTGAAATGCTGACGAAAATGATGGTGGTAATGAAGAGTCCAGCACCAGTGCCAGCTAGGAAGGCAGTGGCAGGAAGACTGTCTGGGATGCTGGTGAAGAGAGGATGGAAACAACACATGATTTGGAGTCAGACATACCTATGCTCTACTATTTTCTGGGTGCCTTTGAGAAAATGCCTTGATCTCACATATGTCTCAGTTTCCTTGCCATGTAAAAGATTCCTAAAGGTGAATTGATGTCTATAAAAGTGCCTGACACCCAGGAGGTTCACTTTCAGTTTTCTTTGTTTCTCCTTGATCTACATGCATGCAGCTAGGCATGTGAAGTGGAGGTTCTCTTCACTGCTTCATTCCTGCAGCTTGGTCAGGTGACATGGCCTGTTGCTGAGGGACATTGTATTGCTGCTAAGAGCCCAAGAGCTCCCGTTTAGATCATTCACTCCAACTTGAGAGTCTTGGCTGCTGGCTGCCTGTGGGCACTGCTGTGTGAGGGGGGGGGTTCTGCTCAGGGCTACCACCGCCACTGCCCACTACCCATACCTGTCAGTCTTGCACTTCGCCCTTACCACAGTGAGTAGTTCCTATTCACTACCAAATCTGGGGGACACAGCAGCAGGGCTTTTGCATGTCTTGGGAAAGATAGCTTCTTCCTGGTCCTGAGCCTTCCCACAATGTGATTATACACAAGGCACTTAACCTCTTTGGGCTCCATTTCCCACCTGAAATCTGTCTTGCTGGATCAAGGAACAATGCAGGATTCCTGTATCATCATGTGGCAGTACATATATGCAGTAGATGCCCACAGTGAAGAGGTGTGCAGTCACTGTTAGCTTCTCTCTCTCTCCTTTGGTGGGGGGCAGAGCATAGGGGCCCATCCACTTGGTGGTTTGAATTTGCTGGTCTCAACCTTGTCCATAGTTTCAGTTTATCTCCAGCTTCCTGGAGGGTGCCTTCTGGCTGGTCACTGGATAGGGACTGTCCTAGCATCCCAAGGCTTTAGATATGTCACACATGGTGAAGATTTTATTTCCAAAGTGACTTGTAGATTCATTAACCTGCACTACTCATTTTCCCTATATCAGTACATGGTTTTCTATAACACCCATAATGTGAAGTCTTCAGTTTCTACACTGCTGAGAAAGAAAAGGGAGGAAAAATGTGAGTGCGCATGTAGTCAGAGGGTCCTTAGATGAGGAATGAGGCAGGGTTCTGGTGTGTTACTTGCTAGATCTGGTCCAGGTGGCTTTCATATGAGGCTAGGCCTCTTATGGTTCAATGTCTAAAATTTTTGTTTCTCTCTGATCTTAAGAACATTCTGCCTGTGCTCAGGAAGTCACCAGCTCTGTGGTAGCTTCTTCCCAAGGCTCAGCCTGGTGTTGGGCTGGGGCCTGGAGAGAGACTGCAGAGGGATTGGAGGGATGTGGCACAAGCAGCAGGTCCCTGGGGGCATGGAGCAACTAGTGCACTCTGTCTACAGTGAGGACAAGAGAGGTCTGTGGAGCAGAGATGACCCAAGCCTCTGGAAAGTGTGGAAAGGTAAGGACTTACATGAATTGAGCATTTCTCCAGGCTATACATTGCATTAAGTATGTTACCACTAGATTTTTGCAACATTTCCATGAGGTATGTATGAGCAGCATTCATATTTCACAGATAAGAAAACAAATGTAGAGAGCTTCCCAAAGTCTCAGAGCCAGAATCTCAAGAGCAGAAAGCATGCTCACCTAAACCGGATGGGAGACACTTCTCAAGAGATCAGTGACCATACATTATGGTAACAGCCCGATCCATTTAGTTGTACCCATGAACACGTAGCCAGGACAGCTGGCAGATGTGTATGAATGTAGGAACCCATGTGTGAGCAGAATTTTGCTTTGTTGTTTTATTTTTGTTAAACAGTCATTCCTAAGGCCTGCTTAAGCATAGCAGTTCTACAGAGGAGTAGCACCAACAGAACCCCTGCATGGGAGATCCGCACCCTGGGAAGGTACAGAGCAAACCATCTGTAAGAAAGCCTGCCATTCCTGCCAGGAAGCAGGAGGGATCAGCAGACACCCTACCGCCTGGACACAATGGCCTAGCCAGCCTCTGATCAGCTCATCAGTGAGACCCCTGCATGCTCCAGTTAGCCCCAATGCCTCCCTGAGCCTTGGAGACCTGAGGGTGCCTGTCTCGATACTGTTCTGGCTGTTCCTCACCTCAAGCCCGCTGGCTATGCCACACTTGCTCTGAGCTCCCTGCTGCTGGTAACCATCCTGCAGAGCCAGAGACTTTGGAAAGAGCCCCACTACCTGCTGCTGGCTAACATCCTGCTCTCAGATCTGGCCTACCTTGTCTTCCACATGACCATCTCCTCCAGCAACCTGGGTAGCTGGGCCCTGGGCTGCATTGCTTGTGGTGTTCTCACAGATGCCATCTTCGCTGCCTCTACCAGCACCATCCTGTCCTTCATGGCACCGTGCTGCACACCTACCTGGGAGCTGTTTATCCTCTGCACTATTTCTCCTTCATGTCTTATGAGGCAGCCCAAAAAGTGGTGGCCCTCAACTGGTTGGTAGCCTGTTTCTTCTCCACATGTCTCATTTGGCTTAGCAAGAGCCAGAATGCTAGGTTAGAGTAAGAGGCCTCATGCATCCTTCATGGACACTGAACCAGGCCATGACCCCCGAGTCACTGTCACCGACACCTGAATTTTATGCATTCTCTTTCTATGCACAGCTCTCATCATTTACTGTTCTGGAGGATCTATGCAGAGACCAGGACTTCAGGCATCTGGGTGTAGGGCTATTCCCTGGCCAAGGGTACCATGCTTATCCACACAGTGCTAATCAGCTATATGTTAGCCCAGTTGCGGTGTTTTCCCTGGACATCTTGCTAACCAAATAACACCACATTGATGTCAGAACTCATATGTGGATCATGGCAGCCAACAACAAAGTGCTCATGATGTTTCCTCATGCCATGCTCTCCTATCTGTATACACTCAGTTACTGGCAGCTGCTGGGGACAGTCCAGGGCCACTTCTCATCTAGGAGGCACAGAGATATCTGCAGTATTTCTTAGAGCCACAGACATCACAGTCTAGCAGACTGAGGTTAAAAATTATATGTTGGGTGCCTCAGCATCCAATTATTGACAACTCAAAGAACTATGAAATATACTTGTGCAACAGGACCTTTTTTTCACATTTTATTTTTTTTTTCAGTGTTCCAGCATTCATTGTTTATGCACCACACCCAGTGTTCCATGCAATACTGCCCTCCATAATACCAACTACCAGGCTCACCCAACCCCCCATCCCCCTCCCCTCCAAAACCCTCAGTTTGCAACAGGACTTTTAAGATGACCTCAACTGATGGTTTTCAACATTTCAAAAGTTTTTAAGTAGAGAAAGCTCATTCTCACCGAAGTGAAGATTTTCTACTTGAAAATGAAAACAAAGAAGTGATTTGGCAGAGCTCTGATCAAAATGGGGGTAAGACCCTGATCTGTGCCTTTCCAATGGCTTCCACCATATCTTCTACCACCACTGGTAAACCATTGTTCCTGACAAACACACAGAGGCCAAACCATTACTAAAAGTTTAAACCTGGAGAGTAAGCAAGCAGATATGCTGAAGCTGGGACCATGAGCCTCCATTTTGGCAGCTCCTCAGTATATGGGAGGAAGAAGAACAACCTAAGAACCATCTATAGTGGGGAGTGTCATGAAGACATCTATAAACATGGAACCCCCTTAAGGCACCTGGGTGGATTAGTCAGTTGGGCATCTGCCTTTGGCTCAGGTCGTTGTCCCAGGGTCCTTGGTTGGAGTCGCCACGCAGGGCTCCCTGCTCAATAGGGAATCTGCTTCTCCTTCTCCTCCCTGCTTGTGCTGTCTGTCACAATCTCTGCTTCTTTCTTTCTCTCTCTCTCTCTCTCAAATAAATAAATAAAACCTTTAAAATAAATAAATAAATAAATAAATAAAAATAAAGCCAGAACCCCAAAATATTACAGCCTCCGAGCAAGGATAAATGACAACTAACAGAATAGTAAGGGAACTTCTCTGCCTTGATAGTGGTGCTG
The DNA here is from genome assembly GCF_902655055.1 of Lutra lutra. NCBI lineage: Eukaryota > Metazoa > Chordata > Mammalia > Carnivora > Mustelidae > Lutra > Lutra lutra. The sequence goes on along the minus strand of NC_062280.1, from coordinate 116,169,917 downwards.
AGCAAAAGAGGAAGAAAATGCCTTTGAAGCCACCCTTCAAACAGGATTAGAACTAGTTTTTAAACTATATTTTGTGGTTAATAAACTTCATTCTGTGGTTGGTGTGACTCTTTAGGAGGATTAGAATTTTGGCTCAGGCTTCAAAGAATTTCATAGTAAAAGAACCTCAAAGAAAATGAGAAAATTTCAAAAGAAAATTCATAAAACCACACAAAAGAATAAGGTACCATAAATGAGAGTGAGAAGAGACAACAAGAGAACAGTAGTATACTCCATCCAGTTCCTTAAACTGTCAGACACTTGGCTAATACAAAAATGTTCAATACGTTTTAAGACATGAAAAATGACACAGAAATATGAATGAGGAACAACACATTTTTAAATTAATGAAGCAAATTAGGAAAAGAATTAAAGAAAACTTCTAGAAATAAAAAGATGTGTAATAATTAAAATAATAAAAGATGGGTTATATTTAACATGGATTAAAAAGTATATTAGAGGGACACCTGTGTGGCTCAGTCAGTTAAGCATCTGCTTTTGGCAGATGGGATTGAGCCCCACATTGGGCTTCCTGCTCAATGGGAGCCTGCTTCTCCCTCTTTTCCCCACTTGTGCTCTTTCCTGCTATCTCTATCACTATCTGTCTTTCTCTCAAATAAATAAAATCTTTTTCAAAAAAGTATTTGAGACACAACTGAAGAGGGATTTTGTAAACTAGAAGGTGGGTTTAAATAAATTACCTAAAATTCAGCCTAGAAGGACAAGGAGGTGAAAAATATAAGTGAAATTAGAGATTTTGAATTTAGAAAAGACTGACATCTAATTTGAGAATACAAAAGAGACAATGTGGAGAGGGAAATACTTAAAGAGATAACAGCTGATAAATTTTCAGATTTATTGAAAGATCTCAAACCTTAGATTCAAGAACTCTAACCCGTTACAAGTAAGATGAATGACAAATAATCCACTGCAAGTGAATGTGAAACTGCTGGAAACTGAATACAAAGACAAGTTATTTAAAGCAGTCAAAGAGACAGAAGAATAACAATTTAACTGAAAGCTGACTTCTTAAAAAAAAAAAAAGGCACAAGTCTAATGTAACTGAAATAATATTGTAAACGTGATGAGAAAAAATAACTGTTGACCTGGAATTCTACCTAGGGGAAAACAGTCTTTTCAGAAAACAAAATAAAAACCGTTATAGAACACAAAACTGAAAACACAATAGTCCTAACAATACACATTAAAGAAATTTTAAGATTTTTTTTTAAGATTTTTTTTTTTAATTTTATTTATTTGACAGATCACAAGTAGGCAGAGAGGCTGGTAGAGAGAGACAGGAGGAGGAGGCAGTCTCCCCGCCGAGCAGAGAGCCCGACGCGGGACTCCATCCCAGGACCCCGACCACGACCCGAGCGGAAGGCAGCGGCCTTAACCACTGAGCCACCCAGGCGCCCCCCCCATTAAAGAAATTTTAAAGGATATATGTCTGGCAGAAGGATAGTTATTCCAGATGGAAGATTTGAAGTGCATGAAAAAAATGGCAAGAAATAATTATTGAAAACTTTGTGCATAGGAGCAGAGTTAATATGGCAGAATATAGAGGATCCTGACTTTGCTTCAAATACAGCTAGATCAGCATTCAACTATTTTGAATCCTAGGAAGAGGATCTGAGGATTAAGGAAACAATCTGCATAGTTGGAGGGAGAAAAAGTGATAGATGTGAGATTCCAATCCATGGATTGTGGGAGAGGAAAGCAGAGGGGCACAAAGGGGATGGAACTCTTTTCATGGAGCAAAGTCAGGGAAAGGAAGAAAGTGGGAGAGAGCCCAGTAGTTAGGGACAGCACAATTAGCCACAGTAAAGGGTTACCCTGGGTTGCCTAAGGAGAAATAACTCCCCTTCCCAGAGGGCATTTAGAAGAGTGTGTTTAGCCTCACCAAGGACAAAAGGCCAGCTGGGAGCCATTGAGTGGTGCTTAAGAGCAGGGTCACACATGTGTGGCTTCAAACCTCTGTGGCAGAAAACCTCTGAACAACTTCTCAGTGTAAGCAGCAATAGACTTAAACCTCTGTGTGCATTGTTGGCTAACTGAACATAATAATAAAAAATTAAAATAAAAAAATAAGAAAGAAAATTTAAAAATAAAACAAAAAAACCTCTGTATGCAGGATGAGCAGCTGCTTTTCTGTGACAGAACTGAGCAGAAAACAGAGGAGCAAATTACAGATAACCTGGCTGTTACTTTTTGCTGTCTGCTGTAATAGATTCAAGCCTCTGCAATGGCTTTCCTGGAGCAGAACGAGTAGGGGATTGAGTCCGTTGCAGACTGTCAATAATCTGGTTCTAGCTTTTTGCTGAGTATTACAATAACTTCTAGATTCGGAGTGTGCACTGCGTGATTGATTTTTTGGTGTGGGATGGTGCTGGGCATGCCTCCAGCCTCTCTTCTGGGGGATGGGAATGGGTCTGCACCTTGCCAGGCCCTTTAAAACTTGGGAGTTTTGAATCTCAGCCACTAACTAGAGATAAAATACAGGAGATCTGTGGCTCTGGGCTTGCTGATGGCCTGGGCACAAGGTAAAGGGCAGGGAACTGAGAAAAGCATGGGACACCGGAGACTGTTTGCTTTCCGAAAAGGACCTCTAGAACAACCGGTGGCTCGGTGGCTCGGAGGTCCACATCCCAGGAACAAGAGGGAGAGATGATGTCATATTCTTTCTCCTGCTCCACCACCCGCCTTCCACCCACCAACACAATTAGACTTCAGAGAGAAACACAGCGCCTCCAGTGGAGGCTGGAGTTCCCTACACTACACCCCCCAGCCCCGCCCCCTGAGCCTGGCCGGGGCAACTTCACACAGGCAAGTCAGCTTGTAAACCAGACCATCAGGCCTCTTCCTCAGAAGAGGAACACAGGCCCCCGCATCTACCAAGTCTATTAATAAAAGAAAGCTCCAAAACATCAGCTTCCGGTGGAAATACGACCAGGCTTTCTTCTTTTTGTTGTTGTTGTTGTTGTTGTTGTTGTTGTTTTTTCCTCTTCTTAATTTAAAAATATATATATTTTTTATTTTTATTCTTTATCCTTTAATTTATATATATTTTCTTCCTTTTCTCTTTCTCTTTTTTTTTTGTATCAAGCTTATAATCTTCTGTTCATTGGTTGGTTCATTTATTTCTCTTATTTTTCAGATCAAGCTTATTTTTTATTTTCCTCTTTTCTTCTTTCCTCACTCTTTTTTCCTTTCTTCTTCCTTTTTTTAAAGAATCAGGCTTCTAGTTTATTGTTTCTCTATTTGTTTCCATTTTTATTCCATTTCTTTTCTCTTTTCTTGGATCAAGCTTTTTGATTTTTGTTTTTTGCCTTTCTTCTTATTATATTTCTTTTATTTTCTTCTTGTCAAACAAATTAAAGCACATTTACATGAAGGTCCAAACACTTTCCACTACAAGCAGGGAGGAACTCTATGGAGGAAGGACCATTGGGAAAAAGCAGATAACACAAAAAGCAAGACTGTACACAGTACACATCAGAAACACTTCCTGAAGTTTTTGTTGTCATTATTGTTATTGTTGCTGTTTTTGCTGGGGTTTTTTTCTTTTTCTCCCCCCCCCTTTTCATTAAGGGCACAATGACTAGATAGAAAAATTCAGCCCAAAAGAAAGAATAGGAGATAATTCTCACTATCAGGGATTTAAGCAAAATGGATAAAAGTAAAATGTCTGAACTAGAATTTTAAAAAATTATTATAAAGATGCTAGCTGGGCTTGAAAAAAGCATAGAGGACACTACAGAATGACTTACTGTAGAAATAAAAGAATAAAATTTAACCAGTCCAAACATAAAGGTGTTATTACTGAGATGCAGTAACAAATAGGAACTTTAACAGAGAAGAAAAGTGAGGCAAAAGAGAGGGTCAGTGATATAGAAGACAAAATGATGGAAAATAAGGAAGCTGAAAAAAAATAGAGAAAGACAACTACTGGATCATGAAGGGAGACTTCAAGATTTCAGCAATTCCATAAAGCAAAATAATATCTGGATGATGGGGTCCTAGAGATAAAAAGCAGGAGAGAGGGACAGAAGTTTTATTTGAACAAATTATAGTGAGAATTTCCCTAATCTGGGGAAGGAAACAAGAATTCAAGTCAAGCAGGCACAGAAAACTCCCTTAAAATCAATAAAAATAGGTCAACACCCTGACATATAATAGTGGAACTGGGAAATTTCAAAGATAAAGAGAAAATCCTGAAAGCATCTGGGGACTACAAGGATAGAAATGTAAGGCTGGAAATAGACCTGCCGACAGAGACCTGGCAGGACAGAAGGGAGAGGTATCATATATTCAGTGTGCTAAATGGGAAAAATATGCAATCGAGAATACCTTATCCAGCAGGGCTGTCATTCAGAATAAAAGGGGTTATAAAGACTTTCTAGGACAAATAAAAACTAAAAGAAATTGTGAATACTAAAAGAGCCCTGCAAGAAATATTAAAGGGAATCCACTGAATGAAGAGAAAGCCCAAAAGTAAAAAAGACCAGAAAGGAACAGAGAAATCTAGAGAAACAGGGACTTTAGAGGTAATACAATGGCACTAAATTCATATCTTTCAATAACTACTCTGAGTGTAAATAGAATAAACCCTCCAATCAAAAGACACATGGTATCAGATTGAATTAAAAAAAAAAAGACCCATCAATATGTTGTCTACAAGATACTCATTTTATACCCATAGACACTCCAGATTGAAATAAAAGGGTAGATAATTACTTATGGCAATGGACATCAAAAGAAAGCTGGAGTAGCCATCCTTATATCAGACAAACTAGATTTTAAATCAAAGACTGTAATAAGAGATGAAGAAGGACACTATGTCATAATAAAACTGTCTATCTAACAAGAAGATCCAACAATTGTTAATATTCATGCCCCTAGCTTTGGAGCAGTCAATTATATAAATCAATTCATAACAACATTAAAGAAACACTAATAATAATACGATAATACTAGGGGACTTTACCATCCCTCTCACAGCAATGACAGATCATGTAAGCAGAAGATCAACAAGAAAACAAGGGCTTTGAAGAAACACTGGACCAGCTGGACTTCAGAAATATTCAGACAATTTCATCCCAAAGCAACAGAATACATATTCTTCTTGAGTACACATGGAACATTCTCCAGAAGAGATCACATTACATTTCAGACCACAATGCTTTAAAACTTGAATTGAACCACAAAAGAAAATTTGGAGGGGACACAAATACATGGAAGTTAAAGAACATCCTACTAAATTGTAAATAGGTCAACAGAAAATTAAAGAAGAGTTTTTAAAATACGTGGAAGCATATGAAAATGAAAACATGACAGTTCACAACCTTTGGGATACAGCAAAGGTGACTCTAAAAGGGAAGTATATAGCAATACACGCATTTCTTGAAAACAAGAAAAGTTCTCAAATACACATTCTGTCCTTACACGTAAAGGAATTGAGAAAAGAACAGCAAATAAAATCTAAATCTAGCAAGAGAAGAGAAATAATAAAGATTAGAGCAGAAATGAATGATATAGAAATTAAAACAAACAAACAGTAGAACCAATCAATGAAGCTAGGTGCCCATTCTAGAAAAACTAGTGAGACTGACAACCCCCTAGCCAGAATTATCAAAAAGAAAAGAGAAAGTATCAAAATAAATAAAATCATAAATGAAAGAGGAGAGATCACAATCAACAACAAAGAAATATAAAGAATTTTAAGAGTATTATGAGCAATTAAATGTCAAGAAATTAGACAATCTGGAAGAAATGGATGCATTCCTAGAAAGCTATAGACTATGAAAACTGAAACAGTTTTGTTTCATAACCAGCAAACAGATTGAACCAGTAATCAAAAATCTCCCAACAAACAAGACTGCATAGGCAGCTGCCCTCTCATCAGAATTCCACCAAACATTTAAAGAAGAATTAATAATTATTCTTCTGAAGCTGTTGCAAAAAAAAAAAATAGAAATGGCAGGAGAACTTTGAAACTCATTCTATGAGGCCAGCATTACCTTGATCCCAAAACTAGACAAAGACTCCACCAAAAAGGAGAATAGTTCCAAAAGATTAATATCTCTGATGAACATGGATGCAAAAATTCTCACCAAAATACTAGCCAATAGGATCCAACAGCGCATTAAAAGGATTATTCACTATGACCAACTGGGATTTATTCCTAGGCTGCAAGTGTGATTCAACATCCGCAAATCAATCAGTGTGATACAAACATTAATAAAAGAAAGAATAAGAACCATATGATACTCTCAACAGATGCAGAAAAAGAATTTGACGAAGTACGACATCCTTTTTTGATCAAAACTCTTTACAGTGTAGGGATAGAGGGTACATACCTCTAATATCATAAAAGCCTTCTATACAAATCCCACAGCAAATATTTTTCTCAATGGGGAAAAACTGAGAGCTTTTTCCCTAAAGTTAGGAACACAGCAGGGATGTCCACTATCATCACTGCTATTCAACAGTTCTAGATGTCCCTCAGCAATCAGACAACAAAAAGAAATAAAATGCTTCTGAATCAGCAAAGAAGTCAAAGCCTCACTCTTTGCAGATGATATGATACTTTATGTGGAAAACCCAAAGGACTCCACCCAAAAACTGCTAGAATTCATAGAAGGAATTCAGTAAAGTGTCAGGATATAAAATCAGTGCACAGAAATCAGTTGCATTTCTATACACCATAAGCAAAACAGAAGAAAGAAAAATGAAAGAGTTGGTCCCATTTACAGTTGCACGCAAAACCATGAGATACCGCAGAATAAATCTAACCAAAGAAGTAAAGAATCTGTATTCAGAAAACTATAGAATACCCATGAAAGAAATTGAGGAAGACACAAAGAAATAGAAAAATATTCCATCCTCATGGATTGGAAGAATAAATGTTGTGAAAATGTCTATAATACCCAGGGCAATCTACATATTTAATGCAATCTCTACCAAAATACCATCAACTTTTTTCAAGGAAATGGAACAAATAATCCTAAAATTTATATGGAGCTAGAAAAGACCACAAATAGCCAGAGGAATGTTGAAAAAGAAAACCAAAGCTGGCGGCATCACAATTCCAGACTTCAAGCTCTATTACAAAACTGTAATCATTAAGACAGTATGGTACTGGTAAAAAAAAAACAGATACATAGATCAATGGAATAGAATAGAGAGCCCAGAAATGGACCCTCAACTTCATGGTCAACTAATCTTTGACAAAGCAGGAAAGAATGTCCAATGGAAAAAGGACTGTCTCTTCAACAAATAATGTTGGGAAAATTGGACAGCCAAATGCAGAAGCATGAAACTAGACCATTTCCTCACACCACAACAAAAATAGACTCAAAATGGATGAAAGACATCAATGTGAGACAGGAATCCTTCAAAATCCTTGAGGAGAACACAGACAGCAACCTCTTTGACTTTAGCCACAGCAACTTCTTCCTAGAAACATCACCAAAGGCAAGAAAAGCAAGGGCAAACTATTGGGATGAACTATTGGGATGTCATCAAGATAAAAAGCTTTTTCACAGCAAAGGGAACAGTCAGCAAAATGAAAAGACAACCAACAGAATGGGATAAGATATTCGCAAATGACATATCATATAAAGGGCTAGTATCTAAAATCTATAAAGAACTTATCAAACTCAAGACCCAAGAACAAATAATCCAATCAAGAAATGGACAGAGGACATAAACAGACATTTCTGCAAAGAAGACATCCAGATGACCAAAAGACACATGAAAAAGTGCTCCATGTCACAGAAATACAAATCAAAACCACAGTGAGATATCACCTCACGCCAGTCAGAATGGCTAAAATTAACAAGTCTGGAAATGACAGGTGTTGGCAAGGATGCAGAGAAAGCGGAACCCTTCTTAACAATGTTGGTGGGAATGCAAGTTGGTGCAGCCACTCTGGAAAACAGCATGGAGGATCCTCTAAAAGTTGAAAATTGAGCTACCCTATGACCCAGCAATTGCACTACTGGGTATTTACCCCAAAGATACAAATGTAGTGATCCGAAGGGGCATGTGCACCCCAGTGTTTATGGCAGCAATGTCTACTATAGCCAAACTATGGAAAGAGCCTAGATGTACATCCACAGATGAGTGGATAAGAAAAATGTAGTATATATATATATATATATATATATATATATATATATATATATGGAACATTACTCGGCCATCAGAAAAGCCCCAGAAATTTTGCCATTTGCAATGACGTGCATGGAAGTAGAGGCTATTATCTAGCCTCTAGGCTATTAACTAGAGGCTAAGCAAAATAAGTCAATTAGAGAAATACAATTATCATATGATCTCACTGATACAAGAAATTCGAGAAACAAAACAGAAGATCATAGGGAAAGGGAGGGAAAAATGAAACAAGATGAAACCAGAGAGGGAGACAAACCGTAAAAGACTCTTAATCTCAGGAAACAAACTGAGGGCTGCTGGAGGAGAGGGGGTAGAAGGGATAGGTGGCTGGGTGATGGACATTAGGGAGGGTATGTGCTATGGTGAGTGTTGTGAGTTGTGTAAGACTGATGAATCACAGACCTGTACCCCTGAAAGAAATAATACATTATACTTTAATTAAAAAAAAAAAAAGACACAAAAGCCTTCAGAACACCAGGTGTCTCAGTTGGTAAAGTGTGTTACTCTTGATTTTGGCTTGGGTCATGATCTCAGGGTCATGAGATCAAGCTCCGTATCAAGCTCCATGCTCAGCTCAGAGTCTGCTGAAGATTCTCTACCTCTTTCTTCCTCTGCCCCACCCCCTCTAAAATAAAGAAATCTTTTAAAAATTAATTAATTAATTAATTAATTTTTAAAAAGTTGCAAAAGCCTTAGAGTGATATTATCCCCTATCTCCCTCCCCAAACCCTGTGTCCTTGGCCTCCATCCAGACACAAGGCCATGTGCATATTTGCCCAGATTTCACTCCACAGTGACACACAGCACTCTCTCCTCATCTCACATTTTTCATTTTGGAAATCAAAGCACATGAGCAGTTAGAGAGCTTCCTTGTACTTTTAGTTATATTCTCTACCTGAATATATCAGAATATAATTAATTGGTGCCCTATTGGTAAACAGCGAGTTGTTCAAGGATATTGCAACTGCTAACAGTATTAGAGTGCACATCCTGGGACGAATGTCACTCCCCTGGCTGATTGTATGGCTGTAAGATAATTTATGTGCACTTCCAACCTTGACAGTTATAACCAGAGTGCCTTACATAGATACTGGATCAATTCTATACTCCCTTCACCAATGTATGAAAATTCCCATCACTCCACAAGCTTGCCAACAGGGACTATGCTCCTTGTTCATCTAGTAGTTGGAAATGGTAGCTCATTGGAATTTAAACTGTATTTCTCTTATTAGAAGGGAGGAGTGAGGTTGAACTTTTATTGTTGTTGGTGGTTTAAGAACTACTTGCTTTGCTTTCCTGCAAAGCTTTTTTCTGTGTCCTCATGGCCTCTGCCACTTTTCTTTGGGTTATTGTAGGAACCCTTCTAGTAAGGACATGAATACTTTTATGTAAATATCTACCTTAGTTGGTGTTTGCCTCTTGACATTGTTTATTTCTAGTTTTCAATATAGAACATTTTAAACTGTCTTATATTTGGATCTATCACTTATCATTTATGGTTTTGTGGTATTCATGCTTAGAAAAGCTTTCCTTAAAATAAGTTTACCAAAAAAAATTATCTCTCAAGTTTTTTCTAGTTATCTTTATGGTTTTATATTTTATTTTTAAAGTTTCAGCTTATCCAAAGCTTACTTTAGTAGGAGGCAGATAAATTCTTTCCCCCAGACATCTGTACAGTTGTGCCAACTCATTTCTTAGAGTCCTATTTTTCTCACTGATTTGCATGGCTCTCCTCATCCCATATCAGCTTCCCATTTAAACCAAATTCTGTCTCTGGAATCCAGCTAAAATAAGAAACATCTCTTCTGACTGGCTCTACCACCAAACTTGGCACAAATACAACCCAGAGGCTTCTGGGTAAACAATAAAGAGTGATTTACTTTACTCTAGGAGGTAAAACCATGCTTCACACTTGGCTAGGACTGCATTCTCTCTAGGACCTGTCAGGGTTCAGAAGGCGGGCAGATGATTTGTCAGAAACGTATGGGTGCTACTGACTTCACCCACCTGACAAACACCTCGAAGGCCGGCGGCTGGAACTCGACATGCTCTGTAGTGGAAAGGGCAGAGTTCAGCCCCTGTCTACCATAATAACCACTGTGTTCCAGGTCTGGCAGGATAAGCTGGCCTCTGTGACTCCTCCCTCAGCTGGACCCTATGACCCTAGCAAATAAAGTTGAAACTTTAAACTTTAAATTTTAACTTTAAAGTTTAAACTGGCCAACCACAGCAGCCTGACTGTTTCATCCCAAAGAGGCTTGGCCTTGCCAGTCACAGCTGGAATATCTGCTGAGTGTTGATATGTGCTCAGCCCTGTGTCAGCTCCTTATACATCTTATGCCAGTTGATCACCTGCCTGAGACTTGTTCATGCTGTTTCTTACTCTGGAGTTTTACAAACAATAGGACTCAGTGGCAGGTAGGGGAAAGGGTGGATGGCAGGACCGATGCAGTAAAAGTCAGGGGGCCACCAACTTACCCAGGCACTCCCTGCAACTCTGCTTCAGCATGATACCAGAAGCCCAAACAGCATTACTCCTGAGAGACCATGCTGTCTTCCCTCCCTAGCATTCTCTTCTACAGTCCCCTCCACTTGTCCCTTCCCTTCCCTCCTGGCCAGCTTCTGCTCATTCTCTAACTTAGTGAAAGCGTAAAGCAGTCCTGACCCTTCAGACTATCTTCCTTTATGCCCCTGCAACCCAGGTGGCTCTCTCTATTCCAGTTCCAGTTACTTTGTATCATCATCAGCTGATGGTGATGAAGGTGGTGCCTTGCTGTGACCACCACTGTCACCACCACTGGGTGTGCACAGTGGCTCCATGTACTCAACAGACTGCAGTGAGGGAGTGCTCATGTGATCAGATGGGCATTATGGAATATTATGGAAACATCACATCCTAGGTATATCTCAAATCAGAGAATAAATGAGTTAATCCCATATGAAGGAAACACAGGGCCTGTCAATAGGTTGTAGAAGGAGCAGTAACCATTCTCAGTTCCAGGAAACTGCCCCACATGGGTCACCCTCCTCTCAGCTTCACATTGGCCTCACTATTCCAAAGCTTATGACAATCCTGTAGGTTTTTCAAAGTGTCAGCATGACAGGTAATACGAGCTATTGAAGAATGATACAAGTTTTAATAGTTTAAAGAATGACAAGAGCACATAGATGTGATCTTCTCACTTCTGCAGACACCTTAGATTGTTATTCAGAACAATAGCCAGTGTCTTTGACAGAAGACCACAGACTAGAGCCTTTGCAAGTTCTCCACGGTTCAACTTTCATTACGGCCCCCATCTCCAAACTTGCCACTTTTCTCACAGTGAGCAGCAACTCACTGTGGGCTTAACTTGGGCAGGCCACAGGCTCTGGGTGGGAGGGAGATGGCATTTTCCTTAAAACTGGGTTTAGAGGGGCCCCAGTGGCAGAGAACAGCATGGGCTTTGAGGCAGACAGAGACAAGACCAGGGTGTGAAACAAAGGGAGACATTTGTGTTAACAGAGTTAGAAATCAAATTTTTCATTGTAAGAGAAAAAAGATGTAAATATAAAGTAAAAAAAAAAAAAAAACCTGCAATGTGAAAATGGAATTTAAAATATTAATACAGGGGCACATGGGTGGCTCAGTTGGTTAGGCATCAGACTCCTGGTTTTGGCTCAGGTCATGATCTCATTGTCATGGGATCAAGCCCAATGTCAGGCTCCACATTCAGCACAGAGCCTTCTTGAGATTCTCTCCCTCCCTCCCCCTCTGCTCCTCCCCCCATTCATGTTTGCTCTCTCTTTCTCTCAAATAAATAAATAAGTAAATAAAATATTTAAAAAAATAATATATTAATACAAACTCTGATTTCAAAAATAAGTTTCCTGGGATGCCTGGGGTGGCTCAGTCGCTTAGGCATCTGCCTTCAGCTCAGGTCATGATCCCGGTGTCCTGGGATCAAGTCCCGCATCAGGCTCCCTGCTTAGCAGGAAGCCTGCTTCTCCCTCTGCATGCCCCTCCCCCCCACCCCTGCTCCCCTCCCCCAGCCCCACTTACTCAGTCTCTCCCTCTCTCTCTCTCTGACAAATAAATAATATCTTTAAAAAAATGATGTTTCCTACCTCTACCCACTGAAAGGGCTCAGAAACTGATATTTCAGCAGGAATGATCACAGCCAGAGGGCAGTTTTGATTTCCAAATAGCCCCTCACCGAGTGAAACCAGGGATCCTTGGAGAAATTACTGGCTTTGGTACTGAGCCAGAGAAAGGACAGGTGATACTGGCATGCTTTTCTTGCCAAAAAGAAGGAAATGCTTCAGTCAAAAGAACTCAGAAGGCACCTTGAAGAGGCTTTTGCTAGATAAATTTAGGGTAATGTGAATATCAAGAAGAATAATGATTACAAAGCAAACAATAATTAAAATTATAATTAACAATATAAATATTATAATATTATAAAATTATATATATAATCTTACTTATATATAATTATTATATATTATAAATTATATTATTATATATAAATTATATTATATAAATTATATTATTATAAAAATTAAAATATTAAAATATTATAAATTATAATTTTATAATATTGTAATTAAAAATTATAATAATGTAATATAATAATTATAATATATTATATATTAATCATAATTTAATTATAATTTATTTAATTATATAGATTTATTTAAATATATAAATTATATAAATTTAATCATATAAGTTATATTGTATAAATATAATTATATATAACATATATATAAAATATAACATATATAACATATGTGTTATATATATGTTATATAATTACATTTATACAATATAATTTATATGATTAAATTTATATAATTTATGTTATATATATGTTATATATGTTATATCATATATAATTATATATTATTATATTATATAATATATAATATATCAAATATCATGATTATAATTATAATCAATTATTAATTATTATATTATAATTATGATATATTATTATAATATTATATAATGGGGGAATGAGAGAGAAACATGTAGATGTGAATTGTCAAATACTCAGGCAAAAATAATTATTGTTAGTCAAAGTGACAAATGTTAACAATTTTTGAAGCCAGGTTGTAGGTACATTTATATACACTTGAGAATGTTAATTCTAGGAAGTTGGAGGGAAATGAAAGAAGTGCCCAGTTGCTCCCAATGTGCAGCTGCATCCTGTACATGAAGAAGCAAAGAGAAGGTGTGCTTCCACCACTGAGTGGAAGGGATTTTCCTTAGGCAAGTGTGAGAGTATGTGAGTGTGTGAGTCCATGTGTGTGAGAATGTGAGAGTTTAAGAGTATATTAAGGGGCTTTCTTACACCACATACAAATTATACCACATACAAAAATAAACTCAAAGTGAATGAAAGACCTCAATGTGAGACAGGAATTCATCAAAACCTAGAGGAGAACATAAGTAGCAACATCTTTGACTTTGGCCTCAGCAACTTCTTACAGACACATCTCCAAAGGCAAAGGAAACAAAAGCAAAAATGAACTGTTGGGACTTCTTCAAGATAAAAAGCTTCTGCACAGCAAAGGAAACTCTTGACAAAGCTAAAAGAGCTAAAAGATAATTGATAGAATGGGAGGAGATAGTTGCAATGTCTTATCAGATAAAGGGCTAGTATCCAAAATCTGTAACTTACCAAGCTCAACACCCAGAGAACAACAAATCTCCTCAAGAAATAGGTGGAAGAGGGGCGCCTGGGTGGCTCAGTGGGTTAGGCCGCTGCCTTCGGCTCAGGTCATGGTCTCAGGGTCCTGGGATCGAGCCCCGCGTCGGGCTCTCTGCTCGGCGGGGAGCCTGCTTCCTCCTCTCTCTCTGCCTGCCTCTCTGCCTGCTTGTGATCTCTCTCTGTCAAATAAATAAATAAAATCTTAAAAAAAAAAAAAAAGAAATAGGTCGAAGACATGAACAGACATTTCTCCAAAGAAGACATACAAATAAATGGCTGACAGACACATGAAAAAATGCTCTACATCACTTGGCATCAGGGAAATACAAATGAAAACCACAATAAGATACCACCTTACACCAGTCAGAATGGCTAAAATGTAACAAGTCAGGAAACAACAGATATCGGTGAGTATGCAGGAAAAGGGAAACACTTTTACACTGTTGGTGGGAATGCAAACTGGTACAGTCACTCTTGAAAACAATATTGAGGTTTCTCCAAATGTTAAAAATATGACCTGACAATTGTACTACTAAGTATTTATCCAAGGGATACAAACATAGTGATTCAAAGAGGCACATATACAAGTGTTTATAACAGCAATATCCACAATAGCCAAACTAGGGGAAAAGTCCAGATGTCCATCGACAGGTGAATGAATGGGTAAGGAAAATGTATATACATACATGTATATGTATATATATATGAATATATATGTATGTGTATATATATATACACACATGTATATGTATATATATATGAATATATATATATGTATATATATATATATACACACATTCCAGGAATATCAGAAATTGATATTCCAGCAGGAATGATCACACCCAGAGTGTAGTTTTGATTTCATCATATATATTCCAAATATATATATAAATTTATATATATAAAGTTTTGATTTCATCATATATATATCATATATATTATCATATATATCCATATATATGATATATCAAATATATTCCATATATATGCAATGATTTGGATGGAATTAGAGGGTATTATTCTAAGCAAAATAAGTCAGTCAGAGAAAGACAAATATATGATTTCACTCATATGTGGAATTTAAGAAACAAAACTGATGAACATAGGGGAAGGCAAGGAGAAATAAAATAATATGAAAATAGAGAGGGAGAAAAACCATAAAAGACACTTAATTCTAGGAAACAAACTGAGAGTTGCTGAGGGGTGGTGGGTGGGGCGGGGCGGTAATTGGGTGATGGAGATTAAGAAGGGCACTGGATGTAATAAGCAGTGGGTGTTATAAGCAACTGATGAATCACTAAAATCACTTCTAAATTAAAATCACTATTATGATTTTAATAAATCGTAATAATAAATGTGAAACAAAGCTGTTTTATGGTTCTAAAAATTCACAAGATTGTTTACCAAGAAATCTGAATAACAATACCTTTTAAAAAAGGACTTGAACAAAGGCATGAGTGAATCACAGAAGGGAACAAGAGGAACCATGATGGACTGGTATGTGGTAAATACAAATAAATATTGACTGTCTAAAACAGAAAGAATAAAAATATCTTTTAAATATACATAGTGATAAGACTATTGTAACCACATTGAATGAAAAAATACCTCAGTTAAAAGAAATATATTATCAGACCAGTAAAAAAATAAATAGATCCTAAGTATATGTTTACAAAAATACACATTAAATGTAGGGATAACAAAACTGAGCCAATAGAGCTCAATTAAGGAAACCAAGGTTTCTGCCCTGGAGATGAAGATCTGATTCATTCCACACCTGGCAAACCACTAGACCCACTAAGTGCTATTGAAGGAAATCCAGAACACGTGGTAGAGAGGGGGAAGTGATTAACATTGTTTACCATCTTGGGAGAGGCTGCAATAGTAAAGATTCTAATTTTTGTTTGTTTCATGTTTTAATTAACACTCATTTTAATTTTCTTCAGAGACTAGAAATTTCCACTGCCTTGAAGAGGGCTTCTGTGGCTTACTGGTTTGTATCTTCACATTGTGTTCCCACCACAAAGCAAAAATGAACTGCAGGAGACAACCGGAAAGAATGAGAGTACAGTTGATCTGCATGAGCTGCTCACCCTCCAAAACTTTTCCCACTTGTTTCCCCAGCCATTGGGCTGATTTATGTTAAGCAGGTTTATGAGAGACTGTGGGATCCACTGGCACCTGTGCATATGCAGTGGGAAATATGGTTGTGTTAATGTTCTTTCTGTGGGATGAATGTATCTCTAGTCAACACTTCTTCTTTGAGATAGTTTTTCATAGATCTTTTAGAAAATGAGAATATTTTTCCTTTCCTTTTCCTAATGTCCTCCATGTTATTTCTTATGACATTAGGAGAAGGAAAGGAAAGGTGAATTGGGGCAAATCTGAGGGGAAGATGAACCATGAGAGACTGTGGACTCTGAGAAACAAACTGAGGGTTTTGGAGGGGACAAGGGTATGGGGGGTTAGGTGAGTCTGGTTGTAGGATCTTAGGAGGGCATGTATTGCATGGAGTGCTGGCTGTGGTGTATAAACAGTGAAACTTGGAACACTAAAAAAATAAAATAAAATTTTAAAAAAGTGATGACATGAGCTTAAAATGACCACATGCATTCTATACCAAGTAGTGAACAACTCAGTGGGAGACAAATTCATTTGAATCCTCCTTTTCTAACTCATTTCCTTTACCCCTTGTTCCTGCTTTCTTGAGATGGCTGTTTTTAAAACACGTAATGTGATTTTTTTTTTCTAGGTCTCTGCTTTCTGAAGAACCCCATATTAGTCACAGATAAAAGAGAAAAATCTAGACCATTGTCTAGGAAGTTCCAAATACCTAAATGTTTGACTTCATGAAAAAAATATCTGAGGAGGGACTAAACTCAGTAATTGCATGCAGTGATTAAAACTGCACGCAATTTTATGCACCTCCAAAAATAGTAATACAATATATGTTAATTAAATTGAATTAAAATTAATTAATTAATTAAATGCAAAAAACCCTAAAAAACTATTTCCTCTAATTAATTATCTGACAGAAGATGAGACTCTAGGAAAGAGGACCCAAGGAAAGAAGTCCTGTTGTACATCACCAGCTACACCACCAGTTTCCATCCTGCCCCAGTGTGCCTTTGCTCATGCTACCTGCCTGCCCATAGTGCTCTGCTCTCCCCACCCTAGCCTCCCCAGCCCTTCCTATACTTCCTCCAGGAGATTCTCCAACCACTAAATCTCCTGGTGCCCACAAGGTAAGCAACAAATAGCTTCTTGGTGATTAATCTTGTCTGCAAAACGAGACTGAGTACCTTAGAAGGGACACTGTGCCCTAGACTGGGAGCAGCTTCAGCATAATGATCACACTGACTCATAAACTGCATCCTGTCTTTGGAATGTGCCCATTCCAGGGAATCACTGGGATCCTGCAGGGAACAAAATCTTGCTAGCAAGACAGACCTAGCAAGCTGGAGGCAAAGATGGATAGCACACAAGAGGCCTGACTGCAGCAAGCAGTCCCAAAGGTAGGACAAACAGCACACGCCATTACCCGTTGACTCTCAGCACAGGACAGGACTCCCATGCACCTCCACATAGTTGGCAAGGGCCCAGGACTGCTTCTGTGAAAAGATCTGTCCTCGGAAATCACTTTAGATGAAAGAATACCTTCTTTGGCTTACTCCAGGGACTGTGTCCCCAGAGAGCTCCTTGCTCTTTCCTGACAAACAGCCTAGGATTATGCCTTTTGCCAGGACCCTATGGCACAGCAAATGGATCATGAGCTGATCAAATGAAGGTGGACAGATAAGAGGGCATTGGGATTCTCCCAGAGGTTCCAGAGCTGGATAAAGTTAGATGACACGTGAAAACAGTTATTTGCTTTTATAGAATCCATTGCTCAGAGTTAATTAAATAGGCTCTTTTCATTCTCAAGGCCAGCTTTGAGATTGAGAGTAACAGAGAATTAGCCTGGGGAGACTTGTAATGTCCTCCTGTTTCTGGGGTCTCACGTCCATGCACAGAACATTGGAGCTGGCAGAGGCCTCAGAGCTTCAGCAGTCCAAACCCACATATCAATGGTCAGAACTAAAGCCTAGAGATAGTTTGGGTTGCACAGAACAATGGCTTCTGCCTGTCAATCCAAAGCTCTTTTCTCATTATATGTAGGAACAGAAGGTTACTCTGGGCCAAGGATGAGGAGCTCTGCTGAAGCTACCCACTCTCCTGGGTGGGAAGGTCTTATCTACTCTCAGGGAAAGTCACACAAGAACTCAGCAGATGAAGCCAGATGTGGATCACAGGACAGTTCCTGATCCCGCAGTCTCTGAGCTTTTGCATTGCACTTCTGACTCCACAGGCAGTAGAATGTGCCCTCGGGGCAGCTATCTCAACCACTCTAGGAGAAGAGCACATCAGTTGATCCAGCCTCAAGGTTTCTTGGTGCTCATGAGGGGAACATAGATGGGGAAGGATGGAAAGTTCTCCAAAGGGGAAAGAGATACACTCTTAGTAAAATAGATTGAACATTCAGTTTTACCTTTGAACCTATCAAAAACATCACAAAATGCAGTGATGGACTTTAAAAAGGTATGAACCTACCAAGGAAAAGAGAAAGAGTGAAGACAACATAGACTGGAGATGTCAAGGATATGTTGGAAGAGAGGAAGGGAGGCAGACAAAGAGAGAGAGGGATAGAGCCAATTCAACAGGATTGCAAAGTCCAGGTCCACTCTGCCTGAAAGAAAGCAATGGGAGAAAGGCAGGAAAGACTCCAGATCTGTTTTCCTCCCCCCTCCCCCCCCCCCACACTGTGGGAGAGAGGCCTGACTGGGGAGTCCAGGAAGGCTGATTGTGCATGAAGAAGTGAGACCTCAGATTTGCTCCTATCCTGAAAGGCTCTGGATTCCAGGACAGTAGGCTCAACTGAGAGCAGGGGTGAGACCCCAGGGTGAACAAAGAGGGAAAACTGGAATGTGTGTGAATGCTGAGATCTCAGACTTCTCCCTCATCAGGCTGCTAGAAGCCTGACATTTAACTCAGAAGAAGGAAACTGAAGGATTCATCTCCAGAAAAACTGAGTGATCTCAGATACCATGGGAACATGGGCATTTGGGTGAGGAGGTATGAACAAGCCATTATACTGCACAGTCACTCTATAGTGAAGGCCCACTAGTTAACAAGAAGGAGACAAAAACAACACACAGCTTCTTCACTTACAATTTACTTACAAGGCCTCACCCTTAAATAAAGGAAAAAAAAAAAAAACCAACAACAGCACAAGAATCACCAAATATTTTGGGGAAGTTTCCAAAGTGCTATATAGAGATCAAAACAAAGTATTTCAGAGAAAACAAGACCTCAGAAGAAAATAGGCAAGAAGGAGGCATAAAAAACTTGAATTTATATAATTTATACAACAGATTAATAGAACATACCGAATCCATGATGCAAATAGAGGTGTTATAAGAAAAGGAACAGTGTCAGGAACACTTCTAATATCTATTAGGACTTCTTAGAAATTAAAAAAAAAAATCCTATGATAAGAGAAGTTAAAAGTTCAATAGAATGCAAAGATAAATTTGAGAAAATCTATTAAGAAGCAGAAAATAACTAGAAGTCCTAGCAACAGCAGACAACAAAAAGAAATAAGAGGTATTCAAATTGGCAAAGAAGAAGTCAAACTGTCTCTCCATGACATGACACTTTATATGAAAAAGCTAAAAGACTCCACTTCCAAACTACTAGAACTCATGTAGCAATTCAGTAATGTGGCAGGATACAAAATCAATGTACAGAAATCTGTTGCCTTCTTATACACTAACAATGAAAATACAGAAAGGGAAATTAGATAATTGATTCCATTTATTATAGCACCAAGAACCATAAGATACCTGGGAATAAACCTAACCAAAGAGGTAAAGGATTTGTACTCAAGGAACTACAGAACACTCATGAAAGAAATTGAAGAAGACACAAAAAGGTGGAAGACCATTCCATGCTCATGGATTAGAATAGTAAACATTGTTAAAATGTCTATACTACCTAGAGCAATCTATACTTTCAACACCATCCTGATCAAAATTCCACTGGCATTTTTCAAAGTGCTGGAACAAACAGTCCTAAAGTTTGTATGGAACCAGAAAAACCCTGAATCACTAAGGAAATGATGAAAAAGAAAAACAAAGCTGGGGGCATCACTGCCTGATTTCAAGCTTTACTACAAAGCTGTGATCACCAAGACAGCATGGTACTGGCACAAAAACAGACACATAGACCAGTGGAACAGAGAGCCCAGATATGGACTCTGAACTTTATAGTCAAATAATCTTTGACAAAGCAGGAAAAAAATATCCAGGGGAAAAAAGACAGTCTCTTCAATAAATGGTGCTGGGAAAATTGGACAACTATGTATAAAAGAATGAAACTTGACCATACTCTTACACCATACACAAAGATAAATTTGAAATGGATACCTACCTCAACATGAGGCAGGAATCCATCAAAGTCCTAGAGGAGAACAAAGGCAGTAACCTCTTTGACATAGGCCACAGCAACTTCTTTCAAGACATGTCTCCAAAGGCAAAGGAAAAAAAACCAAAATTGAACTTTTGGGACTTCATCAAGATAAAAACTTCTGCACAGCAAAGGAAACAGTCAACAAAATAAAGAGGCAACCTACAGAATGGGAGAAGATATTCGGAAATGACACTACAGAAAATGGGCTGATATCCAAGATCTATAAAGAACTCCTCGGGGCGCCTGGGTGGCTCGGTGGGTTGGGCCGCTGCCTTCGGCTCGGGTCATGATCTCGGGGTCCTGGGATCGAGTCCCGCGTCGGGCTCTCTGCTCGGCAGGAAGCCTGCTTCCCTCTCTCTCTCTGCCTGCCTCTCCGCCTACTTGTGATCTCTCTCTGTCAAATAAATAAATAAAATCTTAAAAAAAAAAAAAAAAGAATCTAACTTCTTAAAAAAAAAAAAAAGAACTCCTTAAACTCAACACACACAAAATAGGTAATCATGTCAAAAAATGGGCAGATGAAATGAACAGACACTTTTCCAAAGAAGACATACAAATGGTTAACAGGCACACATGAAAAAGTGTTCATCATTAGCCATCAGGGAAATTTAAATCAAAACCACATTGAGATATCACCTTACACCAGTTAGAAGGGCCAAAATCAACATGACAGGAAACAACAAATGTTGGAGAGGATGTGGAGAAAGGGGAAACCTCTTACACATTTGGTGGGAATGCAAGTTGGTGCAGCCACTTTGGAAAACAGTTTGGAGATTCCTTAAGAAATTGAAAATAGAGCTACCCTATGACCCTGCAATTGCACTACTGGGTATTTCCCCCAAAGATACAGATGTCGTGAAAGGAAGGGCCATCTCTATCCCAATGTTCATAGCAGCCATGGCCACAGTCGCCAAACTGTGGAAAGAACCAAGATGCCCTTCAACAGATGAATGGATAAAGAAGATATGGTCCATGTATACAATAGAATATTATGCCTCCATCAGAAAGGATGAATACCCAGCTTTTGTATCAACGTGGATGGGACTGGAAGAGATTATGCTGAGTGAAATAAGTCAAGCAGAGAAGGTCAATTATCATATGGTTTCACTTACTTATGGAGCATAAGGAATAACATGGAGGACATTAGGAGAAGGAAAGGAAAAATGAATTGGGGGAAATCGGAGGGTGAGATGAAGCATGAGAGACTGTGGACTCTGAGAAACAAACTAAGGGTTTTGGAGGGGATGAGGGCGTGGGGTTAGTTAAGCCTGGTGGTGGGTATTAGGGAGGGCATGTATTGCATGGAGGACTGGGTGTGGTGCATAAACAATAAATCTTGGAACACTGAAAAAATAAAATAAATTTTTTAAAAAAGCAGAAAATATAATAAAACTAAAGCATTGATTCAGAAATTTTAGCTTATGGTACTTGGAATTCCAAAAAGAGAGAAAAGGAAAGGAATTATTTTCTTTTTAACTGAAGAATATGTCCCCAAATTTACCTTTCTGATTTAAAGAGTCCACCAAGTGTTCAGCACAACAAATGAAAACAAAACACCAAGCTGTGTTATCAATGCATTTCAGAATCACTGGAATAATGTTAAAAATTTCCAGAGACAAAAAAACAAACAAACAGGTGTAAGTATTTGAAAATGAATAGGAGCAATGTCTTTATAATTCTGAGGGGAAATGATTCCCATCTTAGGATTTGGTACTCAAACTATCAGTCAAGTCTAAGAGTGGAATAGAATTGTCTTAGACATTCAGTGTCTCAAAAGAATGCCTAGGGAAGCTATAGTGGTATGGATTCCAACAAAACCAGATAATTAATCAAGAAAGAGGAAAATGATCCAGCAAAGGAGGGAATCCAAGGGAATTCTCCAGACAATAAGAAACTCTAGGACAAAGGTTTGAGCAGCAGGTCTAAGGTGAAGTCATGTCCCATAGGAGCAAAAGAAGAGTGTGTACCAGCAGGTGGAGGTATCCAGAAAAGAAAAAAGGAAAGAAATTGATAGACTAGAAATGCATTTGAACATGTGGCAAATTTATGAAGAAAGCATTTCCATATTCAATGAAGAGTCTGACAGTAGCAAAAGATACATGGAAAATTAGACAGAAAAAGAAGCAATGATTAACCCTGGGGAAAATGAAAAGGTATACAAGGAAGGAAACAAACATAGCACATTACAGAGCACATCAGTGAATAATGTTTACATAATTACAATGTGAATGCAATATTGATACAGCAAAATAAAAGTAATAGAAGAGAGCTCATTCCTCATATTCAAAGGTGGGCACTTGGCGTTATAGACAACTAATGAGTTGTTGAACACTGCATCAAAACCTAATGATGTATTATATGTCAGCTAATAGAACACAAAAAAATGTTTGGAAGTGTTTTTCTTGGAGCAGGGGTAGATTTACCTAGAGTCCACATTCTCTGTCTCTTTTGCCTATGAACTAATGCAGTATGGGGGCAAAAATATCTCTCACCAGGGTGGGCAACTCATTCTGGCTCTATGAAAATGATTTTCCCTAACGTCTGAAAATCTGGTTAAAAATCTGACCAATGACCCCACCAGAACTTAAGTCATAGAGGCACAATCAAGGTTGTCTGCACAACCTCCCTAATTGTTGAGGGAGTAGTGCAGTGGAAACACATATATTTGGGGTGCAGTGGTAAAAAAAAATATGGACTCTAGATTCTGCTCCTCTAAGAATAAACTGCATGACTCTTTTTCCTTTTGCTTCAGGCCCCAAAATGACTCAGCATTGCACTGGAGGAAAGCATTGAAAGAAAAATGAGCAACAAGAAGTGGAAATAAATAAAGGTTTTAGAAGGATTAAAAGGAAAATTATGGAAACTGAAGGTAGTTATTGCATCTCAAAGATAAAAACAAACAAACAAACAAAAACCTTTGAGCAGCCAGGCCAAACAATGATATAGCAAGAAAGAACTTCAGTCTTTTTTTTTTTCTCTTCAAGAATTTTTTTCTTTTATTTCTTATTATGTTCATTGGGCCAACACATAGTACATCATTAGTTTTTGATGTAGTGTTCAGTGATTCATTAGTTGAGTATAACACCCAGCTCATTACAAACACGTGCCCTCCTTAATACCCATCACCCAGTTACCCCATCCCTCCACCCCACCCCCCACTTTTCTGCAACCCTCAGTTTGTTTCCCAGAGTCCAGAGTCTCTCATGGTTTGTCTCCCTCTCTCTGATTTTCTCCCTTTCAGTTTTCCCTCCTTTCTCCTGTAGTCCTACACTCTATTCTTTATATTCCACATATGAGTGAAACCATATGATAATTGTCTTTCTCTGCTTGATTTATTTCATTTAGCATAATCCCCTCCAGTTCCATCCATGTCTATTCAAATGGTGGGTATTCATCCTTTCTGATGGCTAAGTAACATTCCATTGTACTTATGAACCACATCTTTTTTATCCATTCATCTGTTGAAGGGCATCTTGGCTCCTTCCACAGTTTGGCTATTGTGGACATTGCTGCTACAAACATTGGGGTGCAAATGCCCCATCTGTATCTTTGGGGTAAATACCTAGTAGTGCAATTGCTGGGTCATAGGGTATCTCCATTTTAATGTCTTGAAGAATCTCTATACTGTTTACCAGAGTGGCTGTGGCAGCTTGCATTTCCACCAACAGTATAAGAAGGTTCCCTTTTCTCCATATCCTCACTAACATTTGTTGTTTCCTGTCTTGTTAATTTTTGCCATTCTAACTGCTGCAAGGTGGTATGTCAATGTGGTTTTGATTTGTATTTCACTAATAGCTAGTGATGTTGAACATTTTTTCATGTGTCTGTTAGCCATTCATATGTCTTCTTTGGAGAAGAACTTCAGTCTTTTAATAGGTATATGTCTTGTGCAGCTTTTTTTAATGTTAATAAACTTTTTCACCTTTTAAATGGATTTTATTTTTTAGAGCAGGTTTATGTTCACAGCCAAGTTGAGCAGAAAGTTCAACTCACAGTTCCCTTATTTCCCTGGCCTTTCTCATTTTTTCATTTTACATTTCTCCTATGATATCTGCTTATTTGCCATCTGAGTATCTTTTCTAGTGAAGTGTCTATTCAGACTTGTGCTCAGTTTTCATTGCATTGTTTGACTTCTTATTGTTGAGTGTTGAGATTTTTTTATATAGTTTGAGTACAATTCCCTTGTGAAATAGTTGATTTGCCAATATAATTTTTCTAAAAATATTGCTTTTTTTTTTTCAACAAAAACAATTGATTAAAAAATTAGCAGAGGAACTGAAGGGATATTTTCTTTAAGATTTTTATTTATTTATTTATTTGACAGAAAACACTGTCTGTCAAATAAAGTAGGCAGAGAAGCAGGCAGAGAGAGAGGAGGAAGCAGTCTCCCTGCTGAGCAGAGAGCCCAATGTGGGGTTCCATCCCAGGACCTGGGATCATGACCTGAGCCAAAGGCAGAGGCTTTAACCCACTGAGCTACCCAGGCACCCCCTGAAAGGATATTTTCCAAAGAAGACATCCAAGTGACCAAAAGACATGAAACATATGTTCAAGTGTGTTCAACATCACCAATTATCGGGAAAATGCACATCAAAACCACAATATATCACCTTACACTTGTTAGTTAGACTAAAAAGTCTAACTTGTTATTGTTATTATCAAATGTACAATACACAGCAAGAGGAGAGAGGAGAGGCTGTGGGGAAAATGCAATCCTTGAATACTATTGGTGGGAATGTAAATTATTGTATCCACTACTTAAAACAGTATGGAAGTTCCTCAAAAAATTAAAAAAAATAGAATTTCATATGATCCAGCAATTCCACCTCTGGGATACATCCAATGGCAATGAAACCGCTATCTCGAAAATATATCTGCATCCCCATGTTCATTCCAGCATTATTCATAATAGTCAAGGCATGGAAATGACTTTAGTGTTCATCAATGGATGAATGGATAAGCCATACACACACACACACACACACACACACACACACACACACACACAGTGGAATATTATTTAGTCATAAAAAGAAGGAAATTCTGCCTTTTGTGACAACATGGATGATCTTGAGGGCTAAGTGACATGTGTCAGACAAAGACAAATAATGTATTATTTCACCTCTATGTAAAATCTTAAAAAGCTGAATTCATAGGAGAAAGTGGAAGAGTAGTTGCAGGTGATGGAGGGTGAGGGAAATGGGGAGATATTGGTCAAAGGATACAAACTTCCAGCTATAAGATGAATAACTTCGGGGATCTAATGTACAGTATAGTGACAATAACTGACACTATAGTATTATATACTTGAAAGTTTTTCAGAAAATGGTCCAGTTTCATTCTTCTGCATGTGGCTGTCCAATTTTCCCAACACCATTTGTTGAAAAGATTGTCTTTTTTTCCATTGGATATTCTTTCCTGCTTTGTTGAAGAGTCATTGACTATAGAGTTGAGGGTTTATTTCCGGGTTCTCTATTATTTTCCATTTACCTATGTGTCTGCTTTTGTTCTAGTACCATACCATATTGATGACTACAGCTTTGTAATAAAGCTTAAAGTCTGACATTGTGATGTCACCAGGTTTCTTACACCATACACAAAATTAAACTCAAAATGGATGAAAGGAATCCACTAAAATCCTAGAGGAGAATTTCGGCAGCAACCTCTTTGATCTCAACACACAACTTCTTACTAGACATGTCTCCAGAGGCAAGGGAAACAAAAGTAAAAATGAACTATTGGGACTTCTTCAAGATAAAAAAGCTTCTGCAGAGAGAAGGAAATAATCAGCAACACTAAAAGGCAAGCTATGCAATGAGGGAGGATATTTGTAAACGACTTATCAGATAAAGGGCCAGTATCCAAAATCTATAAAGAACTTATCAAACTCAACACCCAAAAAACAACAATCCAGTCAATAAATGGGCAGAAGACATGAACAGATAGTTCTCCAAAGAAGATATCCAAATGGCCAACAGACATGAAAAAAATGCCCCACGTCACTCAGCATCAGGGAAATACAAATCAAAACCACAATGAGAAACCACCTCAAACCAGTCAGAATGGCTAAAATGATCAACTCAGGAAACAATAGATGTTGACAAGCATGCAGAGAAAGGGGAATACTCTTACACTGTTGGTGGGAGAGCAAGCTGGTTGCAGACACTCTGGAAAACAGTCTGGAGGTTCCTCAAAAAGTTAAAAATAGGGTTACCCTTTGAGCTAGCAACTGCACTACTAGGTCTTTATCCTAAGGATACAAACATAATGATTCGAAGGGGCAGGTGCACCCCAATGTTTATAGCGGCAATGTCCACGATAGCCAAACTATGGAAAGAGCCCAGATGTCCATCAACCCAAGAATGGATCAAGAAGAAATGTGGAATGTTACTCAGACATCAAAAAGAAGGAAATCTTGCCATTTGCAATGAGGTGGATGGAACTAGAGGGTATGAGGCTAAGTGAAATAAGTCAGTTAAAGAAAAATAAATACCATACGATTTCATTCATATGTGAAATTTAAGAAACAAAAGTGATGAACATAGAGGGAGGGAAGAAAAAAATAAAATAAGATAAAGACATAGAGGGAAGTAAACCATAAGAGATTCGTAACTCTAGGGAACAAAATGAGTGTTGCTGGAGGGGAGGTAGGTGGGGGGATGAGGTAATTAGATGGTGGGCATTAAGGAGAGCCCTTAATGAGCTCTCCCAGTAATGAGCACTGGGTGCTATACACACCTGACAAATCACTAAATTTTACCCCTGAAACTAATACTACACCATATGCTAACTAACTTGAATTTAAATAAAATTTTGAAAGAAAAAAAAGTTGCTGAGAAAGTAAACCTTAAATGTTACTACTATACCCTATGTTGTGGGGAGATGTTTTGCCATATATACATGTTTCAAATAATCAGATGGTACACCCTAAACTTTCATATGGGTATGTCAATAATATCTCAATACAGTCAGGAAAAAAATATAATACAACTTAAAAATCTGTAAAGGACTTGAATAGACATTTCTCCAAAGAATATATACAAATGGTTGATAATTACATGAAAAAGTCCTTAATATCACTAATCACCAGGGAAATGCAAATCAAAACCATGATGAGATATCACTTTGTGCTCATTAGAATGACTATTGTTAAAAAAACAACAAAAACACAGAAAATAACAAATAATTAATTGGTAAGGATGTAGAGAAGTTAGAGTCCTTTGTCAGTGCTCGTGGGAATATAAAGTGGTGTATAAAAAGGTACAATGTAGGAAAAATTACAATGGCTCCTCAAAAAATTAAACATAGAATTACCATTATGACCCAACAATTCTACTTCCAGGTAAATACTCAAAAGTTATGAAAGCTGAAACTTGAACAGTTATTTGTACACCAACATTCACAATATTCACAATAGACAAAAGGTGGAAACAACTCAAATGTCTATCAAGGGAAGAATGGATAAAAAAATGTGGTATATACATACAGTGTAATATTATTCAGCCTTAAAAAGGAATGAAATTTTCATTCATAACTACAATATAGGTGAACCTTGAAAACCTTATGCTAAGTGAAATAAACTAGACACAAAAGGACAAGTATTATATGATTCCATCTATACGAATTACCTAGAACAGTCAATTTCATAGAGAAAGAAAGTAGAATACAGGTTACCAGCACCTAGGGGGAGAGATGAATGAGGAGTTTTTGCTTAAATGGTAGAGTTTCTGTTGGGGGTCATAAAAATATCTTGGAAATAGAGATGATGGTGTATAACTATGTGAATGGACTTAATGACACTGAATTATACACTTAAAATATATTGAAATGAAAAATTCAATGTTACATATATTTTACCAGAATTTTTTTTTATTTTTTTTAATTTTTTTTTTTTACAGAATTTTTTTTTTAAAGATTTTATTTATTTATTTGACAGAGAGAAATCACAAGTAAGCAGAGAGGCAGGCAGAGAGAGAGGAGGAAGCAGGCTCCCTGCTGAGCAGAAAGCCCGATGTGGGGCTCGAACCCAGGACCTGGGATCATGACCTGAGCCGAAGGCAGCGGCTTAACCCACTGAGCCACCCAGGTGCCCCTTTTACCAGAACTTTTAAAAAGAAAAAGAAACTAACTGTTACAGCTTTTTTTTTAAGATGGAAGTTTTAAAATATAGGTAATTTTGTGCTCACTTCTGCAGGACATATATTAAAACTGGAACAATACAGAGAAGATTAACATTGTCCCTATGCAAGGATGACATGCAAATTCATGAAGTGTTCCATATTTTTAAAACAATTTTTTAAAAATAAAACAAAATAGGGGCGCCTGGGTGGCTCAGTGGGTTAGGCCGCTGCCTTCGGCTCGGGTCGTGGTCTCAGGGTCCTGGGATCGAGTCCCTCTTCGGGCTCTCTGCTCAGCGGGAAGCCTGCTTCCCTCTCTCTCTCTCTCTGCCTGCCTCTCCGTCTACTTGTGATCTCTCTCTGTCAAATAAATAAATGAAATCTTTAAAAAAAAATAAATTAAAAAAAAATAAAACAAAATACAGTTACTTTTGAAAGAACAAGAAACCACCCAGTCATTGCAGTAGGCCACATCATGTGAATGTATCCCTAATGCTAGTTTGTTTGAGATTGTGGAGGACATCTTTCTGCAGGGGAACTAGCCTGAGTACTAGGTTGCCTCTTGCCACATCCATCCTTGGGGCCATCATCCTTCTTCCCTACTCCAAATTGTGGCTCTTGAAACCACCTACTCCACCTTTCCAAATTGTGGCTCTTGAAGTCTTTCTTCTCCATGTTGACAGTGCCAGTCCTCTCATCCTTCCTTGTGGGCATAGGATCCCACCACCTCACCTCGCAATCTTCTCTGAGGATCTATTGAGTTTAGGCTGCAAACCTGGATTTTTGCACCCCAACTGAAGCACTTGACAGGCTACTGCCATATTTGTGCTCACAGTCAGGTGAAATCCTTTGAATTTGTCAGAAAGCAAAGGTTATGGCCAGAAGGTCTGAGACCCACAGGTGAATCAATAACCAGGGAACAAGGGCAAAGAACCCTAAGGGCCCATGCCAGGAAAGAAAAGTGTTAGAGCCACAGCCCAAAAATGTTGTGAGTCCTGATGAGAAAACTACATGTATTATAAAAATAACAATGCAAGTTTACAATAGAACACTATTAAAAATCAGTCAGTAATGTCTGAACTGGAACATCCTGGTATGAAAGATCTTTCCAGGGGTCCTCAGAGAAGACCTGATCCAATGTCTTTGGGGAAGAAAAAAAAAAAATTATGTATCATAAATTGTCCATATAGTTTGTTTTGTTTCTTAAAAATAAGGATATTTTAAAACTCTCTGACGGATGAAAGCAGATGGCTTAGAATAGCTCTCAATGGCCAAAGGGTGACAAATTGGAAAGGAAAAGAACAATTATCACTCATTGGAAGAAGTTAAGCCCTTAATTATTCCTCAAAAGGGGAAAAGTTCAAGAAAAATATAAAGCCCTTATAAAGAAGAAGAGGGAAGACCATAATAAAAGAAACAAATGTTTATTAACTTTAATTAGTAAGGACTATGGAGTCTGTAGGAATCTTATTCTTGATTCACGGTATATGTTGCAATGAAACATAGATCCGCCTTTGTTTCTACCTAATAGGGGAAGAATTGACTAAAGGAACTCTGATGGCCAGAAACTGACAGGAAAGGTCAGAACTATACCACCAACACCTGGAGAGGGGACATCTAGGATCATGCATGCTGCATCAGTCAGCAAGTAATGTCCGTTCCGCGGAGGTGACAGCAATGGAGCTCTCGACTCTGGGGTGTCTAGAAAGTCATGGCCTTTGCCATTTACCCTAGCCCTGATCTCTTTCTGGCCTCAGCCCAAACCTGGACTGGGCGACCCCTGTGTCCTTCTTTCCATTACTCATTGCCTGCATTCACCCCTATTGTGTGGAATCAGCCCCTTACCACCACCCTCTTCTACAGCTCACTTCCCCACCTCGGGGAATCAGCAGCTTCGTCAGCACCAGCTGTGTGTTCCCGCCCCTCTCCACCCCACACCTCTTCCCCCACGTTCTTGGCACTGCTCCTTGAGCCATCCGGTGATTACTTAAGCCATACTTTATTCCTTTCCCTCAGCATGCCATCCCTCTGTCCTCGCCCCAGCGGGGAGATAGTTCCCACGGTTCTGCTCTTCCCAAGACTGCTGCAGGGCAAAGCAACAGAACACCTCACACAATGAGTAGCAGTAAAGGAAGTGCCTTGTTTCCATAAATAATATAATCCGATCCAAGGAAGGCACTCTGTAAAGAAGGTTCTGTAAGACTTCTGCCGCGCATTAGGAGACTGGCCTGCCCCAGACCCGCTCTGAATCCTGGGTAGGAATCTGGACTAGGCCCCGTGTGATGGAACCTTTCCGAGACGGTTGGGATTAAATCTTCCTGGACGCTGCGAGCTGCGGAGATCAGGGTACCCACACCTGTGCACTCTAAGGCTTTCGGACCACTGCACAGGCTTGCGGTCTGGAACCAGGGGAGACCACTGCGAGGCTGTACATCCCAGCAGCATCCGCAGCTGGGCCTGAGGAATGAAAAACCACAGCCTTGCCAAAAGTCAGAGACAGAGATCGAAGAAATACTTAATAAAGCGAGACTGACCGAGGTCCGGGTGGCACCGAGGCTACAGTTCCCCGAGAGCAACCTCCACCCGGGCCCAGCGCGTTTCACCTCGCCCCCAGCGGCGCTGGGCTGCGGCGGAAGCTAACAGGCTCTCCGCCCCGCCCCCACCCCGAGCCCTCCCTTGACTTAACCCTTCCCTGCCCGCTTCCTGCCACAACGGCCCGCCCCTCCAAGCCTCGGCGAGCGGGCGCGGGCCCACCTCCTTCCCCACCCCGCGGGGGCGCGCGGCGCCAGGAGCTGACCGTGGTGCTGAGCTCGGCTCGCGGCTTGGGCTCGGGCGCGGCTCTCCGCCCTGCCAAGGCCGCGTACTGCCACACTCCCGGTCACCAGCGGTAAGTCGGCAAAGGCCGAGGATTTAGGCTTGGGGAGAAAGGGGATGATTTGGAAATTTTTGTATGTTCTTTTGAGCGATGGGCGGACTGAGTGGAGGAACCAGGGTCTGCACCCTCTCTACCCCACAGTGTCCTGAGCGGATGTTACGGAGTCTGGGGTCTGGGGGCGACGACACTTTTCCGTCTGGGCTAAGGAAGGGGAGAGAACCCTTGCGCGCGGATGCAGAGGCTGGGAAAGAACAGATAAGACTGGAGACCCATTTTCTTTCAGCCGGGCAGCCCGGGAACACCTAGAGACTTCCTTAGAGGAGGTGGAACAGAACCTTTGCTCCCCAAAAGGTCCTTTGTCTCCCCAGCGTGGGGATTGGGTGAATTGGTGATGTTCTTGCTGCAGATTCTATTTCTGCTTCATTCCCCACCCCACACCCACCCCATTACACGAGGCTTTCTTTCTCCACAATAGCCTTCACTCCACCCACCCTGAAGGTTTTGGCTTAGACAAGACACCCTCTACAGAGGTAAAGCATTGCCCCATACATAACCTCCTACGCTGACCCCAATGTCCAGGAAGTCCCTTGGTGGGGCTCCCCTCTGAAGCCTCTGCTTTCCTATCACCATTCACCTCTTTGTATTTCAAGGCTTGCGATTTTATTGGGTGTTGGGGGCGGGGCAGGGAAAAGCATGGCAAATGCCAAAACTATTAGCCAAAATTTTTGTATCTCCAAAACACTGCTATTATATGTGTACCTGCAAGGTTTTTATTTGCTCCGTGATATGCCCAATCACTTTTATGTTAAAAAAGGGAAGAAACTGACAGAATTACCTTCCCAAAGGGAAAAGAAAATCCTAGGTAGTGGAGTTAAAGTTATTCATCTTGTAGAAAGCAGCCAGTAGAATTACTTCATTTTCTCAATTTGCAGTAAATCCATATGCAAGTTCATACTCTGTGTAAGACACTGAGAGGAAAGGTTGGCATACATGGAAAGTCTCTGTCACTATTTACTTTCCACTAGGCCCTGGTCTGGTTTCTTTTTTATTTTTTTTAAGATTTTATTTATTTACTTGACACAGAGAGAGTGATCACAAGTAGGCAGAGAGGCAGGCAGAGAAAGCAGGGAAGCAGGCTCCCTGCTGAGCAGGGAGCCTGTTGTGGGGCTTGATCCCAGGACCCTGGGATCATGACCAGAGGCCAAGGCAGAGGATTAACCCACTGAGCCACCCAGGCGCCCTATGGCAAGGCTTCTAATCTGCTTTCTTTTATTTTATTTATTTATTTATTTATTTATTTATTTATATTTATTTCTTTTCAGTGTAACAATATTCATTGTTTTTCACCACACCCAGTGCTCCATGCAATACATGCCCTTCCCAATACCTACCACCTGGTTCCCCCAACCTCCCACCCCCTGCCCCTTCAAAACCCTCAGGTTGTTTTTCAGGGCCCATAATCTCTCATGGTTCACCTCTAATCTGCTTTCTTGCCTCCACTCTTTGAGCCTACTTTCCACTCTCATTTACAACTGATCCGTTAAAACTGAAAATTCACCCCTGTTACTCACCCTTGATCGTTGGCTGTCCATTGTGCATAGGATAAAAGCCAAGACCCAACCTGTGAACTTGGGCCTGGTACAGTCTGCCCTGCATATCTCTAGGCCTCAACCCACTGGCTTGCTGCTCTGGCCATCTGGGCCTGCTTTCAGAGCTTTAAATATTCTTCATCCGTTGCTCGGCAAGGCCTTTCCCGAGGGATGTCCCCTCTGCCTAGAATATGTTTCCCACATCTCTTACCTGGTTGTTTTCCACTGTCCTTTAGATCTTGGTTTAAATATCACATCTGTGAATCAGAGTTGATTAAATAAATACAGGAGGTGGTCCCTGTTCTCATGGAATTTGGAAGTTCATTTTAGAGAGGCAAGACTCAGTCCAAGGTCTTAGTGTCACTGAGACCTGTCTCAGAGAATGGTGTGTATAACTGTAGAATTAAAAATGCCAGATTCAAAAAAAAAATGCCAGATTCAGCATTCTATTTAGAAAATTTAAGCATAAATATGTGGCTAAAATGTCTCAAAAGCATAAATACTTCATTTAAATAAGCAGTAGCTCACTGTCAATGGCATTTAGAATCCTGAATCTTAGAGAATTTTCAACCTCACTGGGGAGTAAGAATACCAAGCAAGCAACAGAATGAGGAGCCAGTGATCACTGAGTGCTACAGATTAGAAGGCACCAAACCGGGGAAGGGACAGTGCTACTTTTTCTTTTGGGGAGGGATGTGGAACATGGTAAAGGATTCCCTCTCAGGTTTCATGCTGAGCACCACTGGAGAGGTCTTTAGCTAGAGAGTTACAAAGCAGAATGTGAATTTTTGCAGCTGGAAACCTCGACATATTTGACCTCTGCCTTCAGGCAATGACAGTGTCAACATCTGGCTATCCAGATAATTTCTACTTTGCCCCTGAGAACTGTCATGGAAGGTGACTGCTCAGCTTCCTCCAGTTCGGCAGTGGGCCCTCTGGCCCCCCAAGGGATTTCCAACCCATGTCACAAATGGACCCATTTCTAAAGAGTCAGGCTCTGATAAAATATTTTAATGTAGAATCTGGACTGAACATACACTGAATGTCACATAATTGTTCCAGTATTTAGCAAGTTTCTCAATCATTATTCTGAATCTTAATGCTTATTTCCCTATCAATGTGCCAAAGTGTTAAATGAACTCAGGAAACAGCGTTGGCAACATCAGTGACACTGAGTCCAGCCATCTGTAGAAATGACTGCTATTTTGAGACTTTATTTTCCAAGTTCAGAATATAGTGAAATTTCTAGTTCTTTGTGATTTTAAATCAGTTAACTGAATTAAGAAGTAAGAAATCAGTTTTATTTATAGAGATCTGATCTCTATATCACCTAAAGTATCAGATAAACCATTTCAGTTCTTGTAGTTGCAATTTCTTCACACAGTGAAGTAATCTTTATCATGCCACTTGAAGTTATTCCTAAGAGCATAGTAATAAAAAGATTTGTCTAAAACATAGAAAAGAGATCTCATAATAAATATCTCTAAAATTTCATGTCATAGAAATTACATTATCTTCAATTATAATTTTTCTAAATTTGCGTGCACTATACTTTCGATTTCAAACACCATTTTCATTGGGCTTGCCAATGAAATTCTTCATAAAAATACATTTATTAATTGATTTTTAAATTTCCCATGAAGAGGAGTTTGGGCTGTTGGTTCATAGAATATCTATCATGATTAAGAGCATATGATCAGAATTAGATGGGCTTGGTTTCAAATCTTAGTTCTGTCACTTACCGCATGGCTAAACTGAACCAACCTATTGACTTTTCTGGACCTTAATATCTCCTTTGTAAAATGGAGGTTACAGCAGTATATCTCATAAGGTTATTGGCCAAGCTCTCACTTGGATAAGTAGATGTAACCAAGACTCAAATCTGGGTTCTCCAACTCCAGAGTCTAGATAGTATCCACTATGTTGTGGATATTAAAACCCATCAGACCTGGGGAAGGACTTATCTAGGCCACAAAGGACTATGGGGAATGAAAATGGTATCTGCAGATACAGGGTAGGAAAGGCTTGGGCACATGCCACCTCACAAGAAGCAGAAGACAGTTTGAAGCACTGTCCCATCCAGGATGCTGCCACCAAGAACTGAGCTGCCCCCAGAGCCAGGTCTGGATTCTGTCATTTTCCCTGGTCCAGTGCCAGCTCCTCCTATCCTCCAGCTAGAAGTCCCAGGTGTTCCTCTGCAGGGTAGGAAGCACTGCTCATAGGTGGGAGTAGGGTTGAGGCTGGTCAGCTTGCCCCTGTGAATCCCTACAATGACAACCTTGTCACCCCTTTTCATCTTCTTCAGCTTTAATGTTGTTAACTGGTCTGTGAGGCAGCCCCTCTGCTCACCTCCAGGTCCTCATGGCTAAGCATTTGAGAGACTCCAGAGCTGACCCTATATGGCTTACATCTGTCTAGCAGCTTTCTGAAGGTAGCTGCAAATCTGTGTGGACAATGGACCTGAAAGGCATGCAGGCTGACAGAGCCACTTGCCTTTACACTTGCTGCATCCCTCCCTCACAGACTACAAATTATGTGGGAGTGAATTCAGGAGCTCCCTATCAAGAAAGTCTTTGTAGAGAGTCAAAGAAACCCCAAAATCTCTCCTGTAATCTTTCCCTGTACAAACTGACAGGATGGACTGTCAGGTTGCTCATCACCAAGGAGAGGAAGAGCTGCTGGAACAGGCTGAGCTGTGAGCTGGGTGCCAGTGAGAACGCAGAGAGGGAAAGTCCAGGGAAGGTCACAGGTGGTGCTCTTGGGCATCACCTTCTTTTGTTCCACTCTTGTAGGCCTCTAATCACATTCCAAAAGCAACATGATTAAAACTATAGATTCTTGCTTCTCTCTCTCTCAAACCAGCTCTTGGCACAGGCCCCTTCCTTGCCTTTACTCAGTTTCTACTTCCTTACCTTTTCCCACTTCTGAGTCAGTATTTACTGTTCCTCAGTGTTGATGACTTCTCTCTCTTTATTCAGTGGCTGGGTCCTAGCACTTCTGCCTTTGAAAGGCCCTATATAATTTCACCTCTCTTTTTTGTGACTTATGACATAGCTTCCATCTGGATCTTATCTCCACATACTTAGCCCACTTTAGTTACCTTTTATGAAACTTCTCTGCTCAAAACTTCTCTCTAATTTATTCTGTCCTCCACTCAAAGGTCAGAAAAATGGTCTTAGACCACCAACTTTGTTATGTTACTGTTTCTACACACCCACTCACTCAGAAGGTTTTCATAGCTCTTCACTGATCTCAGAGGAAGGTCACACTCCCCAGCTATTCAAAAATGGTCAAGATAACACTCTTACTGGCTTCCCCACACACACCCAGGACAGACATTGGTAATCAATCCCAACAGTCTTTCCCATTAGATTAGACTGGGCATCCATCTGGGTGGCACTCTGGATGGCACTCCAGACATCAATACTTCTCAGGTGTGCACAGAAAGTGATACCTGCCTGATCTCCAGCCCATCATGTTCTGTGTCTATCTAACCTGCCTGGTCTTGGTCTCATGTCTGACTCCTCACTTTGGTCTTCTACCATGATGCTGTCTCTCTTCTCAGTGCTCAGACCCAGCATGCACTGTTAGATGCTTGGTTGTGCCTTGCCCTGATGGTCTCTGTATAGACTGAGTCTTGCTTCCTCAGA
This sequence comes from Lutra lutra, assembly GCF_902655055.1. Lineage (NCBI taxonomy): Eukaryota > Metazoa > Chordata > Mammalia > Carnivora > Mustelidae > Lutra > Lutra lutra. Next base: position 116,133,272 of record NC_062280.1, on the reverse strand, counting down.
CAGATGCAGTAGCCCTGGAGGGCAAGGTATGTGTCTTTCCTTCCAACTGACAAGCACCCATGTCCATCCCAGAAGGCAGGCTTGGGTTTTCCTTTGAGCTTTGTCTTTTAGATGAAGGCAGGAACTTATTTATTGAATCCACTGCTTCTTCACTCAGAAAGGCTGTGATACTGTAAGGTTGTGGTGCTATTTGTAGAGTGCTTGGGCCTGGAAATGGGAATCTGACTTGGCCAGATAAAGTCTGAGAGGATGCTTGGTTGAGTTGAGAGATCACAGACACAAGAACACCAGACCCCAGTCTGCTCTCAATTCAGCTTCCACTGTGTGACTTTAAGCATGTGATTTAGCTTCTCTAACATCAGTTTTCTGTGGAGCAGTGGGCAGCCCTGGAGCAGTGAGCATGGGTGAGGCCATTCTCATCTCCCTCTCCCTGCCTCTGCAGAGGATCCAAATTTAGTTGTCACCACTCAGCAACAAGGCCACAGTGTAAGCAGACATAGGCAGAGGTCTTCTAGAGCCATAGGCCTCCATCTTGGATACTAAGTGTCTCCTGCTTTCCTTCACAGCAGTTTGGGGCACTGGCAGCATGGAGCTGAAGAGAGGGAAGACCTTCATCAAATCCAGCCTGCAGATTTCCCATGAGAAACTCCTAGATCCATCAGCCACTGCTCTGGCCAGGGAGAATACAAGTCCCTGGTCAGTCTCACCAGGAGGGCAACAGCGGCCCTACTGTGAAAGGGCCCCACAGGTTAGTCCCAGCACCCAAGGATATGACAGATGTTCCAACAATGGGGCAGAGCTGGAACCCGAGGTGGGGGCTGCAACCTTCTGTGGGGCCACCTTCAAACTGGTACGAAAGAGCAAGACTCATGACTGTGTGCCTGAGGCTGGCAGCGCAAGCACAGCCACAGGGCAGCTGGTGGGCAGTGCAAGCTTCCCAGGGCCCCCCAGCAGCCAACGCATGATTGATTACCGCCATTTTGTGCCCCAGATGCCCTTTGTGCCAGCTGTGGCCAAGAGCATCCCAAGAAAGAGGATCTCCCTGAAACGACCTAAGAAGTGCTTTCGGAACCTATTCCACATTCGCAGAAACAAGACTGAGAACTTGGCCTCACTAGTGACCAAGGGTGAGAGCCTGTCTTCCCCTGGGGAGCCATCAGAGGATGGTGGGCAGCCAGGCAAAACTTTCTTCCCATTAGGTGAGGGACTGGGGCCAGACAGCCTGTGCCAGGACCTATCTGACAGTGAGCTCCTGCCTGACTCTTCCTTTGACCTCTGCAGGGCCTTATGTGAGGATGTGGCCTCACTCAAGAGCTTTGACTCCCTCACAGGTTGTGGGGAGATCTTTGCAGATGAAAGCTCAGTGCCATCACTGGAACTGAATGAGGGCCCAGAGAGCCCAGCCCAGGTATCCCAGATCCTTGAAAGCAAGGTTCTTAGGGGCCCTTTCCAGGGCAGTGTAGAACAGCTGGCATCACCTGCCCAAAATGAGATGTCTGACTTTGCCAAGTTCTGGGACAGTGTGAATCACTCTGTGAGGCAGCAGCACCGTGCCCTACTAGGGCCATGGCTGGGGGGTCCCCAGGGGACAGACACAGACCGTCCCAGGCTAGATGCAGCTGGGCTTGCTGAGCTACCCCTGTGTCCCAGCAGGGACCCCCACAGTGGCTCCAAAGCTAGCTCCATAGACACAGGTACCCCTAAGAGCGAACAGCCGGAATCCGTGTCCACAAGTGATGAGGGCTACTATGACTCCTTCTCACCTGGCCTTGAGGAGGACAAGAAGGAGGCTTCAAGCCCAGGCACACCTGCAGCTGCCTTCCCCCGGGACAGTTACAGTGGAGACGCCCTCTATGAGCTCTTCTATGACCCGAGCGAGGGCCCTATAGGCCCAAGCCTGGATGATGACTTATGTGTGTCTGAGAGTCTGTCAGGGCCAGCACTAGGAGCACCACTGTCCATGTGCAGCTTCCACATGGGGGCAGAGGAGAACTTGGCCCCAGCACCAGGGCCAGATCTGCTCAGCCAGGGATTTTTGCAAAGCTCCTGGAAGGGCAAGGAGTGCCTGCTAAAGCTCTGTGACACCGAGCTTGCCATCACCATGGGCATTATCAACTGGCTTCGCCGTGGCCCTGAACTCCGTACCCCACCTGCCTCAGCTCCTGGAGAAACTGCAGCCTCACCCAGGAGACAAGCAGAGAAGCTGGGAGCTGGCTCTGAGAAAAAGGGCCCAGATCCAGTGAAACTGGAGGGCAGGGGGCCTGGGGCTTCAGATGCAGGTAAAACTACTGTAGGCTCAGCACCCAGCAGATGGGAGCTGTGGGCACATTCACGTTCCAAGGGCCTGCTTGCTGGAGAGAGCAAGGTCATAGGAGGGTCCAAGCAGGGAACCAGCACTCCATCTAAGGACTCATCTATGGAGTGTGCACAAGTGTCTGGGGAAGGAGGGACGCAAGGCTGTCATGAAGTCTTGTTTTCCTCTTTGGGGTGTGAAGCCTCTGCAACAACAGACACTTCCAGCAAAAATAAGATCCCAAACCCTTGGCCTGGCTTCCAAGAGCCCAGTCCTCCTGGGAATTTGAAGTGTTTCCAAGATCCTTGGAGGCCAGATCCTGGAAGAACCACTCTTGATGTAGAACCCCCCCTGATAGGCTGTGTGGCCCAGGTGGCAGCCCTGCACATCCACCCAGACTACCAACCCCCTACTATACACCTGTCAAGGCAGGACACAAGCAATGGGCTCTGTAGGCAGCCTCAGGCCAGGGGCCCTGATATTCTTCAGCAGAAACAGCCTAACAAATTCCCTAGCATGCCAGTTGTATGTGGCCTGCCCTCCTTGGCTAATCCTCTCCACAGCCCACAGGACCAGAGGTGCCCAGGTCATATCCTGGACCTTAGCCGGCTCAGGGTGGAGCCCACCAGGATGGATGCCCAGGCTTATCGTGTCTCTATGGATGACCAGCCCCTTCAGCTCAGTTCAAGGGCTGTGGAACAGGCAGCACCTAGGGGCCAGCTGGATTCATAGCCCCTCTTGGTCCTACTACCCAGCTGAGCCCCCAGGGCCAACTTCCAGGATTCCTGGACCTCACTTCCAACATCCAGTATAAGCGAGCCCCCTCTGCAAGTGCCCCAGAAAGTTGTTATAGTTTCCTGGTCCATGAAGGCCTCCTCTGCAACCAGCCGGAAGAAGGGCCCCCAGACCAGCCATGGCCGAGCCTCACCTGTAGCATGGGCCCTCACTCACCAGAAACTGTGTCTTTGGGGCCACATTCAAGAGAACCTAACATCGAAACCTCCAGCCTCTGTCCCTAATGTGAGGACTGTGGGGGAGTGGGGTTAGCAGCACACAGACAAGTGGAGCAGAGCATTTTAATGTGGAGGCATCCACGCCTGAACCAGTTCAGCCAGACCAGGTACTGTGCAGCCCAAGGCCAAGGACAGCTGCACAGCTGCCATTGCTCTGAAAGTGTGCCTCACTGATTTCCCCACAAAGAAATGAAGATTCGAATCCCAGTTGGCTGTAAAGTGGCTACATCTGGATTCTCCTCCTATAGCATGTTAGAGAGAGGAGCTCAGACTTGAAACTGATGGGAAGATAACAGTACATCATATAAATGGCAATTGAGGGAGCCAAGATGTCTGCAATAGGGGTTGAGAAAAATAAATGTGTGGCCTAGGGCTTAGGGGTGGGATGCAGAGTGGGAAAGAAGCAGGATGGGGCACTGTAGATGAGGTCAGGAATGTTCACTGACCCCACACCAGTCTGCTCTCTATCTCCAGAACAAGTAACCACAGTGTACTGGGGTTCTGAAGGACTTCTTATGGGAATAAGAAGCAGGAACAGCCTCATCTTATTAAAAACCTTGAATCAGCAGACAACATGTGTTACTGTGCAACTCTGCCAGGGCTAGAACCTGCAGACCCTAGTCAATAGGAGTTGGTGAATTCTCGGTCACAAATCAGACCAATAATTTTCCCCGACTTCTCTAAATGAAGCCAAGGATGGCAAAATGTTCTTAGGGAAGAAGCTGATTGATTGTCCACAACTCTGCCATTTTCACCCCTCCACACTGTCAGCATCTTTGCCTCCCTCTTCAGGAAAACTTACCTCGAAATGGAGCTATAATTCTCATCCTTCTGACAGCCACAACATACACAGTACCAAATATTCAGAATCATGGAGGGAAAAGGAGGCCCTCATCCTCAGGAAGGGCAAGTGTCAGAACATCAGGTACAGTGAGAGACCATGCATCAAGTTTCTCCATGTTTAGATCCTACCTCAATCATCATGCTACAGTGAGAAGCAAAGGATGGGATACCACAGATATGAAACAGTTTCTGGAAGAAAGGTCATCATTGAAAGGGGTAGGTCAGGTGGTGGGGGATAAATTCCAACCAGAAGGATGCAGTCTCACAGCTGACCACATTATGGTGCCTCTCCTGATTGTCTGAGGCTTCATTTCAGACTAGAAAATGCTCTGTAGCCCTTGTTAACAACTGCTTACAGGGGCCTACTTTTTGCCTCCATAGGCTCCTGACCAGGCCCATCCCTGGGACATTTCCAGTCTTCCTGGAAAACCACACATGATTCCCCCTCCCAGGACTTCCACAAATGGTTAAGATTATTGAGCTGTGCTGGGAGCAGGTTACACATGGAATAGTTTACCACATCCCTGCATCAGCCTGAATGCAGCTGTCTTCATTTCTCAGATGTGGATACCAAGGCACAGAGTGTTGATGTGACTTGCCAATGAACACACACAGCTAGTGTGTGGGGTTGGTGGGGTTTGAGTCCCACCCTTTGGCTAGAACTTCTCTTGCTGAACTCCTGCAGTGAACTCCTCTTTCAAAGCATTCACTCCTCCCTTCTCCCACGGCACCCTCTAGGTGCCAGCTGCATGTCTCCCTGTAAGCAGCCTGAGTTCCTGGGGGCAGGGGACATCCTTCATTCAATCATGGTCCTTATCACTTTGTACTACACCTGAGCAGAGCAAGTGTTCAGTACATATTTACTTGTTGAAAAATGAAATATCAAAAGATTGCTAGTGGTTTTGTTTTCTTATTGAACATGAGCCTATGTCTGAAGAGTAGCAGAGTTAAGATTTTACCTTTAGGAGTTCTGAGGGAGTGTTTCCTTGCTGTGACATGGTGACTGGTGGCGATGGGGAGAATCCAGCCAGTGCCAAGAGTGCTGATAAAAGCAGAAACCAAGGAGTTCCAGGACCCAGAGGTTATGGTGAGGGTGGTCTGCAGTGACCCAGCAGCAGAGCAGCAGAGAAAAGGAACTGAGGCCATGCCTACCTGAGAGGAACAATCAACCCAGTGGCTATCACTCTGGGAAGCCTCTTAAGTAATCCTGACACCCTAGAAATTTTCATTTTCTGCAATGTGGTGGGAGATCACAGCAGTGGCCTCCAAGATACCTTGCTGAGAAAACAGAGGAGGGCCTTCCCTTCCTCTTATGTCCAGTGGTTCTGAGGAAGCCTCGGACTATCTCATGCCACATCCCAACTCTTGGGTTGCCCTCCCCTGCAAGAGGGGCACAGGCAGTGCCAGTCTAATGGGGTTCTGCAGGCCTCAAGTATGTTCTCCAGGTTGACCCACTGAGAGGAAAGAATAGAACTGTTGGGCCATTTCCTAGGATAAGTACTTAGTCCAGTGTTGGGAGTAGCAGAGGGCTGTGGGGCATTTTCAGAATTCTGGTCATTTCTAACCCTCTTATTCATACATGGCTGTAAAAGTTATAGGAGGTTGTTTTTCCCATATAAAGCAAAATCCCAGCTCATAGATGTCCCAGAGTCGGAATGACTCCCCAGGGTCATACAATGACAAGCAGAGGACTGAAGTACACCCTGGGCCCTGTGCACTCTGCCTTTCAACCTTCCAGCCTTCCAAGGTTGCACTGGATACTGGGAGGTGCTGGGAAGGGGCCAGGCAGCCTCCCAGCCTGCCTTAATGGTGAGGGTGGCCTGGGGTACACCAGCAAACCTGGATCAAGAGATCAAGAGGGAGGTGCTGAAAAGGGATAATTATAGGCCAGCACATGCTGAGGAGGACCCAGAGAACTATATCAGTCTTACCTTTCCTGGTTTCTTATTTTATTTCGCTTTACTTTTTATGGAATGGGGTAAATACAGGATACAAACTCAAAAGACACAGAAAACAATAAAAAGTCAGTCTCCTTCCTTCTTTTATCCTTCTGTTGTTTTGATTACAAAACTAATTCTCATTTACTACAACCAACCCAAACTACGTAAAGTGCTGAGTCCACTTCCCTGACTTTCTTGAACACTAGAAGTGTCCTCAGACCCTTTTTATACCCATGACATAAATACACATGAACTTTAATCTTTTTCACTGCACAGCACAACACAGACATCTTTTTTATTTAGAATCAATTAACATATAGTGTATCATTAGTTTCAGAGGTAGAGTTTAGTGATTCATCAGTTGTGCATAACACCCACTTCTCATCCTCAGTTACCCCATCCTCCCACCCACCTCCCCTCCAGCAATTCTCAGCTTGTTCTTTATATTTAAGTCTCTTATGGTTTGCCTCCCTCCCTGTTTTTACTTCATTTTATTTTTCTTTCCCTTCTCCTAAGTTCCTGTGTTTTGTTTCGTAAATTCCATATATGAGTGAAATCATATGGTATTTGTCTTTCTCTGACTGACTTATTTCTCGTAAGCATCTGCCTTCAGCTCAGGTCATGATCCCAGGGTCCTGGGATGGAGCCAGCATCTGGCTCACTGCTCACTGGGGAGTCTGCTTCTCCCTCTCCTGCTGCCCCTCCCCTGCTGCTCCTGCCTGCTCTCATTCTTCCTCGCTTGCTCTCTCTCTGACATCTTCTTAGCAGGTACCAGCAGCAAACAGTTTTTCCATTCTCTTGAATAGCTCCACAGCATTCTCCTAATAGATAGGAATTATTTAAACATTCTCCTATTGATGGATATTCAAATTATTTTGATTTTTGTTATTATAAACAATGTTGTGCTCACTTTTTATTCTCCTAAATCTTCTTTATTAGAGTCCTCTTAAAAACTGTAAAAATGAAACTTAACAGTGAAAGGATGCATTTAAAAAATGAACAACACATCCTGTTTCCTGTACCTACTGCAAGGAACAACTGTCCTGAGGCCCTGATGTTAATGCCCTAGGCTCCATGGAAATAGGGATATATCACACACACACACATATTTGGGAGAAGAAAGGTGGTTTTTCTTCTGTTATTACATGTAAGACCTTGAAAATTGTCATTTCTATCCTTACAACAAGAAAAAGCTGGACAAATAAAATCAATGACTTTTCTTGACCTATCAGAAAATGGCAAATAATTTTCTTGAAATATGGAGAAATAGGCGCATTCAGAGAAATACAACAACCAAGACCTGGAGCAGAAGACCCAAAATTACAAAAACTGTAGGAAGAGTTAAAAAGCAATTTTGACAAATTCTTGAAGCACGAGTAGGTAGCTGGGGAGATAGACAGTCAAGGGGGGCATATGCTTTCATAGTCTTTTCCTCTAGGAAACATCAAGTTTTCAGGATGAGGATAGAGAAAGATCCCCTTGTGGGCATGGCAGAGGGAATGGAAAGGTAGCTACTGTTAAACCCTTCAGAACCTTCTCCCAGCAGGTCTACCTCACAGGGGAAGGACTTCTCCAGAGGGCTATTCTGAAACTTTTCCAACCTGAAGGAAAGGAACTTCACCCCATTCCAGTTCTCTTCAACCTTCCTGTCTCAGGTAAGAATAAGTGAATAAGTATATAAGCAAATAAATACATAATATAAGGTATAGTCAATTGGGAGGGAACTGCAAGGAAATAGACTGGAAACAGTAGGAGAGAAGGGATTAAGTCTTCTGAAGGTTTTTTTTAAAAAAGATTTTATTTATGTATTTGACTGAGATCACAAGTAGGCAGAGAGGCAGGCTGAGAGAGGGGGCGGGAAGCAGGCTCCCTGCTGAGCAGCGATCCCGATGTGGGGCTCCATCCCTGGACCCTGAGATCATGACCTGAGGCGAAAGCAGAGGCTTAACCCACTGAGCCACCCCGGTGTCCCAAGTATTCTGAAGGTTTAACCCTACCTGAGGCAACCCCCAAAAGGACTGAAACTTACTTCAAATCTTAGGAGATAAAGGAACATCACTTTCCTTCCCACCCTACCCACTCTCCCTGCTACAACACTAATAAGAATCCAATAATAATAGTGGATTACAACTTAAAGAGCTATAAGACAAAGATTCCATCTAAGGACCAGAACAAAGGGAAGCAAGCCAGAAGAAGAAGGAAAAGGAGGAAGAGGAAAAGAAAGAGAAGAAGGATAAGAAGGAGAAGAAGGAAGAGGAGAAGGAGGGAAAAAAAGACAGTGACAGTGGAGAAGAAGGGAAAGGAGGACAGAGGAGGAGAATGAGGGGGAGGAAAGTAAGCTCACTAGAGTAATATGAAGTCTCTGGTGCCTTTAGCTATGACAAATATTAAAATAGACTCTTAGACAGATTAATGTAAATCCTTACACTAAAAGTCTGTTTGCCTCAGTACCTATTACCCTATACAACATGTCCAGCTTTCAACAAAAATTTATAAAGCTGGCTAAAGTCGAGAAGAAACAATGTCTGAAGGACAAAGTTATCATCAGAATCAGACTCAAAGTTGTTGGAATTTCAGATAAGTATTGTAAAATAAGTATTACCAATAAGTTAAGAGCTCCTTTAATGAGAAAAAGTAGATAAGATGTAATAACCCATGGCAATATAAAATTAAAGAATTATAAAAATGATGAATTCCTTGGCATCGCTCATTGGCAGATTCAACATGGCTGAGTAAAGAGCGAGGAAGCTTTATTAGAAAATATCTTGAGACAAGTAAAAATGGAACCCCACATACCAAAACTTATGGGATGCAGAGAAAGCAGTATAAAATAGAAATTTGTAATCCCTACATTAAAAAGGAAGAAAGATTTCAAATCAATAACCTGATTTTATACCTTAAGAAATTAGGCAGGGGCACCTGGGTGGCTCAGTGGGTTAAGCCTCTGCCTTTGGCTCAGGTCATGATCTCAGGGTCCTGGGATCGAGCCCCACATTGGGCTCTCTGCTCAGCAGGGAGCATGCTTCCCTCTCTCTCTCTGCCTGCCTCTCTGCCTACTTGTGATCTCTGTCTGTCAAATAAATAAATAAAATCTTAAAAAAAAAAAGAAATTAGGCAAAGAAGAGAAAACTAACTCAAAGTCAGCAGAAGGAAGGAATTAATAAAGCTTAAAATAGAGGGGGAGGGGAGAGATGGCAGAGGAGTAGGAGACCCTGTTTCAGTGGGTCCCCTAAATTGAGCTGAATATCTACCAGAACACTCTTAACACCCATGAAATCAGCCTGAGATATAAGATTATACACTTCTGGATCTCTACGGGGCCAGAAGATCATCAGTACAGGGGAGTGGGAGTGCTCGGACTGATATTGGAGGATAAATAGAAGGTGGTGGGAGCCACCCGAAGTGACCCATTAGAAAGTAATGAAAGTGCCCTGTGATTGGGGACCAGCATTAACTTGGAGACCGGTTAACAGCACTCAAAAAGAACAACGGGTCTTAAGGGGCAATTGGTAGGATCAGGTGGCCATGGGCATGGGTCTAAGCCCACAGCAGTCACAGGGCAGACTGGGTCTAAGCCCAGGGCAGTCACAGCCAGCAACCACCCGCACCTGGGGGCTCCAGTCAGCGGGCCCTAGGCCCTGGTCGTTCTGCAACCTAAGACCTGCACCACTGCCTGGGTGCTGTGGTGGGCTGGGTGGGTGTCCTGGGGCTGGGTGCAACCCCACCTGCACCTGAGAGAGCCTGGTGCAAGAAAGAGCCTAGATGCCCTTCAACAGATGAATGGATAAAGAAGATATGGTCCATATATACAATGGAATATTATACCTCCATCAGAAAGGATGAATACCCAGCTTTTCTATCAACATGGATGGGACTGGAGGAGGTTAGGTTGAGTGAAATAAGTGAAGCAGAGAAAGTCAATTATCATATGGTTTCACTTGTGGAGCATAAGGAATAACATGGAAGTCATTAGGAGAAGGAAAGGAAAAGTGAATTGGGGCAAATCGGAGGGTGAGATGAAGCATGAAAGACTGTGGACTCTGAGAAACTGAGGATTTTGGAAGGAAGGGGTGTGGGGGAATGGGTGAGCCTGGTGGTAGGTATTAAGGAGGGCATGCATTGCATGGAGCACTGGGTATGGTGTGTAAACAATAAATCTTGGAACACTGAAAAAATAAAATTAAGGGGGGGAGACAAGATGGCAGGGAAGTAGGAGGAGGCGACCTTTCAACCTGTACCCTAAAGTGAGCTGATTACCTTCCAAAGAACTCCGATCACCCACAAAATCAGCCTGAGATCAGAATTATACACGTCTGGATCTCTACAGGAGCAGAAGACGCCAGTGGGCAGGTAAAGCAGAGTGGGAATGTCGGACTGATATCAGAAGATAAACAAAAGGGGGAGGGAGCCACCAGAGGCGACCCATTGGAAAGTAATATCCCAATATGAGAGTGCCCTGCGTCTGGGGACCAGCATTAACTTGGAGTCTGGTAGAAAGCACTCAAAAAGAGCAAAGGATCCCTGGGGAGGGGCAATTGTGGGAATCGGGCGGCTAGGGACAGGGGCTTAAGTCCCCAGACCCAGGACAGCCAACCCTGGTGCAGAGCCAGAGGGAGTGTGGTGGAGAAACCAGGTCTTGATCCCTGAACCACCAGTGCGCCTGAGAGCGCGTGGGGTCCTGCTCCCATGAGGGGCTGGGAGCCTCACCAGGGGGCAGAAGCACAGCCTTTTTGCAGTCCCCATGTGAGTGCCGTGCCCTGCTATCAGAGTCCAAGTCGCGCCCCATGCCATCCCCTGAGAGAGGTGCGCACAGGCACCAGCCCAGTGCTCTCGGACCCCGAAAGACCAGGCACTCCCAGCCCAGGCCAGTGGGAAAATCTCAGTGTGTGATCGCTGCTTGGAACCTCTCTGGTGGTCTGGAGCTGCCCAGACAGCCACCACTGCCATGGTTTTGGGTACAAGCAAAAAACCCTACGTCCCCAGGGACCGCAACTCTGAAACTGCTCTGCCAGCAGCCAAGGGGAAATTTATCTGCGCCCATAAAATGGCACAGGGTTACAGATTGGATACAATGACAGGACCCATCCATATGTTGTATACAAGAGACCCATTTTGAACCTAAAGATACACCCAGACTGAAAGTGAAGGGATGGAGAAGCATCTTTCATGCCAATGGGCCTCAAAAGAAGGCCAGGGTAGCGATTCTCATATCAGATAAATTAGATTTTAAACTAAAGACTGTAGTCAGAGATACAGAAGGACACTACATCATTCTTAAAGGGACTATCCACCAAGATGATCTAACAGTTGTAAATATCTATGCCTCCAATATGGGAGCAGTCAATTACATAAGAAAACTGTTAGTCAAGATACAGAGTCATATTGATATGAATACAATTATAGTTGGAGATCTTAACACGCCTCTCTCAGAAATAGACAGATCATAGAAGCAGAAAATCAATAAAGAAACAAGAGCATTGAATGACACATTGGACCAGATGGACCTCATGATATATACAGAACATTCCACCCTAAAACAACACAATACTCATTCTTCTCAAGTGCACATGGAACCTTCTCAAGAATAGACCACATACTGGGTCACAAATCAGGACTCAACTGATACCAAAAGACTGAGATTATTCCCTGCACATTCTCAGATCACAATGCTTTGAAACTTGAGCTCAATCACAAGGAAAAGTTCAGAAGGAACTCAAACATCTGGAACCTAAAGACCACCTTGCTTAAGAATGCTTGATCAACCAGAGATCAAAGAAGAACTGAAACAATTCATGGAAACCAATGAGAATGAAGACACTTCGGTCTAACCTATGGGATACAGCAAAGGCGGTCCTAAGGGGGAAATACATAGCCATCCAAGCCTCCCTCAAAAAAATTGAAAAATCCAGAACACACCAGCTGTCTCTACACCTTAAAGAACTGGAGAATCAACAACAAATCAAACCAACTCCACACATAAGAAGGGAAATAATCAAGATTAGAGCTGAGATCAATGAGGTAGAAACCAGAGATACAGTAGAACATATCAATGAAACTAGAAGCTGGTTTTTTGAAAGAATCAATAAGATCGATTAACTATTGGCCACACTAATCCAAAAGAAAAGAGAGAAAGCCCAAATTAATAAAATTATGACTGAAAAGGGAGAGATCACAACTAATACCAAGGAAGTAGAAACAATCATCAGAAGTTATTATCAACAGTTAAATGCCAATAAGCTAAGCAACCTAGATGAAATGGATGCATTCCTGGAAAACTGTAAACTCCCAAAATTGAACGAGGAAGAAATTGGCAACCTGAATAGACTAATATCTAGTAACGAGATTGAAGCAGTGATCAAAAACCTCCCAAAGAGCAAGAGCCCAGGACCTGATGGATTCCCAGGGGGAATTCTACCAAACTTTCAAAGAAGAAATAACACCTATTCTCCTGAAGCTGTTTCAAAAAATTGAAGCAGAAGGAAAATTTCCAGACTCTTTCTATGAAGCCAGCATTACCTTGATCCCCAAACCAGGCAAAGACCCTACCAAGAAGGAGAATTTCAGACCAATATCCCTGATGAATATGGATGCTAAGATTCTCAACAAGATCCTAGCAAACAGGATCCAACAGCACATTAAAAAGATTATCCACCTTGGGGCACCTGGGTGGCTCAGTGGGTTAAAGCCTCTGCCTTCAGCGCAGGTCATGATCCCAGGGTACTGGGATCGAGCCCCGCATCAGGCTCTCTGCTCAGTGGGGAGCCTGCTTCCTCCTCTCTCTCTCTGCCTGCCTCTCTGCCTGCTTGTGATTTCTCTCTGTCAAATAAATAAACAAAATCTTTAAAAAAAAAAAAAAGATTATCCACCATGACCAGGTGGGATTCATTCCTGGGCTACAAGGATGGTTCAACATTCACAAATCAATCAATGTGATAGAACAAATTAATATGAGAAGAGAGAAGAACCACATGGTCCTCTCCATTGATGCAGAAAAAGCATTTGACAATATCCAGCATCCATCCCTAATTAAAACGCTTCAAAGCATAGGGATAGAAGGAACATTCCTGAACCTCATAAAATCTATCTATGAAAGACCCACAGCAAATATCATCCTCAATGGGAAAAAGCTTGCAGCCTTCCCGTTGAGATCAGGAACACGACAAGGATGCCCACTCTCACCACTCTTGTTCAACATAGTATTAGAAGTCCTAGCAACAGCAATCAGAACACAAAGAGAAATAAAAGGTATCCAAATTGGCAATGAAGAAGTCAAACTCTCTCTCTTAGCAGATGACATGATTCTTTATATGGAAAACCCAAAGACTCCACCCTCAAACTACTAGAACTCATACAACAATTCAACAATGTGGCAGGATACAAAGTTAATGTACAGAAATCAGTGGCTTTCTTATACACTAACTGAAAATACAGAAAGGGAAATTAGAGAATCGATTCCATTTACTATAGCACCAAGAACCATAAGATACCTGGAAATAAACCTAACCAAAGAGGTAAAGGATCTGTACTTGAGGAACTACAGAACACTCATAAAGAAATTGAAGAAGACACAAAAAGATGGAAGACCATTCCATGCTCTTGGATCAGAAGAATAAACCTTGTTAAAATGTCTATACTGCCTAGAGCAATCTATACTTTTAATGCCATTCCAATCAAAATTCCACCGGTATTTTTCAAAGAGCTGGAGCAAATAATCCAAAAACTTGTATGGAATCAGAAGAGACCCTGAATCGCTAAGGAAATGTTGAAAAACAAAAATAAAACTGGGGGCATCACGGTACCTGATTTCAAGCTTTACTACAAAGCTGTGATCACCAAGACAGCATGGTACTGGTATAAAAACAGACACATAGACCAGTGGAACAGAGTAGAGAGCCCAGCTATGGACCCTCAACTCTATGGTCAAATAATCTTTGACAAAACAGGAAAAAATATACAGTGGAAAAAAGACAGTCTCTTCAATAAATGGTGCTGGGAAAACTGGACAGCTATATGTAGAAGAATGAAACTCGACCATTCTCTTACACCGTACACAAAGATAAACTCAAAATGGATAAAAGACCTCAACGTGAGACAGGAATCCATCAGAATCCTAGAGGAGAACATAGGGAGTAACCTCTTTGATATCATTCACAGCAACTTCTTTCAAGATATGTCTCCAAAGGCAAAGGAGACAAAAGCAAAAATGAACTTTTGGGACTTCTTCAAAATCAAAAGTTTCTGCACAGCAAAGGAAACAGTCAACAAAAGAAAGAGGCAACCCACGGAATGGGAGAAGATATTTGCAAATGACACTACAGACAAAAGGTTGATATCCAGGATCTATAAAGAACTCCTCAAACTCAACACACACAAAACAGACAATCATATCAAAAAATGGGCAGAAGATATGAACAGACACTTCTTCAATGAAGACTTACAAATGGCTATCAGACACATGAAAAAATGTTCATCATCACTAGCCATCAGGGAGATTCAAATTAAAACCACATTGAGATACCACCTTACACCAGTCAGAATGGCCAAAATTAGCAAGACAGGAAACAACATGTGTTGGAGGGGATGTGGAGAAAGGGGAACCCTCTTCCACTGTTGGTGGGAATGCAGGTTGGTGCAGCCACTTTGGAGAACAGTGTGGAGATTCCTCAAGAAATTAAAAATAGAGCTTCCCTATGACCCTGCAATTGCACTACTGGGTATTTCCCCCAAAGATACAGATGTCGTGAAAAGAAGGGCCATCTGTACCCCAATGTTCATAGCAGCAATGGCCACGGTCGCCAAACTGTGGAAAGAACCAAGATGCCCTTCAACGGACGAATGGATAAGGAAGATGTGGTCCATATACACTATGGAGTCTTACACCTCCATCAGAAAGGATGAATACCCAACTTTTGCAGCAACATGGACGGGACTGGAAGAGATTATGCTGAGTGAAATAAGTCAAGCAGAGAGAGTCAATTATCATATGGTTTCACTTATTTGTGGAGCATAACAAATAGCATGGAGGACAAGGGGAGTTAGAGAGGAGAAGGGAGTTGAGGGAAATTGGAAGGGGAGGTGAACCATGAGAGACTATGGACTCTGAAAAACAATCTGAGGGGTTTGAAGGGGCAGGGGGTGGGAGGGTGGGGGAACCAGGTGGTGGGTATTAGAGAGGGCATGGATTATATTAGAGAGGGCATGGAGCACTGGGTGTGGTGCAAAAACAATGAATACTGTTATGGTAAAAATAAATAAATTAAAATAAATAAATAAATAAATAAAATATTTTTAAAAATTAAAATAAATAAATAAAATAAATAAACCTTTAAAAAAATTAAAAAAAGATGCTAAGATCAGTTTGGAATGTGTGGAGGATGGAGGTATCTGTGGGATAGCCTGTGATCTTGAGTACTATGATGATTGAGGTTGACTCCATGGGATCCACTGAGAGTCCTTAATCTGGGAGTGCAACATGGAGAATATAGTGTTTAAGAAAGGTCACCTTGGTCTGGAGATTGTACTGTGGAGGGGTACACAGAAGTGAGGTCAAAGACCTAGCAGGTGATGGTGCTTGTCCAGGTGAGTGGTGGTGGGGACCCAAGCTGGGAAACGCTGTTAAGTGCTATCTCTAAGAAGAGTATAAATAGGATTTGTGAGCTCCTTTTGTTGAATAAAAAGATACTTATTAATTTATCTGGATTACAAATCTACCCACTCACACTTGGAATCTCCTTAAAGTGGGGCCACTGTGTGCCTGGAGAGGACAGGGCAGCCATGTGGAAGAATACCATGGTTCCTTCTTGCATCTCCTAGAAGCTGGCTGAGAGACTCTGCTTATCCCCTGGCAGATTCAACACTTGCTTTTTGCTCAATAGTCCTACTCTTACCCTGGCTTCCCATTTGTGCTTGCCTCGGAGTGATGGGCACAAGGAGCCAGAACCTCACCTGTCTTGTGCCCAGGACTGGACTAGCTGACAGTGCATATTAGTTCATATTAGTTCTTCATGCTCATGGGCCACATCTATCCTCCCCTATGGCTTCCATGTTAGAGAACAAGCCAGACTCACATGTCTGCTCATTGCAGGCTCCACATTGGGGCCTAGTTTGAGGAAACCTCTCCCAAACTACTTTGTTAATGAGATAAATAAAAAATCAACATGGTGTTGATTGAGATTGGATTGGTGAAAATCATCTGAATTTTTTGGAACCAAATCCAGTTTAAATACAACATGTTAATTAAGATAGATGAATGGATAAGAGAATAAGAGGTAACACGGAGGACATGGGGAGATGGAGAGGAGAAGGGAGTTGAGGGAATTTGGAGGGGGAGATGAATCATGACAGATTATGGACTCTGAAAAACAATCTGAGGGTTTTGAAAGGGAGGGGGGCGGGAGGTTGGGGGAGCCTGGTGGTGGGTATTATGGAGGGCACATATTGCATGGAGCACTGGGTATGGAGCATAAACAATGAAATCTGTTACACTAAAAAAAAGATAGTGATCAAGAGGGTAGAGCTATAAAAAAACTGAAGAAATAGAGAATTATAAGCCCCCAATACTATGATTCTGCCTTAATTAAAATTGCGATTAAACACACAGGTCACGGGTGCCTGGGTGGCTCAGCGGGTTAAGCCGCTGCCTTCGGCTCGGGTCATGATCCCGGGGTCCTGGGATGGAGTCCTGCATCGGGCTCCTTCCTCAGCGGGGAGTCTGCTTCTCTCTCTGCCTCTCCCTGCCACTCTGCCTGCTTGTGCTCTCTCTCTCTCTGACAAATAAATGAATAAAATCTTTAAAAAAAAATAAACACACAGGTCACAGTAATATTTATTTATTTATTTATTTATTTTCAAAATGTTTTATTCAAATTCAACTTAGTTAACATATACTATATTAGTTTCAGGGGTAGGATTTAGTGATTCATCAGTTGCATAGAACACCCAGTGGTTATTACATCAAATGCCCACCTAATGACCATCACCAAATTACCCTATCCCCCTACAAACCTCCCTTCCATCAGCCCTCAGTTTTCTCCCTAAAGTTAAGAGTCTTTTGTGGTTTGCCTCTTTCCCTGCTTTTACCTTATTTTTTCTTCCCTTCCTTTATGTTCATCTGTTTTGTTTCTTAAATTCCACACATGAGTGAAATCATATAGTATTTGTCTTTCTCTGACTGACTTATTTCACTTAGCATGATATCTTCTAGTTCCATTCACTTCATTGCAAATGCAAGATATCATTCTCTTTGATGTCTGAGTAATATTCCATTGTATACATATACCACTTCTTTTTTATAATTTTTTTTATTTTTTTATAAACATATAATGTATTACTAGCCCCAGAGGTACAGGTCTGTGCATCGCCAGGTTTACACACTTCACAGCACTCAACATAGCACATACCCTCCCCCATGTTCATAACACCATGACCCTCTCTCTACACTCTCCCCCTGGCAACCCTCCGGTTGTTTTGTGAAATTAAGAATCTCTTATGGTTTGTCCCCCTCCTGATCCCATCTTGTTTCATTTATTCTTTTCGTACCCCGCCAAGCCCCCCACGTTGCATCTCCACTTCCTCATATCAGGGAGATCATAAGATAGTTATCTTTCTCTGATTGGCTTATTTCACTAAGCATAATACCCTCTAGTTACATCCACGTCATTGCAAATGGCAGAATTTCATTTCTTTTGATGGCTGCAAAGTATTCCATTGTATATATATACCACCTCTTCTTTACCCATTCATCTGTTGAGGGTTCTTTCCATAGTTTGGCTATTGTAGATATTGCTGCTATAAACATTCGGGTGCATGTGTCCCTTCAGATCACTATGTTTGTATCTTTAGGGTAAATACTCAGTAGTGCAATTGTTGGGTCATAGGGTAGTTCTATTTTCAACATTTTGAGGAACCTCCATGCTGTTTTCCAGAGTGGTTGCACCAGTTTGCAATCCCACCAACAGTGTAGGAGGGTTCCTCTTTCTCTGCATCCTCGCTAGCATGTTATTGCCTGACTTGTTAATTTTAGCCATTCTGACTAGTGTAAGGTGGTATCTCATTGTGGTTTTGATTTTTATTTCCCTGATGCCAAGTAATGTGGAGCCCTTTTTCATGTGTCTGTTGGCCATCTGGATGTCTTCTTTGCAGAAATGTCTACTCATGTCCTCTGCCCATTTCTTGATTAGATTATTTGTTCTTTGGGTGTCGAGTTTGCTAAGTTCTTTATAGATTTTGGACACTAGCCCTTTATCTGATATGTCGTTTGCAAATCTCTTCTCCCATTCTGTCAGTTGTCTTTTGGTTTTGTTAACAGTTTCTTTCGCTGTGCAAAAGCTTTTGATCTTGATGAAGTCCCAATAGTTCATTTTTGCCCTTGCTTCTCTTGCCTTTGGCCATGTTCCTAGGAAGAAGTTGCTGCAGCGGAGGTCAAAGAGGTTGCTGCCTGTGTTCTCCTCAAGGATTTTAATGGATTCCTTTCTCACATTGAAGTCCTTCATCCATTTTGAGTCTATTTTCATGTGTAGTGTAAGGAAATGGTCCAGTTTCATTTTTCTGCATGTGGCTGTCCAATTTTCCCAATATCATTTGTTGAAGAAACTGTCTTTTTTCCATTGGACATTATTTCCTGCTTTGTTGAAGATTAATTGATCACAGTGTTGAGTTTCTGGTATCTCTATTCTGTTCCATTGATCTGTCCATACTGTCCTGATGATGACAACTTTGTAATAGAGCTTGAAGTCTGGAATTGTGATGCCACCAACTTTGACTTTCTTTTTCAATATTCCTCTGGCTATTCAAGGTCTTTTCTGGTTCCATGTAAATTTTAGGATTACTTGTTCCATTTCTTTGGGGGGAAAAAATGGATGGGATTTTGATAGGGATTGCATTAAATGTGTAGATTGCTTTAGGTAGCAAAGACATTTTCACAATATTTGTTCTTCTAATCCATAAGCATGGAACATTTTTCCATTTCGTTGTGTCTTCCTCAATTTCTTTCATGAGTACTTCATAGTTTTCTGAGTATAGCTTCTTTGCCTCTTTGGTTAGGTTTATTCCTAGGTATCTTATGGTTTTGGGTGCAATTGTAACTGGGATTGACTCCTTTTTCTCTTCTGTCTTGTTAGTGTAAAAAAAACGTAACTGATTTCTGTGCATTGATTTTATATCCTGATACTTTACTGAATTCCTGTACAAGTTCTAGCAGATTTGGAGTGGAGTCTTTTGGGTTTTCCACATATAGTATCATATCATCTGCAAAGAGTGATAGTTTGACTTCTTCTTTGCCAATTTGGGTGCTTTTAATTTCTTTTTGTTGTCTGATTGCTGAGGCTAGGACATCTAATACTATCTTGAATAGCAGTGGTGATAATGGACATCCCTGCCATGTTCCGGACCTTAGCGGAAAAGCTCTCAGTTTTTCTCCATTGAAAATGATATTTGCAGTGGGATTTTCATAGATGGCTTTGATGATACTGAGGTATGTGCCCTATATCCCACCAGTCTGAAGAGTTTTGATCAGGAAGGGATGCTGTACTTTGTCAAATGCTTTTTCAGCATCTATGGAGAGTATCATATGGTTCTTGTTCTTTCTTTTATTAATGTATTGTATCACATCAATTGATTTGTGGATGTTGAGCCAACCTTGTAGCCCTGGAATAAATCCCACTTGGTCGTGGTGAATAATCCTTTTAATGTACTGTCAGATCCTATTGGCTAGTATTTTGGTGAGATTTTTTTGCATCTGTGTTCATCAAGGATATTGGTCTGTAATTCTATTTTTTGATGGGGTCTTTGTCTGGTTTTGGGATCAAGGTGACGATGGCCTCATAAAATGAGTTTGGAAGTTTTCCTTCCATTTCTATTTTTTTGGAACAGTTTCAGGAGAATAGGAATTAATTCTTCTTTAAATATTTGGTAGAATTCCCCCGGGAAGCCGTCTGGCCCTGGGCTTTTGTTTGTTTGGAGATTTTTGATGACTGTTTCAATCTCCTTACTGGTTATGTGTCTGTTCAGGTTTTCTATTTCTTTCTGGTTCAGTTGTGGTAGTTGATATGTCTCTAAGAATGCATCCATTTCTTCCAGATTGTCAAATTTGCTGGCATAGAGTTGCTCATAGTATGTTCTTATAATTGTTTGTATTTCTTTGGTGTTGGTTGTGATCTCTCCTCTTCCATTCATGATTTTATTTATTTGGGTCCTCTCTCTTTTCTTTTTGATAAGTCTGGCCAGGGGTTTATCAATCTTATCAATTCTTTCAAAGAACTAGCTCCTAGTTTTGTTGATTTGTTCTATTGTTTTCTTGGCTTCTATTTCACTGATTTCTGCTCTGATCTTTATTATTTCTCTTCTCCTGCTGGGGTTAGGGTTTCTTTCTTGTTCTTTCTCCAGCTCCTTTAGGTGTAGGGTTAGGTTCTGTACCTGAGACCTTCCTTATTTCTTGAGAAAGGCTTGTACTGCTATATATTTTCCTCTCAGAACTTCCTTTGCTGTGTCCCACAGATTTTGAACTGTTGTGTTTTCATTATCATTTGTTTCCATGAATTTTTTCAATTCTTCTTTAATTTCCTGGTTGACCCATTCATTCTTTAGAAGGATGCTGTTTCGTCTCCATGTATTTGGGTTCTTTCCAAATTTCCTCTTGTGACTGAGTTCTAGCTTCAGAGCATTGTGGTCTGAAAATATGCAGGGAATGATCCCAATCTTTTGATACCGGTTGAGACCTGATTTAGGACCGAGAATGTGATCTATTCTGGAGAATGTTCCATGTGCACTAGAGAAGAATGTGTATTCTGTTGCTTTGGGATGGAATGTTCTGAATACATCTGTGATGTCCATCTGGTCCAGTGTGTCATTTAAGGCCTTTATTTCCTTATTGATCTTTTGCTTGGATGATCTGTCCATTTCAGGAGGGGAGTGTTAACGTCCCCTACTATTGTTGTAATATTGCCAATGTGTTTCTTTGATTTTGTTATTAATTGGTTTATATAGTTGGCTGCTCCCATGTTATGGGCATACATATTTAAAATTGTTAGATCTTCGTGTTGGACAGACCCTTGAGTATGATATAGAGTCCTTCCTCATCTCTTATTATAATCTATGGCTTAAAATCTAATTGATCTGATATAAGGATTGCCACTCCAGCTTTCTTTGGATGTCCGTTAGCATGGTAAATTGTTTTCCACCCTCTCACTTTAAATCTGGAGGTATCTCCGGGTCTAAAATGAGTTTCTTGTGGACAGCATATTGATAGGTTTTGTTTTTTTTATCCATTCTGATACCCTGTGTCTTTTGATTGGGGCATTTAGCCCATTAACATTCAGGGTAACTATTGAGAGATATGAATTTAGTGCCATTGTATTGCCTGTAAGATGACTATTACTGTATATTGTCTCTGTTCCTTTCTGATCTACTACTTTTAGGGTCTCTCTTTGCTTAGAGGACCCCTTTCAATATTTCCTGTAGAGCTGGTTTGGTCTTTACCAATTCTATTAGTTTTGGTTTGTCCTGGAAGCTTTTAATCTCTCCTTCTATTTTCAATGATAGCCTAGCTGGATATTATATTCTTGGCAGCATGTTTTTCTCATTTAGTGCTCTGAATATATCATGCCAGTTCTTTCTGGCCTGCCAGGTCTCTGTGGATAAGTCTCCTGCCAATCTAATATTTTTACCATTGTATGTTACAGACTTCTTTTCCTGGGCTGCTTTCAGGAGTTTCTCTTTGTCACTAAGAATTGTAAATTTTACTATTAGATGATGGGGGTGTGGACCTATTCTTATTTATTTTGAGGGGGATTTTCTGTACCTCCTGGGTTTTGATGCTCATTCCCTTTACCCTATTAGGGAAATTCTCTACCATAATTCTGTCCAACATACCTTCTGCTCCCCTCTTTCTTTCTTCGTTTCTTGGAATCCCAATTATTCTAATGTTGTTTCATCTTATGGTATCACTTATCTCGACTTCTCTCCTCATGGTCCAGTAGTTGTTTGTCTCTCTTTTGCTCTGCTTCTTTGTTCTCTGTCATTTGGTCTTCTATATCGCTAATTCTCTTTTCTGTCTCATTTATCCTAGCAGTAAGAGCCTCCATTTTTTATTGCACCTCATTAATAGCTTTTTTTATTTCAACTTGGCTAGATTTTAGTTCTTTAATTTCTCCAGGAAGAGCTTTTATTTCTCCAGACAGGGTTTCTCTAATATCTGCCATGCCTTTTTCAAGCCCAGGTAGCACCTTGAGAATCATCATTCTGAACTCTAGATCTGACATATTACCAATGTTTGTATTGATGAGGACCCTAGCCTTCAGTATTGGCTCTTGTTCTTTTTTTTTGTGGTGAGTTTTTCTGCCTTGTCATTTTACCCCAATAAAAATATATGAAAGAGTGAATAAAATACTAAAAAGGTGGCAAAGATCCCAGGAAATGTGCTTTAACCAAATCAGAAGAGACCCCAAATCGTGGGGGGAAGAAAAGGGGTTAAAAGAAGTTCAGGAAAAAATTTTTTTAAAAAGCAAACAAATAAAGAAAAAATATAAAAAAGAAAATATATATATATATATATATATATATATATATATATATTAGACTGGTGAATAGAACAGGGTCACCCATTTAATTTGGGGAGTATTTTGGTCTCCTAGAAGAAACTACCTCCCAAAATTTTAAAGAATGAAACACATATACAAGGGTAAATGCAATGAAGGAATGGAATATGACTATAAAGATGAAAATTAATAATTTTTTTCTAAAAAAAATTCTAAAAATTTTTTCTAAAAAAATTTTCTAAAAATTTCTAGAAATTTTTATTTCTAAAAAATAATTTTTTTCCTAAAATTTTCTAAAATTTTTTTTCTAAAAATTTTCTAAAATTTTTTTTCTATTTATTTGATAAATTAAGTTTGTTGGGAGAATAACGAAAAAGAAAGTGGAGAGAATTTTCTTAGGCTGGAGACTAGAACAAAGCCCTATGCTAGATTTAGGGTATATTTTGATCTATTAGAAGAAGTTGTACCCCATATTTTTTTAGAAGAAAGAACCCTATGTGTATATAAAAAATAAAGTTAGATACAACGAAGGATAAAATATGACTACAGTAATGAAGTTTCAAAAAAGATTTTTTTTATGAAAGGTATTGTTAAGATGAACTAGTTAAAAAATTTTAAAAGAAGAAAGGGTAAAAGTTAAAAAAAATTAGCAGAAAACAAAATAAAATTTAAAAAATTAATTAACTCTGCAAGACTAAAGAATCATGGGGAGAAAGCCATGAATTCCATGCTTTGCTTTCTCCTCTTCTGGAATTCCACTGTTCTCCTTGGTAAATGAACTTGGTCTTGGCTGGATTTCTTGTTGATCTTCTGGGGGAGGGGCCTGTTGTAGTGATTCTCAAGAGTCTTTGCCCAAGGTGGCATTGCACCACCCTTCCCAGGGGCCAGGCTAAGTAATCTGCTCATGTTCACTTTCGGGAGCTTTTTCCCTGAGAGCTTTGTGTACAGTTCTGGAGGACATGAATGAAAATGGCAGCCTCCCAATCTCTGGCCCAGAGGAGCTGAGAGCTTGGGGGCCCCATTCCTCAGTGCATCCTCAAAGAAAAGTGCTCAATCATTCCCATCTCCCTGACCTCCAGCCATGCTCCAAGCTCACCCAGCCTATGACCAAGCTTCTCTGTCTGGCACACAGCCCCACCTGCAGTCTCTGAACCCCACAGATCCCTGAGTTCCTCCAGGGGGTCTCCACAGATCTTGTGGGGTCCCTGCTCACAGAGCAGTGGTCTGTGCCACAGATCACGATTTAAGGTAACCCTGAGTTGAGAGATCACCCCTTGGCTTTGTTCAACAAACAAACTCTGTAGCCGGCTTTCCCGCTCTAATGCCTGTGAGTTCTGAGACACTCAGACAGCCCTGATCCTTCTGTGACCCCACAGGACCTGAGGCCATGCTGTCCTTGCATGGGCTTCATCCTGGCTTAGCCTCTGGAGCAGTGTCCCTCGGTGAACCAGACTTTTAAAGTTCTGATTTTGTGCTCCATTGCTCCACTGATGGCCGAGACCTGGCCCCTCGCCCTGCGATCAATCTTCCCATTGCTTTGGATTCACTTCTTCACCAGCCCTACCTTTCAGAAAGTCATCAATTTTCTGTTTCTAGAATTGCTGCTCTTCTTCTCTTTGACCTCCTGTTGGATTTGTAGATGTTCACAGTGGTTTGATAAGGTATTTAGCTGATCTCCTGCTACCTGATGTTGTCTCAGTCTGTTACCTCTCCGCCATCTTGACTCCTCTCCCTATATATACCACTTCTTTATCCATTCATCTGTTGATGGGTATCTAGGCTCTTTCCATAGTTTGGCTATTGTGGACATTGTTGCTATAAACATTAGGGTGTGTGGGTCCCTTCAAATCACTATGTTGGTATTCTTTGGATAAATGCCTAGAAGTGCAATTGCTGGGTCAAAAAGTAGGTCTATTTTTAACTTTCTGAGGAACTTTCATACTGTTTTCCAGAGTGGCTGCACCAGTTTGCACTCCCACCAACTGTGTAAAACTGTTCTCCTTTCTCTGCATGCTTGTCAACATCTGTTGTTTCTTGAGTTGGTCATTTAGCTATTCTGACAGGTGTGAGATGGTATTTCATTGTGGTTTTGATTTGTATTTCCCTGATGTCGAGTGATGTGGGACATCTTTTCATGTGTCTGTTGGTCATTTGTATGTCTTCTTTTGAGAAATGTCTGTTCATGTCTTCTTCCCATTTATTGACTGGATTTGTTGTTTTTTGGGTGTTGAGTTTGAAAAATGACAGTTTTTCCCATTGGATATTCTTTCCTGCTTTGTTGAAGATCAGTGTACCATAGAGTTGAGGGTCCATTTCTGGGTTCTCTAGTCTGTTCCATTGGTCTATGTGTCTATTCTTTGGCAGTAACATACTTCTTGATGATTATAGCTTTGTAATATAGCTTGAAGTCAGAATTGTGATGCCCCCAGCTTTGGTTTTCTTTTTTCTACATTTCTTTGACTATTCAAGTCTTTTCTGGTTCCATACAAATTTTAAGATTGTTTGTTCCAGCTCTGTGAAAAAAGTTGATGATGTTTTGATAGGGATTGCATTGGATGTGTAGATTGCTCTAGGTAGCATAGACATTTTAACAATATTTGTTCTTCCAATCCATAAGCATGCAATGTTTTTCCATTTCTTTGTGTCTTCCTCAATTTCTTTCGTGTTCTGTAGGTTTCAGAGTACAGATCCTTACCTCTTTGCTTAGGTTTTTTCCTAGGTATCTTATGATTTTCAATGCCATTGTAAATGGGATCTATTCCTTGATTTCTTTGTCTTTTGCTTCATTGTTAGTGTAATATTTGAAGAGAAAACCTGAGAGAGTGGAAAAAGGGATTTACATGTTGTGTACTTTTGGGAGGGCCAGCTGTTTCAGTCTGTTCAAGCTGCGATAAAAAAACACCACAGACTAGGTGGCCTAAAAATTTATTTTCTTAGCCTGGACACTGGAAGTCCAAAATCAAAGTGAGGACAGGTTTGGTTTTTCCTGAGTCCTCTCTCCTTGGCTTATGCATAGCTGTCTTCTGCCTGTGTTCTCACATGTCTTTCCTCTGTGCACACATAGCCCATGTACCTCTTTCTCTTCTTAAAAGGACATCAGCCAGATTGGATTGGAACCCTAGCCTAAGAGCCTCAATTTTACTTTAATTATCTCTTTAAAGGCTCTATCTCCAAATATAGTCATAAATGGAGTTAGAGCTTCAAAATATTAATTTAGTGGGGAGAAGAAAGAAAACAGTTCAGTCCATGACACCAACCCTTTGAAAAAAAAAATTAAGAAGGTTGGGAAATACTTACTAGCTACTATTACAATGCAAGGGATAAAAATCTTGTCTTGTAAATATTTTATTATTTTATTTTATTTTATTTAATAAACTTTTATGCAGTACTAACTATAAGTCAAGCACTGGTTCAGGAAATTGACAAATATTAATTCATAGGGTGAAGAACCTATTTAAGGTCAATTTTAGTGTTTTTTTTTTCCATTCTGTCATGATAAAGTTGATACATCAGCTGCATCATTTTTATGAAGAACAAGGGAGTCCCCAGTAATAACAATGATTATTACATCTATATTCAGGTCCCATGATCTGTAACTTGTACCCTTGAGACCCTGGATGATTATTATAGGAAACTGCATTTCTCAGAATGTTTGCAATTGAAAATTGTGTCAACTCATTCCAAGTTATAAACCGTATTTGTTTCAGGAAATTAAATTTGCTCACCAACTGTGTTATAATTAACCCACTATCACCTCACTATTTTTAAAATTTTTAAAAAAATTCTACTTATAGATTGTTTTGTTTAAGATTTTAGTTATTTATTTGACAGAGAGAGAGAGATCACAAGCAGGCAGAGAGGCAGGCAGAGACAGAGAGGGAAGCAAGCCCCCTGATGAGCAAAAAGCCCTATGTGGGGCTTGATCCCAGGGCCCTGAGATCATGACCTGAGCCAAAGGCAGAGGCTTAACCCACTGAGCCACCCAGGCACTCCCACCTCACTATTTTTGTTAAAAATTTCCTTCTCTGAACATAAGTGGTATAAATACTCTTGCTTATTAAGTAAAATACATCCAAGATTTTCTCCTCTGTCATCTCTGTGGACATTCACAGAAGATTCATTTTGAAAATGCAACACTAACTCATTTGCCATCATGCATAGAAATGCACATGCTAACAGAAACACAAATGCACAATGTAAGCCTCAGACAGATGTTGTTTTAACTGAGCCTTCTCTTCTTCCTTTTTTTTCCAAAAGGCTCTTAAGAGCCCTCAGTCTCCTGATTCTTCTCATCTTTTCCTACCACCTGTGTCTCCTCCTCATTCTAGCACCACACATCCTCTGACCTGGGCCTAGTAAGTCCAAGCTTCCACACTCCAGCCCATGTGGTTCTTCACCTTCATCCTAGCCTCCTCTGTCTTTTCCCTAGGCTTATTTCTGCCAGAAATCAGCTATATCTGACTTTCTTCTGCCCTCATCCCCCTGCTTTACTGATTCCCACCTTGGTTGCCCCTGTCTGCCCTTCTGCCCCTGACTTGGGGAAGCTGACAATTTCATACTGGTGTGAGTCACACCCGGATTCCCAATCTTCACTCTGGTGGGCCCATATTCTTAATTTCCATACACATCCTCTATAAAACTAACCTGCCTGAGAATGCCTATGACAAGGATATCAGTAAAAAGATGGGACTGCAGAACAAAATCTTGCCAAGGACATGGAGTGGAAAAATAAATTCAAGGAGAAAAAAAAAAAACAACAATGTAAGTTAAAGAAGATCTTATTCATTGTTTTACATTTTAAAAAATTTAAATTAAACTTAGTTAACATATAGTGTATTACTAGGTTCAGGATAGGGTTTAGTGATTCATCAGTTGCTTATAACACCGAGTGCTCATTATATCAAGTGCCCTCCTTAATGCCCAACACCCAATTACCCCATCCCCTACCCACCTCCCTTTCAGTAACCCTCAAGTTTGTTCTCTAGAGCTAAGAATCTCTTATGGTTTTCCTCTCTGTTTTTATCTTATTTTATTTTTTCCTTTCCTTCCCCTATATTAATCTGTTTTGTTTCTTAAATTCCACATATGAGTGAAATAATATTTGTCTTTCTCTGACTGACTTATTTTGCTTAGCTTAATACACCCTAATTCCATCTGTGCCATAGTTGTTCATTTTTAAAGCTTTTATTAAGTTTTTAATTTTAATTCCAGTATTGTTAACATACAATGTTTTATTAGTTTCAGGTGTTCAAAACAGTGATTCAACAGTTCCTTATCTTACTCAGTGCTCATCATGATAAGTGTACTCTGGATCCCCATCACCTATTTCACTCAGCCCCCCTCCGACCTCCTGTCTGTTAACCATCTGTTTTCTATAATTAACAGTCTGTTTCTTGGTTTGTTTCTCTCTTTTGCTCTCTCTCTCTTATTTTTTTCTTTGCTCATTTGGTTCTTAAATTCCACATATGAGTGCAACATACGGTATTTGTCTTTCTCTGACTGACTTATTTTGCTTAGCATAATGCACTCTAGCTCCATCCATGTTACAAGTGGCAACATTTCATCCTTTTTTATGGCTGAGTAATACTCCATTGTAGTCCTATTGTCCATAAATACCACCTCTTCTTTATTCATTCATCTACCCATGGATACTTGGTCTGCTTCCATAATTTGGCTATTGTAAATTATGCTCCAATAAACATAGGGGTGCATGTATCCCTTTGATTTTGTGTTTTTGTATTTTGGGGGTAAATTCTCAGTAGTGTGATTACTGGATCATAGGATAGTTCTATTTTTAATTTTTTGAGGAAGCTCCATACTGTTTTCCAGAGTGGCTGCACAAGTTTGCATTCCCACCAACAATGCAAGAGGATTCCTTTTCCTTCACAACCTCACCCACACCTGTTTCTCATGTTGTTGATTTTAGCCATTCGGAAAGACGTCAGGTGATACTTCACTGTAGTTTTGATTTGAAGTTCCCTGATGATGAGTGATGTGAAGCATCTTTTCATGTGTCTATTGGCCAACTGTGTATCTTCTTTGGAGAAATGTCTATTATATCTTCTACCCATTCTTTAATGGGAATATTTGTTTTGGGGGTGTTGAGTTTTATCAGTTCTTTTTATGTTTTGGGTAATAATCTTTTATTTGTTATGTCATTTGCAAATATCTTTTCTCATTCAGTAGGTGGCCTTTTAGTTTTGTTGATTGTTTCCTTCACTGTGCAGCAGCTTTTTATTTTGATGGAGTCCCAATAGTTTATTTTCACTTTTAGTTCCCTTGCCTCCTGAGACATATCTAGAAAAATATCTTAAAATTTCTTTTAGCAATGTTTTGTAGCTTTTCATTATAAAATTCTTTTGCCTCCATGGTTAAATTTATTCCTAAGTATTTTATTTTTTATGCTATGGTAAATGGAATTATTTAATTAATTTCTGTTTTGGATTTTTCATTTTTAGTTATGGAAATGGAACTGATATTCATGTGTTGACTTTGTATCTTGTAATTTTGTGAATTAATTTATTAGTTTTGTTATCTTGTGACTCTTCAGAATTTTCTTTATATAAAATCATGTCATCTAGAACAGAAATATTTTTTTCTTCCAATTTGGATGTATTTCACTTATTTTTCTTGACTAATTTCTCTGTCTAAGTTTTCCAATACTACACTGAAAATAAGGGGTAAATGTGGCATCTTTTCTTGTCCCTGATATTAGGGGACAAGATCTCAGACTTTTACCTTTGAGGGTGATATTAGCTGTGAGTTTTTAATAAAATCTCCTTATCATATTAAGGAAGTTTTCTTCTATACCTAGTATATTCAGTATTTTTTTAATCATAAAATGATTTTTAATTTTTCAAATACTTTTCCTGCATCAGCTGAGATGATCATGTGCTTTGAAAATTCATCTATTGGGCAAGATGGTGAAGTAGGAGACCCTGTTTCAACCGGTCCCCTAAAGTGAGCTAAATATCTACTGAATAGTCTGAACACCCATAAAATCAGGCTGAGATGTAGGATTATACACCTCTGGATCTCTACAGGGGCAGAAGACATCAGTGGTGAGGGTGCACTTTGCCTGAATTGTGGTTGATATATTCAGCTATACATTTCCTCAACCACCTCTCACCAAAATGACTAGGAGGTGGAATACCCAACAGAGGAAAAATTCAGAGACTGTGTCCTCTCTCACAGAACTATTGGGTATGGACATAAATAGTATGTCAGAAAGGGAATTCAGGATAACAATTATCCAATCAATGGCTAGGTTGGAGAAAACCATTAGTGACAACATAAAATCTCTAAGGGTGGAAGTGAGAGCCAATTGGGCAGAAGTTAAAAAATGCTATCAATTAGACCCAATCTAATATAAATACTCTAATAGCTAGGGTAACTGAGGCAGAAGATAGAATTAGTGATCTAGAAGACAAGCTGACAGAGAAAAATGATCAGGAGGAGGCCTGGAACAAACAGCTTAGAAGCTATGAAAACAGAGTTAGGGAAATAAATGACACAGAACATTCCAACATCAGAATTACTGGGATCCCTGAGGTGGTGGAGAAAAAGAGAAGACTAGAAGATATAAATGAACAAATTCTGGATGAAAATATCCCCAGTCTGAGGGAATGGAAAAAGTATTCATGTCCTAGAGGCAGAAAGGACACCCACCAAGATCAACGAATCTAGAAAGACATCAAGACAATTGATTGTGAAATTCACAAATCATAATTTTAGACAAGAGGTTCTAAGGGCAGCTACAGGGAGAGATTCCTTATATCCAGAGGAAGGTGCATCAGAATAATGTGAGACATGTCCACAGAAACCTGGCAAGCCAGAAGGGATGGCAAGACATATTCAGGGCACTAAATGAGAAGAGAAAATCATAAGATACCTTGGAATAAACCTAAACAAAGAAATAAACGATCTGGACTCTGAGAACTAAGAACACTAGGTGTGATACAGTTGCTTTCTTATACAGTAACAATGAAAATATAGAAAAGGAAATTAGAGAATCAATTCTGTTTTTTATAACACCAAGAACCATAAGATACCTGGGAATAAACCTAACCAAAGAGGTAAAGGATCTGTACTCAAGGAACTACAGAACACTCAATTTCTTTCAAATTGAAGAAGACACAAAGGGATGGAAGACCATTCCATGCTCATGGATCAGGAGAATAAACATTGTTAAAATGTCTATACTGCCTAGAGCAATCTATACTTTCAATGCCATCCTGATCAAAATTCCACTGGCATTTTTCAAAGTGCTAGAACAAACAGTCCTAAAATTTGTATGGAACTAGAAAAGACCCTGAATCACCATGTAAATGTTGAAAAAAAAAATTAAAGCTAGGGGCATCACGTTGCCTGATTTCAACCTTTACTACAAAGCTGTGATCACCAAGACAGCATGGTACTGGCACAAAAACAGACACATAGACCAATGGAACAGAGTGGAGAGCCCAGATATGGACCATCAACTCTATGGTTAAATAATCTTTGACAAAGCAGGAAAAAATATCCCGGGGGAAAAAAGTCAGTTTCTTCAATAAATCGTGCTGGGGAAACTGGACAGCTATGTATAGAATAGTGAAACTCAACCATTCTCTTACACTATACACCAAGATAAACTCAAAATGGATGAAAGACCTCAACGTGAGACAGGAATCCATCAAAGTCCTAGAGGAGAACATAGGCAGTAACCTCTTTGACACTGGCTTCAATGAAAGAAGCAAATTCTTTCAAGACACATCTCCAAAGGCAAAGGAAACAAAAGCGAAAATGAACTTTTGGGATTTCATCAAGATCAAAAGCTTCTGCACAGCAAAGGAAACAGTCAACAAAACAATTAGGCAACCCACAGAATGGGAGAAGGTATTCACAAATGACACTACAGACAAAGGGCTGACATCCAAGATCTATAAAGAACTCCTCAAACTCAACACCCAATCAGCAGATAATCATGTCCCAAAAATGGGCAGAAGACATGAATAGACACTTCTCCAACGAAGACATACAAATGGCTAACAGGCACATGAAAAAATGTTCACCATCATTAGCCATCAGGGAAATTCAAATTAAAACCACATTGAGATACCACCTTACACCAGTCAGAATAGCCAAAATTAACAAGACAGGAAACAACAAATGTTGGAGAGGTTGTGGAGAAAGGAGAACTCTCTTACACTGTTGGTGGGAATGCAAGTTGGTGCAGCCACTTTGGAAAACTTTTAACAAAGTTAAAAATAGAGCTACCTTATGACTATACAATTGCACACTGGGTATTTACCCCAAAGATACAGATGTAGTGAAAAGAAGGGCCATCTCTACCCCAATGTTCTTAGTGGCAATGTCCACAATCACCAAACTGTGGAAAGAGCCAACAGACAAATGGATAAAGATGTGGTCCATATATACAATGGAATATTACTCAGCCATCAGGATGAATACCCAACTTTTGTATCAACATGGACGGCACAGGAGGTGATTATGCTGAGTGAAATTAGCCAAGCACAGAGAGTCAATTATCATATGGTTTCACTTACTTTTGGAACATAAGGAATAACATGAAAGACACTAGGAGAAGGAAAGGAAAAGTGAATTGGGGCAAATCAGGAGGGGGAGATGAACCATGACTGTGAACTCAAGAAACAAACTGAGGGATTTAGAGGGGAGAGGTGGGGGATGGGTGAGCCTGGTGGTGGGTATTAAGGAGGGCACGTATGGCATGGAGCACTAGGTGTGATACATAAACAATGAATTTTGGAACATTGAAAAAAAACTTTAGTTATAAATAAAGTAGAAAATAGAAAAATAATAGAAAAAGTCAACAAAACAAAAATTTTGTTCTTTGAAAACATTAACCAAATTGACAAATCTCTAGGTGGATCAGGAAGAAAAAGAATACTCAAGGTAATAAAATAGGAAATGAAATTAGGATAGAAGGGTCATTTATCATGAAGGTCTTATATGAAAGACTTAACAGCTAGTATGATCCCCAAATGAATACATATAGTTTTTGCCCTGAGGTCAGGAACATGACAGGGATGTCCACTCTCACCACTGTTGTTCAACATAGTTCTGGAAGTCCTAGCCTCAGCAATCAGACAACAAAAGGAAATAAAAGGCATCCAAATTGGCAATGAAGAAGTCAAACTTTCATTCTTCACAGATGATATGATACTCTATGTGGAAAACCTGAAAGACTCCTCCAGAAAATTGCTAGATCTGATACAGGAATTCAGCTAAGTGGCAAGGTATAAAATCGACATTCAGAAGTCTGTTGCATTTCTATATTCCAACAATGAAGAAGCAAAAAGAGAACTCAAGGAATCAATCTATCCCACTTACAATTGCACCAAAAATCATAAGATACCTTGAAATAAACCTAAACAAAGAAGTAAACGATCTGGACTCTGAGAACTAAGAACACTTATGAAAGAAGTTGAAAAAGACAGCAAAAAATGGAAAAATAGTTTATGCTCATGGATTGGAAGAACAAATGTTAAAATGTCTATGTTGCCCAAAGCAATCTACACATTCAATCCAATCTCTATTGAAATACCATCAGCATTTTTTCACAGAGCTACAACAAACTATTCTAAAATTTATATGGAACTAGGAAAGACCCCAAATAGCCACAGGAATGTTGAAAAAGAAAGCCAAAGTTGGTGGCATCACAATTCCAGACTTCAAGCTGTATTATCGAACCATAATCAACAAGACAGTATGGTATTGGCACAAAAACAGACACTAAAACCTGTGGAACAGAAGAGAGAACTGATAAATGGACTCACAACTTTATGGCCAGCTAATCTTCAATGAAGCAGGAAAGAATATCCAATGGAAAAAAGACAGTTCCTTCAACAGATGGTGTTGGGGAAAATGGACAGCACCATGTAAAAGAAGAGACTGGACCACTTTCTTACACTGTACACAAAAATAAACTCAAAATGGATGAAAAGCCTAAATGTGAGACAAGAATTCATCAAAATCCTAGAGGAAAAAGCAGGCAGCACCTCTTTTACCTTGGCCACACCAACTTTTTACTTAACATATCATCAAAGGCAAGGGACATGGAAGCAAAAATGAACAACTGAGACTTCTTCAGGATAAAAACCTTCTTTACAGAGAAAGAAACAATCAACAAAACTGAAAGGCAGCCTACAGAATGGGAGAAGTTATTTGCAAATGACATATCAAATAAAGGACTATCCAAAATCTATAAAGAACTTTTCAAACTCAACACTCAAAAAACCAATAATCTAGTTAAGAAATGGGCAGAAGACACGAACAGACAGTTCTGCAAAGAAGACATCCAGATGGCCAACAGACACATGAAAAAGTGCTCCATATCACTCGGCATCAGGGAAATAAAAATCAAAACCACAATGAGATATCACCTCACACCAGTCAGAATGGCTGAAATTAACAAGTCAGGAAATGACAGATGCTGGCGAGGATGTGGAGAAAGGGGAACCCTCCTACACTGTTGGTGGGATTGCAAACTGGTGCAACCACTCTGGAAAACAGCATGGAGGTTCCCCAAAATGTTGAAAATAGAACTACCCTATGACCCAGCAATTGCACTACTGGGTATTTGCCCTAAAGATACAAACGTAGTGATCCGAAGGGGCACGTGGACCCCAATGTTCATAGCAGCAATGTCTACAATAGCCAAACTATGGAAAGAACCTAGATGTCCATCAACAGACGAATGGAAAAAGAAGATGTGGTATATATACACAATGGAATACTATGCAGCCATCAAAAGAAATGAAATCTTGTCTTTTGCGACAATGTGGTTGGAACTAGAGGGTATCATGGTTAGCGAAATAAGTCAATCAGAGAAAGACAACTATCATATGATCTCCCTGATATGAGGAAGTGGAGATGCAACATAGGGGGGTTAAGGGGGTAGGAGAAGAGTACATGAAACAAGATGGGATTGGGAGGGGGACAAACCATAAGAGACTCTTAATCTCACAAAACAAACTGAGGGTTGCTGGGGGGAGGGGGTTGGGAGAGGGGGGTGAAGTTATGGACATTGGGGAGGGTATGTGCTATGGTGAGTGCTGTGAAGTGTGTAAACCTGGCGATTCACAGACCTGTACCCCTGGGGATAAAAATACATTATATGTTTATAAAAAATAAAAACAACAACAACAACAACAAACCCTAAAAGGCAGCCTACAGAATGGGAGAAGTTATTTGCAAATGACATATCAAATAAAGGATTATCCAAAATCTATAAAGAACTTTTCAAACTCAACACCCAAAAAATCAATAATCTAGTTAAGAAATTAATGAATAGACACTTTTCCAAAGAAGACATCCAGATGACTAATAGACATATGAAAAGTTGCTCAACATCACTCAGTATCAGGGAAATAAAAATAAAAAACACAATGAGATACCACATCACACCTGTCAGAATGGCTAAAATGATCAACTTGGGAAACAAGAGATGTTGGCAAGCATGCAGAGAAAAGGGAATACTCTTATACTGTTGGTGAGAGTGTAAATTGGTGCAGCCACTCTGGAAAACAGTATGGAGGATCCTCGAAAAGTTAAAAATGGAGCTACCCTATGACCCAGCAATTGTGCTACTAAGTATCTATCCAAAGGATGCAAACATAGTGAATCAAAGGGAGCACATTTATCCCAATATTTATAGCAGCAACGTTCACAATACCCAAATGTGGAAAGAGCCCCAATGTCCATCAACTGATGAATGGATAAAGAAGATGTGGCTTATATATACAATGGACTATTACTCAGTGGTCAAAAAGCATGAAATCTTACCATTTGCAAGAATGTGGATAGAACTAGAGTGTATTATGCTAAGCGAAATAAGTCAATTAGGGAAAGACAAGTACCATATGATTTGGCTCATATGTGGAATTTAAAGAAACAAAACAGATGAGCATAGGGCAAGGAAAAGAAAAATAAAATAAGATAAAACAGGGAGGCAAACCACAAGAGACATAAATACAGAGAACAAACTGAGGGTTGCTGGGGGAGTGTCAGTGGGGCATGGACTAAGTGGGTGATGGTCATTAAGGAGGGCAATTGTTGGAATAAGTACTGGGTGTTAAGTTTTCAATTAGCAATAATTGTGCCTCAGATAAACTTCATTGGCTATGATACTGCCACTGTGCAAAGCTAGTACTGGGTGCTAAGTGTAAGTGATGAATCACTAAATTGTACTTCTGAAATCAATACTACAAAATATGTTAACTAATGAATTTAAATTTAAAAAAGAAGAGAGAA
The DNA here is from genome assembly GCF_902655055.1 of Lutra lutra. Classification (NCBI taxonomy): domain Eukaryota; kingdom Metazoa; phylum Chordata; class Mammalia; order Carnivora; family Mustelidae; genus Lutra; species Lutra lutra. Next base: position 116,097,379 of record NC_062280.1, on the reverse strand, counting down.
AGAAAATTCTTCTTGATTAAAAAGAGAGAGAGAGAGAAATGAAAGTAGGGATATTACTACCATTTTTTTTTTAATTTTAAAAATTTTATAAAAGAATGTTATGAACATTTATATATCAACAAACTGGACAACCTAAATGAAAGGGACAAATTCCTAGAAACATACATCGACCAAAACCAAGTCATAACAAGACTTTAAAAAACCAATAGAAGATAGCCAAAGGAATATTGAAAAAGAAAGCCAAAGTTGGTGGCATCACAATTCCGGACTTCAAGCTCTATTACAAAGCTGTCATCATCAAGACAGCATGGTACTGGCACAAAAACAGACACATAGATCAATGGAACAGAATAGAGAGCCCAGAAATGGACCCTCAACTCTATGGTCAACTCATCTTCGACAAAGCAGGAAAGAATGTCCAATGGAAAAAAGACAGCCTCTTCAACAAATGGTGTTGGGAAAATTGGACAGCCACATGCAGAAAAATGAAATTGGATCATTTCCTTACACCACACACGAAAATAGACTCAAAATGGATGAAGGATCTCAATGTGAGAACGGAATCCATCAAAATCCTTGAGGAGAACACAGGCAGCAACCTCTTCGACCTCAGCCGCAGCAACATCTTCATAGGAACATCGCCAAAGGCAAGGGAAGCAAGGGCAAAAATGAACTATTGGGATTTTATCAAGATCAAAAGCTTTTGCACAGCAAAGGAAACAGTGAACAAAACCAAAAGACAACTGACAGAATGGGAGAAGATATTTGCAAATGACATATCAGATAAAGGGCTAGTGTCCAAAATCTATAAAGAACTTAGCAAACTCAACACCCAAAGAACAAATAATCCAATCAAGAAATGGGCAGAGGACATGAACAGACATTTCTGCAAAGAAGACATCCAGATGGCCAACAGACACATGAAAAAGTGCTCCATATCACTCGGCATCAGGGAAATACAAATCAAAACCACCATGAGATATCACCTCACACCAGTCAGAATGGCTAAAATTAACAAGTCAGGAAATGACAGATGCTGGCGAGGATGCGGAGAAAGGGGAACCCTCCTACACTGTTGGTGGGAATGCAAGTTGGTGCAACCACTCTGGAAAACAGCATGGAGGTTCCTCAAAATGTTGAAAATAGAACTATCCTACGACCCAGCAATTGCACTGCTGGGTATTTACCCTAAAGATACAAATGTAGTGATCCGAAGGGGCACGTGCACCCGAATGTTTATAGCAGCAATGTCTACAATAGCCAAACTATGGAAAGAACCTAGATGTCCATCAACAGACGAATGTATAAAGAAGAGGTGGTATATATACACAATGGAATACTATGCAGCCATCAAAAGAAATGAAATCTTGCCATTTGCAACGACGTGGATGGAACTAGAGGGTATCATGCTTAGCGAAATAAGTCAATCGGAGAAAGACAACTATCATATGATCTCCCTGATGTGAGGGAGAGGAGATGCAACATGGGGGCTTAAGGGGGTAGGAGAAGAGTAAGTGAAACAAGATGGGATTCTGAGGGAGACAAACCATAAGTGACTCTTAATCTCACAAAACAAACTGAGGGTCGATGGGGGGAGGGGGTTTGGGAGAGGTGGGGTGGGGTTATGGACATTGGGGAGGGTATGTGCTATGGTGAGTGCTGTGAAGTGTGTAAATCTGGCGATTCACAGACCTGTACCCCTGGGGATAAAAATACATTATATGTTTATAAAAAATAAAATTAAAAAAAAAGTTAAAAAAATAGATAAATAAATGCTCTGTGGATTTCAAAGTGTTGACTTCTGTGCTGATATGGTCTGAAATATGAAGCCTTGCCCACAAGGTAAAATATAGTCTGGGCTTGAAACACCTTCTGCCTGAGTGGCTGGAGACAATGTCTAAAGGGGCTGTCTTATAGATGTGTGGTTTCTGCTCAAGGTGGATTCCCTGCACCATTTGTTCCCAAGGGACTGGATTCTGTTCTCGTAGCCACCAGCTAAATCAGCAAGGGGGCTGGAGGGAACTCATGCATGTTTGGAAGGCTGAAGGGTCTGGGAATGATGCAGGATGGCTGGGAGAGGACAATGGGTATGCATACACCTACACTGCTTGCAAACCAAGGCAGGGCTGTCCCAGGGAAGAGTGTGTGGCCAGCTGAGCCCAGCTCATTTCAGAAGGCAAGACTGGGACTTCTTGACCTCTGAAATTGGAACCTGTTGGGGCTTTGTGTGGGGGAGTGGATGGGTGAGCTCATTAAGTGATAGATGTTACTCAAAGCAGAGTGGGCAGACCTCTTGAGGTGACATGATCAGAGCTTTATTTTAGGTGTTTGATCCTTCATGGTTGTAGAGATGCATCATCAGCATGTGTAAATCTCTTGTCTTTGCCCATTAGGCTGGGGCTTGAGGTCAGTGGGGAAAAAGGAAATAGATGTGTAGGGGGAAAGCAGGAAGGGAAGGGATCCACCAGAATCCCCAGGACTAGCTTAAACCAAAGCCTCCAACTAGAAGATGGGATCTTGCAGTTAAAGCTGTCACCCTTCTTCAGGGACTGAACATGCTTCTGGGCAAAGGTGAGGGAGGGCCCAGCAGGGGCTAGCAGTGCTGTGGCCAGGCTGCTGCTCACACCAACAAGGTAAGCCAGCTGGGGAGCACTGTGAAACCCTTCACCAACCTCCTGAGTGAAAACAACATGGCGCTGCTTTATTTCCACTTCCCAAACCTCACACATGATGTCTCGTGACTGTTAGAGAGTCACGAGCCCTCCCTCCTTTACCCACTGGTCTCTCTTCCCAGGCACCAACAGCTCCGTCTGACTTTAGCCATGATCTGAGGGTCTCTATGCATCTCAGCTCTCAGGAATGCCACACAGAAGCAGCCAGTTCTATGCCACAGAATGGGAGCCTTTCTCCACATGTAGGACCAGCCTTGGCACCTAGAACGATGGTTTCCATCAAATGGCTGGACAGTTCAAGGTGGCAGAGGCTGACCCCACCAGCAGCTCCTGATGACTGGATCAGACTCTAGAGTATCACTGAGGGCCTAACCCTGGTGCCCTGGCTCCCACTGCCCAGCCTTGGCATCTGTGCCAAGGGAGAGGCTGGGAAGGCTGCCAGAGGGCTCTGCCAGGCTCTGCACCAGATAAACCATCTCTTCAAGGGCCATAGCAGTTGCAGAAAGAGCATCTCTATCCCCAGTGTGTGGACATGGAAAGTGATGGCAGTTAAGAGACCCACCCATTCAATAGGCAGTGAGGAGGTTAGAGGTCCCAGTCATCTCCCCTTTTCTCCTTCCCCTGTCCAGCCTTCCCTCTCTGATGCACAGCTCATTGTAGGGGAACAATGTCACCCCTCTGCAGGCTGTGCTGAGCTCAGTTGGGGGCTAGGGCAACTCAGGAGAAGCAGGCCTTATGCTCCTGGCCTGACGCACCTGGCTGGGAAGTAGGAGTCCCACCTGTGGGCTGAAGGCCTGCAGAAGAGGTTGCAGGTGGCATAGGTCAAGACCATTGGTGTGGGACAGAGGCCAAGCTGACAGAGAGTAGCTGACCAGTCCGGGTCCACCTCAGCTTCTTCCTTCCCATGATACATTTGTCAAAAGGAAGGAGCTAGTGACAAAAATTAGGAAGAGCAGTCAGCCTCCTTCACTTGGGAGGAGACTGGTTTCCCTGACTCCCATTCCTGGGGCCAGGATGAGGAAGTGTGGGAGACACACTTGTGGTCTCTGTCCCCGGTTCCTAACACCGAACTCCTAAGACCTTTGCAATATCCTGATAGGAGTGTCTGACATAGAGCTCCTAAATCCCTTGGAATTTCCTGGGTGGTGGGGGTGTTTTTTGTTCTGAGGAGACTCTCAGTGGGCTTCTGGATAGAGGCTGGACACCAGAAAGACCAAGCCATGACAAGAAGCTTGGAAATTTCAGCCCCACCTGCTATTCTCTAGAGATTGGAGAGGGGCTGGAAATAGAGGTTTTTTTTTTTTTAAGATTTTATTTATTTATTTGACAGAGAGAGATCACAAGTAGACGGAGAGGCAGGCAGAGAGAGAGAGAGAGAGAGAGAGAGGGAAGCAGGCCCCCTGCTGAGCAGAGAGCCCGATGCGGGACTCGATCCCAGGACCCTGAGATCATGACCTGAGCCGAAGGCAGCGGCTTAAACCACTGAGCCACCCAGGTGCCCTGGAAATAGAGTTAATAACCAGTCATACCTCCATGCAAATCCCAAAAGTACAGGATTCAGAGCTTGTGGGTTGGTGAACATGTGAAGACAGTGCACCCAGAGAGCATGGAAGCTCTGCTCTCCTTCCCCAGACATCACCCTATGTACCATTTCATCTGACAGTTCATCTGTATTCTTTATCATATCCTTTGCAATAAACCTGTAAGCACATTGTTTTCCTGAGTTCCGTGGCCATTCTTGCCAATTATCCACTGCAAGGAGGTAGCTGTAGGAATCCTGATTCATAGCCAGGGGGTCAGAAGAAGTGGGGACATACCTGGGCTTGCCATTTTCCTCTAAAGTGGGAAGTGCTGTCTTATGCTACTGGGATGGAGTCCCGGGCAGATTCCGTCAGAATTGGCTTAAACTGCGAGACACATGCTGGTGGGGTAAACTTCACACATCTGGTGTCTAAGTATTGTTGAGTGTGTGAGGGAGGGAAAGTCCAGGAAGGTTTTTCCTAGATACCACTCCAGAGGGCACCCAGGGCCACTTGGCTAGGCCCAAAGCATAGTGCGGAAGGTAGACACCAAGAAACACAGCAACGAAAGCACAGTAGAATTTGTGTACTATCAAAATATACTCACATGAAAAACAAGACACCTGGTTCCAAGAACACACTCCAAAACCTCGGAGAAGTTTTCTGTAGTGAGGGAAAGGAAGGGAGCATAAGACCTCATAGAAGAGTGGGAGGGGGAAGAATTCTGCTCTTGTTGAAAAGTTACATGTCATATATCACTGCTGAGATTATGAACTAAAAGTTAATAGGTGCTAAGAGGGAATCTAACTAGTGGACCACGTGCCCTGTTTTCCCAGCATACTCCTCCTGGTTGATGTCTTAATCAAATGTAATAGTGTAATAACTTACAATGTTCCTTTTACTTCCAAAGCATCCTGGTTTGGGGTGTATGTCCGTCCAAATGCCTTCATGTTCATTCCTGTTCTGCCCCTTCAGCAGGCTATGGCTCTGACCAGTCCACTCAAAGACTCCAGCTGGAGGAAACCAACTTACACTGAAGGGTCCCAGTGCTGAAGGGATGACTCCACTGCCCAGCCTCCTCCTACTGGGAAGGGGAAGGTTGCTTAGAGCTAACCACCTTTACCCAGCATCTTCCCTTAGGTAAGGGAGATAGGCAACTTCTCTAAGCCAGGCCAAGTTGCCCTGGAGGAGTGCCCTGCACAATGAAGACAGATCCGTGTGTTTCAGCTGGGTCACTGCTATCCTGCTGGCTGCCTCCTCCCCTGACCATCCTATATTAAGGATATCCTCCGTCCTTTCTGAGAGGGAATAGCTGGTGCAGCACCTACATGACATCCTCTCAGACTGGATCAGTGTCCTCAAGAGTCTGTTGGTGTAGGGCTAACCCCCACCACACATTCCTTGTGCCTTGTAAGTCCGTGGCATTGCTTGTTCATAGAAGGCTCCAGGGCAGGTACACAAAGTTTGGGGTGGTATCAAAGAAATGATCGACTCTCTATAGTCAAGGAACCAGAAGCAGCAGGAATTGATGACCAGGCCAGGTCCCACTGGAATCAGCATGCCTGGAAAGATATGGAGACTGCTTCCAGAAGAATATAGCTGTTCATAGGAGGAGGAAGAAGTACGTAGGAGTGGGGCTTTGAGGCCACTTGCTGACACTTTAGCAGAAATTCACTTAGCCTGGAGCTTTTGGTGGGCAGGCGGCTTAGGTCATCCTGCTTTGGGAGAAGTTGAGTTCCGACTGTTGAGGGACTGGAGAAGAATCCTTTCTGTCCCTCCCTGTATCTGTGCAGGACCAGCAGTACTCCGAGACAGTGCCCATTGCTGTCACCTTGTTTCCAGGCAATGACCAACTGTGGGGAACACACTGTAGTACACATTAGTGTCATTCTATGTCTGCCTGACTCTGGTTGGAGATGTCCCAGAGCTACACTTCATGGCTGTGTGGATTTCAACATCTGGTCAGCCAGCACTCTCTGGACAACCACCAAGACACAGTAATGGGGCAGCGATGAAGCCAAGCAGCCCAGGATACCCTATTTCTTATTCATTCCCTCATGCTTTCATACAAGCACCCTCCACACAGATGGATGTTCGAAGGCCACATGGGAGGCCTATAGCCTCAGGACCCCAGTGAGAAACCCGATGCCTACAGAAGCTGGAACTTTTTCTCAAGGTCCCAGTCCTGCCACCTCTCTGTTCTATCTGGCAGACATTCCCAGGGCTGAGAGTAAAAGGACCTTCCATGGACCTTTCTTTTGGCAGCTCAGCCCCAGCTACACCCCCCACACACCCCAGGCACACTGAAGACCGGTCATGCCCTTGTGACTTAGCTGCATCCCCAGTGATCCCCCTCATGATCCCAGTGGTTTTAGGACATACCTCCCATTCCCTCTTCATGCAGTAGAAAGTCAGCCACACCTGGGATCCAATATTGACTCTGCCACTCCCTCATTATAGGGGATAACATTGGGAACTCATGACTTCTGAGACTCGCTTACCTCATCCATGAAATGGGCTACTGAAGTACGTGAAGTGCCTACTCTGTGGGTCTGGACACTGAGGAGAGCAGATGCTAGAAGGCCAACAGAGCTGGCCCTGCTCCCCAGTGTCACCAGCTGGGTCCTATACATACCCACACAGGCAGGACATCCTGCACACCCCATGGCATGATCACCTGGATAGTTTTTTCTTGGAAACTGAAATATTCTTGTGAACACAGCCCAAACTGCTGCTAAACTGCCTTTAAAAAAAAAAATTCAGATTGTTTTCTGTGTGAGAGAATTGATTCACAAAGACACAAATGCACATGGCACAGAAACTTTCAAATCTCTTCTGTTTTCTTCTTTGCATGGAAGCATGAGTCACCAAGGCTCTCAAAAAATCCCCTGATGGTGAATGAGGGTGATGGGCCTCATTCAATCTTTTTGTTCTGCTTGAGCTCAGCTGTCTCATGTGTAAGCAGGAATGATTCTCTCTCTCTCACACACACACACACACACACACACACACATTCCCCCTCTGTAAAGGCGTCTCACACAAGTACACAATTGTAGTGGCCAGCAGCCAGCCTGGCCTGAATTATGAGCAGATTTCTCCCTGTGCACCCCGTTGCTGAGAGCAGCCTTGATCTGGCTGCCAGGCACAGAGACCCAGTGTCTGTCCTGCTGCTGGCAAGGGCTGTGGGGTCAGAGTGGGGTGAGGTGCTCTGGTCCTACTCTGTGGTGGAGTTGCAATTGCAATAAGGAAAGTGAAGGTATGGTGAGTGGGCAGTGCTGTGGGGTTGCCCTTGCTCTGGCCCCTGCCCTGCCCATCCCCTGTCCATGGGCTCCCAGGAGTGGCCTTCAGGGCAGGGCCAACTTTTTGCAAGGAAGTATTTAGCCTGAGGTCAGCTTCTGGCCTAGCTTATAAAAGAGGTGGGACTGGGACAGCCACACAGTACAGCAGAAAAAAAGCCCTTCACTCAAGCCTGAGTAAAATCCTGGAGATTTCTGAGGGGTTCCCCTCTTCCCAGGCTCCCTGGTCCCTCCTTTCAAAAAGTAGGTCTATGTGGGTGGGAGGCCAGAGTGCATGGACTCCCCAGCCCCAGGGCCTTTCTTAAAGGAATACCTGGTCTCGCCCTATGCACCTGTCAGCTAGGGGCCTCACCTACCCTGGGCAGCCTCCCCCATAACACATGTGTTATGAGGCCAGGGGCAGGCACAGAGGCAGGGTATCCCCAGGGTCACCTCCATATGACTGATGCTCCCCTCACGGCCAGGTCAGGAGACAGAATTCACAGCCTGGGCAGACCTACTATGGGACATGAAGCTACAGCTCAGAAAAGTTAGGCTTCTGGCTCTGATTTATGCTTCCTCCCACTAAAGCTGGGTGGCCTCTTGGCTTCATGTAGGAGGGAGAAGGCTCTACAATGGGAACAGCACTGCTAAAACTGCAAACGTGCCCACTGCCCTGCTATATCTGGATAGGCACAAGCTGAGCCTTCTCCTTTTGAATGGGGAGCTTCTCTCAGGCCCCCAAAGCCCCTGGTCAGGCCCTTATTCAAAGCATGCAGCCCCCTGGCCTTCTGAGCCTAGAATAAAAGCTACTTGTTGCCTAGTGAGGGTACTAGGTGGCATCTTTGCCATGTTTTATGGCCCCCTTTCTTTCCTGCAGTCATCTCCTCCCTCCATTCCTTTCTCCCCATCAGGCCTGGGAACACACATCACCTTCTGCTGCACACAAAAGCTCATTCTGGGCTCTCTCTTTGAGGCCAGGCAGTGGCAGCATCACCCCGGCGACCGGGAGTTTAGCGCCTTCCGGCCCAGCCCATCTGTCCCCTCCTCTGCCCAGCTTGGCCCCCATGCTAGCCCAGCTAAGCCCCAAGTAGGCTTGTAAGCAACAGGGCCCTACCTACTGCTCCCCTTTCAGCTGCTTTGCTACCTCTTCCAGGAGGCCAGGTATCTGATAGGCTTCCTATTGTCTCCAGGGGTCCTGCTGTTCCCAGATAGGGTCTACTTCCCTTGCTTCCCTTGCTGCCATTGTCCTATACTTGCCCTGAGCATGCCTCTCTCTCTAGTTCTTCAAGGTCTCCAGAGCCCCACATAGGTCGCTCCCCATGATGCCACCATGAGATGCTCCAACCCCACATCCCCTGTTCTTGAGCCACAGCCTACATGATGTGCCAGAGCACATGGGCCACAAGTGCATGTCACCCTTTCCTGGAGCATCATGCCACTTGGTGATGGTAAGTCACAGCTCACTAATAGGAGCAGATTCAGTAACTTGGGAGCTGATGTTGACCAGTGGCTATATGTGCCAGTGGCTGCATGTGCCAGGTGCTAGATGCTGTTTCTTACTTTGTGTATTGACACTGGGCCTCACTTTAACAAGAGGAGGCAGGAAGTATCCCAAATTTAGGGGCTTCACACAACCTTTTGTCATTATCTCTCACAGTTCCGGGGGTTGACAGGACTCAGCTGGGCAGTTCTCTGTGGGGAGAAAGAAGTGGAGGAGGGTCAATGTAAGAGGGGCCTGGGCCCAGTGATCTGAGTTGGTAGGCAAGTGCCTACTTTGCACACAAAAGGCCCCACTTCTTCTTATTGGTGTCCTTTATCATTAGCGCCATAATAATCAAATGAATTCAAACCATGCATACTATTTTTTTTAAAGATTTTATTTATTTATTTGACAGACAGAGATCAAAAGTAGGCAGAGAGGCAGGCAAAGAGAGAGGGCAAGGAAAGCAGGCTCCCTGCTGAGCAGAGAGCCCGATGTGGGGCTCCATCCCAGGACCCTGGGATCATAACCGGAGCTGAAGGCAGAGGCTTTAACCCACTGAGCCACCCAGGTGCCCCCCACGCAAACTATTTAAAAGAAAAGCCTAGCCCCAGAGATGACTGCTGCCAACAGTTTGGGTATCAAAGCAATTCCTTCTTTCTTCACAAATCCTCCCCCCTGCCAGGACCTGGGAGGGGAAGGAGGTCTCAGATCAGTGGACTGAGGCTTTGGCTGACGTGTCCACACATGCTTGCTCAGTCAGGCTAATAGTAGTCCAGTGGGACAGGTGCAATCGCTGCCTCATTTTACATATAAGGAAAAGAGGTACAGAAGAATCAAGTAACTTGCCTCTGGCTGGGCCCAGAGCCCATGCTTCCAGCTGTTCCGTGCAGGTTCCCAGGCTACCTCAGACACAGCATCCAAAGTGGGCAACTTATCCACACACCTAAGGAACCCCACACCTGAGGAACCCCACATAGACCATCCTCAATCACAGTCTGCTTCAGAATCCTGAAGTCACTGGCTCCTTGTTACCTGCATACCTTGGTTCAAAGGCATGCTCCTTCTCCTACACCATCTTCACTTGGTCCACCCTCTGCTGTAGTCCTGCCTCATTGCTAAAAGTCAGCTGTGCCCTCCCACTGAGAAGAGTGGTGCCCAGCTGTGATACAAGCTTGCTTTATCAGCAGCACACCACTCCTGCTCCAGAGCTGAGGGGATTTGGATGGGGACAAACAGAGGGTAGTCCCATACAAGGACAGAATTCATCTCAGCATGTGAGGGGTGCTTGAAGTACAAGGCAGGAGGACATGAAGGCAAAGAGGAATGTGTGGTGGGGAGGAAGGGCTGTAGGTCAGAGTCCTGACCCTCTACAGGTTTCGGTAAACTTCATCTCCCCACATCCTGTCTTTCATAGGATGGTGTGCTATGAGGAGGCACAGTACTCTTTTCATATCCCAGCTCAGCCTCCAAAGCCTTTCTTCAACCCTGGCCAGGCTTCTGAGACTCTCCACACTCAGGGCTTGGACCAGTTCTCTTGTGGCCCCTCCTCCATGGTCCTGACCTCCAGTGGTTTCCCTAGGGATGGAGGGGGACACTGTGCATGTAGGGGCTGCATGCAGGACCCAGAGTTCAAAGGAGGTCCTGAAACTCTGTGAAACATACCCGCCCTGCTCCCAGCTTGAGGGTTCTAAGAGCAAAGACAGAAGAAGGTTTCCATTGTTCTCTAATAAAGGCTCTGCTGGTTCTTCCTTCCTTTCTTCCTTTACACTTCTTTTTCTTCTCTTTCACTTTGTAATAAACCATCCATGGTATTGGCCAGAGACTCTGTGGACACTTATTTGCCCCTGTCAGAACATGCCTCATGAGTCATGCATGACCTCAGGAAGCTGAACAGAGGCTCACTTGAGGTTTTTTCAGATTTGGGAGCAGAGATGGAGAGTAGTTTGTTAGTGCACTGAGCTGGTCATAGTAGTGCCCAATCTTTCCATTTCTCTAGGCTCAAAATGCCCAAGCTTTGCCTATGTTGTAGTCAGCCCTGTCCTGGCTCTTGTAGGGGGTGGGGAGGTTATGGGAGGGAGTAGCATCTAGTGAGCATTCTGCAAAAGGACCAGAGCTGTGGTCTGTACCTGGGGGGTTTCTCCAGTGTTCCACTTCTGAGCCTTGTGGGAAGCATGGCCTGATCCTGCTATAGGGCTGAGGCCCAGCTTTTCCTGGGGAACCAATGACATGTCTATGTTGGGAAGAACACAGTTGATAGTCCTTTCTGAAGTGTTCTTCTGCCTGAGGGCCCCTAAGTCCTCAGTCCCACCACTGGAAAGACAGAGCTGGGGACTAGGCTCTGCTCCTTCCCTCAACAGAATTGAGTTTGAAATACTAGTGCCCTCTGTGACAGAAGGGTGACTACCCATAGGATGGAGAGGAGAAGTCCCCAAGGGCAGTGCTTCCAGGCTACCTTCCAGACAGGGATGCTGGGAAATTCCATTCAGATCTGAAAAGGATGGAAACAGAGTGGTCAGTTATTAGAGACCAGGAAATGCCAAGTGTGCATACCAGGGGCTTGGGAGAGGCATGTGTGTCCTGCTCCCAGGTGCACACTGCATATGTCTGTGTCTCTGATGACTGGTGCAGTGGGGGGTCTGGAATTTGCACACAGCTACTGGGGGATGAGGGTAAGGCCATGCAGAGATTTGCCTGGGAGTTGGGTGGTGCAGCTGCTCCAGACCTCTGTGCCAGGACTCATCAGATTGGGAGCTTGTACAGCTATTTGTGTATGAAATTCTTGTAGAGAAATGAGTTTCCAGTGTTTCTCTAATGTGACCCCATCTTCCTTCTGGGCACCTGCCTTCCCTTTGCCCACAGAGGCATCTACTTTGTCTCAACAGGATTTCTGAAGACCTATGAGCACTGAGGTCTCAACAGGTAGCAGGGTTAAGACCTCATTAAAGGCAAGATTGCTAATTCTAGGAGCAAAAAGTGCTTCCTGACTGATACCAGCATCTACCAGTCCTGCAGCCTTGGGGAGCAACCAAGGCAGTGTCAGGTTCTGTGGCTCAGTGTGTACATGGCTCAATCCCACTCTGCACTCAGGATACCCACCCTGCTAGAGGCAGTGGGTCAGCTCTGGGTGAGGGCACCCAGGCACCTATGGACCAAGGCAGATGGGCTACTTCCCAGGAGTTGAGCAATCAAGCCTGGACACTGAGAAGGGGTTTGCATGGTACATGAGAGCGAGGGGAGTTAGGAAGGATGTGGGGCAAGGACATTCTGTGAGTAAAGAAGGACATGGCCAGAGGTGAGGAAGCAGCATGAAGTAAGAGGACAAGGGCCAGTGTTGGCCAAGTGGGGACCAGAGGACCCTGAGGCTGCGGTTGTGTCATTCTCTCTCTCTTCTCTCTGCTGGGTCTGGATACAGGTGAGCACTCACAGGACACCTTCAGCTTAGGTCTCCTATCCTGCCACCTAGCCTGCATGATCCCTGCTCCCCAATACTCTACCTGCCCAGACTGAGAGCTCCCCATCCCCAGGTTGGGCAGGCACCCTGCTCTCATGCCCTCTGAGTCCCCTGGGACTAGACCCCTGGGACTATCACCCCAAAGTTCACATGTACAAGACTGAATTATTGTCCTCCATGCCCACCCACAAGGTATCTTCCCCAGGGGTCCTCTCATCTCACTGAATAGCACTATCATTCCTCTACTTTATCAGGCAAAAAAGTCAGTATCCTCCCTTCCCCAAAGCCCTACGCCCAATTTAGCAACACTTCCTGTTGGATGAGCCTCCAAAATGCACCCCAGTCCCACTGTTCCCAGCCACCTGCTCTGCCTCAGCTCTGCTCTAACTATGGGCCATCTCTCTCCTGTAAGGCCTCTAAAGTGATTATTTAAAAGTCTGCTTTCTTCTGCACCTAACTCACTGGCTTGTCACTGCCTTCCCTGTGGCCTCCCAGGCCTTCTTGCTCTATCTCCACACCTAGACTCTCACCTCATTCCCCACTTTTCTTTCCATTTTCAGCATCTGCACACAGGTACACATGGTAATCTGGACAGGATCTCCTGCCACTCACATCTCCCCACCATAAGGGAGGGGACTCACAGCTTTGCCTTAGGCTGCATGCTAGCCACAGTCATGCCCTTCACAGACACTTTGGAAGGGGTTAGCATTCCCCTACAAGTGTTGACTGAAAAAAAAAAAAAAAAAAGCTGGCCTCCCTCACTGACTTCAGGACTAAGTGGGATTACATATGCACTGTTGCCTCCTTCCTTTACCCCAGCCTAGAACCTCCATCGTCCTTATACAGAACAAGACAAATCCAGCCCACATGCAAATGTGGTGGGGAGACAGGAGAGCACAGTAAGGTGCACTGCAGCCGGGTCCCTGTGGGGTGGTCAGAAGACACCAGTATCCAGAGAAGTGGTGTCAGCTTGGCTTCTCAGACCAGGCAGAAGAAAATCAACTGGCTAAGGTGGGGCCCATTTCTAGCCATCCCCACAGGAAGGTGGGCCATAAGAGAACCCTGGGCAGAGGCCTGGGCTCTGGGCACCAATCCTGCCTCCATCTTCTCTAGGTCTGTGTCCTCAGGAAGAGGCAACAGAGCTGATGGTTTCTAATCGCAGTTCTGCTGATCCCTGGGATGTCCCACCTTACCTGGGCTCTGTCTGGTCTTCTTTCACTGTGGGAGGACAATAGGTAAGAAATCCTGCAGGGGTCACTCCCTCAGAGACCAATACCCTCATGGGAATCCTCATAGAATGTTCCTACTGGTTCTGCTGTCTTCAGAAGAAATGCAGGCCAGGGTCCAGAAGAGAGCTTGTGGACACTCCATCCAGCACAGGAACTCTTCCTCACTGATTCTCTAGCTCCTTTCAGGGTCCCTTTTACACAGCTTCACAGAGACCTCAGATCACAAGGCTCACTCCTGCTCTGCTTGGTCACCAGATCTGAGCCACACCCCACACTCCATTCTGCCTTCACCTGTCCCTGACCACCAGGTTCCTGCTGCTGCCTCCCCAGGGGCCATCATACAAGGTGCTTTACCTCTTGGAACCTCAATTTTCTCAGGTGATAAGATAGAAATGGAGGTAAATCTTTCCTCCATGCTTTTGTACATGTTCTGTATGAAAGTTTTCCATGCACAGCCAAAGAGCATGTCCATCTTTTGTTGGTTATTGTTCTAAATTTCTCTCCTGGGCCACCCAGGCAGTGCGTCTGCAGGGCCTGCCTCTCCTGGCAGGGGGACAGGTGTGGAGAAAGAGATGAGGGGACAGGCAGGGGTGTTAGAGAGACAGCCACATAAAAGAGGGTTCAAAAAGAGGATGGGGAAATGAGGAGAGGGAGTGTGCCAAGAGGAGAGTGGCACAGGGTAGGACAGTTTGAGCACCCAAGTCATAGGTGTACTGCTTCCTCACCAGTGAGGGGTGCTGATGTTCACTCACTCCCAAAAGAGGTGATGAGGTCAGGTGTTTGAGCTGCCTAGAACAGAGGAACCTCTTTCCCTGCAGGTACGGCACCTGGAGAAAGGGAGAAAGGGATAGGAATGGTGGGCAGCAGGATGAATCCTTTGCAAGTGGCTCAGCCTGAGGGCCTCAATGCCCTTTTCCTTGCACAGACAGTTATCCTGGAACCTTGGAGGCTCAGGATTCTCTTAGGTGCTTTTCTGAACTCCTCACAAGTGCTACCAGCCTCTGCTTGACTCTATGCTCTCAGCCAACTGTCCTACATCTGCCACTGTCACAAAGTTCTTTACATCAGGGTCCATCCTGGCTCCTATGCTAGTTCTAAGCACTCAGCAGAGTCATCTGCTTACTTGTCCTGATAGCCCTTGGAGGAAAGCAGAGTGGGCTCCCCCTGGGCCTTCCTTAATTCCTTTCTGCACTTCCCACAAACCACTATTTCAGGATCCCAATTCAGTTTGGAAGTCCCTGAGGAAAACATGTCAGGTTGTCCCAAGCTCCCATGAAAATCTAACTTACAGAGTTGGGCATAACAGAGCCAAGGTTGTAAGGGCAGGAAAGCCCCTCTCTTGGGCACAGCTTCCTGGACCATCCAAGAGGGGACACCAATGTTGCCACATCTGTCTGATGGCTGACCACCAGCAGCTATGTCTCCCTGGCCATCTGAACCAGCTCTCTGTAGAACTGCCCTTATATTGGGGTTCATTTGGTCTCTATTCAGCACTTCACATTCACCCTAGAGAATAGCACCATTTGATGTCAGCCCGGCTTTCCAGCCTGAGGAGCTCTTTTAAGTTCTGTTTCTAGTATGTCTATGATTTGTCACCCATTTGGTGACAGCAGTGCACACAGGCCAGCTTCTTACCAAGAAAGCTGAAGGCTCATCCTCTTCCTATCTCAGCGCCCCACAGCAGGCGCATAACTGGAGACTCCAGCAATCCTGGGCTTCACATCTTCGAAGCTGATCTGGGTCCAGGAACAGAAGGGTCACTGGCAGAGACTGAGGCAGGCCAATGGTTAGGAACAAAGTAAAAGTGTTTGGGGCTGAAGCATGTTGACGGAGAGGACCCAGTACTGGACTCTCCAATAGGGCGGTTTCTCTTACAGAGTCTTAGCTGTGGCTGCCGACTACAGTGGCTCCAGCTTTCTGCCTCTTCCCTGAGTCAGCATCCTTCTACCTGCCTGTGGACTTGTGACCTACTCCACAGTCTTCCAGAAACCCCATCCTGCAAGATGGATGGTAGGGGCCAGTTGTCTTTTTTGACCCAGCTCCTGGTTGGTGGTGCAGGCCCAACTATATGTGTACTTGGGGACTTGGGACTGAGCTGTAAAGCTAATGAAGGACAGTCACTGGTGAGGGAAGCACAGGGCACTCCTGGGCCCTGTCTGTGCCAGAGCCCATGCTGTTCCTGTTGCCCCAGTGCCTCTTTGCATCTGGTGCAATGTTTTGTCTCTGACCACTTGACTCACCCCCTGACTTGCTGAACCTGCTTCAGTGCTGTATGTGACAGATTCAAAATTGGGATCATAGAATTTAAACACTGTGCTAATTGGGAACACACACTCTTTAATTCCACAATACAGTTAAATTCTCTCAAAGTCATGTTCCCGAGAAGGAAAACTCAGACATAAGATTACATTTAACTTCATCCCCTTCAGCATCCAGTGTTGTCATTTTCCCCAAGACTGCTGATAGATTAAATGGCAGAAGATATGGCAAGGACCTAGTCCAGGGCTGAGACACCTTAGGTGCTTGTAAATGGAAGCTTGTTAAATGTTAGGATGGCTATTACCTGATCTGGGGTCTGTATCTCTGCTACATTCTGAGGCTGGCCCAACCCCCCAGTTCCTGGTCCAAGGATTCTCTGAATGCAGTCCCAATCAGCAACAGCCGTGTCATTTGGGAACTTGTTAAAATGTAAATACTTGGGCTCCACCCTAGACTACTATCTGGAAACTCTGGGGTTGGCTCAGAAGCCTGTGTACTAACACACCCTTCAGGTGGTTCTGATGCCTGTTTAAGTCTGAGAAACTGTGATCCAGGGTTTCCTCTGCTGGTCAGAGAATTCGTCCAGATAATGCTGGGATCTGTGGCTAGTTGTTTGTGTATTTTTACTGGACTACCCCCCAGCCCCCACCATAGCACCCGAAGGCTTCAAAAACAGGGAAGTAACATTTTCTGAGTATCCATGAGCTTTAATTTCTCTGTAATCTCCATAGATACCCCATCAAGCAAGTCTTCCTCTCCCAGATTAAAAAAAAAAACAGGTTTATAAGAGCACCTGGGTGGTTCAGTTGGCTAAGTAGCCCAGTCTGATTTTGGTTCAGATCATGATCTTGGGGTCCTGGGATCGAGCTCTGAGTCAGGCTCTGTGCTCATCTAGGAGTCTACTTGAGGATTTTCTCTCTTCCTCTGCCCCTCTTCCCACTCATGAGCACTCTCTCTCTTTCTCTTTTTCTCAAATAAATAAATCTTAAAAAAAAAAAAAAAAAGAAACCAGTTTATAAGGGAGACCAAGATCATACTGTTTGTGCGAGCACAGCCAGGCATCCAAATCCCATGCCTTTCATACATGCCTGCAAATCCCATGCCTTTCCTCGTACCACCATGAGCCTCAGGGACAGGCAAGCAAAAACAAGCATGACCCTGGGCAATGGAGAGCAGGGTTAGGACCAAGACTTTCAAATGATCTAATGGCCTTCTCCTCTGCTTCCAGACCCCACAAATTCTGAGCATTCAGGCTTTCTGCTCTGGCCTAGCTGCTCTGAGGGTCTGGGAAGAAGTAGAGGTAGGTTGGGTGTGGGGGTGGGGGGGCGGGAACCACTCCACCAGGCAATACTAGATATGAGCTGCTGATCAGGAATAGCATTCTAAGAGGCCAGGAACTGGGGAGGGGTGTAAGCATGGGCGAGGATATGCAAAGCCAGTCTGGTTAGATGCTACAAGCATCCATAGGTCTCTGGATACCAGACATGATAGACCTGCAGCAGGACTGCAGTATGACACCCATTGGGCCCTTGGCATTTCTCTTTCCTGGGTCCCCCTTTATATATTTAACATTTATTTTTCACAACTGTGTATAAAGATGAATCTAATCCAGGCTGGATATTGTTAACATTATTATTTTACTCAGGTCCTTTCTTTTGTTTTTAAAAGCAATTAAAATTAAGACATTTTAGTTGGTTCATAACAATATTGTGGTCTTAGTGGCCAGTGGGAGTGTGTCTCCCAGATAGGCCTCCTGTCCCTAAACCCCACAGAGAAAACAGCCAGGACTTCTCTTTGCCCTTTAGCAGAGAGCTCTGCCCTATTTGAGGGATGATTCTCCACTTACCTTCTACCTACAGGAGCATACCTGGAACCCTAGGGAGAGGAGCAAGAGTGCGTTTTGGACCAAGAATTAGGTCTCAGAGATTCTACCACACTTACTGCCCACCAGATGTGTGAGCTCAGACATGTTGCTGAGCCTCTATGGAACCCAGTTTCCTCACGTGGTAAATGAGAACGTTGGGCAAATGCTCATTAAATTCTCAAACACTGAAAAGCAAAGCTCTCAGGCAGGAAGAGAGGCCGCCCCTTCTCCCGGGTAGGGGCAGAGACAAAGTCGACTGATGAGGGCCTGGTGGATAGGCCCAGGGCCCCAGCGGGATGCGCGCCTGCATTCTGTATGTGCAGATGTCCAAGGCGCGGATTCACTTGTTCTTAGAAAACACTCCTAGTTCCCAATCCCAGCAGGAACTTCGCAGGAAGGGGTGTGTGTGTGTGTGTGTGTGTGTGTGAGGCGGGGAAGGGGGAGTTTGGGGGGTGTTCCCTGGTTCCTGGCCCGTGTCCCCGGATGGCCCCGAGTCTCCAGTTCTGCGGATGACCCACACCCAGAGCGAGCAGGCGAGCGCCCGGGAGCGTCCCCCCCAGACCCGCAAGTGCCTGGAGTGGCCCTGCGCGGGAGGCGGGGCCTGTCGGCGGCCCGGGGCGGGCGCCAGGGCGGGGCGCTGGCTGGCATTCCGGGAGCAACGGCTGGGCAACGAGGTTCTCTGTCCTGCCGGCGGGCTTCGGTGCCCAGGCTTTGCGCGCCTCGGCGCAGCGCCCCGCGGGCCACCATGCTCAGCGTCGTGCACTTCCTCCGGAGCTTCTTCAAGGTGAGAGGAAGCGTCCGCGGCCCAGCGGTGGGCGCCGGGCAGCTTCTGGCCGCGCGTGGGGAGAGCCGGAGTGCTCCTTTGCGCCCTGGGCCAACTGCTGGGTATCGGGTGGGGGGAGGCACTTGACCACCCACAGCTTTCCGGCGTGGCGACCAGGAGACCGAGAGTGTGGTCTCCCCAAACTCAGGGAAGGAGAGGTGCGGCGTCGGAGGCTCCCGCGGACCAGCCTCTTCCAGGGAGGCAGACCACCTGGTGCGTGGCTTCGCTGGCACCTACCGGCTCTCCGCAGGCAGGGCGCTGAGCAGCCTAGGCCCGTGCAGGACCGCCAGTTCTAGGAAGGACGGCTTGTGCCCGACCCTGTAGGTGCCCAGGAAGTGGTTGGTATTATTATTACCTCCGCTGAGGGTGCCCAAGGGTACTAAGGGAGGGTACCATGGAGGTTGGGGCACCATTTTGAGGAAGATGTGTTTAAGCAGGAGTAGGGGAACAGGAACGTGAGAGAGTGTTAGACTTTTGCCCAAGGTATGCCCTCTCCAGACTATTCTCAAGTGGCCACAGGGACCCATTCATCTGGGATGAACCAAGGGTACCCTCTACCTCCCCTGCCCCCAACGGAGATTCCCCAGGTGAGCAGTAGGCTCCAAGGCACTATCTTGGGGTGGCCATCTGCAGATTGCCAAGCTCCACCTCCCTAGTCGAGCCAAGTGGGAGGTGGGTGGGAGGGAGGCAGGGTGGGGATGGCTCTGACTGCCAAAACAACTGCATACAAAAGAAGCAGAGAAGACCTGCCAGAGTGACAGCCAAAGGAGTGGGCTGTGATGAATGGGGCCAGGCCAGACAGCAGTCCTGTCCATGGGGGGAGGTCCAGCTCCGTTTGGCTGGGAGGCTACCTTCTCCTGGAGGTGCAGACTGAACTGGTGAGTTGAGGGGTTGAGCTCTCTCACTGAGAGCTCTGGGGGAAAGTGGCAAGAGGCTAGATGACCCAGGGCTGGACATGCTCCCAGCTGCCTTGAACCCATTCTTCAGCCAGTGTGGAATAGAAGAGCAGCCTGTGGATGCTCACACTTCTGGGATAATCACCTGTTTACAAACATCAGCAGAGGAGAGGGATGGAGTTTTTCAGGCTTGTAGGGTACTCACTTAGGTTAGTGAGTGCAGGAGATGCCTTTAGAGAACGCAAGAGGCTGGCTGGTGTCAGAGCTATGGCTCCGAGCACACAGGTGTTCCGTTTTGAATTCTGATTTGGTCACCAACAGGGTATAGGATCTTGGGACATAACCACTTTGGTCTTTATTTTCCCATTTCAAAATTGTGGATAGTAAATCCCAACCTTCCAGAGTGGGTGAGAGGATCTTATAAAATGTTGTGTTTTTATAAAGAGATGAGTCTGGGATCCTGTTCCTTCCCCATCCATGGTATTGGTGATAGCAAGTCACCTGGGTGAGGGGAAGTTGGCCAGGCAGAATCTGAGATGCCCCCACTGGCCACAGAAGTTCATGGAACAGGCAGGTGTAGATGGGGAAGAAGTTGTTGGATATCTCAGGGCAGCCACCTTGCCCACTTACTGCTGGAGCCTCCTTGGAAAGGGGAAGGTATTTTTAAGGGACACACAATCTCACATTCCCAACCTGTTCCAGGAGGCCGTACTACCCTTCCTTGTGCCCAGACTCCAGTGTTTGTCCTGGGATACCTCAGACCTCTATCTCTGTACATAAGGTGCAGATCAGATCAGATGTACCTCTCAGAGGATCTCCCTTTCTACTGTCCTTCGGAGCCACCCACGGAGGGTCCCTAACACCATCAGAGTCTACTTCTGGCTGTGCAGGTATATCTTGCAGAGCCACCTGTAAACACAGTTCACACATGTTCTTCTTCAGACACTGGTCCTAAAGAATGCTCTAGGAGGCCACAGGTGCAGGAGGTGACGGGAACCACTTGCTCAGATCACTTCCTGATCCCGCCTGAGACTCTATTGACCAAAAAATTTGATGGGCACCTGATTTGGTTGTTGGTTGATCAAGAACACTGCTTTGTCCTAGGAAACTCAGATCCTTGCATCCCACATTCAGACTCTGGTAGCAGAGACACAGTTAGTCTCCACCAAAGCCCAGGCCAAGAGCAGCCCCTTGAACTCCAGGTCCTGGGTAAGACTTCTGTTGGGACTTGCTGCAGACTTTACATAGTGTCTGGCTATGCCGTGGACACTCTCATGCTGTGGGGTCCATGGGGTGTGACAGAGTCCCCCACAGTGCAGGTGAACCAGAGACCTTGTTCTTGCATGAGTCCCGCATGAAGCTCACGGTCTTTGGGATCCATCACCCAGCAAATGAGTGGGAGTAGGACACCCAAGGAGGAAATATGTTGCTTCAAAAATCTGAGGTCCACCAAGCATTGTGCATCTTTCTTCATGGTAGGGGGGCCAATGTCTAGCAACGGTCTTTTGCTTTAAAAGGGCTATCCCAAAATGTTCCATACAATTGAACACCTCCTCTGCCTTCCTGGAGCCTTCACTGAAGTAGAAGCATACCTTGTTACTTGCTGTTCTCCAAGTCCTGTCAGTACACAGCAGCAGACCAGCGTGAGGTCCTTTGGAGTAGGAAGGTCAGGGTCTCTGCTAACTAAATGGTGGCACAAAACCAGGGAGTAGCTGAAACCCTGAGGCAGGATGGTGATAGTTATGTTACTGTCCCTGTCTTGGGTAAAGCAACCTACCTCTATTGATCCCTGAATGTTAAGATGGGAAACATACCACATACATACCACATAGCACACACATAGGCACCCACAAGCACACACAAGCACAGTTTTTACCAAATCATTGGCCAAGGAACATAATGGATCTGTTCCATTTAAGAAGATCATATGTGGGACAGCACAGAACAGTTGCAATTACCTGAAACAATTCACTGGCATTCTTCAAGGTCTCAAGTATTCTGCATAAGCCAAACTGGGAAGTTGAGTAGGGATGCACTCCTGGTTGGTGATTTCCTGTTGACCAGAGATTATTGACCATTGCTTATGATGCCCCATTTTGGAGGGGAGAGGTTGTTCCAGAGGCTTCTGGTAAAGCTTTCATACCACAAAAGTCCCCATATTGGGGATGAAGGAACCAGGATGGAGTTTCTACTGGGAACTGAGCAAGTCTCTGCCAACTGAACACCCAGGAGCGGGGGAAATCACCATAGGACAGATTCAGGATCTAGTTGCCTGCTGTTGAGTTGGATGCACAGCAAGGCTCCATTCATGATCTGGCATGCCTCCCACCTCTTATGGGTCCTCATGAGCTATAGTGGCATCCTGTGTCTCCAGGAATTAATGTTAACTCTGAGCCAGTTTTCAGTAATCTCTGAAAGATCTAAATATTTCTCTGTTTAGGAGCAGTATGTACTTAGGATGTTTTTCCAGGTAATCATCTCCCCTTCATTAAAGGAACTTTGGAACCATTGACTCAAGTTTGGGAATTAGGCAAAGGGCAGTGGAGTTTAATCAACAAACATTTATTGAACATCTACTATCTGCCAGACACTCTTCTAGGCACTCATGGAGCCCTGTGTTTACCAGACTCAGTTTAATTTTTTTTTTTACATTTTTATCAATATTACACAAGTACAATAGGACTCAATTGGTTTTGCCCATCCATTTCAGTCCTGGCAGTCCCACAGTTTATTAGTCAATCCCAAAGGGCCCCTGGCATCAAAATATTCTGATATTACTTCTCCTTGTCATGCTACCTCCTAGCATCCCATCTGTAGAAGTCACCCAAAAGGTAGCATCTTTCATCAGCATTGCCAGCTGGTAGAGAATAGTGTTATGGCAGCTTCCCAAGATGTTGACATTCTTCTTGCCAAAGTATTTTTTGGTTCTTTGGGGGACAAGGTGTGTCTTTTTGGTCCTCCAGGAGACATAGTTAGGGACTGGTGAGCAGGTTGCTCTTGATGAATTCATTCCAGCACTCTATTCCTTCTGATATTTGGATACCTTCAAGGAATTTATGGCTTTCTTGTTTCATTTCATGGTGGGGGGCAATATCAAGCTGAGGTTTTAGTCAACAAACACATCACATGCTGGAATAAATCCTGGCTCTCAGACCTAGTATACCGACTCTAGAATGGATGGGGACATCCACACTGATGCATTCATCCTGATCCCTCCTTGGTCAAATATTCTCAGAATCCATTTCCACCAGTCTCCTCAGTTTCTTGCCAGTACAAGTTAGCAAAGTCATAATTTTCTGAGATATGAGGCTTTTCCTCCATAATTTGACTTTATAATTGGTTCCCATGGCCATACTGAGATCTAACTCTACTTTGTTCAGCAGGGGTGGACATGAGGAGAACTGGTCTCACTTTATAGAATGGGTGCAAACAGGCTCTTGAAGCAGCCAGATAAGGACTCAATAGGTTTGTGAATCCTCCTCTGTTAGGGGTAACAGAGCCCCATTCCTAGGACCAGGGGTCCCACTCTTTACTAAATGGTACTCTAACTTTCATTCAGGAGCAGGGAAGCAATCCTTTCAGTGGGCTTTATAATTCATCAGCCCACAGATGGATAGAATCATTGCTTTTGCTTTAGGGATGTCTCAAGCCTGTGGCTATAAGAGAAAAGAGACACTGCGTATATGGTCATAGTGAGTCCCTAGGAGCTCAGGGATTTGACTTTGCTACTCTCCCTTTAAGCTGAACACAACAGTTAGAAGAAATTAACCCACCCCATAGTGCTTGAATTCTTCTTCATTCCTTTTTCTCAGGTTTTGTTTTAAGAGTGACTTTTCACCTAAAAGCCCCTAGTGAACATTTGGCCACAGCTGATTTGATTAGGGGTTTGCCATGCGCAGTAGGATGCCAGAGTTCCATAACTTCATTCCCAATATATTTTCACTGCCATTGGTCTTAAACAGATGGAATAACCAACCTGAGACACTCCCTTCCCCTTTCCTGTTGGTTTTGTTATCTGAAATCATCCTGGTACCAGTTTCTTTACTAGTGAAGTCTCTTGGTTGCAAAAGACAGAAATAGACTCAATAGACTCCAGTCAAATGAAAAAGTAACTGTCTTGGCAAGGTGCAGGGTAGCTCACAGGACCCAGCTTGGGCAGTCGTCTAAAGAGGCAAAGCACAGTAAGTCCTTCTAGAGCAGCCAGCTGCTTAGGATGCCCCTGGGGGACTCTCAGATCTACTGCTCCTCACTGAGAATACTTTCTAGCTCCCTCTTGTAGACATATAGGTTTGTCTTTAAGATCCAAGGTCCTGGCTGGAACTCAGCTGAACTGCCCTTTGGAAGGTGGGAAGAGAGGGTATCTGTCCCCTTTCTATTTCTGAGATAAGTGGGCCCCGGTTTCTCAGCTTTCTGGGATTCCCTACTCCTAACCCCCCATGAGCAAGACTGCTGTTCAAATGCTGGGCAGGAAAGCAAAAAATACCCCCTCATGGTGTGCAATTAAGCAAAAATCCCACCAGGACCAACTCAACCTCCCAAATTTGTGGGTGGGAAAGTGTAAGCCCCATATCCCTTGGGACATTTGCTAAGGAATCACCCATGAATGTATTAGCTCTGGAAGGCCTCAGCCAAGTCAGAGCCCCTAGGGGACCCCTTACTCCAGAGGGCCTGAGCAGGCAGGCCCAGGCTGGGTGGTTCTGGAAATTCCTACAAACTTCTCTCCAAACTTAAGGAAGCTCAACTCTGCCCTCCAGACTTGGGGTTGCCTTGCCTCCCCTTTGCTGTAGGCAGTGACAATACTGTACTATCTGCTATAGACTCAGCCCTTAATGTGCCAACCCTGAATCTCCAGCCACTGTCTGTAACCCCAGGGAGGTACTGGATTAGAATTGTTCTTGGTCTCATGTAGGGCTTGCTGACCTGGATGTTTTGTTTGTTTCTCCAGCCTAGTACAACTGGGTATCATGCCTGCACTCTGGTTTCCTGGTTCATGAGGGCTGTTCTGTCTTTAGGGAGCCCTTTCATTGTTTACTCATCTCTGCAATGGATAGTCTCCCCCTTGCCAGTTGTAAGGCTGTGAGTTTAAGTGATATTGCCTATTCTGGTCTCATGCTTGGCTTCTGAACCCTCCTGAGTTACCCAGTCTGAAGCTTCTGGAGGTGTGGATGGTGCTATTTATGAGACCCTGCAGCCCCTCATCTGCTGACCCATGTATCATAGGTCATCAAGTTGGGTGCTCCCACATGCTCACAAGGTGCCCTGCCCCAGGGAATACTCAGTGCATCAGCCTCTTGGAAGTCCCCTGCTCCATTTCTCTTTCAAGATGCAGTGTTACCTCCAGGAAGTCTTCCTTGATGACTCCTTGCCCCTTTCAGGTCCTTCTCTGTGCTGCAGCTCAGCTTTCTTCAACCATTGGAACATACCGGCTTATAATTGTTTGTCACCCCTACACACACATACATACACACACACACACACGCTTGTGCACACTCATTTATTTATTTAAGTGGGCCCCATGCCCAGTGCAGAGCTCAACATAGGCTTTCCATTCAAAACCCCAAGATCAAAACCTGAGCTGAGATCAAGAGTTGGGCATTTAACTGACTGAGACACCCAGGCACCCCTCTCGCTCATTCACTTAGATGTCCCTTTATTAAGGATCTCATTGCTATTTCTGTTTCTTGCTGTTCTTAGGAGACTCCATGACCACACAGTATAATTTCCTCTTCCCTCATGTTCCCAGCTTTTCCATCTTACTCAGATGTATGATGTGCCATACACATTGACACAAAAACAAGCCTGGTTACCTGAGGCTGTAGCCCTCCTGAGCTGCAATTATGTGTCAGAGCCACTGGCTACACACAGACTAAGTGTGTCAGAAGTCAGGGCAGGGGCCTAGGCCCTGGCTTCCAGGCTCCAGGATGACTCCAGTGTGCAGACTAGCTAAGCATTTCTGTACGGTAGACCCTGAGCTTCCTGCACAGTCCAGAGCAGGGCTGTTCTTGGCTTCTCTTGACTAAAGAGAAGCTGAAGTCAGACCATAGTTGCTCTCCAACCCCCCACTGCCCTGTAATAACTGAGGTGGTGAACAAGTGCCTCCCTGCCCGGTCAACACCACCCTGTTGACTATAGTGAATATGGGTAAACCCCATCAGTAACCATTACAGACCATCCCACCCAGGCCAGCTTGATAGGCCTTCAGCATCATCCGTGTTTTTACCAAGTAGGCCAATTGGTCTCTCTTTGACAGCTTTTTGCCTGTAAGCTTGAGAAGAGATCTTGGAGTAAAGTCTGAGTCTAGAAGCCGCCTGCTATGGCACCTGTCGCTCCTCCCAGGTCCCTTTGCATTGGTAATGGGCCCATGGGGCACCAGCATGCCCAGCTCTCCCACGTTGCTCAGTGTTCCTTCATGCAAGCCTGTCCATCTGAGGGGTATTGTGGAAGTTAGCTTGATAGTAAAAGCATGGGAAAGCGTGGGATTCCCCAGCACAGAGTGGGTACTCAACATCTTTAGTTATCTCCTTATGCCTTTCTTCCCTCAAATGAATGTTTGTTTGTTTTTTTTTGTTTTGTTTTGTTTTGTTTTTCCTTATAACCAGTGGGATTGAATGGAAATCCATGTCCTGATACTGGACCATGAGGGTGCTGCTTATGCTGATGCTGTTGGCTACAGTTCCTGATATAGGCACAAAGTCCCTGTTCAACAGGAGATCACTGGTTATTAGCATCTTGCCTCTGAGTGGTTCACACAGCCAATGGGAGAAGCCAGGGTCCTGGGACCAGTTTCCTCTGTGTGGACACTGAGACTTTTGAGAAAATGGGAAAGAGCTAAATTTGTGGTCTGTGCACACTATAGACTACCATGCAGCAACCGAAATGATGAGCTGCTGGTGCTTATGCCAGCCTGGGTCAATCTCCAGAGAGTTAAGCTGAGAGAGAGAAGCCACAATGCTGAATGCTTGCATTTATCTAAATTCCAGACAGCACTAATGAATCTGTAGTGACAACAAGCTCATCAGTAGTGCCTGGGGACAGGGTGTAGGGCAGTGGGGACAGGAAAGTGGTATGACATATGGACAAGAGTTGCTGGAGGCATGCATTGTTCTGCATGTGGTGATAGCTCTATGCCATTTACATGTTATGCCATTTACATGGTTTCTGAACCATCCAGTAATACTTTCAGTGAGTGCAGTTGTACCTGTCAGCTACCTCCTGTCAATCACACCTCTTTCAAGCCAGGCTGTCTCCTTGGCAGAACTAGCCTAAGGTCTCCCGCCCAAAGCCTCTCAAAGCACTCTTCCTTCTCTGAGAACAAGTCCCTTCCTGGATGCCATGGGCACAGAGACCATGAGAGCTAGTGAGAGCAAGGTGGAGGCCCCATCTAAAATAAGA
Organism: Lutra lutra; assembly: GCF_902655055.1. Taxonomy (NCBI): domain Eukaryota; kingdom Metazoa; phylum Chordata; class Mammalia; order Carnivora; family Mustelidae; genus Lutra; species Lutra lutra. The sequence continues at coordinate 116,070,512 of NC_062280.1, read as the reverse complement.
AAGGTGATTCTGGCTTCCTCAGTTGAGTACCCAACAGAAGACGTCCTTAGGACAAGCATGTCTGTGCGTCACTGATGATGTGTCATTTTTGGTGGGTTGTATAATAGATGTAAGACCAGAGACTGTGCCCACATGGGGTGCTTGGTCATCTGAGGCTCACTCCTGGGAGAATGCAAATGCCTCCTTGCATCTCAGTGAGGTGGTATTGGAAGGACTGGCTATGGCATTTGGGTCTGGTGAGCTGGGTTTGGTGAGATTTATGGAAGTGGGGCTTTGCTCTCCATTGGATGTGGGAAGGAATCATAGGGGCAATTCTGTGATTGTGCAACTTAAGAAATCTTTCCCAGCACAAGGGACAAGTCTGAGGCTAAATCTGGGACTGGTAAAGTGGCAGCCATTGCTCAGAATAGCCAGCATGCGGCCGTTTGGTCTTTGTGAGCTGGACAATGTGCATGTTCCATCTGTGCCCAGATGTGAATATGATAGGTGCTTGTTTCTCCATCATGGTCCCAAAGTGGCCCTGCCTAAAGGTGATGTTCTGTGCCATTGTTCATGTTCCACAGGATGATAAAAGCACCCAACTGTGACACCAGACAGCTCCTGCATGTTGTGATTGCTTTTGTCTTTCTTGCTCATTTGGAAATGAGTAGGGTACATATCTAACCCCCGAGAACTTTATCCACAAATAGAGGGCAGGATACTCCCAGCCCTGGTTACTAAAAAGGGGCTCCAGCAGGTATTTCTGGAAAAGCCCTGGGGTGATTCTGCTGTGTACCATGGCTAATAGCCCACATATACTCCTGACTTGCTGAGTCCAGCAGAGTTGGCACTCTGGACCCCTCCCTCATCCACTCCCATAACCAAGCCAGCTCCACTCTTCAGCAGGTTCTCTCCTCCCCACTCAAGAATTTGACCTTGCCCAACCCTGCAGGCTGTCCACATGCTGCTCAGTGCATGAACAAAATTTCACCAGGAGGCAGCTATACACCCTGTCCCTTAATACCTTCTTTTTTCGTGGAAATGAATGCCTCAACCCCAAGAGCCATAGGGAGAGTATGAGTCCTCACAGTTCACAGGGCAGAGGCCTGTGACAGAGAGACAGAAGTGGTGTCAGTCACCAGAGTGGACTTGGGGGCACCAGAAAATCCTAACTACATATTTGGTATGAATTGTTATCTAAATCCTCAGTCTTCATATCTGTAAAATAGGCTAATGATGTCTCAGTAAGATGGTTGTGAAAGTCAATATGCTCACATTTGTAAAATGCCTGGCCTGGAGACTTGAGTGCTCCTGAGACTAGACTCCAAGGCAGGAACACACTGGTAACTCTGTCCCCTCCTGGGTCTACTCCAGTCCCTTGTCTGTGAGTTCTAGAGTTTATAAAACCTCAGGTAAGTGTTCATTGGAGAAAAACAAAAACAAAAACAAAAAAACCCCACTGGTTTAGAAAAGGTGTGGCCTCCAGCTGGAGGGCAGTGAGTAAAACATGGAGAAGGTGGTCACTGGGAAGGCAGCTCTGAGAAGACAGCTAATGTGGCCCCACCCCTGTGTGCAGCCTGGTACCTCTTCCCCTGCTCCACTTCCCCAGGCCAGCCTTTTACCCTCCCCAGAGGCCTTCCTCCAGCCCTGAATCAGGGACAGGGCAGGAGCTGAGCCTCTGGACAGGGAGTTCTGTGGGCAGACATGTGTGGCAGGTCACCTCTGGGCGAAGCTGACTAGCCTCATGCAGACCACAGATATGGGAGAAACCCCATGGGGAGCAGGAACTCTTCAACGTAAAGGGGGAAGGAGACCTGGATGTGGGACACTGGGGACGGGTGGGGAGGGAGGGGGCACTGAAGGTCCCAGGCTTCAAGGTGGGCGTGGGTCTGTATTTGCAGTGTTATAGTATTTGTGTGAGACCACGTTCTCTGGGGCAAATGTGCACCCCTGACCACTGCTGTCTTTCAGGGCTGCCCTCTGCAGTTGCCACTGGGAGTGCAGTGGCTCCCTTGCGCCAGGACTAATCTAAAGCATTCAAACGCTGACATTTGATTCATTCATTCTAACACATAGAATTTGCCAAGCACTGTTTGATCCCAGGTCCTGTACTAAGGACACTAAACCATGAGGAAGACACAGCCTGTTCAGCCACAAGCCCCTGATAAGTGATTCAAGCACTCCTGAGTTATAAGGCCAGCATCCTTTTGAGTACTCAGTAGAGGATGTGACCCCTCATACTGAAAACCCTCCCTGCTTTTGTGTGCATGTACCTTCTGCTTCCAATTTCAAAGATCACAAAACCTATGGATGGCAAGTTAAGAACCCTGCTCTGGATAGTGAGCTCCAAAGGACCAGGACCACTGCTTCTCTTTCCCATCCTTAAGGGCCCAGCATGAAGCTTTGAGTGAAGTGGAGGCTCTATGCATGTTTCAGTAAGTTGACTGGTAACATGGCCTTTTATTCCAGGTGATGGAGACCTGGGTTCTAGGGGAGGGGTAGGCTGTCCATGTAAGTAGAACAAGGAGTCAGACACTACTCATGGGGGATGAGTTTCAATGGGACCAGAGTGAGGAGGCCTTGGAGAGGTTTGAGTTCCTGGGGGATCAGGCACTGGCAAGGCAGTGAGCCCAAAGGGGAAATGATCATGCACAGGCTGACAGACCTGGCCAGGATGGTGCCTGGAAGCCAGAGGGCCATGCCTTGGAGAAGCTGAATGGGCTCTGGATACCTCTGAACCTCCATCCCAGCCAAAGTCATTGGGCAAGAGCTGGTGACAAAGCACAGAGGTAAGAAGGGAGAGACAGGCCCAAAAAACAAAGAAGTATTGCCTGCCTATGTGCACCCCACGCCAAAGGGTGCCACTCCCCACCACTGGCAGAGGAGGAGAGGACACCATGTGGGGTCTGCAGGCCCCATCCAGAAGCTCTTCTCTCCAAGTCCAGTGGCCTGGATTCTGGATCTTATGGCCCCACTCAGTGTGGTCTTTAGCAGAGCAGAATCTTGGAGCATGTTTGTTCTTCTATAAAATGGGCACATTTTACCTGGTGCAGCTCCCTCTGAAGAGTAATAGGGAACATTAGGGATCTCTGGGAGATTTGGCTCCTCACAGGGGTTTATAGAGAAGACACTTTGTTGAGTGTTCAGTGCCATGTCCCAGGGGCACAGAAACAGGCAGTACAGAGAGACTTTGGGATGCATGGAAGTTTTGCCCTAGCTGCCAGGTATGGGCACAGCTGCCACCTACTCCTGGGGAATGCCCCAGAGGGCTGGTTCAGGTCACCTTTCTCCATGGAACCTGAGGAAGACTCACTTCAAATTACTCAGGAGAGGCACTGTAACTTTCCACCTTTCCTTGAGTCTAAGATAAACTTATTAAAAAACAGCTTATTACTTTTGAAATCAAGATGTACTTAGAATTGATGTGTATACTTAAAAGGGATTTCTTCTTCCCTCTTAAAAGTTTCATTAACTTAGTGACATCTTTGCTTTGAGGAAATAGAATACTTGTAAACCTCATATGTGATCAGGAAATATAGTGTGTGACATCCCCAGGAGACCCCAATTCCAGTCCCCCACCACCATTACCTGGAGGGCTTATAACTGCCGGGTCAGGCCAGTCTGGCTCATTGAGAGTTCTTAAAGGAGCCTAGAGTGCACATTTTGAGAGTACCCTCAAAATGACAAACAAAGATAGCTGGATAACCCTCCCCAGGAAGAAGGAACAGATTCCTTCAAATTTTTTCAGAGGTTCCAGCCCCAGTCCCCAAAGCTGCCTATATCACATCTTACTAGAAGTGTATGTGATCAGCATGGTTGTGTCTGATAGGCAGAATAAGAGCCACATTGCTGAGTTGTGCTATATTCTTCTTCATGCAGGTGGAGTCACCACTCAGGGCACTTCAGAGAATAGGCACTTCTGGCGACGCCTGTGGTCTGGAGTTTTCCCAGAGAGTTATTGACACAGACAGTGGCTGGGCCGCCACATGCAAAGATTGCGTTTCTCTGGGAACTGGTCCTATGCTTCTTCAGTGAGCCAGGTCATGGGACCTCCTCCAACTTGTCTGTCGCCCTCAACTTACAATTCCAAATCCCCTCAAATTGGCCCAGTGCCTCTCTCAGGACACATAGGCTTCCCTCTGGGCCAACTCCATGTGTTCTAACACAATAGGCAACACAATAAATAAAACACACCACCAGTGGACAGTCAAGACAGACTGTGGGAATGGCCAAGCCTCCAGCAGAGGTGATGCAGCAGCAGGCAGAGGCCTCATTTGTAGATGAAAGAATTAAAACTCTTCAGGGGTGATGAGCACAGTGGTGGTGGGGAAGCAATGGAACAAGATCCAACTTCAAAACTTCCACTTTTCTGCATACTGGGCAGCCCTAGCAGTTTAGGCTTACCGATGATACCCTTTCTGATGACATTCTGGGGCCTCCAGAGCCTCTGTCATGCAAATGCTTCTGTGTAGGAGGAAGAAGATTAACCCTGTGCAGGGCAGGATGTACTCCAGGCCCCAGCATGCAGCCTACAGAATGGCCTGGGCTGGGACCTGGGACTGCCCTGCCTGCAGATCCACTATAAGCAATTCACTCAGTTCCTCTGAGTGGGATGTGAGGTTCTCCAGGTTTGTGCACTGTGTAGGGCACTAATCAAAAGTCAGGAGTCCTGACTGCTATTGAAGTGCAGACGTATTTGCTTTTGGAGAAGGACAAGTACTGACTGTAGCTGGGATGGGACAGGTTCTCCAGGACCAAAGGTCAGTGCCTGCCTTTTCTTTGCCTGTGGCAGGGTGGGAGAGAGGCGCCATCTGGGAAAGACAAGGCAGAGAAGATGCAAATCAGGACATGTCCATAGATGGTGACAGACATTGTTTGCTGCCCACAAGCGGGTGAGACCTACCTGGTATGTGGCTCATTATTTCACTTGTTGGGAGAAGAGTCTGTGCAGGCTCCACACCCAGCTCTGGTTTGCATTAGTAGATTGTGTGGTGTTGTTTCTTGGGCAGCTGTGTCTTTTCAGAAAAAAGAAGGCCACACTCTTCCCCATGAGATAGACTGCTAAGATATGTGGGCAAGAATGTGCCCCAGTGAGTGCCCGGGAGCAGTTCCTTTGGCTTGGGCAAACCTCTTTTGTTAGGCCTAAGGAGGAGCAGGAGCTGCAGCCAGGATTTGGGTGGGCAGCTGCACGCTGTCTCTGGTCCAAGAGATTGGAGTGGGATAGGCTGTGGACCTCCAGTGTACCTGCGAAGCTGCAGGTGAGAGTCCAGCATCTTGTGGGTCACAAGAAGAAGCAGAGTGACATCACCAACATGGACACATGTCTACTATAATCCTCCTGACTGCTCTGTCATCAGCTCATCTGTGATCCAGAGCAAGTCACTGATCCTCACAGGGCCTCTGGGGACATAGCCAGCAAGAAATGTGAGAATATGAAGTGTGTGCCATTGTCCTGGGGATTCTATAATGTTCACGAGACATCATGAGTTAATGTCTATACACTCAGAGCTTGGGAGTCAGACTTCATCCAGATTTAAACGCCGTCAGATAGTAACTTGTGCAAGTAGCTTGGGCAGGTTGTTGTTCTGAGCTTCATAAAGATGTCTGTAGAATAAAGACAATACTACCTGCATCATTTTAAGATTAAATAATGTATAAAAAGGTACTAGACATGTGGTGAGCATTTCATATTTAGCTATTTTGTTATAGATGTTATTTTTGCAATAGGAGAGACAAATTCCTCCAACTGCACAATTTTCACTCAGAAGTGCTGCTGAGCAGCTGCTCTGTGCAGGCCCTGTCCTGGGAGCTGGAGTTCTAGAGGGACTGAGCCATGCTGTCCCCTCAGCAGTGCCTGTCTAGTGGAGGAGAGAGATCAGCCAATAGCTGCAGCAGCAACAACAGCATCAATGGCCATAATGACAGCAATTCCTGCGCAGCCTGGGTTTGAACCAAAAAGTAGTCTGAATTAGGGTGCCCGGGAGAGAAAGCACCCAACCTTGCCTAGGGAGGAAGGGGAGAACCCTGGGGAACCAGGGAGACTGAGAAGTAAATAGGCCATTATGTAGGACTGTGGGAAGCACTGGTGTCGGGGTGCCTACTGCCTACTGCCCACAGAACCTCAAAGAAGGCTACAGGCTAAGGTGGAACTTGAGGGAGACTCTGAAGAGTGAGTTGAGGGGAGCCTGATGAATCAGGAAAGGACAACATGCAAAAGGTAAAAAAAAAAATCAGTAAAGGTATATGTTGCAAGCATGGGACTCTCAGGAGAAGCACAGGATATGTGCTGGGACATGGAAGAGATAGTTTTGGAAATGAGAGTAGGGCCTGTATGGGTTTTAGTCCAGACATTTTCTGAGGGTGGTAGAGAGTCAGAGTGGTGACATCAGATGTAGCTTGTATACAGCACAAATAATGATTGAGTGTGGGACTTGATCTCCTTCTTCTGTACAGTGTTTATCAACTGATGCATCCTAAGATAGCATTAGCTCTTTGGGCAGCCACATTCCTTTGTGGATTAAAATCCCTGCCAAGTTAGGTTCAGAACCTGAACAGGGGAAACTTTTTAGAACTGAATAAAAGTACCAGGTCTGCTATAGGGTCTGGATGAGGTTTGAACCTAACTAACAGCAGGATGGCCTCATTCCACCTAGGACTAGCCTTATAAATAAAGTAAGAGGTGGCCATTTACATAGTACTCAATAAAATAGGCTTAGTAACTCCTGAAATATCTCCTCCTAGAGCCTCATTATTCTGATATCTGGTACTTTTATTCCAGAATCCATTTCCTTGCCTTTCTCAGCTCTTAGTAACTGCCTAAATTCCTAGGCTTATGACCTGCTCCATCTTCAAAAGCATTACTTCCTCTCTGCTTTCAGCATCACAGTCTCTTCCTCTGATCCTCCTTCATCCCCCTGAGAAGGCCCATGGTGATTACATTGGGCCCACCTGGATGATCCACGGTGAGCTCCCCATCACAACATCCTGAACATAATCATACCTGCAAAGTCCCTTTTGCCATAAAAGGTGACCTTCACAGGTCATGGATATTAGGACATAAGCACCATGGGAGTTATTATTCAGTCCACACAGAAGGTATTTTACAGATGTGATAAACTGTCTAATTCATGGTTTAGAAAGATCTGGCTGGTAACAAAATGGGAATAGTAAGGCTGGAGGACTACAGAGTACTTTGGAAGTTGCTGCTAATTAAAGGGTACACCTGGATCAATGGCAATGGGACAGAGAAGAGCACTCGGGAGGTATAACCCACAGGATTTGGAGCCAGTTAAGATGTGGGATGAATGAGAGAGGGCTCAAGGTTTCTGTGTTCATCAGTTGGCTTGACGATGGTATCCTTGATCAATAGGTAGCACAGAGGAGGCAGAGAGAGATTACTGTGCTTGTTTGGAATCTGACTTTGAGGTGTCTATGAGATAAGCAGTGGGTCCTGGTAGACAGGTCTGCAGGTCTGGAGAGGAAGGTGGTGACAGCTATTTGGTGTGCTGAGCACACAGGCATCACTTGAAACCACAGTAGATCAGATGACCCAAGGGCTATGTCTACAATTAGAAAGAACACAAAAACTGCCCTGGGGTGACAATGACTTCCACAGTTAAGGAGAAATAAGGGTGTGGGAGGAAGCTAGAGAGGCGGCAGAGCACCAGAGGAGTACGTCCTGTGTTGGAGCAGAGAGTTAATGCATTTGCATTCAAACAGAGTCCTTTCTCCCCTGAAGAATGGCCACTTCTTATCAAGTAAAACCCTGCAGGAAAAGGGTAGAAATGGTTCTGAGTTTTTGCTTGTTGAACTTGGGGGCCAGGAGCTCTAGCTGGGAACTGGACTGATTCTTGGACATTAGGTGCATGCAAACACAGAAAGAGTAAAGTGAGGTCCCCTCACTGGAACAAGTAATGGCTAATGGGAACCATTTTGCTCTCAGGCTTGCCCTGGCAACAACTGAAAAGCTCTATTATTTGCCTTTCTGGGCACATTCACTGAAGAGGCTCAAGGTTTTGGTGCAATGCAAAAGTCTCCTGCCTCTGAGAACAACAGTCATCCTCTTCAGTCATTCCCATACAGGGGCCTTGTATAGAAATACTTCTGTGGGAGAGATCCATGACCTTTGAGACTGTTTCTTCTATATGTGTTGCTACTTTTCCCTCATGCATCTTCCTCCCCTGTCTGGAGAAGAGAGAGGAATTAAGAGGATGGAGCAGGTGAATGTTGGCAAAATGTGTAAGATCAAGGCTTAACAGGAGAGGTGAAACTTAACATGTCCCCTGAAAATAGGATAAGACTTTTGGTAGAACTGAGTAGTCAGGAAGGGGTACATTTGAGAAGGTGGGATGAGCACATTAAGATAGAAAAGCAGAAAAGGGCATGAAATTTATAGGGGCAGGGCCCAGAGACTGGCTTAGCTGGAGGGAGTGCATCATGGGCCTTGAGCTGCCAGGACACTGTCCTGGAGAGGCTCTCTGGCCTTGCTCCTTCCTCTAGAATAGAGCATTGCTTCATGTTTGAATGGTCCTTATTTTATTGTGTCCATTCCCATGTAATCCTCTCAGAATTGTGTGCATTGAGGTGAATGAATTAAACAAGCTCCCAAAGTCATGGCAGTCTTAGTCAGTTCCAAGATGGAAATTGAGGGAGGGGGAACTATTTGGTGGCTACTTACATGTCAGAATTCTAAATATAGGTTGTCATTTAATCGTCAGCTCTACTAGGACAAGTGGATTTTCAGAAGAAAGACCACAGTTCGTAAAGGGACCCAAGGGACCCAGCCAGACAGTTGGAGAGCTGGGTCATGAGTCACCTCTTTCAGCCCTATAATGGCCTACAAGGAAATTATCTATACCTCAGCTTCCTGCTCTTGGACCTTTGAAATGACCACTAATGTACAGATGCTTTGAGAAGTCTGTAAAAGAAAAATCAATTTAATCTTATGGCATTTTCTAAAATTATTTGATTGTCAGTCTCATCACCTGTCTTCCAAATCCCATGGACCCTGCTTCAAGAGATGCTTCATGCCAGCAATCTAGGAAACTCAGGTCCACTTCCCCAGATCCTGGGAAGACCCTCTGACTTTTTGTTAATTAAAAATCAACTTGACTCTCTCCCTATGGTTCTCTCACCACTAGAGCAAGAAAAAGGGAAAGACCCTGTGTCCCTGGCTTTGATGTTTTCCTTGTGAAAATCCACAAAACAGATTGGGCATAGAAAATGGTAAAATGTGTTTTCATAGCATCTTGTGTCAGCTGTGACCTTAGGTGAGTATTTAACCTGGCAGAGCACAAAATTCCCATCTGGAAAATGGAGCAAATGGTGCCTTGCAAGCCTACTCTACAATTTATGTAAGAATAGGGAGTGGAAAAAACAGACACATAGACCAGTGGAACAGATTAGAGAGTCCAGATAAGGACCCTCAACTCTATGGTCAAATAATCTTCAACAAAGCAGGAAAAAATATCCAGGGGAAAAAAGACAGTCTCTTTAATAATTGGTGCTGGGAAAATTGGACAGCTATGTATAGAAGAATGAAAATTGACCATTCTCATACACCATACACAAAGATAAACTCGAAATGGATAAAAGACCTCAACATGAGGCAGAAATCTATCAAAATCCTAGAGGAGAACATAGCAGTAATCTCTTCAACTTTGGCCACAGCAACTTCTTTCAAGGCACATCTCCAAAGGCAAAGGAAACAAAAGCAAAAAGGAACTTTTGGGACTTCATCATGATCAAAAGCTTCTGCCCAGTAAAAGAAACAGTCAACAAAACAAAGAGGCAACACACGGAATGGGAGAAGATATTTGCAAGTGACACTACAGACAAAGGGCTGATACCCAAGATCTATGAAGAGCTCCCCAAACTCAATATTCAAAAAACAGATAATCATGTCAAAAAATGGGCAGAAGACGTGAACAGACACTTCTCCAAAGAAGACATACAAATTGCTAACAGACACATGAAAAAATGTTCATCATCATTAGCCATCAGGGAGACTCAAATCAAAACCACATTGAGATACCACTTTACACCAGTTAGAAGGGCCAAAATTAACAAGACAGGAAACAAGTGGAGAGGATGTAGAGAAAGGGGAACCCTCTTACACTGTTGGTGGGAATGCAATTGGTGCAGCCACTTTGGAAAACAGTGTGGAGATTCCTTAAAAAATTGAAAATAGAGCAACCCTATGAGCCTGCAATTGCATGACTGGGTATTTATCCCAAAGATACAGATGTAGTGAAAAGAAGGGCTATCTGTGCCCCAATGTTCATAGCAGCAATGGCCACAGTCGCCAAACTGTGAAAAGAGCTAAGATACCCTTCAGCAGATGAATAGGTAAAGAAGATATGGTCCATATATACAATGGAATATTATGCCTCCATCGGAAAGGATGAATACCCAAATTTTGCATGAACATGGATGGTACTAGAGGAGATTATGCTGAATGAAATAAGTCAAGCAGAGGGAGTCAATTATCATATGGTTTCACTTAGTTGTGGAGCATAAGGAGTAACACAGAGGACATTGGGAGATGGAGAGAAGTGAATTGGGGGAAATCGGAGGGGGAGATGAAACATGAGAGACTGTGGACTCTGAGAAACAAACAGGGTTTTGGAGGGGACGGGTGTGTGGGGTTAGGTAAGCCTGATGGTCGGTATTAAGGAGGGTACATATTGCATGGAGCACTGGGTGTGATGCATAAACAACGAATCTTGGAACACTGAAAATTAAAATAAAATAAAATAAAACTTATGAAATAGAATTAAAAAAGAATAGGGATTGCATCTAGCAGGATGGGAACTGCCATTTTTTCTCTGCAGAGAGTAGGCTTAGCTTTCTGAAAATGACTTCAAGCCTGTTTCAAGATGTTCACCTTATTGATAAGGGTTAATGTGTCTTCCTCTGCTGATTATCAAAACACAGAACTCAAGCTTCCTGGAGATGCTGGGGAGGAGGGGTATGCAGAGAGATGCCATGTCAGCCTTGCACCAGGCACATCCCAGTACGTAAGCCTTGTTTTCAAAGATTTATTTAGTCTAAAACCTGCCCTAGAAGAAACCATAGTTTTTGTACTAAAACTATAAGTATGTGATGGACAGCAGATGAAATTTTGAAATCAAGATTGTCTTGGGAAACTGGCCCTCTAGCTTCTGTATGCACAGGCTGTTCAGTGCTACAGCAAAAACCCCTTCTGGTTCCCCCATCCAGGCTTCTTGTCAGCAGACATTACTCCAGAGCTCGGTTCCTCCTATTTCCCAGCTTTCTTCTTTGAACTGCTTTGAGCTGAATTATACCAGTTGTGTGTTCCTTCCCTGTGACCACTCGGTACAATTGCAAATCTTACTTCTGGCAAGTTCTTTTGTCTGATGTGTGCAAAGTTCTTAATGGGGTTTCTAATGGAGTCACTCAGAAAAGAGACTGTCTTTCTGCCAGCTCCTTATGAGAGGGAAGAATTTCCCTGTTGTTTGGGGATTATGGGTTACCAGAAAATACAAAGGAGTGGAGGAGAAAGAAGGGGCTGGGATATCAATGCCATATGTGTAAAATGGGAGCACCAGCACCTCACAGAGCTGTGGTACAGTTTGATGGGATGGGTTCAGGACTTCATGGTAGCCCACCTTCGAAGAGCCTCTATTAGGCTGCCCATGGACACCTCCCAGCTTGCAGCTGGTCCATGTGCTCACCTGTGGCCACAGACGCACATGCTCAGTATTAGCTTGCAGAGCATGCTTTAAAGACTCCTAAGGCTGCGAATTTCTAAGTCAGATGACTAATACAGGGCTAACTGTGGGCACTAACTTTCTTTTGTTGATTTTCTTAATCTTCAGAGAAATGGGCACACAGAGGTTTGGAGCCAAACTGTCTGGGTTTAAATCCTGATTCACCACTTACTTCCTAGCTGATGTGACCATGACCAGGTTACTTGATTTTTCTGTGCCCCATTTTCATCTTCTATAAAATGAAAATATAGTGCCTATCTCATCTGGCTGTCGTGAGACTCATGTAAGGTAAAGGTTCAATAAATATTATTGTCATTACTCCCATTTTATGAAAGAAGACAATAAGACTCAGAAATCAATCCTGGTTACTCTTTACTTAGCTACTAGTGGCAGAACTAACTAGGACATATATCTGATACAGTTATAATCCTCTCTATGTCAGCTGTTGTTCATGGTCAGAAATGAATCCAAAATGGTAGATCAGAAACCACATAGAGAAACACTGGGCAATGTGCATGTGTGGTGGCAGGTGGCAAGAGCGCTCCTGGGGGTGGAATTTGGCTCAGGGATACACAGCATTGGATTTCCAGGAGAAACCCCCAGGTTCTGTGAATAACCTGATTTGATCAAGGTCCCTTGCCAGTGAAAAGGACTATTTTGGATTCCTTACTGTCCCCTGGTGGTAACAGATTGCATGAGGCTCTTTCCCTGAGAGATGAAAGCAGGAGGCTATTTTGAAATTGGCTCACCAGATTAATGAAGAATTTTGAACTTTTTGTTTCTCTGTTTTAGCTTTTCTGGCACCTCTGACCCAACAGCATAAAATAGTTATGGGTTTTGTTCCATTATTAATTAACGAATAGCTTACTAACTGCTTGACTTTAGTAAGTTACCAGCCTCTTAGTGATCTTCCATCCATAAAGTCAGCATCTCAGTCCCACTCAGAAATCCACGGTCTATTCCAGCTGGCTCATTCTTATTTTCAGCAGTCAAACCACGAGGTGGCAATACAAGGGTTTCTCCTTCTGTGTTATCCCCAGGTGATAGGAGAGTAGGTCAGAGGAATCGTGGCATCTGCAGGTTGGCTCAGAGCAGAGCTCTAAAAGTTAGTCTTCTGTCCCCAGTTCATATTTCCAACATGGCCAGGCTCAACACTCAGACCTGATTCATCATCACAATTTGCCTGTATATGTGCCCTCTCTTTTCTTATATGGCAAATGGAGAAAAATTTGCTCAAATTTCCTTAAAGGGCACCCTGAGGATTCAAATTAGCTAGTGGAAGAATAATATTTATTCTTATAATTAACTTAAATTTGGGGAGGGAGTTATTATAAATTTACATACAAGTTATAAGAAGTAATACAGGGAGCTGCCATGTACCTTCACCCATTTTCCCTGAATGATAGCATCTCGTAAAACTGTAGCACAATATCACAACCAAGATGTTGACATTTGTACCATCAAGACACACAACACTTCCATCACCCCAAGGCTCTCTCATGTTCCTTCTTTATAGCTAAACCCATGCCTCCATCTTTAACCACTAACAACCACTAATCTGTTCTCCATCTCTATAATTTTATCACTTCAAGAATATTATAATGCTCATTTGAACAGCACATATACTAAATTGGAATGATACAGAGAAGATTAGCATGCCTAAAAAAGACACACATTCCTGAAGTGTCCGATATTTTTAAAAGAAGAATGTTATATATGTTGCCATTTACAATGACATAGGTAGAGCTAGAGAGTATTATGCTAAGTGAACAGAAAGACAATACCATATATGAGAAATCTAAGAAACAAAATGAACAAAAGGAAAAAGAAAGGCAAACCAAGAAACAGGATCTTAACTATAGAGAACGCACTGATGGTTACCAGAGGGGACATGGTGGTGATGGGTGAAATAGGTGATGGGGATCAAGGAGGGAACTTGTTATGATGAGCACTGGGGGTTGTATGAAAGTATTCAGTCACTATCTTATACACCTGAAAATAATATTACACTGTATGTTAACTAACTGGTATTTATATAAAAACTTTAAAAAATAAAACAAGAATATTATATAAATGGATTCATACAGTATGTAATACTTTAGGTTTATATTTTTTTCACTTAGCATAATTCTCTGCATATGCATCCAAGCTGTGTGTATATCCATGGCTGGTATTTCGTTGCATGGATGTACCAGTTTGTCTAACTATTCACTTGCTGAAGGACATCCAGGTCACTTCCAGTTTTTTTCTTTTTTTTTATTAACATAAAATATATTATTTGCCCCGGGGTACAGGTCTTTGAATCATCAGGCTTATACATTTCACAACACTCACCATAGCACATACCCTCCCCAGTGTCTGTAATCCAGCCACCCTATCCCTCCCGCCCCAACTCCCAGCAACCTTCAGTTTCTTTCCTGAGATTAAGAGTCTCTTATGGTTTGTCTCCCTCCTAATCCCATCTTATTTCATTTTTTTCCTTCCCTACCCCCCATGACCTCCTGCCTCTGAAATTCCTCATATCAGAGAGATCATATGATAATTGCCTTTCTCTGATTGACTTACTTCGCTTAGCATAATACCCTCTAGTTTCATCCACGTCATTGCAAATGGCAAGATTTTGTTTCTTTTTATGGCTGCATAGTATTCCATTGTGTGTATAGGTGTGTGTGTGGGGTGTGTGTGTGTGTGTGTTTGGTATATATATAGATGATATAGATATAGATATATGTAAAACATCTTCTTTATCCATTTTTTTGTTGATGGACATCTAGGTTCTTTCCATAGTTTGGCTATTGTGGACATTCCTGCTATAAACATTTGGGTGCACATGCCCCTTTGGATCACTACATTTGTGTCTTTAGGGTAAATACCCATTAGTGTGATTGCTGGGTCATAGGATAGCTCTGTTTTCAACTTTTTTTTTAAAGACTTTATTTATTTATTTGACAGAGAGAGATCACAAGTAAGGAGAGAGGCAGGCAGAGAGAGAGAGAGAGAGAGAGAGAGGAGGAAGCAGGCTCCCTGCTGAGCAGAGAGCCGGATGAGGGACTCTATCCGAGGACCCTGAGATCATGACCTGAGCTGAAGGCAGAGGCTTAACCCACTGAGCCACCCAGGTGCCCCTGTTTTCAACTTTTTGAGGAACCTCCATATTGTTTTCCAGAGTGGTTGTACCAGCTTGGAATCCCACCAACAGTGTAGGAGGGTTCCCCTTTCTTTGCATCCTTGCCAACACCTGTCATTTCCTGACTCATTAATTTTAGCCATTTTGACTGGTGTGCGGTGATATCTCACTGTGGTTTTGATTTGTATTTTCTTGAGGCTGAGTAATGTGGAGCACTTTTTCATGTGTCTGTTGGCCATGTGTATATCTTCTTTGGAGAAATGTCTGTTCATGTCTTCTGCCATTTCTTGACTGGATTATTTGTTCTTTGGGTGTTGAGTTTGATAAGTTCCTTATAGATTTTGGATACTAGCCCTCTATCTGATATGTCATTTGCGAATATCTTCTCCCATTCTGGTGGTTGTCTTTTGGTTTGTTGACTGTTTCCTTTGTTGTGCAAAAGCTTTTGATCTTGATGAAGTTCCAATAGTTCATTTTTGCCCAGCTTTCTTTTGATGTCCATTTGCATGGTAAATTGTTTTCCTCAATTTAAATCTGGAAGTGTCTTTAGGTCTAAAATGAGTTTCTTGTGTTGCAGGTTTTTACAACAATATTTATAAGGAGTATTGGTCTGTAGTTTTCTTGTATTGTCTTTCTAGTTTGGCTGTCAGTGTACTCCTAGATTCATAAAAAAAGTTAGGATGTGTTTCCTCCTCTTCAATATTTTGAAAGGTTTGAAAAGGATATGTATTCATTTTTCTTCATATGTTTAGTACTATTCACCAGTAAAGCCATTTCATCTAATTCACCAGTAAAGCTTTTTGATGTTGTGGAAGGTTTTGACTACTAATTTAATCTCTTTACTAGTTATACTTTTATTCAGATTTTTTATCTTTTCGTGATTCACTTTTGGTGCACTGTGTGTTTCTAAGAATTTGTCTACTTCATTCAAGTTAACCAATATGTTGGCATAAAAACGCTCATCACAATCTTTCTATTTCTGTACCTCAGTAGTATTGTTTTTGTTTTTATTTCTGATTATTATGAGTCTTCTTCTCTCTGCCAGTTTTGGGTTTAATTTGCTTTTCTTTGTCTTAAGGTATGATCCTTGATTCTTGATTTAAGATCTTTTTTTTTATATGTGCTTTTATAGCTGTAAATTCCTTCCCTACCATTGCTTTCGCTATATCTCATCGATTATAGTATTTTGTATTTTTGTTTTCATTTGTCTCAATGTACAGATATTCCTCAACTTACAGTGGGGTTATATCCCAATATACCTATCATAAGTTGAAAGTATCATAATTCAAATGGGAGAAGATATTTGCAAATGACATATTCAATAAAGGGTTAGTATCCAAACTATATAAAGAACTTATAAAATTCAACACCCCAAAAACAAATAATCCAACTAAGAAATGGGCAGAAGACCAGAACAGACATTTTTCCAAAGAAGACATACAGACTGTCAAATTTGCTGGCCAAAACATGTGTCAACAGACACATGAAAAATACTCAATATACTCACCAGGGAAATACAAATCAGAACTACAATGAGATATCACCTCATATCTGTCCAAATAGCTAAAATCAACAACACAAGAAACCACAGGTGTTGGCCAGGATGTGGTGAAAGGAGAATCTTCTTGAACTATTGGTGGGACTACAAAATGGTGCAGCTACTTTGAAAAACAGTATGGAGGTTCCTCAAAAAGTCAAAAATAGAATAACCTTATGAACTAAAAAATCACACTATTGAGTGTTTATCCAAAGAATACAGGAACACTAATTCAAAAGGATACATGCACCCTTATGTTTATGCAGCATTGTTTACAATAGCCAAGATATAGAAGCAGCCCAAGTGTCCATTGATTGATGAATGGATAAAGATGATGTGAGATATACATATACATGTATACATATATACAAGTATGTATATATATACACACACACACACACACACACGCTGGAATAGTCAGCCATAAAAAAGAATGAAATCTTGCCATTTGCAGCATGTATGGAGCTAGAGAATATAATGCTAAGCAAAGTAAGTCAGTCAGAGTAAGACAAATATGATATGATTTCACTCAAATGTAGAATTAAAGAAATGAAACAAACAGGCAAAAGGAACAAAATAAGAGAGACAGGTAAATCAAGAATCAGACCCAGGGGCGCCTGGGTGGCTCAGTGGGTTAAGCCGCTGCCTTTGGCTCAGGTCATGATCTCAGGGTCCTGGGATCGAGTTCCACATCGGGCTCTCTGCTCAGCAAGAAGCCTGCTTCCCTCCCTCTCTCTCTCTGCCTGCCTCTCCGTCTACTTGTGATCTCTCTCTGTCAAATAAATAAATAAAATCTTTAAAAAAAAAAAAAGAATCAGACCCTTAATTATAGAGAACAAACTGATGGTTATCAGAGGGGAGGGGATGGGGAATGGGTTACATAGGTAATGGGGAGTAAGGAGTGTACTTGTCATGATGACCACAGGGTGATGTATGGAAGTGTTGAATTGTACACCAGAAACTAATATAAAGCTACATGTGAACTAACTGGAATTAAAATAAAACATTTTAAAAATAAAAGAAAGTATCATAATTCAAATGGGCATTTAATACACCTAACATACTGAACATCATAGCTTAGCCTAGCCTACCTTAAACATGCTTAGAACACTTACATTAATGTACATTTAGGCAAAAATCATCTAACACAAAGCCTTTTTTATAATAAAGTGTCAAATATTTCATGTAATTTATTTATTACTTTACTGAAAATGAAAACCAGAGTGGCTCTATAGGTACAGAATGTTTGTAATTGTATTGGCTGTTTACCCTCATGATCACATGGCTGGCTGGGAACCATGGCTGGCTGCCACTGCCCAGCAT
This sequence comes from Lutra lutra, assembly GCF_902655055.1. NCBI lineage: Eukaryota > Metazoa > Chordata > Mammalia > Carnivora > Mustelidae > Lutra > Lutra lutra. Next base: position 116,052,814 of record NC_062280.1, on the reverse strand, counting down.
CACAGAAGTATTACTAATATCTCATATCACTAGCTCAAGAAAAGATCAAAATTCAAACTTCAAAGTATGGTATCTACTGAATGCATATCACTTTTGCATCATCATACATTTGAAAAACCGTAAGTTGAACAATCATAAGTGGGGACTGTCTGTATTTTCTAATTTCCCTTTTGATTTATTCTTTGACCCACTGATTGCTTAAGAATGTGTTACTTAGGGGTGCCTGGATGGCTCAGTCAGTCAGGTGTCTGCCTTCCACTCAGGTCGTGATCTCAGGGTCCTGGGATCAAGCCCCACATGGGGCTTCCAGTCAGCAGGGAGTCTGCTTCTCCCTCTCTCCACTCATGCTCTCTCTCTCAAATAAATAAAATCTAAAAAAAAAAAAGTGTGTTGTTTAATTTCCCTGTATTTGTGAATCTAGTTTTCCTGTTATTGATTTTTACATGCTGTGATAGATAAAAAAATATTTTTTGTGATTGCAATCTTTTAAAACTTACTGACTCATTTTGTGTCCAACATATGGTCCATTTTGGAGAGTGTTCTATATGCACTTGATAAAATGTGTATTCTGCTGTTCTTGGGCGTTCAGTATATTTCTGTAACCTCAGAACCTTAGTTCATGGTTTTATTCAAGTCCTCTGTTTCCTTATTGATCCTCCATTAGTTTTCCTGTCATATTAAAAGTGATGTTTTGAAGGCTTAATTATTATTGAAATGTCTATTTCTCCCTTCAGTTCTATAATGTTTGCTTCATATATTTTGGGCTCCGATGTTTGGTGCATATATGTTAAAATTGTTATATTTTCTTCATGCATTGATCCTTTTATCAATCTGTAATGTCTTTGTAACAGTTTTTATTTAAAGTCTATTTTATCCAAATTAGAAGACACACCTTAGCTCTCTTTTGGTTAGTATTTGCATGGAATATATTTTTCTATCCTTTTACTTTCACCCTATTTGTGGCTTTCAATCTAAAATGAGTCTCTTCTAACAGACATCATAGAGTTGGATCATGTAGTTGTTGGGGTTTTTAACCAATTTTCTCATTCAGTGCATTTGATTGGAAAGGCTAAGCCATTACTTCTGAATTCCAGACAGGGAGAGACTTACTTTTGTCATTTTTCTGTATGTCTTACAACTTTGTTTTCATTTCCTTCATTGCTATCTCTTTTTGTGTGTTTAATTGCTTTTTTTTTTTTTTTAAATAGCGACATGTTTTGATTCCCTTCTCATTTCCACTTGTAGCCGGTCTATGGATATTTTCAGTATGGTTAAATGGAGATTACATATATTACCCTATAGTTATAATTATTTAATTTGAACTGACTCCAATAATGCTTCTTCTACCCTCTTTATGTTTTGGTGTCACAAATTACATAATTTATACATTGTGTGTCCAGTAGTATAGATTTTAACAATTTTTATGCTTTTGTCTTTCAAACCTGTAGAAAATTAAAATTCAAGTTACAAACTAGGATTACAATAACATTGCCTGTTACATTTATTCATATGTTTATATTTACTGGAGATTTTTATATCTTTATATGGCTTTGAGTTAATGTATAGTGTCATCTTATTTTAACCTGAAGTACTCTGTTTATCATTTCTGTAGGGTAGATCTAACAGTATTGAAGTCCATCAATTTTTTTTATATAGGTACACCTAATTTATCCCACATTTGTGAAGGTCAGTTTTGCCATATATAAAATTATATATTTACAGTATTTTTCTTTCAACACTTTAAATATGTCATTTCACTGGTCCAAGGTCTCTGATTATAAATGGCTGATAATCTTATTAAGAGTCTCTGGTACATGATAAATCACTTCTTCCTTGCTGGTTTCAAGGTTTTTTGTATTTGACTTTCAACAATTTGATTATACTTTGTCTTGGTGGGGTCTCTTTAAGTTTAAACTACTCGGAGTTTATTGAGTTTTTAAGGTTTATAAATTCAGAGACTTCAATAAATTTGGAGTGTTGGCCATTATTTTTTCAAATAATCCTTCTGCCCCTTTCTCTCTGCATTCTCCTCCTGGGACTCCCAAAATATGTGTGTTGATCCACAGTGATGGTTTTTTGTTTTGTTTTTTAAAATTCTTGTTTGTGCTCTTGATACTCGATAACTTCAAGTGTTGTCTTTATGTTGACTGATTCTTCTGTCTGCTTAACTGCGCAGGTCAACTTCCCTTGTGAATTTTTTATTTCAGTTACTTTATTTTTTTAGCTCCATAATTTTGCTTAGATCATTTTGCAATTTCTATTTCTTTATTGATATTCTTATTTTGTTTATATATTGCTTTCCTGATTTCCTTTATTTCTTTTTCTATGGTTTCCCTTATCTCAGAGCACATTTAAGCCTTTTGTTTTAGAGAACTTGTTTAGTAAAATTGATGCCTGGTCTTTCTCAGGGATAGTTTCTTTTGATTTATTTTGTTCCTTTGAGAGAACCAGTTTTTACATATGCCATGTGATTTCGGGACGAAATTGGGCATTTGGTTATTATAATGCAGTAATTCTGGAAATCAGATTTCTGCCTCTTCTCATGGTTTTCTTTCTTTTTTTTTTTTCCTTTTGAGACTTTTCCAAACTACTTTTGAAAGTCATGTGTGCTTATGATATCTCTGTTCTTTTAACTCATGTTCATTTAATGTTTTTTTTTAATTTTTAAAATTTTAATTCCAGTATAGTTAACACACAGTGTTAGTTTCAGGAGTACTATATAGTGGTTCAGAAACTCCATATATCACCCAGTGCTCATCATGAGAAGTGCACTCCTTAATCGCCATTACCTTCATTTAGTGTTTTAACAGAAATATCCTTAAATGCCAAAAGCAAAAATAGGCATACAAACAAAACCATCAAAAATGAAAACAAACAGAAAACAACCACCTCTCATAGTCTTTGCAGACTGGCTCTGTGCCAGTGTGGTCCTTCACTAATTAGTTAAACTTGCTCCAAGACTGAGATTATCTAAAGGTAAAAGTTTAAGGTCTTCTCAGGTCTTTTCTGTGTACATGACTGGGCATACATGGCTTTCTAAGTTCCCCTGCATCTGCAGTTTCTTTTAAATTTCCTCATTTCCCTAAGCACATAACCCCAGCTTTTTTCTTAGCCTTTAGATGGTCTACTATATATCTCCACCCAGAATCTCTTGCCCCAGGCAACTTTGAGTTTGGATTCCACTTGTAGCATTTAAGATCAGTGCCTGCCACTTTTCCTGCTTGCATGCAGAACAGAAACAGGTAAATCAATCCTTCAGGTACCCCATAGACAGGTTAGAACAGACAGTAATTTGCAGATAAGATCTGCTCTTCAAGTGAGGAACTGAGAACTGGGCTTACACTGCTCAAGATCAAGAGTGCCACTATACTATGTTATGAGTGGGGCAGGGGTCAGCAAAAATACCACAAAACTTGCCTACAGTTTTAAAGATGGGTTCTCCTTGATTGCCTGATTTACTTGAATACTGTAAACTCTTGGTTGTTTCTTAGAGCTTCTAAAAAATTGGTTCAGGCAGCTTCTGGCTGGTTTATTAAAATACAGTTTTTTTGGAAGGGAAAAAAATCTTAGAGCTTTCTAGTTTGCTATTATGCTGACTGATCTCACTCACCTCGAATATGACTTGAAAATTATAAAAATGCTCTGATTTTCATTATCCCTAGTTCCTGGTTTATGCTCTTTCTTTCATGAGCTCTTTTTCCCTTCTTCATCTTATGTAAGTGTCTATTTAGGACTCTTTTATTAGCCCTCTTCTCATTCTACACACAAAATCTAGATTGTCTCATTCATATTGCCTTATCTACATATTGATGACTCCCAAATCTGTCTCCAACATAGATCTCACTCTTTTACCTCTGTCTGCCTCCTGGACACTCTACTAACATAATCCAGACAGATCGGTCTCAATCTCATTTCTATCCCTCCAACCTCAAAATCTTCTTCTAGGCGGCTTTCTTCCCTCCACTCCTGCTCTTCTCCCAGGACGTTATTTGGGCAGACGTGGGGACAGGGAGGCTCTGGAACTAAAAGGAGGTGTTGGGCCTTGTGGCTTCACCACACTTCACAAGTCACAAGTGACCTGGCAGGGCACTTGATCTTGGACTTATGGAATCGCTTGACTGCTGGTTGGCAGAATTTGCTGACTGTACTCTCCTCCACCTTCATGATCTGGATCTAGTGGGCCTGGGCAGGTACCAGTCTGGGTAGCCTTCTAACTCATTGCGTCTCCAGTATTTCCTTGCTCTAATTGCATCTCCATATGAAAGCCAGAGGTTCTTCCCTTGTAGTCTTTAGGATCAGTCTGAATGCCTTAAGCATGGCAGTCAAGGGCCTTTAGCTCTGATTCAGTTCTCTCTTAGCACTCTACCTCTTCCCTGTAACTCTCATCATTAAACTTTCCCAAATTACATATTCTTCCAGCTTTTCTCATTATACATAACCTGTCTGGAATGTCTGCTTCCTCTGGATGAGAGCCTTGCCTTAGGAGTTAGTTCAGCTGTTCATATTGAGAAGCCCTATTTGATACATTCTTATCCTACTGGGGATTCTCTTTATTACATATCACATTGTATCATCTTTGCTTATTTACTTGGCTGTCTTACTACTCTGCAGTCTTCTTGAGAGCACATAAACTTATTGATGGGAGGAGTCCCCTCATTTGACACACTCTGACAAAAAATGGGAGCAGTAAAGCCTACTGAGTAACTGAAGGATTCATGTACTACCTGACAATTAAGATACCAACTTTATAGAACATTTACTGTGTGGCTTGGTGCTCTGCATTTAGTATCTTTTTTAAAGTGGTTAATATGGAAACTAAGAGAGTTAAAGCAACTTGCCTGAAGTCTGTTGCCTAGCCAGCCAACAAGCGATGAAGGAGAGAGTTGGACCCAGCTCCAAATAATCCCAAAGCCTGTGTCCTTTCAAGGTCATCATACTTTTTACCAAAGTGAAAGTTCAGTGATTCTTATGTATATATGCATTTTATTTCTCATTTTTAGATATGTATGAATATATCACTCATGTGTTTTAGATCACAGAATTATGCATTTGATAGAATAAAATAAATCAGAATATAAGTACGGTGACTCCTAATTTGAGGGTTTTTAGTGCCAAAGTAGGATTTTATGGACACACTCATTGGTGGAGATAGAGTGCAAAACACATGTCAGCTCCAACTTGCACTGAATTTGTGCCCTCAGGCTTCCAGGGGAGTGTGTAGGAGTGTAATTCTCACAAGAAGAGGAGAGATGGGGAGTTTTTTGGTTGGAACCCAACTTGAATGGGTACTTAGTTCAGAAAACCATGCATTAGAAAATGGAAGTGAGATGAGCTTCCCCAGGGTTTCAGGGTTCTCTACAGTTTAGATACCCGATAGGCACTGACTTACCAAATTATACCATCTTCTCAGAGGGGCCCTCCCTGAATACCTTGCATAAAATAGTAGCCAGCTGCACCCCCCCCACCCCAGCCACCCACCTAAACTTTACTCTTCTATAATTTCTCCATAGTCCTTACCCAAAACATATTTGCTTATTGTCTCTCCCTCCCATTAGGATGTCAGTTCTGTGGGGCTAGGAGTTTTTATCGTTTTGTCACCCCTATGTCCCCAGTTCCTGAAACAGTGCCAGGTACCAAAATTTTGTGGAAAACCACTGTGGTGTTTGTTGTCTTATGTGAGTATCAGCCCCGAGCCTGGTGCTGTGAGGGCTTCAGGGGGAGAAGATGATGTTCCTAATCTCAGGAAATTGACTGAAGAATGGAATTGTTCAGAAACTCAGATCTAATTTTTACCCTTATAAGATAGTATGGGGGCTGGCAAACGTTTCCTTTTATGAGTGAGATTGCAAATATTTTTAGGCCTTGGCGGCAAAATAAGGTCTTTGTCACATGTTCTTCATTTTTTATAACCCTTTACAAGTATAAAAGCCATTCTTAGCTTGTAAGCTGTGTAAAAACAGATCTTGTGCTAGATTTGGCACACAGGCCATAGTTTGCTGACCCTTGAGATAATAAATTAACATATTACAATCTCATGGATCCTGGAAGAAGACATGATACCTCTGGCTCAGAGTCAAAGGACTTCATTACATATAGCACAGCAAGTTGGAATAGCATCATGTCTGTGGGACTTCTTGCCCCCTAAATCCTATGGACTCAATACTGAGACGCCAAGTGGGTACTTCGTAAGCAGTGAAGTTGTGTCACAAATGAGGATCGCTGAGTGTGGGTAGTCCTTTTTTTTTTTTTTTTTTAATTCCTTTTCAGTGTAACAGAATTCATTGTTTCTGTACCACACCCAGTGCTCCATGCAATACGTGCCCTCCATAATACCCACCACCAGGCTCCCCTACCTCACACCCCCCACCCCTTCAAACCCCTCAGATTGTTTTTCAGAGTCCATAGTCTCTCATTGTTCATCTCCCCCTCCAATTTATTCTCAACTCCCTTCTCCTCTCCATCTCCCCATGTCCTCCGTGTTACCTATTATGCTCCACAAATAACTGAAACTATATGATAATTGACTCTCTCTGCTTGACTTATTTCACTCAGCATAATCTCTTCCAGTCCCGTCCATGTTGATACAAAATTGGGTATTCATCCTTTCTGATGGAGGCATAATACTCCATGGTGTATATGGACCACATCTTCCTTTTTTTTTTTTAATTTTTTATTTCTTTTCAGCATAACAGTATTCATTGTTTTTGCACCACACCCAGTGCTCCATGCAATACGTGCCCTCCCTAATACCCACCACATGGTTATCCCAACCTCCCACCCCCTGCCCCTTCAAAACCCTCAGGTTGTTTTTCAGAGTCCATAGTCTCTCATGGTTCACCTCCCCTTCCAATTTCCCTCAACTCCCTTCTCCTCTCCATCTCATGTCCTCCATGTTATTTGTTATGCTCCACAAATAAGTGAAACCATATGATAATTGGCTCTCTCTGCTTGACTTATTTCACTCAGCATAATCTCTTCCAGTCCCGTCCATGTTGATACAAAAGTTGGGTATTCATCCTTTCTGATGGAGGCGTAAGACTCCATAGTGTATATGGACCACATCTTCCTTATCCATTTGTCTGTTGAAGGGCATCTTGGTTCTTTCCACAGTTTGGCGATGTAGCTATTTCTGCTATAAACATTGGGGTACAGATGGCCCTTCTTTTCACGACATCTGTATCTTTGGGGTAAAAACCCAGTAGTGCAATTGCAGGGTCAAAGGGAAGCTCTATTTTTAATTTCTTGAGGAATCTCCACACTGTTCTCCAAAGTGGCTGCACCAACTTGCATTCCCACCAACAGTGGAAGAGGGTTCCCCTTTCTCCACATCCCCTCCAACACATGTTGTTTCCTGTCTTGCTAATTTTGGCCATTCTGACTGGTGTAAGGTGGTATCTCGATGTGGTTTTAATTTGAATCTCCCTGATGGCTAGTGATGATGAACATTTTCTCATATGCCTGATAGCCATTTGTATGTCTTCATTGGAGAAGTGTCTGTTCATGTCTTCTGCCCACTTTTTGACATGATTATCTGTTTTGTGTGTGTTGAGTTTGAGAAGTTCTTTATAGATCCTGGATATCAGCCTTTTGTCTGTACTGTCATTTGCAAATATCTTCTCCCATTCTGTGGGTTGCCTCTTTGTTTTGTTGACTGTTTCCTTTGCTGTGCAGAAGCTTTTGATCTTGATGAAGTCCCAAAAGTTCATTTTCACTTTTGTTTCCTTTGCCTTTGGAGACATATCTTGAAAGAAGTTGCTGTGAATGATATCAAAGAGGTTACTGCCTATGTTCTCCTCTAGGATTCTGATGGATTCCTGTCTCATGTTAAGGTCTTTTATCCATTTCGAGTTTATCTTTGTGTATGGTGTAAGAGAATGGTCGAGTTTCATTCTTCTACATATAGCTGTCCAGTTTTCCCAGCACCATTTATTAAAGAGACTGTCTTTTTTCCACTGTATATTTTTTTCCTGCTTTGTTGAAGATTATTTGACCATAGAGTTGAGGATCCATATCTGGGCCCTCTACTCTGTTCCACTGGTCTATGTGTCTGTTTTTATGCCAGTACCATGATGTCTTGGTGATCACAGCATTGTAGTAAAGCTTGAAATCGGGCAACGTGATGCCCCCAGTTTTGTTTTTCGTTTTCAACATTTCCTTAGCAATTCGGGGTCTCTTCTGATTCCATACAAATTTTAAGATTATTTGCTCTAGCTCTTTGAAAAATACCGGTGGAATTTTGATTGGAATGGCATTAAAAGTATAAATTGCTCTAGGCAGTATAGACATTTTAACAATGTTTATTATTCCAATCCAAGAGCATCAATGGTCTTCCATCTTTTTGTGTCTTCTTTGATTTCTTTCATGAGTGTTCTGTAGTTCCTCAAGTACAGATCCTTTACCTCTTTGGTCAGGTTTATTCCCAGGTATCTTATGGTTCTTGGTGCTATAGTAAATGGAATCAATTCTCTAATTTCCCTTTCTGTGTTTTCATTGTTAGTGCATAAGAAAGCAACTGATTTCTGTACATTAACTTTGTATCCTGCCACATTACTGAATTGCTGTATGAGTCTAGTAGTTTGGGGGTGGAGTCTTTTGGGTTTTCCATATAAAGTATCATGTCATCTGCGAAGAGAGAGAGTTTGACTTCTTCGTTGCCAATTTGGATACCTTTTATTTCTCTTTGTTGTCTGATTGCTGTTGCTAGGACTTCTAATACTATGTTGAACAAGAGTGGTGAGAGTGGGCATCCTTGTCGTGTTCCTGATCTCAACAGGAAGGCCGTCAGCTTTTCCCCATTGAGGATGATATTTGCTGTGGGCTTTTCATAGATAGATTTTATGAAGTTGAGGAATATTTCCTCTATCCCTGTACTTTGAGTTGTTTTAATCAGGGACGGATGCTATATCTTGTCAAATGCTTTTTCTACATCAATTGAGAGGACCATGTGGTTCTTCTCTCTTATCACACTGATTGATTTGCGAATGTTGAACCATCCTTGTAGCCCAGGGATGAATCCCACCTGGTCATGGTGGATAATCTTTTTTTTGTTTTTTAAAGATTTTGTTTATTTATTTGACAGAGATCACAATTAGGCAGAGAAGCAAGCAGAGAGAGAGAGGAGGAAGCAGGCTTCCCGCTGAGCAGAGAGTCTGATGCAAGGCTCAATCCCAGGACCCTGGGAAGATGACCTGAGCCGAAGGCAGAGGCTTTAACCCACTGAGCCACCCAGGTGCCCCAAGGTGGATAATCTTTTTAATGTGCTGTTGGATCCTATTTGCTAGGATCATGTTGAGAATCTTAGCATCCATATTCATCAGTGATATTGGTCTGAAATTCTCCTTTTCGGTGGGGTCTTTGCCTGGTTTGGGGATCAGAGTAATGCTGGCTTCATAAAAAGAGTCTAGAATTTTTCTTTTTGCTTCAATTTTTTGAAACAGCTTCAGGAGGTGTCATTTCTTCTTTGAAAGTTTGGTAGAATTCCCCAGGGAATCCATCAGGTCCTGGGCTCTTGTTTTTTGGGAGGTTTTTGATCACTGCTTCAATCTCTTTACTAGGTATTGGTCTATTCAGGTTGTCAGTTTCTTCCTGGTTCAATTTTGGAAGTTTATAGTTTTCCAGAATGCATCCATTTCATCTAGGTTGCTTAGCTTATTGGCATATAACTGTTGATAATAATTTCTGATGATTGTTTCTACTTCCTTGGTGTTAGTTGTGATCTCTCCCTTTTCATTCATAATTTTATTAATTTGGGACTTCTCTCTTTTTTCTTTTGGATTAATTTGGCCAATGGTTTATCAATCTTATTGATTTCTTCAAAAAACCAGCTTCTAGTTTCATTGATGCGTTCTACTGTATCTCTAGTTTCTATCTCATTGATCTCTGCTCTGATCTTGATGATTTCCCTTCTTGTGTGTGGAGTTGGTAGTCACTTGTCTTATGCCAAGCCTGTTCTTTGTCCTGGAAGGAGACATTATTCCATCTCAAAAGGTTGCTTGCTGCAACTACAACCCTGAAAAATAAGACGGATTATTCTAGGATTATCCAGTAAATATGTGCAAAGATTTCTTAGGGCCTATTGTGGGTTTACTGTGGCCCGGGGGCCTGCTCCTTTAAGTCTTAATTGAATTAAAGAGAAATGCCAGGAAATATACATGGGACTAGAACTAATGATACAATGAGAATTAAAACATGATCCCCATCTTCAAGGAGCTCTCAGGCTGTTAACAACTATAATGTATTAAGTGTTCGCAGCAGAAGCATAAACACTGATCTGGCAATGAGTGCATGGTAACCTTTTGGGCATCTTGGGAACACATAAGAGAAAAAGTGGTTTTTGAGTTGGACATTAAAAGATGCCCAGGTGAGGCAGCATAGTAGTGGAAGGAGTTTTCAGGTAGAGGATCCACCTGAGACAAAGGTACAGAGGTATGTTGAACAATGCTGAATAATGGGGTGTTGCCAAAGAATATATGTGTGTGAACTCAATGAGGAGTGAGGTAGGAAGAGAAGGAATGAGGGAGGAAACTAGCATTTTCTAAGAGTTAGTTACTTTGATGCTTTAACTTATCTAATCTTCACAGCCCATCAGGTAAGATTAAGCACATACTGTGTGCAGAGTTCTTTAGGCCTTAAATACACTAACACATTTACTCCTCATCACTACATGGACAGCCTTTGGAAAATGAGAAACCTAAGACTTACTAACTTGTACAAGGTCATGACTGGTGGGGTGACATATCTAGGATTTGAATATGGATTGACTGGATCCCACAACCTGAACTCTTCAGCACAACCCTGTTTTGCTTCACAAACTAAGGCTCAGAAAGAAGAATATATATTTTTCCAAGTTTATCTAGAAATTGTGAAACATTAATGGTAGAACTGGAATTTGCACCTCTGTTTATCTGCCTGCAAAACTAGTCCTGCCTTTGATTATGGGGTCCTTTATGCAACAAGTTTCCATATAATTGAAGTAATTAACTAACAGTGGAAGGCAATAGCTTGAATCGAAGATAGAAAGCAAAGTGATAGAAGCAAAAGAAAACCCCGGTTCCCCCACCCCACTTTCATTTGTGTTAGCTGTCCTCAGCTCCTTCCAAGGAAAGGTACGTGTTCTACCAGTGGAAGGCAACACAGCATGGCAGTCAAGAACATAAGCTTTATGACATGAGCAGCTCAGCTTCACTAAATAGCTGTGGAAAATTAAGCAAATTGCTTACTTGTTCCAATTCTCAATTTCCTCCTCTGATAAATGAGTTGTAAAGTGAAATAAGATAGTACTTTTAAAGCACTAAACACAGAGCTTGACACAAACGATTGTCTAGAAGGAATCTGAAATTGTCAAAAATCAGGACAAGATGGTCATTGGGGAGAGTTAGTCGATGGTGAGTTAGAAACCAAAATCTTGAGGGAATGAGGGCGTGTGATCCAGGGGTTCATATGGCTACAGTAAGAGTAGTTGTGAGCAGCACAGTCTAGATATATGATATTCAATGTTAAGTGACTTAAGACATTGGGCTTTTGCCTTTCCTGGTTTGGGGTTCATCAGACTAAGAGACTACAGTTGTACATGAATCGTCTTTCGAACATATCCTTTTCCCCAGGGTTTTTGCTATAGTGAGTGCTACAGAGATTCTGAAGAAGGAGAGTTAAGTGTAAGCCAGAGTCTCTACACTAGGAGGGTGGCCCTTGAGTGCGGGTGAATTGAAGATAAGGAGGAAGCAATGATGCAGAATACAGATGGTGAGGGTCTGCATGGAGAAAGTCTGCTTGGAGCAGGTGTGCTGTAAGAGATCTACCTGGGCCTAAACGGTTTGGTTTGAGGCCAAGGTTGAGCTAGCTGGCAAAACAAAACAGAACCAAAACCTCTTTCTTTGCTCTGTCTGGGTGTCTGGTACACAGGCAGGAATCATGGGAGTCAAGAATGGCTAGGGTGCAAGGATCACAGATAGCATTGTGAGTTGAATATAGAAAATGGCCAGTGAGAAGGAGAGCTCACTGCCCAGCCCAGAGAGGAGATCATTCACGACAAAATGGGTTGAGGTAGCAAGTGGTCAGACCAGGACTTAATGAGGAGAGGGTCATCCCCTCATCCTCAGTCCTTTTCCTGCTTCTTGCCATTAGGTCTGCTGTCCAAACCCTGACCTTGCTCCCAGAGGCTTCCAACTCTAAGGCAAAATGCCATTTATGCATCATTGTCATGTATCACAAAATAGTACCATTATTTTGAATGTTGTCAACCATAAAAATATGTAAACATTATTCTTAGGTCATAGGCCATTAAAAAATGAAATAAAATAAACAGGTGGCAAGTTGGATTTAACTCCGGAGTTTGTTATGCTGTGATCTTGAGCTGGCCCATTGCCTTTATTGACTTGACTTTCCTTTCCTTTCCTTTCCTTCTTTTGCCTTGTTTGGGGTTTCTTTTTTCTTTTTCTTTCTTTTTTTTTTTTTTTTTTTTTTTGAAACAATCTCTAACAAACATCGTTAAAGTATAACTTTAAGGAAGTGGCTGGGGGTCCTCAAAGCCAAGCCATGCTGCCTCCCATAGAACAGCATTTGATTGCAGACTGAGGACTGTCCCCAGGATTTGTCCCGACCAGGGAAAGGTTGGCCTTTCTAGGTTTTCTTCAGTGTCCTTTTCAGTAATATGAGGACAAAATCCATTATCTTATAGCACTATAAGGGAGAACTAAATGAAGTACCATATTTGAAAGTACAAACTTTGTATTAACAGAACCTGGTCATTATGGTTTTTGTTTCTTCCTGTATTGTTGGACTTGGTATAATGATACTTTGTTTTAGATTTTTGCATTTTTGTCCATATATGAGATTGGTGGGTAATTTTTTTTTTAAAGATTTTATTTATTTATTTGACAGAGAGAGATCACAAGTAGATGGAGAGGCAGGCAGAGAGAGAGAGGGAAGCAGGCTTCTTGCTGAGCAGAGAGCCCGATGTGGGACTCGATCCCAGGACCCTGAGATCATGACCTGAGCCGAAGGCAGCAGCTTAACCCACTGAGCCACCCAGGCGCCCATTGGTGGGTAATTTTTATGCTCCTTAGCATTTTAGGTTTTGAGATCAAGGATGTGTTAACCCTATAAAATGAATTGATAGGTGTTACCTTTATAAAAAATTCCAAAAAAGGCTGTGTAAAATTTTGATTACTTATTCCTTGTATACCTGGTAAAAATTGCTAAGGAAGTTTCCTTTGTGGAAAAAAATATTTTAGTTCTGATTCAATTACTTTAATGGTTATTGGACTATTCACAATTTCTACTTCTTTTTGAGTCATTTTTGCTAAGTTATTATTTTTTTTTTCTATGTGGATCTATAGTGTGCCCAGCATTCTCTGTTGAAAAAAACTACCCTTTTCCCAGTAGATTACCTTGTCACCAACAAAATAGTATTTATGGGTCCATATTGTTTAATTTTAAAAAAAATAATATGAAAAAATAATAATATGATATTATAGTTTATTTCTCCTAATAGGTGCTTCTAGTCAGCAGTGGCTGTACTCTAAGTGATGACTCAGGATCCCAAACCTTTTCCATCTTTGACTCTGCCTTGTTCATGATGTGGTTTCCTAGGCTGCCTTGCTTGTCTTTACCATGTGAGGAAAGAGGATGGAGGGCCACACATGGGAGGACTCAAGAGGCAGGGCTGAGAATGGTTGTGTGTCACTGTTGCTTACATTCCACAACTAGAACTGCTACTGGGCCACAGCCATTCAGGGGCACTGGGATATGTTATGGAGCTGTGTGCCCAGAAAGAAGAGGAATAGGTTTGTACAGCTATCCTGTATAATCTACAAAGATTTTATTAGTCTTAAGTTAAAAAAAAATTCTTTACTGGTCTTTTCTGTTATGTACTGATTTTCTATTTCATTAATTGTTGCTCTTAGCTTTCAATATTTTTTCTTATACTTAATTTGGCTTTATTTTTCTATTCATCTTCTAACTTCCTTAATTTATTAGTTTTATTAGTCTTCAGGCTTTCTTTTCTAGTATTTAAGGCTACAGATTTTTCCTCTAAGTAATGCTTTAGATATATCCCATGAGTTTTCACTTAGGGTGTTTTTAATATCATCCAGTTCAAAACATTATCTGATTTCCATTGGTATTTCATCTCCAATGCATGGGGTTTTGTAAATTGTTCCTTAATTTCTAAGTATATGGAAATGAGCATTTCTTGATTTCTGGTTTAAATATAGTGGATCAGAGAATGAATACAGAATTATTTCAGTCTTTTGAGCAGTGTAATCATTACAATCTTTTTCTCTCCTTTTTAGAAGTTGCACATTCTGTCTCCATTTTTTAGATGTTTGCCCAAGACGTATAATATGTATATTTAACTTAACCAAATGATAGTGAATCAATTCCTTTATTTTCCTCATGGATAATACAATGATCTTAGAACACTTTAACCTTATAAATTTACTAACTTCTTTGATATTCTTGTTCTATAGTTTCTGTTTGTTTTTTAAACCTGCTAGATACTAATATTTTATATACTCCAAGTGCATTTTTATTTACCTACTTATTGTTTACTACTTTATTTGCCTTCATTTTTTTCTATTTTCATTCATTTTTATTTTTTTTTTTCAGCATAACAGTATTCCTTGTTTTTGCACCACACCCAGTGCTCCATGCAATCCGTGCCCTCTCCAATACCCACCACCTGGTTCCCCCAACCTCCCACCCCCGCTGCTTCAAACCCCTCAGATTGTTTTTCAGAGTCCATAGTCTCTCATGGTTCACCTCCCCTTCCAATTTCCCCCAACTCCCTTCTCCTCTCTAACTCCCCTTGTCCTCCATGCTATTTGTTATGCTCCACAAATAAGTGAAACCATATGATAATTGACTCTCTCTGCTTGACTTATTTCACTCAGCATAATCTCTTCCAGTCCCGTCCATGTTGATACAAAAGTTGGGTATTCATCCTTTCTGATGGAGGTGTAAGACTCCATAGTGTATATGGACCACATCTTCCTTATCCATTTGTCTGTTGAAGGGCATCTTGTTTCTTTCCACAGTTTGGCGACCGTGGCCGTTGCTGCTATAAACATTGGGGTACTGATGGCCCTTCTTTTCACTACATCTGTATCTTTGTGGTAAATACCCAGTAGTGCAATTGCTTCTAAGATTACTCTCCTTCTGTCTGGAACTCATCATTTAGATGTTCCTTAATGAAAGCCTACTAGGGGTGAAATTTCTCAGACTTTTGTTTTCTTAAACTGTACTTATTAAAAAGGTATTTTTACTGGGAATGTGTCATTCTAGTTGGACAGCTATTTTTTTTTTTTTTTCAGCATACTGAAGATATTCTTCCACTCTATCCTGGCTTCTATTGTTGCTCTTATAAGTTTAACTCTTTGCAATTAGTAATTTTCCCCCTCTTGCTACTTTTAGGATATTTCTTCCCTTATTGGGAGTTTTTCAATTTTGCTCTAATTTGTCTATGAGTAGATTTCTCTTTTTATTTATTGAACTTGAGATCTTTTGGACTTCTTAAATTATGGATGAGTGTCTTATCAGTCCTACAAAATTCTCAACCATTAATTCTTCAAATACTGCATCTTTGTCATCTTCTGTCCCTTCTCCCTTTGGAACTCCAGTTTAAATTTGTTATACCTTTGTACTTTATTCCTCATGCCTCTTAAACTTCTCTTCATAATTTCCATCTCTCTGTGCCATTTTGTAAATTTCTTTGACCCATCCTCTGATTCAATAATTTTCTTTTTAGCTGTATCTAATTTTCTGTTAAAGCTATCTGTTAAGTTTTTCATCCTTTTATTATAGTTTAATATTAAAGTTTAATTTTAATGTTTCCTGTACATACTTAAGCTTGTCTCTCTTTCTTTAAACAGAGCAAACATACTTGCTTTAGCTTCAGGCACTTTGCATTTGCTGTCTCCTTTAGTCCTCAGAATGCAGCTGTGAAGAATCACTATGCCTATCATAGAGCTAAAAACACCAAGACACTTGTCTCAAGGTCTATTAGTTCCTTTTCCATCATCTGCTTTCAGCTAAAGTTGAAGCTCGGAGAAATTGCTCTAGGCCACAGAGGAGTTTTGGATTTGATCCCTATTGGGGATCTACAGAGATTGCCTCTGCCTGACGGAGCCTCCCTCAGAACAATACAAAAGAGGTGGGGTCATTGCGCATGGAATAAGGTTTTATGGAGCTAAGACTTATATTTCCTGGATTCATTGTGAGCTCCCTGAGGGCATGGACTGTGTCTGATGCATCCTTGTGACTATAGTGCTTAGGACAAGACTTAGTAAATATTTGGTGTTTGCATGATTCAGTGCTCTGAGCACATAGCTGGGATGCATGTATAACTGTAGGAATGAATTAATAACTAAAATAATACAATTAAAACAAACTTATTTGAGCACTGCTGAGTATTTATTAATATCTGGCTATGAACATCTAGAATAGAGCTTGGAAAACTTCTGCTATGAAGGGGAAAATAATAAGTATCTTTGACTTTACTGACCATATGGTCTATTTCACATCTACTCAGCTCTAGCATTGTAGCCTTTATTAGTCTGATAGAGCTGTCAAAACAATAAAATATCAGACTGGACTTCTAGGTTCCAATATTTTCACACAATTTTGGAACCTAGAATATCAAGATCAGGATGCGATCAGGGTTGGTTTCTGGTGAGAACTGTTCCTAGCTTGCAAATGGCTACCTATAACTGTGTCCTCATGTGGCCTTGCCCTTGTGTATATGCAGAGAGGGCGGGAGAGATTTCTTCTTATAAGGACATCAGTGCTATCAGCTAGATTCCCCTTCATGATGTCCTTTAACATTACCTAACTCCTTAAAGGTCCTATCTCATAATACAGTTACATTGGGGGTTAGGGCTTCAATGTATGACTTTGGTAGGGGGACACAATTCTGTCAACAACAAAACCTAAAGCAGCCCTAAGCAACCCATAAATGAATGGGTAAGGCTGTATTCTAATAAAACCCTATTTTTAAAATATTTTATTTCTTTATTTTAGAGGAGAGAGAGTGAGCAGAGGTAAGGGCAGAGAAAAAAGGGAAAGAATCTCAAGCAGACTCCTTGCTGAGTGAAAAGCCCAACATGAGGCTCAACCTCAGGTTCATGAGATCTTGACCTGAGCCAAAACCAAGAGTCGGGTGCTTAACCAACTTTGCCACCCAGTTGCCCCCTAATAAAGCCTTATTTACAGGAATAAGTAGCAAGCTGATTTGATAAAAGGACTTCATATCTTATCTAGATATGCACTCGATTTGTACAAAGATGAACATTATATCAAATCTAGATATACAAAGATGAACATTATATCAAAAACAAATGACATACTATACCTTGGCTAATTGAATTTAAATTAAAAAATAAAAACTACCGTATGATAGTTTTATCATATATGGGATATATATATATCATATTTGGGATATATGCCCCCAAAATACAAAAACAGTGATTCAAATGGATACGTGTACCCTATGTTTACTTTTTAATTGTTTTTTAAGGATTTTATTTATTTATTTGACAGAGAGAGTGAGAGACCACAAACAGAGGGAACAGCAGAGGGAGAGGGAGAAATAGGCTCCCCGCCAAGCAGGGAGCCTGATGTGAGGATGGATCCCAGGACCCCGGGATCATGACCTGTACTGAAGGCAGACACTTAACCATTTGAGCCACCCAGGCGCCCCACCCCTATGTTTATTGCAGCATTATCTACAACAACCAAATTAGGAAGCAGCCCAAGTGTCCAGGAAAAAAAAAAAAAAAGATGACTAAGCTATAAATGTGACAAAATTTATTTGAAATCCTATTCTTCAGGCACTCACTCTTGGCTCTAGTGGCTCTTGAGCCTCAGTGGGAAAAGTATATAGCATGTGGGGCAGATTCACAGTCAGATGCTTTGCCCCATTGACCAGCTGCATATTCTGACTTTAGCCTTCCTTTGAGAGGAGCCTAATTTATCAAAAGCAACTAAGAGATGAATGATAGTAAATACGTCCTGAACAGTTTTTATTTCATTGCCCTTTTATTTCTTATAGAATAAGATACAAAGCTTTAGTTTAAATTGCAGTTGGTTCAATGTATGTAACTGAGACAATCTATATTATTCCATTCATGCATGCATTCATTCAAATACATATTTTTTAACAGTTTATGTGTGTAAGACAGAGTTATAATTGCTAGGGATACAGATAATATTAAGACAGACATGTATTGCAGAGCACTGGGTGTGGTGCATAAACAATGAATCTTGGGACACTGAAAAAATAAAATTAAATTAAAAATAAAAGAAATAGAAAAAAAAACGACAGATAAAATCTTGACTTTGCTGACAAAATATGGCTCATGCTGACAATATATGGCTCTTGCCAAAATTATAGCACTATTAAAGAAGGCCCATAAATCCTTGGTGATGCCTCTTTCATAAGACTCCACTCATTTCTCTTTTTTTTCTTCACTCATTTCTATTCATATCTGCTCTTTGGGAGGTCCCTACAATCATGTACCTAACCTGAGTGAATGGATTTTCCTGGTTGCTTCTCTATTCTATGCAATAGGTGTGGACCTGCCTAAGTCTAGCAAGTCAGTAAGACCTATGAGGACTTGGGGCTTATAAGGAAAAGTGTGCCTTCATTTGGGGTGAAAAGCTATTTGGATAGACAAAGAAGGAGAAGTAGCAAAATCAGCCTCAGTGCTTCTTCTCACCATGAGAGTTAGGTCCTCTTGTATCACTCGTTTCCTGATTTGGCATTCTGGTGGGTTCATGCACTACTTCTGGTTTCAGTGACAACCTGGGGCCATGCTGGTGGAGAAGGGTCCTAAGACCGGCTTATTAGGATGTGATGGCAACTCTTACAGGGAAGGCCTGGCCAACTCTGTTACTAGGAAATTTCTGAGAGGATGGTGCTGTGAATGATCTGGTGAGTGGCTCCCTATAGGTGGTTCCAGTGCACTATGACAGGAGACTGTTAACCCATCAGGCATTCACTGGACACTACCTTGGCATCTGGCCTCTATATAGGTATGGGAGGAGTGGGTGGATGGGACACAGGGATAAAGACATTGGGATATAATGGGTCAATGAAGAGCTGTGTTTACATCTTACCTTCACTGTATCAGTTACAAGCATTTTTATTATTATTATCATTATCATTATGTTCAGTTAGCCAGCATATAGTACATCATTAGTTTTTTATGTAGTGTTCAATGATTCATTAGTTGCATATAACACCCAGTGCTCATCATAACATGCCCTCCTTAATAACCATCACCCAGTTTCAGCATTCCCCCTTCCCCCTCCCTTTTGTAACCCTCAGTTTGTTTCCCAGGGTCCAGAGTCTCTCATGGTTTGTCTCCCTCTCTGGTTTCTTTCCATTCAGTTTTCCCTCCCTTCCCCTATGGTCCTCTGTGCTATTCCTTATATTCCACATATGAGTGAGACAGTATGATAATTGTCTTTCTCTGTTTGACTTATTTCACTTAGCATAATCCCTTTCAGTTCCATCCACGTCAGTGCAAATGGTAGGTAGCTACATATTTTTAAGCAAATCACTCTTTCAGGTTTTACAGACCCTGTGCTCCAGGCTATTGACTATGGCCTCTTCTAGACCATTTATCTCCAGAGAAAATCGAAGCTTGGGCACCTCTAAACTTGGCCCAGTGGCCAGCAGTTCGTTGGTGGCAGACTGAGGACTAGAGCCAGGATGAATCCCATCCCAGCAGTACGTCAGCTCTTCACCAACCCCCACAAGCAATAATAGACCCCCCAACCCTATAATGCACATCTTTCCACAGGTTCCCCTTCAAGACCTCTACCCTCCTCTCTCCTCTTTGCAGCCTGTCCAGATTTTGCCTGCATTCGCAGTCCACCCAAGACCCATTTCCTCCAGGATGTTTTCTGCAGCTGCTAGGCCTGCCTCTGAGACCCATTAGGTGCTACATTTCTTGCCTTCATTCTCAGTGTCTGGATATCCGTGTCCTACATTGCTCCCAGAGTGATGTTTTTTACCCAGAAATATGTTGATTTACTTTCTTATTTAAAGGTGGTGTCTTGTAGATTAAATCCAGAGCCCTGAACATGGGGTACATAACCCTTTGCATCCTGGCTCCTGCCTAATAAGGTTGGGCGTTATTATCACTTTTTTTCTAGCTATTCCCAGTGAATGTTCCAACTGTGCTAAATGACTCAGCTTCATACCATATTTCCTCTTACAACTTCATCCTTAACACCAAACATCCCCTTTCTACCTGCTGAACTTCTACTCTTCTTTCAGATTTAGCTTCTCCTCTCTGCCTTGGCTTACTTACCTGGGAGGTCCCACCAGACTTTTGCATTCAACAATATAGTACTTAGCACTTGGCCATATAATTGCCTTCTTATTTGCTTCAACTTCTGCCTGACCTCTCTATGGGCTAGCACAGAGTCTTTTATTTTTATATTGTCATTACCTAGCATAGAATTTAGCATAGAGTAGGTGTCCAACAAATAAATATTTGGATAAATTTTTGAATTATGGAGATGAACATATTCTACCTGATTATAAACTGTCCTGCACTGATTTTTAATAATTCATCTTGTTCCAGCCTTAACATACTTCAGGTGTAACTGGTCTTACAGCCTGGCACAGTGCTGGGAACAGAACATGGCCTCGGGAGCTATAGTGTTCAATTGAGCTGAGCTGTGAGCTCCATGCCAGTCAGTGTACCCTCAGCAGGGTGGGGAGACATAATCTCTTCCCTGCTTTACCTCCGGGACTCAGTCCCACAGAACCAGAGGGTGGAGTTCAGGAAGAAAAGCCTGTACTTCCGCCTTTATCCTCAGGTTTTGTGGCCCCACCTGGTGAATCAGCCCAACCAGAATGGGCCTAGTTAGTGAAGCACATGCTGACATTGCAAATACCCAGAGGTCCTTTCTAAACTTCATGAAGCCTCCCTCCCTGCCCAGTCCAGGCATGTTCCCTAGTTCTCTGCAGAAGGTGCTCTGCTGGCAAAGGCTACCACCTTGGTTTACTTGTGTTCCAATACAGTTGGGCCTAACAGGTAAGAAGGGCCACAAGTACTTCTAAGAGGGGAGACTAGTCTTGTGTCTAGGAAGAGATTTTTTGATGAGATTTAGATGGGAGAGAAAATTTATAGTTTAGGTGATCCTGTTACTATTCTCAGAATCCTATAGCCTTCCCTGCCATGCCCCGCCTTGCCTGGGTACAGAGGATATGCCAACGCACAGGCTGCTGAGGTCATGGCGGGGCACAAACAGACCCTGTAAGAGTACACCTGATCATTGGATATAGTTCCAGAATTTTAAACTGTGTGTTACAAGCTGGGTATACGTGTTAATTTGCTATGGATGTGAGTGTTTTTTGTAAAAGCTGTTTATTTTATTTTATTTTTTTTGTAAAAGCTGTTTATTAAACTAAACTGAACTTGGTTATGCAGAAACACAAAAATTACCATAATGATGTTATCTACATGCTTATTCATGCTCTTTATTTCATCCACTGCCCACCCAGAATGGTTGCTTGATTTCTACACGTACAGTGTCAGGAAAGGCTTATTCACTCCAGATATGATCCCTGAAGAAGTGAGATTTGAGATATTATAAGGAAGACAAAGGACTGTTAATGAATTTTGAACCACTGAATTGCAAACTAAATCCAGGAGTGGCTTTCAGTTCTTTTTCATTAAAAAACCACTGAGGAACCACTGCAGAGGAAATAGGAGGACAGTGTGGTGAGCAATGTGGTCCTGTCTCCAGAGGTCACTTCTGAGGGCAGGACTCAGGGTCCTAGGCTGGAGAAGGAATTGTACACTCATTTCATATCCTTCTGATCCATTGCTTTGCTTGTACAATGAACCATCTATTGCCTTGCTAATTTTTAGAAATAAAAACTTTTTTATTAACATATAATATATTATTTGCCCCAGTGGTACAGGTCTGTGAATCATCAGGCTTAAACACTTCACAGCTCTCATACCCTCCCCAATGTTCATAACCCAACTACCCTCTCCATACCTGACCTCCGGCAACCCTCAGTTTGTTTTGTGAGATTAAGAGTCTCATATGGTTTGTCTCCCTCCTGATCCCATCTTGTTTCATTGTTTTCCTTACCTACCTCTCAAACCCCCCACTTTGCCTCTCAAATTCCTCATATCAAGGAGAACATATTATAATTATATTTCTCTGATTGACTTATTTCACTCAGCATAATACCCTTTAGTTCCATCCACGTCATTGCGAATGCCAAGATTTCGTTTCTTTTGATTGCTGCACAGTATTCCATTATATATATATAGTGTATATATATATATACATATATATACACATATACGTATTCCATTATATATATAGTATATATATATATATATATATATATATATACACTGTGCAGCAATCTATCTATATAGATATATATATATATATATATATATATATATACATACACACATATATACATATACCACATCTTTATCTATTCATCTGTTGATGGACATCTAGGTTCTTTCCATAGTTTGGCTATTGTGAATATTGCTGCTATAAACATTCAGGTGCACATGCCCCTTCAGATCACTGCATTTGTATCTTTAGGGTAAATACCAAGTAGTGTGATAGCTGGATCATAGGTAGCTCTATTTTCAACTTTTTGAGGAACCGCTATGCTGTTTTTTTTTTTTTTAAGATTTTATTTATTTGTCAGAGAGAGAGGGAGAGAGAGCGAGCACAGGCAGACAGAATGGCAGGCGAGGCAGAGGGAGAAGCAGGCTCTCCGCCGAGCAAGGAGCCCGATGTGGGAAATCGATCCCAGGATGCTGGGGTCATGACCTGAGCCGAAGGCAGCTGCTTAACCAACTGAGCCATCCAGGCGTCCCTCTATGCTGTTTTTCATAGTGGTTGAACCAGCTTGCATTCCCATCAACAGTATAGGAGGGTTCCCCTCTCTCCACATCCTCACCAGCATCTGTTGTTTCCTGACTTGTTAATTTTAGCCATTCTGACTAGTGTGAGGTGGTATCTCATTGTGGTTTTGATTTGAATTTCCGTGATGTGGAGCACTTTTTCAAGTGTTTGTTGGCCATCTGGATGTCTTCTTTGCAGAAATGTCTGTTCATGTCCTCTGCCGATTTCTTGATTGGATTATTTGTTCTTTGGGTGTTGAGTTTGGTAAGTCTTTTATAGATTTTGGATACTAGATATGACATTTGCAAATATGTTCGCCCATTCTGTCAATTGTCTTTTGGTTTTTTTGACTGTTTCCTTTGCTGTGCAAAAGCTTTTGATCTTAATAAAGTAAAATAGTTCATTTTTATCCTTGCTTCCCTTGTCTTTGGTGATGTTTCTAGGAAGAAGTTGCTGTGGGTGAGGTCAAAGAGGTTGCTGCCTGTGTTCTCCTCAAGGATTTTGATGGATTCCTTTCTCACATTGAGGTCTTTCATCCATTTTGAGTCTCTTTTTGTGTGTGCTGTAAGGAAATGGTCCAGTTTCATTTTTCTGCATATGGCTGTCCAATTTTCCCAACACCATTTGTTGAAGAGGCTGTCTTTTTTCCATTGGACATTCTTTCCTGCTTTGTCGAAGATGAGTTGACCATAGAGTTGAGGGTCTATTTCTGGGCTCTCTATTCTGTTCCATTGATCTATGTGTCTGTTTTTCTGCCAGTACCATACTGTCTTGATGATGACAGCTTTGTAATAGAGCTTGAAGTCCGGAATTGTGATGCCACTAACTTTGGCTTTCTTTTTCAATATTCCTTTGGCTATTCAAGGTCTTTTTTGGTTCCATATAAATTTTAGGATTATTTGTTCCATTTCGTTGAAAAAAATGGATGGTATTTTGTTAGGGATTGCATTAAATGTGTAGATTGCTTTAGGTAGCATAGACATTTTCCCAATGTTTGTTCTTCCAATCCATGAGCATGGAGCATTTTTTTTCTTTCTTTCTTTTTTTTTTTTTTTTTTTTTTTGTGTGTCTTCCTCAATTTCTTTCATGAATACATTATAGTTTTCTGAGTACAGATTCTTTGCCTCTTTGGTTAGGTTTATTCCTAAGTGTCTTATGGTTTTAGGTGCAATTGTCAAAGGGATCAATTCCTTAATTTCTCTTTCTTCTGTCTTGTTGTTAGTGTGTAGAAATGCAACTGATTTCTGTTCATTGATTTTATATCCTGACACTTCACCAAATTCCTGTATAAGTTCTAGCAGATTTGGAGTGGAGTCTTTTGGGTTTTCCACATAAAGTATCATATCATCTGCAAAGAGTGATAGGATATAAACACTTTTTTTTTAGAGGGGAAGAAATGGTGGGAATCCTTGACAGTTTCATCCAGTCCGCTTTTGCTGCTGCTTCCTATCCTGTGGCTCCCTGCATGGACTCCCCTGTTCCATGGTGTCAAGTTAGCCAGTTCAGATCCTCCTATGCAGACTAACCTCAGTCTCTATGTATGGAATTGTTCAAGGTACGTTCCCCTTCCATTAGTTTCCTCTGTGGTTCTTTCCGTGGCTATCTTAGAGATTACCACATGGATTTTTAAATTAGCTTTATTGAGGTATAATTTGTGTATAATAGAATTCACCACTTTTAATAATGAGTTTTGACAAATGTATACTATTGTGTATTTATCCCTACAATCATCATATAGAACCTTTCTATTCCCTAAAAAGGTTTCCCTCTGCCCTTACCTAATAAATTCCCTTCCCCGTGCTGCCAACAAACATGAGCATGTTTCCTGCTACTTCATGTGTACCTTTTAGAGTCTCACATAGACGAAATGGTAACATGGTAGCCTTTTGTGTCTGGCTTTTTTCACTTAGTAGAATGCTTTTGAGATTCAACCACGTTGTTCTGAGTGTAAGAAGTCTATTATCTTATTGTGGCTGAGTAGGTTCCGTGATGTCACTGTGTCATTAGCATGAACCAGTTGGTGAACAATTAGATTGTTGATGAATACGTCTGCTGGAACATTTGCTTACAAATGTTTGTATGGACATGTGCTTCACTTTTTTTCAGTAAGAACATAGGAGTAGAGGAACACCTGGGTGGCTCAGTCAGTTAAGCTCTGCCTTCGGCTTGGGTCTTGATCTCAAGGTCCTGGGATCGAGTACTGCATTAAGCTCACTGCTCAGCAAGGGAATCTGCTTCTCCTTCTTCTTATGCCTCTCCCCCCACTCATATACACACACACTCTCTCTCTCTCTCTTAAAAAAATAAAATCTTAAAAAAAAACAACAACATAGGAGTAGAATCTCCAGTTGCATGGTAAGTGTGTGGTAACTTTATAAGATACTGCCAAGCTCTTTCCCAGTGGCTATATGGTTTTATACTCCTACCAGCAGTGTGGGACAGCTATAGATTTTTTTTTTATTTCTTTTCAGCGTAACAGTATTCATTGTTTTTGCACCACACCCAGTGCTCCATGCAATACGTGCCCTCCCTAATACACACCACATGGTTATCCCAATCTCCCACCCCCTGCCCCTTCAAAACCCTCAGGTTGTTTTTCAGAGTCCATAGTCTCTCATGGTTCACCTCCCCTTCCAATTTCCCTCAACTCCCTTCTCTTCTCCATCTCATGTCCTCCATGTTATTTGTTATGCTCCACAAATAAGTGAAACCATATGATAATTGACTCTCTCTGCTTGACTTATTTCACTCAGCATAATCTCTTCCAGTCCCGTCCATGTTGCTGCAAAAGTTGGGTATTCATCCTTTCTGATGGAGGCGTAAGACTCCATAGTGTATATGGACCACATCTTCCTTATCCATTCGTCCATTGAAGGGCATCTTGGTTCCTTCCACAGTTTGGTGACCGTGGCCATTGCTGCTATGAACATTGGGGTACAGATGGCCCTTCTTTTCACGACATCTGTATCTTTGGGGGAAATACCCAGTAGTGCAATTGCAGGGTCATAGGGAAGCTCTATTTTTAATTTCTTGAGGAATCTCCACACTGTTCTCCAAAGTGGCTGCACCAACTTGCATTCCCACCAACAGTGGAAGAGGGTTCCCCTTTCTCCACATCCCCTCCAACACATGTTGTGTCCTGTCTTGCTAATTTTGGCCATTCTGACTGGTGTAAGGTGGTATCTCGATGTGGTTTTAATTTGAATCTCCCTGATGGCTAGTGATGATGAACATTTTCTCATATGCCTGATAGCCATTGATAGCCAGTGTCTGTTCATGTCTTCTGCCCACTTTTTGACATGATTATCTGTTTTGTGTGTGTTGAGTTTGAGAAGTTCTTTATAGATCCTGGATATCAGCCTTTTGTCTGTACTGTTATTTACAAATATCTTCTCCCATTCCGTGGGTTGCCTCTTTGTTTTGTCGACTGTTTCCTTTGCTGTGCAGAAGCTTTTGATCTTGATGAAGTCCCAAAAGTTCATTTTCACTTTTGTTTCCTTTGCCTTTGGAGACATATCTTGAAAGAAGTTGCTGTGAATGATATCAAAGAGGTTACTGCCTATGTTCTCCTCTAGGATTCTGATGGTTTCCTGTCTCATGTTAAGGTCTTTTATCCATTTCGAGTTTATCTTTGTGTATGGTGTAAGAGAATGGTCGAGTTTCATTCTTCTACATATAGCTGTCCAGTTTTCCCAGCACCATTTATTGAAGAGACTGTCTTTTTTCCACTGTATATTTTTCCTGTTTTGTCAAAGATTATTTGCCCATAGAGTTGAGGGTCCATATATGGGCTCTCTACTCTGTTCCGCTGGTCTATGTGTCTGTTTTTATGCCAGTACCATGATGTCTTGGTGATCACAGCTTTGTAGTAAAGCTTGAAATAAGGTACCATGATGCCCCCAGTTTTATTTTTGTTTTTCAACATTTCCTTAGCGATTCGGGGTCTCTTCTGATTCCATACAAATTTTTGGATTATTTGCTCCAGCTCTTTGAAAAATACCGGTGGAATTTTGATCGGAATGGCATTAAAAGTATAGATTGCTCTAGGCAGTATAGACATTTTAACAAGGTTTATTCTTCCCATCCAAAAGCATGGAATGGTCTTCCATCTTTTTGTGTCTTCTTCAATTTCTTTCATGAGTGTTCTGTAGTTCCTCGAGTACAGATCTTTTACCTCTTGGGTTAGGTTTATTCCCAGGTATCTTATGGTTCTTGCTGCTATAGTAAATGAAATCAATTCTCTAATTTCCCTTTGTGAATTTTCATTGTTAGTGTATAAGAAAGCCACTGATTTTTGTACATTAACTTTGTATCCTGCCACGTTGTTGAATTGTTGTATGAGTTCTAGTAGTTTGGGGGTAGAATCTTTTGGGTTTTCCATATAAAGAATGATGTCATCTGCTAAGAGAGAGAGTTTGACTTCTTCACTGCCAATTTGGATACCTTTTATTTCTCTTTGTTGTCTGATTGCTGTTGCTAGGACTTCTAATACTATGTTGAACAAGAGTGGTGGGAGTGGGTATCCTTGTCATGTTCCTGATCTCAACGGGAAGGCTGCAAGCTTTTTCCCATTGAGGATGATATTTTCTGTGTGTCTTTCATAGATAGATTTTATGAAGTTGAGGAATGTTCCCTCTATCCTTATACTTTGAAGCATTTTAATCAGGAACGGATGCTGGATATTATTTGGATAAACAAATGCTTTTTCTGTGTCAATTGAGAGGACCATGTGGTTTTTCTCTCTTCTCTTATTAATTTGTTCTATCACATTGATTGATTTGTGAATGTTGAACCATCCTTGTAACCCAGGGATGAATCCCACCTGGTCATGGTGGATAATCTTTTTAATGTGCTGTTGGATCCTGTTTGCTAGGATCTTGTTGAGAATCTCAGCATCCATATTCATCAGGAATATTGGTCTGAAATTCTCCTTCTTGGTAGGGTCTTTGCCTGGTTTGGGGATCAGGGTAATGGTGGCTTCATAGAATGAGTCTGGAAGTTTTCCTTCTGCTTCAATTTTTTGAAACAGCTTCAGGAGAATAGGTGTTATTTCTTCTTTGAAAGTTTGGTATAATTTCCAGGGAATCCGTCATGTCCTGGGCTCTATTTTTGGGGAGGTTTTTGATCACTGCTTCAATCTCGTTACTAGATATCGGTCTATTCAGGTTGTCAATTTCTTTCTGGTTCAATTTTGGGAGTTTATAGTTTTCCAGGAATGTATCCATTTCATCTAGGTTGCTTAGCTTATTGATATATAACTGTTGATAATAACTTCTGATAATTGTTTCTACTTCCTTGGTGTTAGTTGTGATCTCTCCCTTTTCATTCATAATTTTATTAATTTGGGCTTTCTCTCTTTTCTTTTGGATTAGAGTGGCCAATGGCTTATCGATCTTATTGATTCTTTCAAAAAACCAGCTTCTAGTTTCATTGATATGTTCTACTGTATCTCTGGTTACTAACTCATTGATCTCTGCTCTAATCTTGATTATTTCCCTTCTTATGTGTGGAGTTGGTTTGTTGTTGATTCTCCAGTTCCTTAAGGTGTAGAGACAGCTGGTGTATTCTGGATTTTTCCATTTTTTTGAGGTATGCTTGGATGGCTATGTATTTCCCCCTTAGGACTGCCTTTGCTATATCCCATATGTTTTGGATGGAAGTGTCTTCATTCTCGTAGGTTTCCATAAATTGTTGAAGTTCTTCTTTCATCTCCTGGTTGATCCAAGCATTCTTAAGTAAGACAGTCTTTAGCTTCCAGGTGTTTGAGTTGCTCCCGAACTTTTCCTTGTGATTGAGCTCCAGTTTCAAAGCATTGTGATCTGAGAATATGCAGGGAATATTCTCAGTCTTTTGGTATCGGTTGAGTCCTGATTTGTAACCCAGTATGTGGTCTATTCTTGAGAAGGTTCCATGTGCACTTTAGAAGAATGAGTATTCCGTTGTTTTAGGGTGGAATGTTCTGTATATATCTATGAGGTTCATCTGGTCCAATGTGTCATTTAGTGCTCTTGTTTCTTTATTGATTTTCTGCTTCGATAATCTGTCTATTTCTGAGAGAGGTGTGTTAAGATCTCCTACTATTACTGAATTCATATCAATATGACTCTTTATCTTGATTAACAGTTTTCTTATGTAATTGGCTGCTCCCATATCGGGGGCACAGATATTTACAATTGTTAGATTATCTTGGTGTATAGTCCCTTTAAGAATTATGTAGTGTGTTTCTGTATCTCTGACTACAATCTTTAGTTTAAAATCTAATTTATCTGATATGAGAATCACTACCCTGGCCTTCTTTTGAGGCCCATTGGCATAAAAGATGCTTCTCCATCCCTTCACTTTCAGTCTGGGTGCATCCTTAAGTTCAAAATGGGTCTCTTGTAGAAAACATATGGATGGGTCCTGTCGTTTTATCCAATCTGCATCCCTGTGTCACTGTATGGGTACATTTAGGCCATTCACATTGAGAGTGATTATTGATAGATATATTTTTTGACATCGTGTTACCTTTGAAGTCTTTTTTTTTGATAGATTGTCTCTATATTTCTGTTCAATGCTATTCTTAGGATTTTTCCCCTTTTATAGAACCCCCCTTAATATTTCCTGCAGTGTTGGCTTGGTGGTTGCATACTCTTTTAAGCTTTGCCAGTCTTGGAAACTCTTTATCTCTCCATCCATTTTGAATGTCAGTCTTGCTGGATATAGTATTCTTGGCTGCATGTTCTTCTCATTTAGTGCCCTGAATATATTTTGCCAGCCCTTTCTGGCTTGCCAGGTTTCTGCGGACAGGACTGATGGGCTTTCCTCTGTAAGTAAGGTGCTTCTTTGTCCTAGCAGCTTTCAAGAGATTGTATCTACAATTATGATTCCTCAATTTGACTCTCAGGTACCTTGATTTTTTTTGGAATCTATAATCTTGGGTGGAAACCGTTCAGCCTCTAGTACATGAACGCTGGTTCCATTTGCGAGATTGGGAAAATTTTCATGGAGAACTTGTTCCACTATATCTTCTAGACTTCTTTCTTTCTCCTCCCCTTCAGGGATTCCAATAATTCTGACATTGGAACGTTTCATGGCATCATTTATTTCCCTGATTCTGTTTTTGTAGCTTCTAAGCTGTTTGTTCCAGGCTTCCTCCTTATCCTTTCTCTCTATCTGTTGTCCTCCAGATCACTAATTCTATCTTCTGTCTCAATTACCCTAGCTTTGAGAGAATTTAGCTTAGATTGGAACTCATTGAGAGCATTGTGAACATCATCCCTGGTGGCTTTCAGCTCTGCCCTAACATTGTGAACATCATCCCTGCTGGCTTTCAGTTCTGCCCTAATCAATTCCGTTTGGTCATCCATGGCTTTCTCCAACCTAGCTATTGCCTGGATAATTGTTAGCCTGAATTTTCTTTCCGACATATTGTCTATGTTGATAGCCATTAGCTCCCTTGCAGAAGGCCCATCCTCTGTATTTTTCTTCTGTTGGGCATTCCTCCTCCTAGTCATTTTGGTCAGAGATGACTGAACGGATGTAGCTGGATGTGTCGACCGTGGTGCAGTCAAGGTGCACCCTGGAACGCTTCTGAGCAATCAGGATTCCCCACCCA
Source organism: Lutra lutra (assembly GCF_902655055.1). Classification (NCBI taxonomy): domain Eukaryota; kingdom Metazoa; phylum Chordata; class Mammalia; order Carnivora; family Mustelidae; genus Lutra; species Lutra lutra. Next base: position 116,022,315 of record NC_062280.1, on the reverse strand, counting down.
AATGAGAGAAAATAGAAAAGAAAAAGAAAAAAAAAGTGAGAGGGAGAGACAGGAAAAAAAGGGAAGATAAAAGAGAAGGTTCAGCCAAAATGGGCCCCAAGGTAAGATTTATGGAGTATACAAACAAAAACAGACAAACAAAAAGACTGATAAAAGTATATGACAAGAGAAAAAAAAATATATATATATAAGCAAATAAAGGAAGAACCTCTTCAAAAAGATCCCCAAGTATAAGATTTATATACTATCAGGACAAACACAAAAACACAGAAACACTGGCCCCAGAAAAAGATGGGAGAGTGGTTATAAATTCTCAGTGTGGGCGAGGAAGGTTGTTTTGATTCTTCCTGGATGTATCTTGATATCTTTGTTAAAGGACTCAACTTTCCTAACATAAAGGGGGATTAAGAATTGGTTTACCTATAGGGGTAGCATTGATTGGGGAAAGGGGATTACCTTGAAGTTTAACTCTATATGAATATTAGAAAATAAAAATAAAAAAGGAATAAACTAGACTAAACTAAACAAATTTTAAAAAATTAATAAAATAGAAATGCAAAAGAAAAACACAGGTGTATGTATCAAAAAGTCAAGTTAGAAGGTTATGATGGGATTTGATGTACTGGACATCTCACTGTGATGGTAAATAGGTTAAAAAATTATCTATATAAAAAAAATGAACCAGAATAGTGGGAACAAGTTAAAAATAAAAGTTGTCCTATGAAGTAGTGGTGGTTGTTCTCTTATAGTCTTTTTTTTTTTTTCTTTACTGGTTGGTTTTCTGGGGAAGGGGCCCGCCATGTGGGTTTTCCGTCAATGATGTTCCCTGAGTTATGTCCTCCTGCCCCCCTCAGCGGGGGTGGGCTCTGTGGAAACTGGTTTTTTCAGGCTTTTCTTCTCTGGAGGTTTTTATGTTTGTTCACATTTTTTTCTCTTGCCTTGACCGCTTTTGATGGTTTTTGTGGGTTTAGAGGAAAGCAAACTACACCCTGACCTTCCTCTCAGAGAAGCCTCAGTCTGGTCCCCTGTGGGTGCTGCAGAGCCCATATAAATTCCCCCTTGGCTGCTGGCAGAGCAGGTTCTGAGTCGCAGTCCCTGGGGACACGGGATCTTCTGCTTGTACCCAAAACCACGACAGCGGTGGCTCTCTGTGCAGCTCCAGACCACCAGAGAGCTTCCAAGCAGCGATAGCACACTGAGATTTTCCCGCTGGCCCGGGCTGGGAGTGCCTGGTCTTTCTGGGTCTAAGAGCGCTGGCTTGTTCACACCTCTCTCAGGGGAGGGTGTGGGGCATGTGCTCGTCTCAGGCTCTGATAGCAGGGTGTGGGTCTAGAGCACCAGGCTGGGCCTTCAGGCACCTCTCTCAGGGGAGGGTGAGTGGCGTGTGCGTCTCAGGTTCTGATAACACGGCTCGGCGTTCTGCCATCTGGCAAGGCTCCCAGCCCCTCACAGGAGCCGGACCCCACGCGTTCTCAGGTGTGCTGGCGGCCCAGGGACTAAGACCTGGTTTCTCTGCCACACTCTCTCTGGCTCAGCGACAGGGGAGGCTGTCCTGGGTCTGGGGACTTAAGCCCCTGTCCCTAGCCGCCCCGATTCCAACATCCCCCCGCCCCGTGATCCTTTGCTCTTTTTGAGTGCTTTCAACCAGTCTCCAAGTTAATGCTGGTTCCCAGACGCAGGGCAGTCTCATATTAAGGGTATTACTTTCCAATCAGTCGTCTCTGGTGGCTCTCTCCCCCTTTTGTTTATCTTCCGATATCAGTCCGAGGTTCCCAGTCTGCTTTACCTGCCCACTGGCGTCTTCTGCCCCTGTAGAGATCCAGACGTGTATAATTCTGATCTGAGGCTGATTTCATGGGTGATCAGAGTTCTTTGGTAGGTAATCAGCTCACTTTACGGTACAGGTTGAAACGGCGCCTCGTCCTACTTCCCCGCCATCTTGTCTTCCCTCAATGCAAAGCCAAGAGTTTGATTTTTTAAAAAATATTTTATTTACTTAATTTTTTGAGAATGAGAGAGAGAGAGTGAGAGAGAGCCAGCAATGGGGAAGGGCAGAGAGAGAAACAGACTCCTCACTGAGCAGGGAGCCTGATGCAAGGCTCCATCCCACGACCCTGGGATCCTAACCTGAGCCAAAGGCAGAAAATTAACAAGTTGAGTCACCCAGGTGCCCCTGTGGTTTGGTTTTTATATAGTCTTTTTTATTTGTTATTAATCTAAGGCACATAGAAATATGATAATTCATATATATATTAATAAATGACCCTTTGTTCTTTCTCTTTTTCTGGAATACTTGAAATGGTACAGTTTTATAATCTCTTGTTTTGCACAGAGCCATGTGTGCTGCTGAATAGGAGACATTGTATGTAGAGTAGACAGGGAGACCAACCCATTCATTGTATTCCAAGGAGAAACCATTCTCCTGGCAGCAACAACTCAGGAACATTATAATATATAACTAGGCAGGGCCTACAGTGCGTGGACATGTACATAAGAAGGCAACTACTATTCATTAAGCACATACTTTCAGGTACTTAATTTAACCCTTACAACAACAGCATCAGGTGAGAATGGCTATCTCATTTTGCAGATAGCAAATATGAGGCTCAGAGAGAATAATTAACTGACCCACAGTAAACACAACAGAGCCTGGAACTAGTTTTTCTTTCTGTTATACTGCTTCCACCAGTACTGGCAATTTTCATATATTTTACTATATTAATGGCGTTCATGTTCTCCACGGAAAGAGAATCAATAGTATATATAGAGATGTATATAAGAGGAGATTTATTATAGAAATTGGCTCCTGCAGTTATGGAGGCTGAGAAGTTCCATAATCTGTCATCTGCAAGATGGAGAGCAAGGGGAACCAGTGGTATAACTCATTTTGAATCCAAAGCCAGGAAATTGGAGGACTGATGGTGTAACTCCTGGTCTGGGTCCAAATAACTGAGATTGAGGAGCACTGATTCCAAGGACAGGAGAAGACAGATGTCTCAGATCTAGCATAGAGAATGAATCCCCCCCCTTTCCTCTACTTTTTGCTCTGTTAGGGTCCTCAACAGATTGGATGATACCCACCTTCATTGGTGAGGCCAGTCGTCTTTCCTCAGTCTTCCCATTCAAAAACTAATAATCTCTTCCAGAGATATTCTCACAGAGACATCTAGAGATAATGTTTTGCTGGTTATCTGGAAATCCTTTAGCCCAGTCAAGTTGACATATAAACATTTCCTTGGTGATTTGGGGTCTTTTCTGGTTCCCTACAAATTTTAGGATTGTTTGTTCCAGCACTTTGAAAAAAAATGCCATTGGTATTTTGATCAGGATGGCATTGAACATATAGCTTGCTCTGGGCAGTATAGACATTTTAACAATGTTTATTCTTCTGATCCCTGAGCATGGAACGTTTTTCCATCTTTTTAAGTCTTCTTCAATTTCTTTCATAAGTGTTCTGTAGTTTATAGAGTATAGATCCTTTACTTCTTTAGTTAGGTTTATTCCAAAGTATCTTATGATTTTTGGTGATATTGTAAATGGAATCAATTCCCTAATTTCTCTTTCTACAGTTACACTATTAGGTATAAGAAAGCAACTGATTTCTGTGCATTGATTTTGTATTGTGCCACATTACTGAATTGCTGTATGAGTTCTAGCAATTTGGGGATGGAGTCTTTTAGGTTTTCCACATAAAGTATCATGTCATCTGTGATGAGAGAGAGTTTGACTTCTTTGCCAACTTGAATACCTTTTATTTCTTTTTATTGTCTGATTGCTATTGCTAGGACTTCTAGTAACATTAGTACATTGAAGTACTAACTTCATGTTAATGTTAAATGTGAAGTTAATGTTAACTTAGTAACATTGAACATTAGTAGTGAGAGTGGGCATCCTTGTCATGTTCCTGATCTTAAGGGAAAAGCTGAGAGCTTTTCCCCATTGAGAATGATATTCACTGTGGGCTTTTCTTAGATGGCTTTTATGAAATTGAGGCATGTTCCCTCTATCCCAACACTCTGAAGAGTTTTAATCAAGAAAGGATGCTGTATTTTGTCAAATGCTTTTTCTACATCAATTGAGAGGATCATATGATTCTTGTCTCTTCTCTTATTATTGTGTTCTATCACATTGATTGATTTGCAGATGTTGAACTACTCTTGCATCCCAGGAATAAATCCCATCTGGTTGTGATGGATAATCCTCAATGTACTATTGTATATCCAATGGGAAAAAAGACAGCCTCTTCAATAAATGGTGCTGGGAAAATTGGACTGCTATATACAGAAGAATGAAACTCAGCCATTCTCTTAACACCATACACAAGATAAACTCTAAATGGATTAAAGACTCAATGTGAGACAAGAACCCATCAAAATACTATGGGAGAACATAGGCAGTAACTTCTTCGACATCAACCCCAGCAACTTCTTTTAAAACACACCTCCATGAGAGACTATGGACTCTGAAAAACAATCTGAGGGTTTTGAAGGGGTGGGGGGTGGGAGGTTGGGGGAGCCAGGTGGTAGATATTATGGAGGTTACGTATGGCATGGAGTACTGGGTGTGGTGCATAAACAATGAATTCTGTTACGCTGAAAAGAAATTAATTTAAAAAAAAAAAACATGTCTCCAAAGGCAAGGGAAACAAAAGTGAAAATGAACTTTTGGGACTTCATCAAGATAGAAAAGCTTCTGCACAACAGATGAAATAGTCAACAAAACAAAGAGGCAACCCACAGAATGGGAGAAGATATTCACAAATAACAGTACAGACAAAGGGCTGATATCCAAAATCTATAAAGAATTCCTCAAACTCAACACACACAAAAGAGATAATCATGTAAAAAAAAAAATGGGCAGAAGACATGAACAGACACTTCTCCAAAGAAGACATAAAAATGGCTAACAGACACATGAAAAAGTATTCAACATCATTAGCCATCAGGGAAATTCAAATCAAAACCACATTGAGATACCACCTTATACCAGTTAGAATGGCAAAAAATGACAAGACAGGAAACAACAAATGTTGGAGAGGATGCAAGTTGGTACAGCCACTTTGAAAAACAGTATGGAGGTTCCTCAAAAAATTAAAAATAGAGCTACCCTATGACCCAGCAATTGCACTACTCAGTATTTACTACAAAGATACAGATGTAGTGAAAAGAAGGGGCACCTGCACCCCAATGTTCATAGCAGCAATGTCCACAATAGTCAAAATGTGGAAGGAGCCGAGATGTCCTTCAATAGACAAATGGATAAAGAAGATGTGGTCCACATATACAATGGAATATTACTCATTATCATTTCTGATAAGAAATGATGAATACCCACCATTTGCATCGACATGGATGGAACTGGAGGGGATTATGCTAAGTGAAATAAGTCAACCAGAGAAAGACAATTATCATGTGGTTTCACTTATTTGTGGAACATAAGAAATAGCATGGAGTACATTAAGAGAAGGAAGGGAAAAATGAGGGGGGTGAGTGAGAGGGGGAGATGAACCATGAGAGACTATGGACTAGGGGAAACAAACAGGGTTTTAGATGGGAAGGGGTGGGAAGATGGGTTAGCCCAATGATGGGTATTAAGGAGGGCACATATTGCATGGAGCACTGGGTATAAGATGCAAACAATGAATCACAGAACACTACATCAAAAACTAATTATGTACTGTATGGTGACTAACATAGCATAATAAAATAAAGTTAAAAAAATTGACACATAAAATTAATCACCATATTAATGAAATTTTTTGAAGATTTTTTGGTCTGTTTGACAGGTGGGGGGATAGCACAAACAGGGGGAGTAACAGAGGGAGAGGGAGAAGCATGCTTCCCACTGAGCAGGAAGCCCAATGCAGGGCTTGACCCCAGGACCCTAGGATAATGACCTGAGCCAAAGCCAGACATTTAACTGACTGAGCTTCCAGGTGCCCCCACATTAATGATATCTCAAAACCAACTATCAATTACCAAATGAGCATACATTTGGCAATCAAAGAGAACTCTGGCCTCAGGGTAAAAAGGCTCACAAATGAGCCTTTGAAGTCCAAGTTAGAGACCAGAGACCATGAGGGTGTGTGTCTGTATCTAGCAACATCTGGAATCAACAGTTCCCAGCTCCATATGGATCCAAACTGATGGCCCCTCATGCCAGGGACTGTCTGCTCATTCAGTGGAATTTTAATCTTCATGGGAGTAGTGGCAGTCATCCTCCAGGGTGGTAAGAACTGAGTAAGATAGCATAGGTAAAATTCCTAGCATTTGGAAAGAATGAATTTTTGTTACCTTGTTGGCCCTGATCACCAGGATAGAGGAGGACAGAAGAATGTAGTTCCTATGAAATTTCAATGAAAGAAGGAGTATAAGACACAGTGAAGTCCAGAAATGCTAGCTCCCATCCTTTAACATTACCAAGATGGAAATATTTCTGTGGCAGTGTACTTCCAGACTGTCGTTGAACATGGTTCTGTTTTTTAACCACAGCACTCAGGAAAATGTATGTAATCTTTGCCTCTATGAAACACAGGACAAGCAGTGTTTGTATAAGTAATTGCTGGTTACTAAGTGAACCAAAGCTGCTGACTGCAAGTCTAGGAATGTTAGCCTTCTGCCACAGAAGGACTTGCTTTCATGGATGTTCGGGAGCTGAAGGGCAGGAGATCAGTGCGAGCAGGTGTGAAGGGCAGTGAACCCAGAAGGAGGAGGCAAGGACTTGAGTTGTGGCCACCCTGCAAGTTGCTTAACTTTTCCCCAGCTTCAGTTGTGTTAGTTTGAAAATAAAAGTGGAAAAGATCCAGTATTTGTTGAATATCTTCTATTTGCTAGACATTTCACACCTATTATTTCATTGGATGCACAAACATACATACATGATGTAGCATCTTTTCCCTCAAATCTTACAGATAAGGAAACTCAGGTTTGGGCAAGTCTGATACCTTACCATAGACATAAGGCTAAGTGGTAGCTCTTTCTGACAACGGAGTCTTTTAATTTTTCTGAGACACCATGTGACAACAAATTCAAAATTGTGGTAATGATAACATGGATTGTGAAGAACAAATGAGATAAAAGATGCAAATTTGCAAACTCTCAAGTATAATGAACCAATTTTAGTTGTGTGGGGTTTTTTTATGTTTAAGCAACTAAATGAACCTTTATATTAACTGTACAGTGAATGTGCCAGAAGAAATATACAAGTCCAGGCAGAATAGAGGGTTACACCTGTGCATGCCGAGATTAATATTTAAATATACAAGTAGGAAAAATTGCATTTTCTTTTATTTGGAAAATAGTTGTTTCATTTTATCCACATTTTTCTCCTGTGTCATGAACAGAAAAATGATATTATGCCCCCATATGAGAACCCCAGCTGGGCTAGGAGCATGGATGGATTTTCTGAATACAGTCCTGGATGTGAATGTAAAATGTTAAATATAGATACAGTCACATCCTGTGCAGGAGGGCTGGTGGAGCTAAATCCAGTTTGAGCACGGGGCAGCATGCTGTGTTTACCTGCACTCTTTCAAGTCCTACTGCAGGTCTGGGAGGGAGGCCTTCCACAGGTACGGCCCAGGATGAAAGAAGTTATATTACTTTCCCAAGTCAGGGAACCTGGGTGACAATATTAGGATCTCCATGAAGGAGGGTGTCAGATCATCTTCTGGAAGAGATGAGGAGAGGATGTGTAGCAGGAGTATTGGGTGGCAGGAAGGTCTGAAATAGCCTTGGGGAGAATACTTGCTGGAAATAAAGAATTGCAGAACAGTAGTGAGCACCCAGGTCTGAGGAGCCCCAAGGGACTTGTTCTTCCTCCTAAGTCTGCTTGAGTGCATGCTTTACAATGTGGGTCTTGGCCTGGGGAGAAATAAAAAACATTTTCTTTAGGACAATAAAAACAGATTTTCAAGAAAATTTAAAATTTCAGTGCAAGACACATAAACAGTATACTTTACCATCTGGTGTATAGTTTTAATTAGATTAAGGTCTGGAGCAAGGGATAATTCATTCCCTCCTCCCTTATCCCTAGCTGATCTTGCTAGTGAGCATGGCACTCATGTCATCTAGGCCCAAAAGTGGTCTTAGAATCCCTCTTAAGATTGCATTTCTGGCATTACCAGTCAGTGAGAGTTGAAATGTTATATGAAATCAAATTTGTTGTCCTTAGACCAAGTATCCAGTGGGTACATTTATGTATTAACCAAGCAAGTATCCTCTAGATCTAGATTATTTTAAGCAGTAGTATATGTATTATTTGGAATTTGAAAAAGTATAATATTTAGTTCACTCATGCATTCATGCATAAAGATTTTCTGAGTGCCTTCTATTTGCCAGTCACAGTGTATTCAGGATTAAAACAATGAAGTAGAAATAGACCCCTTCAGCAAAGAATTTATGTGGAAGAATATATATGATAAATGAAATAACCATTAAAGGCCATTAATTATATAACCAAACTGCCCTACAAATATAACAAGATGCCATATAATGGTCTATAATTTAGGCTAGATAGTGATATAATTTTTACATATGTTCGAAGGACAAAGATCATGTGAATCTCCTTTTATTTGTGTGAACTGGTCTGGGCTCTGTAGAAAATACAGAATTTTTTTTTAAAACTTCATAAAAACATGGTAAATTTTATAGATACCAAAAATAAGAAGTCTCCAAGTAGGAGGATCACACACTGCTGAAGAGTTATTTATTCTGATTCACCTCAATTATTTCTTCTTTATCTTTAGTGATAATTCACAGGAATGGATAGATGGCTCACAACATTACTAATTCATCACAATAAAGATCATGAAACAGTGCTCTAGGGCCTTCCAGGTATGGCCTAATTATTAAGATTCATAAGTACAGCATAGTTCTCCATTTATGTCTTCTCTAATGTCATTTTTTTCATTCTTGAAAGATATTTTCACTGGATATAGAATTTTCAGTTGGAAAGTTATTTCCTTTCAGCTCTTGAAAAATACCCACTTTCTTCCCACCTCCATACTTTTAGATGAGAAATCAACTGCCACTCAAAATTGTTTGCTACAAAAAGTATGTCACTTCTCTCCAGTTGCTTTCAGGATTTTTTTCTTTGTCTTTAGTCTTCTTACATTCAGTTATGCTGTTCTTGGCATGGAATTCTTTCTGTTTATGCTACTTGGAGTTTGCTCATCTTTCTGAATCTTTGTAAGTTTGTGTCTTTTGTCATATTTGAGAAATTTTTAGCTATTTAGTCATTACTTTTTCAAATAGTTTTTCAGTCCTATGCTCTTTCTCCTCTCCTTTTGAGGCTCTGATGATACATGTATTAGCTTTTTTATTATGATCCCACATATCCCTGAGACTCTATTAATATTGTTACAACCTCTTTTCTCTATATTGCTCAGACTGGGAAAATTCTATTGATCTTTCTTCAAGTTTATTGATTCTATCCAGTATCATCTCCCCTCTGCTTCTGTCCCTGTCCAGCAGGTTTTTCTTTCTGTTACTATATTTTTCAGTTCTCTAATTTCCATTTGATTCTTTTTTACTGAAAGAGATTTCCAATTATTTTTTCTGTATTTCAGGTTCTAGTTTTCATGTTTCCAGAAAATTCATAATTGCTTTTTGAAACATTTTTATGATGGCTGCTTTAAAATCTTTGTCAAATAACTCTGACATCTGATTCATCTTGGTGTTAGTATCTGTAGATTGTCTTTTCTCATTCATGCAATGATCTCCCTGATTCTTGGTAAGACCAGTGATATTCAGTTGTATCCAGGACATCTGAATATTATAACACTCTGTATCCTATTTAATTTTCCTTTATTCATAGACAGTGCCCAGTTGAGATGCACTGCTAGGGCATGGTGAATGTGTAATGTTCAATTTCCCACTGGGCCTTAACAATAACACCCAATAAAAATGGAGCACTGACTGACATTGCCTTTTTGCCTATATGGGAAGGGGAAGCAGATGCCTGACTCATACCTCACTGTTGCTTCAGGGCAGGGTAGAAGCTTAGTTCCCACCTGAGCCATGATGATACCAGAGAAGAAATGGGAAAGGAGGGGTAGGGGAGTATAAGCAAGCCAGCCTTTCACCACCCCTTCCACCTTGGGTTAGGGTAGAGGTAGGTAGTAGTGAAGCATTCTTCTGGTTTGTAGTGAACCTCATTCTGGTTTGTTAAGTCTGATTGTTACTCATTGGAGTTGAAGTTCAGCACCCTGCTGGCACTGATGGCAGAGGAGTCAGAGCACCACCTCAGTGATGGTGGGTTAGGGTAGAGGTAGGTAGTAGTGAAGAATTCTTCTGGTTTGTAGTGAACCTCATTCTGGTTTGTTAAGTCTGCTTGCTACTCATTGGGGTTGAAGTTCAGCACCCTGCTGGCACTAATGGCAGAGGAGTCAGAGCACCACTTGCTTCTACTGAACAGGAGATCTGCTTTCTGCTGGGGTCACTGACAGTGCCCACCAGGGGCAATACCCCCAGATGAGAAAACTAGAGCACCACCTGCTTCCTGGGAACAGGTGGAATATCATCTGAGCACTCAACCTGCTCAAACCATAAAGTATGTGACTTCCATTGGTGTTTGGCTGGAACAGGGCAGGTGTTGCCAAAAAGGTATTCTTTTGTGAAGCTTCTCTTGTCCTGGCACTTTTCTTAGGGCCCTTTTTGCTTGAGCCTGTTGTGGGTTCAGACTTAGGGGTTCTTCAATATATATGGGAAGCAATTAGAAAACCAATAGACTCATGTCATCCCTTAAGTCTAGAAGTTCCTAAGCAGCCACCTCCTTCATCCCACTTTTCAGACACTTACTATGCTTGTTTTTTGTCTTGTGTCTACAGTTATTTAGTTGTGGGGAAGGATGTGGGGGCAATGGGGCTACTCTATCTTTGGCTCCAGAAGAACCAGAAGTACTTTCATGTCTTGCAATAAACTTTTAAATTGAAACTGAAAATTTGCATTTAAAGTAAAAATTTTTTTCCATGAAGATCTTGGAAATATTTAATATTTATTCTTAGGTACGGGGTACTTTTGTATGTGTGCTTTTATAAAAAGATGTCTTTTTTAGAAGAAAGGATCAGAGAAAATCTTCATAAGTGACCACAAAATAAGTAATAAAATGGCAATAAATACATATCTATCAATGCTTACTTTGAATGTAAATGGCCTAAATGTTCCAAAAAAAGACATAGGATGACAGAATGAAAGGGGGGAAAAAAAACCAAGACCCATCTATATGCTGTCTACAAGAGACTGATTTTAGACCTAAAGACACCTGCAGATGGAATTGCAGGAGATTGAGGAGATGAAATTGAGGAGATGAAAAATCATCCAGCATGCAAATGGATATCAAAAGAAACTGGACTAGCAATACTAATTATATCAGACAAAATAGACTTTAGAACAAGACTATAACAAGAGAAAAAGAAAGACACTATATCATAATAAAGGAAACAATCCAACAAGAAGACATAACAATTGTAATTATTTATGCACCCAACATGGGCCACCCAAAGACCGAAAACAGTTAATAACATAAAGAAGCTAATTGATAATAATACAATAGTAGTAGGGACTTTAACATGGATCTTCTGAACAGAAAATTAATAGGGAGACAGTGACTTTGAATGGCACACTGGAACAAATGGATTTAACAGATCTATTCAGAACATCTTATCCTAAAAAAGCAAAATGTACATTCCTTTCAAGTGTACATGGAACATTCTCCAGGATAGATCACATATTACGCCACAAAATAAGTCTCAACAAATTGAAAAATATCCAAGTCATACCATGCATCTGTTCCAACCACATGCTATGAAACTAGAAGGCAACAATAAGAAAAAATCTGGAAAGACCACAAATACATGGAGTTATATAATGTGCTACTAAATAATGATATGGTCAACCAGGAAATCAAAGAAAAAATAATAAAGTACATAGAAACAAGTGAAAATGAAAACACACTGGTCCAAAACCTTTGGGATACAACAAAAGAAGTGGATAAATTCCTAGAAACATATTAAACTACCAAACTGAAACAAGAAGAAATAGAAAATGTGAATTCCCTTCACTTAAATTATCTCACTATTATGGATTGTATTTGTGACTAAAAGAAGAACAGAATGGGGAAAATTGTATAGTTGAGATCCTCTCAAACACCTGATTTGTTTCAAAATGGTAGTCAGACAGTAGAAGAATGGTTATTTTATAATCACATGTACTAGTCTTTCCCTCACTGTTATGTTATTTAGCATTATCAATTTCTTCCTGTAACCACTGAAAGGAACTAGAAAAAAATTATCTCATTAAAAGTTTATGTCTTCATCATTACATCTCAAGTTGAAATGCTGTCTGTAACACAATGCAAAGACTTAAGTGGTGGGGTTTCAATAAATGTTGCTTTTTCTCAGATTTGAAACCATTTTGAATTCAACTAACCCTTTATCTGGTAAAACATTTGCAAAAATCTTCTCCCATTCTATAGGTTGTCTTTTGGTTTTGTCAACTGTTCCCTTTGTTGTTCAAAAGCTTATCTTGTGAAGTCCCAATAGCTCATGTTTACTTGTTTCCCTTTTGTTTCTCTAGACAGACGTTGCTACGGCCAAGGTCAAAGAGGTTGTTGCCTGTGTTCTCTTCAAGGATTTTGATGGATTCATGTCTCACATTTAGGTCTTTCATCCATTTTGAGTTTATCTTTGTGTATGGTGTAAGAAAATGGTCCAGTTTCATGCTCCTGCATAAAGCAGTCCAATTTTCCCAACACTATTTGTTGAAGAGACTGTCTTTTTTCCATTGGATGTTCTTTCCTGCTTTGTCGAAGATTAGTTGACCATGGAGTTGAGGGTCCATTTCTGGGTTTTCTATTCCGTTCCATTGGTCTATGTGTGTGGCTTTGTTTGTTTGTTTTTTGTTTTGTTTTATTTTGTTTTGCCAATACTGTACTGTCTTGATGATTACAGCTTTGTAATAGAGCTTGATGTCCGGCATTGTGATGCCACCAGCTTTGGTTTTCTTTTTCAACTTTCCTTTGACTATTTGTTGTCTTTTGTGGTTCTGTACAAATTTCAGGATTGTTTGTTCCAGTTGATAGTATTTTGATAGAGATTGCATTGAGTGTGTAGATTGCTCTGGGAAGCAAAGACATTTTAACAATATTTGTTCTTCCAATCCATGAGCATGGAACATTTTTCCATTTCTTTGTGTCTTCCTCAATTTCTTTCATGGGTGTTTCTATAGTTTTCAGGGTACAGATCATTTACCTCTTTAAACTCAACACTCAGAGAACAAATAATCCAGTCAAGAAAAGGGCAAGAGACATGAACAGATATTTCTTCAAGGAGGACATACAAATGACCAACAGACTCATGAAAAAATGCTCAACATCACTCAGAATCAGGGAACTATAAATCAAAACCACAATGAGATACCACCTCACAACAGAATGGCTAATATTAATAAGTCAGGAAAGAACAAATGTTGATGGGGATGTGGAGAAAGGGGAACCCTCTTACACAGTTGGTGGGGATACAAGCTGGAATAGACATTCTGGAAAATAGTGTGGAGGTTCCTCAAAAAGTTAAAAATAGAGCTACCTTATGACCAAGCAATTGCACTACTAGGTATATGCCCCAAAGATAAAAATGTAGTGATCTGAAGGGGCACCTGCACCCCAGTGTTTATAGCAACATTATGTACAATAGCCAGACTATGAAAAGAGCCCAGATGTCCATCAACAGATGAATGGACAAAGATGTGATATATATATATATATATATATATATACACACACATATACATATGTATACACATACATACATCTATGTATGTATGTATATGTATATACACACACACTCAACCATCAAAACACATACTCAACCATCAAAAATAATGAAATCTTGCCATTTTCAATGACTTGGATGGAACTAGAGGTTATTAGACTAAATGAAATATGTCAATCAGAGAAAGATGGATATCATATTTCACTTATATGTGGAATTTAAGAAACAAAACAGAGGAGCATAGAGGAAGGGAGAGAAAAATAAAACAAAATGTAATCAGAGAGGGAGACATACTGTAAAAAACTCTCAACCACCGGGAAAGAGGTGAGATTTGCTGGAGGGGTGAGGGGAGGGGAATAGGTAATAGGGTAATGGCCATTAAGGAAGGTACATGATGTAATGGGCACTGGGTGTTATATACAACTGATGAATCACTGAACTCTACCCAGGATTTATTCTTATTCCTGGGTTGCAAGGGAAGTTCAATATTTACAAACCAACCAATGGGAAACATCAACATCGATAAGAAAGAATAAGAAACATGATCATTCTCTAAATGCAGAAAAAGCGGGGCGCCTGGGTGGCTCAATGGGTTAAAGCCTCTGCCTTCACCTCAGGTCATGATCCCAGGGTCCTGGGATCGAGCCCCGCATCAGGCTCTCTGCTTGGCAAGGAGCCTGCTTCCTCCTCTCTCTCTCTCTGCCTGCCTCTCAGCCTACTTGATCTCTGTCTGTTAAATAAATAAATAAAATCTTTTGAAAAAAAAAATAAATAAATGCAAAAAAAGCATGACAAAGTATAGCATCCATTCTTGATAAAAACCCTCAACAAAGTAGGGATAGAGGGAACATACCTCAACACAATAAAAGCCACCTATGAAAAACCCACAGCTAATATCATCCTCAATGGGGAAAAACTAACAGCTTGCCCCCTAAAATCAGGAACAAGACAAAGATACCCACTCTCACCACTGTTATGTAACATAGTACTGGAAGTCTTAGCCATAGCAATTACACAATAAAAATAAATAAAGGGAAATCGAATTGGCAAGGAGGAAGTAAAACTTTCACTATGTGCAGTTGACATGATACTATATATAGAAAACATCAAAGACTTATCAAAAAGCTGCTGATACGGAGAAATGAATTCAATGAAGTCACAAGATACAAAACCAATATACAGAAATCTCTTGTACTCCTATACACCAAAAATGAAGCAGCAGAAAGGGAAATTTTTAAAAATCATCCCATTTATAATTACGCCCAAAGTAATAGGATACTTGGAATAAGCCTAACCAAAAAAGTGAAAGACCCATACTCTGAAAACTAAAACGCTGATGAAAGAAATTGAAGATGACACAAGGAAATGGAAAAACATTCTATACCCATAGATTGGAAGAATATTGCTAAAATGTCTATACCACCCAAAGAAAACACATTTAATTTAATCCCTATCAAAATACCAACATTTTTCACAGAACTAGAACAAACAATCCTAAAATTTGTATGGAACCACAGAACAAACAAACAAAAAACAAATAGCCAAAGCACCTTAAAAAAGAAAAGCAAAGGTGGAGGCTTCACAATCCCCGACTTAAGTTATATTACAAAGCTGTAGTAATCAAGACAGTATGGTACTTGCACAAAAATAGACACATGGTTCAGTGGAACAGAATAGGAAACCCAGAAGTGGACCCACAACTTCATGGTCAATTAATCTTCAACAAAGCAAGAAAGAATATTCAATGGGAAAAAGTTTCTTTAACAAATGGTGCTGGGAAAACTGGACACCAACATGCAAAAGAATGAAACTGGACCACTTTATTACACCATACATGAAAATAAATTCAGAATGGATTAAAGACCTAAATATGAGACCTGAAACAATAAAAATCCTAGAGGAGAACACAGGCAGTAATTTTCTTGACCTCAACTATAGCAACATTTTTCTAGATATGTCTCCTGAGGCAAGGGAAACAAACAAAAATAAACATTTGGGACCACATCAAAATAAAAAGCCTCTGCACAACAAAGGACACAGTAGATAAAACTGAAAGATAACCTACTGAATGGGGGAATATATTTGCAATTGATATATCTCATTAAGGGTTAGTACCCAAAATACACATACTTTTTTTCTTTCTAGATTTTATTTAAATTCAGGTTAGTCCACTTATAGTGTAGTATTAGTTTCAGGGGTAGAATTTGGTGATTCATCAGTTTATACAACACCCAGTGCTCATCAAATGCCCTCTTTAATGCCCTCCAATTACCCCATCCTTCCACCCACCTTCCCTCCCCCAACCGTCAGTTTATTCCCTATATTTGAGTCTCTTATGGTTTGCCTCCTTCTCTACCTTATTTTTTTTTAGTTGTAACTTCTTTTTTTTTTAATTTTTTTTAAATTTATTTTCAGCGTAACAGTATTCATTGTTTTTGCACCACACCCAGTGCTCCATGCAATCCGTGCCCTCTCCAATACCCACCATCTGGTTCCCCCAACCTCCCACCCCCTACCCCTTCAGACCCCTCAGATTGTTTTTCAAAGTCCATAGTCTCTCATGGTTCACCTCCCCTTCCAATTTCCCTCAACTCCCTTCTCCTCTCTAACTCCCCTTGTCCTCCATGCTATTTGTTATGCTCCACAAATAAGTGAAATCATATGATAATTGGCTTTCTCTGTTTGACTTATTTCACTCAGCATAATCTCTTCCAGTCCCATCCATGTTGCTACAAAAGTTGGGTATTCATCATTATGGAGGCAATTATGGAATCCATTCATTCATTATGGAGGCATAATACTCCATAGTGTATATGGACCACATCTTCCTTATCCATTCATCCATTGAAGGGCATCTTGGTTCTTACCTTATTTTATTTTTCCCTTCCTTCCCTATGTTCACCTGTTTTGTTTAAATTCCACATATGAGTGAAATACGGTATTTTTCTTTATCTGAACCTCAACACCCAAAAAAAGCAAATAATCTAGTTTAAAAATGGGTAGAAGACATGAACAAACATTTTTCCAAAGACATACAGATGGCAAATAAGCATACAAAATGATGATCAACATCACTCATCAGCCGGAAAATACAAATCAAAACTACAATGAGATATCATCTCACATCTGTCAGAATGACTAAAATCAACAACACACACACACACGCGCACACAGAAACAACAGGTGTTGGTGAGGATGTGGAGAAAAGGGAACCCTCTTACACTGTTGGTGGGAATGAAAACTGGTGCAGCCACTATTCAAAAAGTTAAAAATAGAACCACTCTATAATCCACAATTGCCCTACTAGGTGTTTACTCAGAGAATACAAAAATACTAATTCAAAGGGATACATGTACCCTTATGTTTATAGCAGCATTGTTAACAATAGCCAAATTATGGAAAAAGCCTAGGTGTCCCTCAATTGATGAATGGATAACAAAGAAGTGGTACACAATGGAATATTACTCATCCATAAAAAAGAACGAAATCTTTCCATTTGCAACAATGTGGTTGGGGCTAGAGAGTATGATGTTAAGTGAAATAAGTCAGTCAGAGAAAGACAATATCATATGATATCACTCATATTTGGAATTTAAGAAACAAAACAAATGAGTGAAGAGCAAAAAAGAGAGAGAGATCCAAACCAGGAAACACTCTTAACTATAGAGAACATACTGATGAAACTGATGGTTACCAGAGGGGAGATTGTGGGGGATGGGTGAAGTAGGAGACGGGGATTAAGAGTACACTGATCATGATTCAACATAAAATGGTTGAATCACTGTTATACACCTGAAACTAATATAACACTGTTAACTAAATGTAATCAAAGCTTAAAAAGAAAAAAAAGATGCTTTTTTAATTACACTTTCCAATGATTCTTTGATAAATTATAGAAATTCAGTTGATAATATTGCTCTTTTTAATGCTTATAATTTACTTAAAGATTTTTTGGAATTTTTATGAGGGTGTATGTGAATAGTGATAACTTCATGTCTTCCTTTGCAATTATTACATCCAGGTGTACCTCAGAGATATTGCAGGTTTCATTCCAGAGTACTGCAGTCAAGTGCATATCACAATAAAGCAAGTCAAATGAATCTTTTGTTTTCCTAGTACATATAAGAGTGGTGATTACTCTTATATGTACTTATATGTAAAGTACTATGCTGTACTTCATTAAGTGTATTAAGAGTTTTGTTTACACTATGTTGTGTATTACCATTATGTCAAAAAAATGTACATACCAATTAAAAAGTACTTAAGTGGTTAAAAAGTTAACCATTATCTGAGACTTCAGCAAGTCATAATCACTGATCACAGATCAGAATAGCAAATATAATAATAATGAAAGAAGTTTGAAATATTGTGAGAGTTACCAAAATGTGACAGAGACATGAAGTGAGCAGATGCTGTTGGGAAAATGGCTGATAACTTGCTTAATGCAGGGTTGCCATAATCCTTCAATTAGTAAAAAATGCAATATCTGTGAAGTATAATGAAGTGAAGCACAATAAAATGAGTTACGCTTTTATTTTGTTGCTTCGTTCTGTCTTTTGTGCAAGACAGGATCCTTAGCACATTGTTGAAAAAAAAAGAAAGTGTCATAGCAACCATCCTTGATTATTTTCCCGATTTGAAAAGGCTGAGGTTGAGTGTAATGTTTGAAATTTTCTGTAGGCTTTCTAAAATACCCTTCATCAGATCTTGAAGTTTCTTTCTCTTTCTATTTTGATAACAGGAATGGATATTGAATATTTTCAAATTCTTTTCTGAATCTGTTGAGATGGCTGTATGTTTTCTTTCCTTTTTGATCTGTTTTTGTGGCAGACTTTATGCAAGAATAATTAAGTGCTTTTTTTTTTTACATCAAAAGATTTGCTAATATTTTGTTTAGAATTTTTGCATCTATGTGGGTGAGATTAATGTGCCTGGTGCTGTGTGTTGAGTTTTTGTGTTCATATTATACCATCTTCATTAAATGAGCTAAAAGATAATCTCTCTTTTTTTTCCCCACTTCTTTGGTGAGACTGGACTTATCTGTTCTTTGAATATTTCATAGGGTGTTCCTTTAAAACCATATGAGGGTGTGTACTTTCTCTATAGGACTTTTTCTTTCAAGAAAAGAATTTAACATGTTATTGAGTGCCTGCTATTCTTGAGAACTGTACTAGATTCTTACACACAATCTTGTAAATCTGTATATCAGCTTCTCAAGGAATCATCCCTGTCATTGGAGATGAAGAAAGTGAGACACTCAGAGGGCAGACCATTTCTCAGGGACCCTCAGCCAGAAAGTGCTGGACCAGAAATTGGAATCCAATTCCATATGTCCAAAAAGTGTTAATCATTCTTGTTACACATCGCAGAGAGACTTTATAAGAAATAAAGATGAGTTCCAGTGTTATCATATCCACAAAGCCTGGGCTCAGGGGTCTGAAAAAGCACTGTTATGTGGTATTAGATAGAGCCGTCTTTTTGTACATTATTAGTTGATGATGAGACTGCATTTCTCAACATTTTTCCTCTATTTATTTTAGTTTTGAGTGCTCATTACTTTTGCTTTTCTATAATTTAATTGTACTTATGTAGTTATGTAGTTTACATAACTGAAATTTGTAATTATGTATTTTGAGATAATTGTACATTATAATTACTTCCTTTCTGTTGGAGTGTTTCCTTTAGCCAGTCTAATTTTACTTCATCTGAGATTATATCTTGATTTGCCCTTTGCTTCTAAAGGTTTTTCAGTAGATATTGAATTTGCAATTGAATGTTCTTTTAACACCACTTGAAAAATGTTCCAATTTCTTCTGGTTTCCATGGTTTCAGATGAGAAAATGCTGTCATTCAAACTGGTATTCCTCTGTTAGTTATACTTCATTTCTCTTTCATTGCTTTTAAGTTTTCTTTGCTTTTAGTCTCCAGAGGCTTAATTATGATGTATTTTAGCATGGATTTATTTGGATTTATCCTATTTAGTATTCTTTCATCTTCTTGAATCTATAATTTATTACTTTTGCCAAATTTGAGCCATTATTTGTTTAAAAATTATTTCAGTTCTTCCTTTCTCCTCCTCCCAAGACTTTAAGGACACAAATATTACTGAGACTGTAAATTGTCTTTATTTAGGATGTTTTCTTTTTGTTGTTCAGAGTTCTATTGACTTGTTCTCAAGTTCACTGATTCTATCTCTGTGCTCTTCATTCTCCTGTTTAGCTCATCCATTCAGTTTTATTTCCACTATTATACTTTTCTCCAATTTACATTTGATTCTTTTTTTATAACTTCTTTTTTCTTGGGGCACCTGGGTGGCTCAGTGGTTAAAGCCTCTGGCTTCGGCTCAGGTCATGATCTCAGGGTCCTGGGATCGAGTCCCGCGTCGGGCTCTCTGCTCAGCAGGGAGCCTGCCTCCTCCTCTTGTCTCTCTCTGCCTGCCTCTCTGCTTACTTGTGATCTGTCTGTCAAATTAAAAAAAAAATCTTTAAAAAATATATAACTTCTTTTTTCTTTTGTTTCAAGTGTATTAATACTTGAAGAAATTTTATGGTGGCTTCTTCAAAATCTTTGTGAGATTTTTCTATCTGATTCTTCTCAGTATTAATATCAACACAATGTTTTTTCTCACTCAAGTTGTGATTTCTCATACCACTTGGTATGACAAGTGGTTTTTATGTTATATCATGGGCTTTCTGGATAATGTTGAGAAACTCTAGTCCAATTTTAATCTTCTCTTCAAGCAAACATTTGTCCAATTTAGATTTAGCATGGAGGACTGGCCTATATTATTGACTGAAATTCCAATGACAATTTAGTTTTCTTAGACTTTGAAGTGCTTTTCTGGTTTGCTTTATCCTCCTGCTTGAACTCTTCCTTGATCCCTGTTGGTGCTGTCTGCAAGGTCCAAAATGGCTTCCTTGGGCTGCCTAGCATTGTTAGGTTGGATGTGAGGATCTCAAGTCATAGGACAGAGATCACTTCCCCTAACCTATTCTCCAACTACACAGTGC
Organism: Lutra lutra; assembly: GCF_902655055.1. Taxonomy (NCBI): domain Eukaryota; kingdom Metazoa; phylum Chordata; class Mammalia; order Carnivora; family Mustelidae; genus Lutra; species Lutra lutra. The sequence continues at coordinate 116,001,537 of NC_062280.1, read as the reverse complement.
TGGTGGGCTTCCCACTCTATCTCTGTGATTATGATTGGGGGAGAGAAGTGCCTACCTGGGCCAACTTCTGTCACTGGGAAAACCCAGGAGCCATGGAGTCCAGAGGGTTCTCTGCTATTGGGTAGAGGATTGGGAGACACCAGTCCTGCATTTCTTTCTGCCACTGGGTGGAGGACTAGGAGACACGAGGGCTGTTGACACCACCTGTGCAAGCAGAGGTTCCACCTGCTCATGGCAGATGTGTTCCAGGGGGGTGTATGGCTTGCCCAGGCTCTGGTATTGGTAGATCCACCTGTCCTTGCCAACGTTTGGGGGGATTCAGGAGCATGGCTTGACCTACCCAGGATCTATTGTTGCCACCATTGCTGTTACTGGGGATGGATCTTCTTGCCAAGACCTTCCTGGGCTTTCCCTTTCCTGGAACTTTGGAAGGAGAGAGTGTTCTGTTTTCTTAGATTCTGGATTTTTCTATTTGACATTCATAATAGAACCAGGCTAATGGCCAAGGTGGTTTACATTTTCTTGAGATCCAGAGCCCACATCCTGAATAACCTCTTTATCAAACTTCCACACTGAGCCAATATTCCCCCTGCCCTAAATCAACCCAGGACCATCTCCTAAAATCCCAGAACCCAGTGTAATTAGTCAGACTTGCTGATCCTAAGCTGTTTGTCTTGTCCTGCTTTGTCTTTCCCTTGGAAGCCCTGATAATGGGTCTGGCCCAGGCTGTCCCCTTGCTCCTTCTGCCTTCTGCCCAACACTGACGTTTTCCTATGTGGCCCTATGTGGTATGGCATCCTCCTTTATCTTGCAAACTGTTAAATAATCTAAGTCTTCTTTTAATGGCATTAACCTCTCCATCTTGTCACTCAGTGCCTCCATAACTTTAAATTCTGTGGATACAAATGAAACAGAGCAGGTTTTTCTTCCTTATCTTTCTTCCTCCTCCACTTCTCCCCACCCTACATTCCCTTCCTTCCTTCCTTCCTTTCTTTTTGCCTGTTGATGGTTCCAGTCTGCTCATCATCTAGAATATTTGGGAGATAAAAAGACAAGCTCAAGGAACAAATTGTTTTGTAGTTTTTATTTTATTTTTTTTTAAGATTTTATTCATTTATTTGACAGACAGAGATCACAAGTAGGCAGAGAGACAGGCAGAGAGAGAGAGAAGCAGACTTCCCACTGAGCAGAGAGCCCAATGCAGGGCTCAATCCCAGGACCCTGGGATCACGACCTGAGCTAGAGGCAGAGGCATTAACCCACTGAGCCACCCAGGCACCCCTATTTTGTAGTTTTTAGTATACAAGTCCTACACATGTCCTTATCAAAGCCTATTGCTTTTGACATTTTACCAGTTTGAGTAGAATGGAAAATTTTACTTCCTTTTTTAATCCCCTTACTCTCCTTCCTTTATAATTACCTTAAATATTTCCTCTTTATATATTGATATCTGACACTTATTAATTTTTGCTTCAAGAGTCAAACACAACTTCACAAACTCAAGAGGATAAGGGAAATCTGTTTCCTGGATGTTATGTCTTTTGTTGTAGTCCCATAGGTCCCTCAAGCTCTGTTCATTTTTCTTTCCAGTCTATTTTCTCTCTGGTGTTCAGATAATGCAATTCCCATAGTTCTATCTTCCCATTCACTGGTTATTTCCTTTGTCTTCTCCATACTGCTTTTGAACCCATCCATTGAGTTTAAATTTCAGTTATTGTATATTTCAGTTCTAAATGTTCCTTTTGGCTCTTCTTTATGTCTTCTGTGTTTTTTTGCAGGAGAAGGGAGGCTGACTCTTCCACTTTTGCATTGTTTTAAACATTTTTATAATAGGTGCTTTAAAATCCTTGTCAGATAATTTCTATCTTTTATTTTGTTGTTGGCATCTGTTGAGTGTCTCTCCTCATTTAAGTAGAAATTTTCCTGCTTCTTGATATGATGAGTAATTTTCTATTTTATTCTGGACATTTTAGTATTATGTTATGAGACACTGGACATTATTTAAATCTTGTGACTTAACAGTCCTCCTTTGGCACTGCTCTGGCAAAGACAGGGAGCACCATCTAATTACTGCCACGTAGGGTTAGAGTCTAGGCTTTCCACTGATGAAAGGAAAGCCATTACTTGAAGAGAAACAAGCACTAAACTTTCTTTTCTTTTTATTAAGTTCAATTAGTCAACATATAGTACATCATTAGTTTTTGATGTAGTGTTTAGTGATCATTAGTTGCATATAATATCCAGAAGCATTACACTTTCTCGATGCAACAACTATAGCTATGAATACTGGGAGTGAACCAGTTTGTGAATGTTGAGCTCATTCTGCGTTATCTGGTCTTACAACTATGGGGAATACAAAGAAGTAATTGACATGGCCCTTTCTCTTAAGGCTGAAAGTCTATTTGAATTATTACAAAATCACCTACAATGCTAATATTATAAAAGGAATTATTTCTAAATATTTTTTTTTATAAACATATATTTTTATCCCCAGGGGTACAGGTCTGCGAATCGCCAGGTTTACACACTTCACAGCACTCACCATAGCACATACCCTCCCCAATATCCATAATCCCACCCCCCTTCTCCCAACCCCCCTCCCCCCATCAACCCTCAGTTTGTTTTGTGAGATTAAGAGTCACTTATGGTTTCTCTCCCTCCCAATCACATCTTGTTTCATTTATTCTTCTCCTACCCCCTCAACCCCCCATGTTGCGTCTCCTCTCCCTCATATCAGGGAGATCATATGATAGTTGTCTTTTTCTGATTGACTTATTTCGCTAAGCATGATACCCTCTAGTTCCATCCACGTCGTCACAAATGGCAAGATTTCATTTCTTTTGATGGCTGCATAGTATTCCATTGTGTATATACACCACCTCTTCTTTATACATTCGTCTGTTGATGGACATCTAGGTTCTTTCCACATTTTGGCTATTGTAGACATTGCTGCTATAAACATTCGGGTGCATGTGCCCCTTCGGAACACTACATTTGTATCTTTAGGGTAAATACCCAGCAGTGCAATTGCTGGGTCATAGGATAGTTCTATTTTCAACATTTTGAGGAACCTCCATGCTGTTTTCCAGAGTGGTTGCACCAATTTGCATTCCCACCAACAGTGTAGGAGGGTTCCCCTTTCTCCACATCCTCGCCAGCATCTGTCATTTCCTGACTTGTTAATTTTAGCCATTCTGACTGGTGTGAGGTGATATCTCATGGTGGTTTTGATTTGTATTTCCCTGATGCCGAGTGATATGGAGCACTTTTTCATGTGTCTGTTGGCCATCTGGATGTCTTCTTTGCAGAAATGTCTGTTCATGTCCTCTGCCCATTTCTTGATTGGATTATTTGTTCTTTGGGTGTTGAGTTTGCTAAGTTCTTTATAGATTTTGGACACTAGCCCTTTATCTGATATGTCATTTGCAAATATCTTCTCCCATTCTGTCAGTTGTCTTTTGGTTTTGTTCACTGTTTCCTTTGCTGTGCAAAAGCTTTTGATCTTGATAAAATCCCAATAGTTCATTTTTGCCCTTGCTTCCCTTGCCTTTGGCGATGTTCCTAGGAAGATGTTGCTGCAGCTGAGGTCGAAGAGGTTGCTGCCTGTGTTCTCCTCGAGGATTTTGATGGATTCCGTTCTCACATTGAGATCCTTCATCCATTTTGAGTCTATTTTCCTGTGTGGTGTAAGGAAATGATCCAATTTCATTTTTCTGCATGTGGCTGTCCAATTTTCCCAACACCATTTATTGAAGAGGCTGTCTTTTTTCCATTGGACATTCTTTCCTGCTTTGTCGAAGATGAGTTGACCATAGAGTTGAGGGTCTATTTCTGGGCTCTCTATTCTGTTCCATTGATCTATGTGTCTGTTTTTGTGCCAGTACCATGCTGTCTTGATGATGACAGCTTTGTAATAGAGCTTGAAGTCCGGAATTGTGATGCCACCAACTTTGGCTTTCTTTTTCAATATTCCTTTGGCTATTCGAGGTCTTTTCTGGTTCCATATAAATTTTAGGATTATTTGTTCCATTTCTTTGAAAAAAAAAATGGATGGTACTTTGATAGGAATTGCATTAAATGTGTAGATTGCTTGAGGTAGCATAGACATTTTCACAATATTTATTCTTCCAATCCAGGAGCACGGAACATTTTTCCATTTCTTTGTGTCTTCCTCAATTTCTTTCATGAGTACTTTATAGTTTTCTGTGTATAGATTCTTAGTCTCTTTGGTTAGGTTTATTCCTAGGTATCTTATAGTTTTGGGTGCAATTGTAAATGGGATGGACTCCTGAATTTCTCTTTCTTCTGTCTTGTTGTTGGTGTAGAGAAATGCAACTGATTTCTGTGCATTGATTTTATATCCTGACACTTTACTGAATTCCTGTACAAGTTCTAGCAGTTTTAGAGTGGAGTCTTTTGGGTTTTCCACATATAGTATCATATCATCTGCGAAGAGTGATAGTTTGACTTCTTCTTTGCCGATTTGGATGCCTTTAATTTCCTTTTGTTGTCTGATTGCTGAGGCTAGGACTTCTAGTACTATGTTGAATAGCAGTGGTGATAACGGACATCCCTGCCGTGTTCCTGACCTTAGCGGAAAAGCTTTCAGTTTTTCTCCATTCAGAATGATATTTGCGGTGGGTTTTTCATAGATGACTTTGATAATATTGAGGTATGTGCCGTCTATCCATACACTTTGAAGAGTTTTGATCAGGAAGGGATGCTGTACTTTGTCAAATGCTTTTTCAGCATCTATGGAGAGTATCATATGGCTCTTGTTCTTTCTTTTATTAATGTGTTGTATCACATTGATTGATTTGCAGATGTTGAACCAACCTTGCAGCCCTGGAATAAATCCCACTTGGTCGTGGTGAATAATCCTTTTAATGTACTGTTGAATCCTACTGGCTAGTATTTTGGCGAGAATTTTTGCATCTGTGTTCATCAAGGATATTGGTCTGTAGTTCTCTTTTTTGATGGGATCCTTGTCTGGTTTTGGGATCAAGGTGATGCTGGCCTCATAAAATGAGTTTGGAAGTTTTCCTTCTATTTCTATTTTTTGGAACAGTTTCAGGAGAATAGGAATTAATTCTTCTTTACATGTTTGGTAGAATTCCCCCGGGGAAGCTGTCTGGCCCTGGGCTTTTGTTTGTTTGGAGATTTTTGATGACTGTTTCAATCTCCTTACTGGTTATGGGTCTGTTCAGGCTTTCTATTTCTTCCTGGTTCAGTTGTGGTAGTTTATATGTCTCTAGGAATGCATCCATTTCTTCCAGATTGTCAAATTTGTTGGCGTAGAGTTGCTCATAGTAGGTTCTTATACTTGTCTGTATTTCTTTGGTGTTCGTTGTGATCTCTCCTCTTTCATTCATGATTTTATTTATTTGGGTCCTTTCTCTTTTCTTTTTGATAAGTCTGGCCAGGGGGTTTATCAATCTTATTAGTTCTTTCAAAGAACCAGCTCCTAGTTTCGTTGATTTGTTCTATTGTTTTTTTGGTTTCTATTTCATTGATTTCTGCTCTGATCTTTATGATTTCTCTTCTCCTGCTGGGTTTAGGGTTTCTTTCTTGTTCTTTCTCCAGCTCCTTTAGGTGTAGGGTTAGGTTGTGTACCTGATACCTTTCTTGTTTCTTGAGAAAGGCTTGTACTGCTATATATTTTCCTCTCAGTACTGCCTTTGTTGTGTCCCACAGATTCTGAACCATTGTGTTTTCATTATCATTTGTTTCCATGAATTTTTTCAATTCTTCTTTAATTTCCTGGTTGACCCATTCATTCTTTAGAAGGATGCTGTTTAGTCTCCATGTATTTGGGTTCTTTCCAAATTTCCTCTTGTGATTGAGTTCTAGCTTTAGAGCATTGTGGTCTGAAAATATGCAGGGAATGATCCCAATCTTTTGATACCGGCTGAGGCCTGATTTAGGACCAAGAATGTGATCTAATCTGGAGAATGTTCCATGTGCACTAGAGAAGAATGTGTATTCTGTTGCTTTGGGATGAAAAGTTCTGAATATATCTGTGATGTCCATCTGGTCTAGTGTGTCATTTAAGGCCTTGATTTCCTTGTTGATCTTTTGCTTGGATGATCTGTCCATTTCAGTGAGGGAAGTGTTAAAATCCTCTACTATTATTGTATTATTGTCGATGTGTTCCTTTGATTTTGTTATTAATTGGTTTATATAGTTGGCTGCTCCCATGTTAGGGGCATAGATATTTAAAATTGTTAGATCTTCTTGTTGGACAGTTCCTTTGAGTATGATATAGTGTCCTTCCTCATCTCTTATTATAGTCTTTGGCTTAAAATCTAATTGATCTGATATAAGGATTGCCACTCCTGCTTTCTTCTGATGTCCATTAGCATGGTAAATTCTTTTCCACCCCCTCACTTTAAACCTGGAGGTCTTCGGGTTTAAGATGAGTTTCTTGTAGGCAACATATAGATGGGTTTTGTTTTTTTATCCATTCTGATACCCGGTGTCTTTTGATTGGGGCATTTAGCCCATTAACATTCAGGGTAAGTATTGAGAGATATGAATTTAGTGCCATTGTATTGCCTGTAAGGTGACTGTTATTGTATATTGTCTCTGTTTCTTTCTGATCTACTACTTTTAGGGTCTCTTTTTGCTTAGAGGACCCCTTTCAATATTTCCTGTAGAGCTGGTTTGGTATTTGCAAATTCTTTCAGTTTTTGTTTGTCTGGAAGCTTTTTATCTCTCCTTCTATTTTCAGTGATAGCCTAGCTGGATATAGTATTCTTGGCTGCATGTTTTTCTCGTTTAGTACTCTGAATATATCATGCCAGCTCTTTCTGGCCTGCCAGGTCTCTGTGGATAAGTCTGCTGCCAATCTAATATTTTTACCATTGTACGTTATAGACTTCCTTTCCCGGGCTGCTTTCAGGATCTTTTCTTTGTCACTAAGACTTGTAAATTTTACTATTAGGTGACGGGGTGTAGACCTATTCTTATTGATTTGAGGGGGGTTCTCTGAACCTCCTGTATTTTGATGCTTGTTCCCTTTGCCATATTGGGGAAATTCTCTCCAATAATTCTCTCCAACATATCTTCTGCTCCCATCTCTGTTTCCTCTTCTTCTGGAATCCCAATTATGCTAATGTTGTTTCGTCTTATGGTGTCACTTATCTCTCGAATTCTCCCCTTGTGGTCCAGTAGCTGTTTGTCCCTCTTTTGCTCAGCTTCTTTATTCTCTGTCATTTGGTCTTCTATATCGCTAATTCTTTCTTCTGCCTCATTTATCCTAGCAGTGAGAGCCTCCATTCTTGATTGCACCTCATTAATAGCTTTTTTGATTTCAACTTGGTTAGATTTTAGTTCTTTTATTTCTCCAGAAAGGGCTCTTATATCTCCCAAGAGGGTTGCTTTAATATCTTCCATGTCTTTTTCAAGCCCGGCTAGAACCTTGAGAATCGTCATTCTGAACTCTATATCTGACATATTACCAATGTCTGTATTGATTAGGTCCCTATCCTTTGGTACTGCTTCTTGTTCTTTTTTTTGTGGTGAATTTTTCCGCCTTGTCATTTTGTCCAGATAAGAGTATATGAAGGAGCAAGTAAAATACTAAAAGGGTGGCAACAACCCCAGGAAAATATGCTTTAGCCAAATCAGAAGAGATCCCAAATCGTGAGGGGGGAGAAAGGGGATAAAAAGGGGTTCAGAAATGGGGCGCCTGGGTGGCTCAGTGGGTTAAGCCGCTGCCTTCGGCTCAGGTCATGATCTCGGAGTCCTGGGTTCGAGCCCCGCATCGGGCCCTCTGCTCTCTCGGGGAGCCTGCTTCCTCCTCTCTCTCTGCCTGCCTCTCTGCCTGCTTGTGATCTCTCTGTCAAATAAAAAAAAAAAATCTTAAAAAAAAGGGGGTTCAGAAAGAAAAAAGAAACAAAAAAGAAACTATTAAAAAAAGAAAGCCAATAAAGAAAAAATATAAAAAGAGGAAAAAAATATATATATATTAGATAAACTTTCAGATAGTGGTTGATTTTCTGTTTCTAGAATTGCTGTTCTTCTTCTCTTCAATCTCCCGTTGGATTTGTAGGTGTTTGCAATCTTTAGATAAGCTATTTAGCTGATCTCCCGCTACCCGAAGTAGTCTCAGCCTGCTACTTCTCCGCCATCTTGACTCCTCTACCCCTAAATATTTTTTAATTATAAAGGTAATTTAACCACTTTTGTGGTAAATAGAAAATAGAAAAAATGTTTTGACTATAACAAAAACACTATTTCTTTACATATTTTATTTCAGGGGTTTTTTTGGTATTTTTAAAATGTTTTATAATCATAGACTGCATAAAATTCTCTATCCCACATTATATATATTCTCTACTATTTAATAGTCTTTGTAAAGTACATTTTTAATTCCTCCTTAGTTTTCCATTAAGTGCATATAGCTTAATTTGCTTAATCATTTTCCTAGGGCAGAACACAAATTATTTCCCTTTTTCAATTTTGCAAGTAACACTTCAGATTACAGAATTTTTCCTTAGATTAGAATCTCTCAAGTGACATTACTCAGTCAGAGTTTGAACCTTTTGATTACTCATTACACATGATTTTAACATTCACTGGTAGATCCTTCCTGAAACGACTCTTACCGTGGTGTTGTAATGGCAATTTTCTATTTCCCTTATTTATTAGTTGTATTTTTCTCCTTTTTAAAATTTATTCAGTCATTTATTCATATCAGTACAGACTTATGGATAATTATTCTCTTCTTTGAGTTATAATTCAATAATATAGTTACTCAATTTTGTTACTCAAATTATTCCAAAATGGGGAGAATGGCTTAATATTAAGTAATAGTAAGTAATAGTAATATTATTAATATTAAGCAATACTAAGTCCTTAAATCCATGAAAAACATACTTGCTTCATATATTTAGGTCTATTTGGATTTCTTTCATCAGTACTGATTAAAAAGCCATGCTGATGAAATATAGCTTATATTCGAGAGAGTATGTGCTATGGTGAGTGCTGTGAAATGTGTAAGCCTGATGATTCACAGACCTGTACCCCTGGGGCAAATAATATATCATATGTTAATAAAAATTAAAAATAAAAACAAACAAATAAAAACAAACAAATGAAAGAAATACAGCATATAGATCCTGATTATCTTCCCTTAGATTTATACCTAGGGATATAAATTTTGACTACTATTATAAATGCTGTTATTTTACATCAAATTCTAATTGTTCACCCCTAGTATAGAAGTGCAATTTGTTTTGTTTCTTGAACTTGTTGTCTTGGAACTTAGTAAAATCACCTATTAATTCTAGGGGGGGTTTTGTTTTGGGTTTTTTGGGTTTAGGATTTTCTATATAGGAAACAACACTTGGATTATTTAGTTTCTTCCATTTTAATCTGTATTCCTTTTTTTTTTTTTTTTTTGGTCTTATTACACTGGCTAGCACTCCCAGTGTTCAGTGGGAGTGATAAGAGAAAAGGCCTTGAAGTTTTAGGGAGAAAGTATTCAATCTTTCCCCATTTAGTATGAATTTAGCCTTAGGATTTTTTTTTTTTAATAGTTTCCCTTATCAGGTTGAGAACATTCCTTCTGCTCCCAGTTTGCTCTCTTCATTTATTTGTGTAAACTCTGCTATCATGTTCCTTCTGCCTGAAGAAGTTTTAACATTTCCTATGCAGTGTGTTTGCTGGAAATTAAATCCTCAATATTTGTTAAGAAAGTTTTTATTTTTCCTTCATGTTGAAAGATTCTTTTGCTGGATATATTTTTTTTCTCTCAGTTCTTTAAAGCAGTCACTCCACTGCAAACTGGTTTGCACGGTTTCTAATAATATTTTTCTTTAATTTTTCTTTATTTTTTAAATTTATTTTGAGTGTTCCAGAATTCATTGTTTATGCACCACACCCAGTGCTCCATGCAATACGTGCCCTCCACAATACCCACCACCAGTCTCACCCAACCTCCCACCCTCCTCCCCTCCAAAACACTCAGTTTATTTCTCTCACGGTTCATCTCCCCCTCCAATTTCCCCCAACTCCCTTCTCCTTCCATCTCCCCATGTCCTCCATGTTATTCCTTAGGCTCCACAAATAAGCAAAACCATATGGTAATTGACTCTCTCTGCTTGGCTAATATTTTTGCTCTAATCCTTGTCCTCATTTTTCTCTATGTGCTGCTTCTCTTTACTTTAGCTGCTTTCAAAGTCTTTGTCTTTTATTTTTCAACAGTTGAGTATGACATGCCTACATGTGAGCCTTTTTTATTTTATATTTATCCTACTTGAACTTTATGAATTTGTATCTTATTATTGTCATTTATTTGGGGAAATTCCTGGACTTCTTGCCTCAAATACTTTTTCTGCCCTGTTCTCTCTCTCCTTTCCTTCTAGGAATCTTATTATCCCATGTGTCAGATCATTTGAAATTAGTCTTGGATATTTGAGTTCCCTGTATCCCTGCAGATGCCTGTCTCTCCTCATATTTTGGGCCAGTATTTTACTCTGCAACTTCAACTCTCAGATGGCTCCAAAAAAGTTGTGAATTTGAATCTAATTTGGCTCTTTCATTGTAAGAGCTCATTTATACTCCAGCGCAGAAACTGCAGTCAGAATGCAGTCTTGGAAAATGATATTCTGGTCATATGACTTGTTTACAAATGAGGATACTGGGGTATAGAGAAAGGAATTAAGTTTCATAACTCAAATTCTCAACACAATGAGATCACTAACTTTTTACCTCTCTAAGACATGGTTAAATGCCTATTTCCCATTGGGGAGGGATTCTGGGCTAGTTTCTCAGGTGATCCAGTTCACAACTAAGAGCAGCTCACAGGGAGGGAAGAGGGTTGCAGGGGCTAATGTGAAGGCATGTAGCCAGATTATAGGGTACCTTTGCTAGGTGCCCAGCAGTGAGACATTAGAGTCTAATAGAGAAGACAAGTAAAAAACTAAGTTAGCTTTCTGCCTGGCCAGGATGACTCTAAAGATACACCACATCATGTTACTCCCTGCCTTAAACTTTTTATTGGCTTCCTCTTTGAACTCAGAATGAGATCCAACTCTTCAACCCACCTAGAAGTCCCCACAATATCTGGCCTCTGTCTCCTTTTGCCTTCACCCATGATATCACAGTGGCGCATTGTATTGGATCACTTGAGCCAAGGTCTGTAAGCCTCACAGTGTTCACATATGCCTTTCTCTCTACCCAGAATGCTCTCCTCCCCAACCCTTCTGCAGATGGCCCCTATTCAGCTTTCAGGTCTCAGTGATAACACTTTCCCTAACCACTCATTGCCCCTTGGGTTTTCTCCCTTCATAACCTTCATCTCAACTTGTAATTATGCATACACATGTCCTTGTTTTCTGTTTGTGGGTCTTTGGGGGCAATGTCAAGGTCCGCTTGGTTCACCTGTGCACCTCTGAACTTCAATATTGTTAAATAATTCTCATGATTGCAGTGTTATGTGTTATATGAGAAGACAGAGTGATAGCAAAAATGGATACAGAGTAGATAAATATGCACTGACCTGACTTACAAGAAGTGGAGAGCTCCAAGGACAGGTCTTGCTGCTGTGCCCCATAGTGGCCTTACTTGTCATCAGTAATTGCCCACCTTTACACTTGCTCCCTTGGCACCCAAGAAACTTCATCTCTCATAGCACAGTTCAATGGGGAGCCCCTGTGAGAACTTCCTCCCTCTGAAATCACTCATTTTTATATGTGTGTATGTTTTTTGTTTATACCATTTGTATAGCATAGAGCACATTTCACTCTTGCTAGTTATTTAGGTGCTTGTTCCCTTGTTAGTTCACAATTGCTCTGATAGAAGGGGCTTTATTTTTTGTGTCTTTTATTTGAAATGGTTTCTTGCACATAATAGTTCCTAGTGAATGGCAATTTCTTTTTTTTTTTAATTTAAATTTTAGTTAACATACAATGTAATATTGGTTTCTGGAGTAGAATTCAGTGATTCATCACTTACATACAAAACCCAGTATTTATCACAAGTGCACTCCTTTATACCCATCACCCATCTAGCTCACCTTCCACCCACCACCCTCCATCAACCTCCAGTTTGTTCTTGATCATTAGGAATCTCTTATGCTTTGTTTCCCTCTCTCCTTTCTTTCTTTTCCCCCTTCCATATGTTCATCTGTTTTCTTTCTTTCTTTTTTTTAAATTTTATTTGTTTTCTTCAGTGTTCCAGGATTCATTGTTTATGCCATGAGAGACTGTGGACTCAGAAACAAACTGATGATTTTGGAGGGGAGGGAGGTGGGGATTGGGAGAGCCTGGCAGTGGGTATTAAGGAGAGCATGTATTGCATTTGTTTTCTTTCTCAAATTCCACATATGACTGAGATTATATGTATTTGTTCTTCTCTGACTAATTTCACTTGGCATAATACACTCTAGCTCCATCCATATCATTGCAAATGGCAATATTTCATTTTTTGATGGCTGGGTAGTATTCTCTCTCTCTCTCTCTCTCTATATATATATATATATATACACACACACATAGTATATAATATAATATAATATATAATATAATATAAAATATACAGTAATACTATATATATCTATATATGTATATATAGATATATATATATCACATCTTCTTTATTAAATGGCAACTTCTTTTTTTTAACTTCATTTTATTTTTTCAGTGTTCCAGATTCATTGTTTATGTACCACACCCAGTGCTCCATGCAATACATGCCCTTCACAATACCCACCACTAGGCTCACCCCTCAGTTTTGTTTCTCAGAGTCCACAATCTCTCATGCTCATCTCCCCCTCCAATTTCCCCCAATTCACTTTTCCTTTCCTTCTCCTAATGTCCTCCATGTTTTTCCTTATGTTCCACAAGTAAGTGAAACCATATGATAATTGACTCCCTCTGCTTGACTTATTTCACTCAGCATAATCTCCTCTAGTCCCATCCATGTTGATACAAAAGTTGGATAGTCATCCTTTCTGATGGAGGCATAATATTCCATTGTATATAGGGACCATATCTTCTTTCCATTCATCCAACAGACCATTCGTCTATTGAAGGGCATCTTGGCTCTTTCCAGTTTGCTGATTGTGGCCATTGCTGCTATGAACATTGGGGTACAGATGGCCCTTCTTTTCACTACATCTGTGTCTTTGGGGGAAATACCCAGTAGTGCAATTGCAGGGTCATAGGGTAGCTCTATTTTCAATTTCTTAAGGAATCTCCACACTGTTTTCCAAAGTGGCTGCAGCAACTTGCATTCCCACCAACAGTGTGAGAGGGTTCCCCCTTCTCTACATCCTCTCCAACACTTGTTGTTTCCTGACTTGTTAATTTTGGCCCTTCTAACTGGTATAAGGTGGTATCTCAATGTGGTTTTAATTTGAGTCTCCATGATGGGCTAATGATAATGAACATTTTTTCATGTCTGTTAGCAATTTGTGTGTCCTTCTTTGGAGAAGTGTCTGTTCACGTCTTCTGCCCATTTTTTGACATGATTATCTGTTTTTTGAATATTGAGTTTGAGAAGCTCTTCATAGATCTTGGGTATCAGCCCTTTGCCTGTAGTGTCATTTGCGAATATCTTCTCCCATTCCATGCATTGCCTCTTTGTTTTGTTGACTGTTTCCTTTGCTGTGCAGAAGTTTTTGATCTTGATGAAGTCCCAAAAGTTCATTTTCGCTTTTGTTTCCTTAGCCTTTGGAGACATATCTTGAAAGAGGTTGCTGTGGCCGATGTCAAAGAGGTTACTGCCTATGTTCTCCTCTAGGATTTTGATAGATTTCTGCCTCATGTTGAGGTCTTTTCTCCATTTTGAGTTTATCTTTGTGAATGATGTAAGATAATGGTCAAGTTTCATTCTTCTATACACAGTTGTCCGATTTTCCCAGCACCATTGAAGAGACTGCCTTTTTTCCACTGTATATTTTTTTCCTGCTTTGTCGAAGATTATTTGACCATAGAGTTGCTGGTCCATATCTGACTCTCTACTCTGTTTGACTGGTCTATGTGTCTGTTTTTTGTGAAATGGCCAACTTCTGAAGTAGCTGAATCCAGAATTTGGCAAATGCCTCTGTACCATCCCAGAAAAATCAGACAAAACAGCAGATAACTACAGGGCCTTTGAAAATAAAAAGTGCCTGATTTATAAATTCAGCCTGAGCATATAGAATCAAGGCTAATTAAAGGAAGAGGCCATGTGGGATTCTAGAATATTCTTTTTTTTTTTAAGATCTTATTTTTTAAGTAATCTTTGCACTCAGCATGCGGCTTGAACTCACAACCCTGAGATAAAAAGTAACGTGTTCCGCTGACTGAACCAGCCAGGAACTCCAGATTCTAGAATATTCTTAAGTAAACATAAAGTAATACTTCCAGGATCATATTATAACTCCCACTGATTGCCTAAAAGGACCCCCCCCCCCAGGTGCAGTGAGGTAGAACCTTCTTGAGTCCTTGGACAGTATAGGGAATACATTCTCTTTGTAACCTCATTAACTGGAATAACTGACTTATAAACCCACACTTTTCAGAGAGTAAAAAGATAAGTATGATCATCTCAGGTTCCAATGTCAGGGATAGGTGGAGAATGAAGTTGGCTAAGCAAGCAGCTGTGCCTGTAGGTAATACGGCAGCTTGCTCTGAAACTGAGGCAAGCAGGGAGCTTCTGGGGCTCCTCAGACCTCCTCAACTTTCTTTTGCTTCAGTCAGCCTCTTTACACTCCCACTATCTAACTGTCACTGCCTTCTATTCATTAATTCACCTGACAAACATTTACTGGGAAACATTGCCCACAGTGTGCCATACCCTAAGTTGTGACTGAGGGGTCAGCAGGTTCTCCTTGAGCAGCCAGAGGACCGACCGCAGTGGGACTTACCTCTCTCTCCCCTGAGACCTCCTGTGAACTGCAGTCTAACTCCAGTTATGTGAATAGGAGTTTCCTTTTGTTAAAAAAAAAAAAAAGAAAGAACAAAAAAAAACCAAAAATACCACACTCTTACTCAAGTGGAATAGTAAAATATTTCATTTCTGTAGTAAAATAAAATACATTCACAAATTGGAAAACTCAAAAAAACAAGATAAGATATTCTGCCTCTGCTGGCACAGGTTTAACACACACAGTAAGTGGAAAATGAGCATGTAAATCTGAATATACGTTTGAATATTATGCCTGGGGAAAATGACCTGTGAAAATAAAATAAGATTTTCAGATCTTTAGCCACAGCATTAAAATAGCTATCCATTGAAGTGGTGATCTTATGTAATTCTTTATCCCTCAACTACTTATCTTGTATTTACTCTGTGCCAAGCCCTGTACTAGATGCAACAGGAGATGACAAGGTATATGACATAATTTATGTCTTTAAAGTATTTGTGACCAGCTAGTTGTGAAAATAGAACTTATTTTCCATGTTTAACATGGAGAAATCAATAGTGATAAGAGAATATTTAGAATTTTTGCAGGGCCCTGATTTCCTTCTTTCATCTTCCCCCAAATCCAGTAAGATAAGAGCACTTGGCCTTGTGGCAGCCATTGACAGAAATGTGAACTCAGCCAAGTGAGAAAAATAGGCCTATAACCCAGATCTTCTGCACCAATAAGACCACAAACTTTCTCTGGAAATCATCGTAGTTATATGTGACACAGTGCTTGTGTTCCATGCCAGTGTTGTTACACAAGCCTACTGGTAGACATCCATAGAAAACTCTCATGTGGACTAAAACCAAGGAGTCAGCAGGGCTGTGTTCCCTTCCGGAGGCTCTAGAGGAGAATCATTTATTTGCTTTCTATAGCTTCTGAAGGCTGCCACATTTCTTGGTTTATGGTCCTCCCCTGAATCACTGTTTCTACTCCCATTATCACACCTCTTTCTCTGACCCTCCTGCCTCTATTTTTCCCTTTAAAGGATCCCTATGATTACATCAGACCCACCCAGATAATTCAGCATAATCTTCTCAAGATATTTAACATAGCCACATCTGCAAAATCCCTTTTGCTATAAAATGTAACATTGACAGGTTTTGGGAATTGGAACATGACATCTTTGGAGGAGAAGGACATTATCCTGTCTACCATACTCTAGAAGAAATGTCAGGAAAAAGTCTTTGTGACCTGAGGTTGGAAAGAGTCTTTAAAATATGACATACAAATACATAACCTACAAAAATCAATGAATTGGGCTTCATCAAAATGAAAACTTCACTCTGCAAATAAAAAATAATTATTAATAAAATGAAAAGGCAAGCCACAGACTGGAAGAAACTTTGTAAAAGATATATCAAACAAAAGCCTTATATCTAGTTTGTGTAAATAAGTCTTACAATTCAATAATAAGACTACAAAAGACAAAGACTACAATGCAATTTTTTTTTAATAGACAAAAATCTGAAATTGGGGCAACTGGGTAGCAGAGTTGTTGAGCATCTGCCTTCGGCTCAGGTCATGATCCTAAAGTCCTTGGATCTAGCCCACTTCAGGCTCCCTGCTCAGCAGGAAGCCTGCTTCTCTCTCTCAAACTCCCCATGCTTGTGTTCCCTCTCTTGCTATCTCTCTCTCTCTCTCTCTCTCTCTGTATGTGTGTGTGTCAAATAAATAAATAGAATCTTTTAAAAAAATCTGAAAATTCAACTTCTACCTCACCAAAGAAGCTGTACAGATGGGAAAAAAAGCATATGAAAAGATGTTTGACATCATATGTCATTAGGAAAGTGCAGATTAGAACCACAGTGAGACACCGCTTCACACCCACTAGGATGGCTGAAATGAACAAAGCCCACTGTACCAGAAGTGGAGTTGGGGGGGAGCAGCTCACTGTCATACATTGCTGGAGGAGTGTAAAAGGGAATGGAAGGGAAAGCTGTTTGCCATTTCTTAAGAAATAAAACCTATAGCCCTTCTATATGATGCAATCATTCCATTCCTCAATATTTACTCAAGAGAAATGAAAGCACATATCTTTACAAAGACTTGTACACAAATGTTCACTGCAGTTTTATTTGAAAAGCCAGAAACTGGGGGCAACTCAAATGTGCATCAGCAGATGAATGGATAAACAAGCTGTTCTATCTCTCTACAAGGGAACACTACTTATCAATAAAACAAATTATCCTGCAACATAGATGACTTTCAGAATAATTGTGCTGAGTGAAAAAAAGCCAAACAAAAAATACATACAATATGAGTCCATTTTATGGAATTCTAGAAAATGCAAATTAATTTGTAGTAGCAGAAAGCAGATAAAGATCACCTGGGGATGGAGGAGGGTTGCCAGGGAGAGGTGAGAGGGGGATGAGAGGGAACAGAAAAGTACAAGGTATCTTTTGGAAACAAAAGAAGTGTTCATTATCTTGACCGTGGTCATGGTGTCCCAGATGTATGTAAAAACTTTAATTGTACACTTGCAATATGTACGGCTTATCTTATGTCAATTATACCCCAATAAAGCTGTAAAAAATTAAATAGTCAAGAAAAAGTGAGTGAGCAAGACAGAAAACCAGAGCCTTGGGTTAGGCAATGCAGAAGTTACTAGGAGCTTCTGCCAGAGTGATTTGGGTGAGTGAGCAGCCAGCGAGCCAGACTATGGTGAGCAGAGTGATAGGAACTTCTGATTCTAAAATTATGGCAAATTATGTACTGCCCAAAATGCTCACTGCAACAAAAATATACAGAAACGAAGCATAACATTCCTTTAAATATATGTTCTTAAGCAAACCATTGCTGAATCCACACACAAGATAAATTCCAAGGGAAAAATGGGGAAGCTCAAACAGAATGAGTTATGGCAGTAGATAGAAACCCAAATATACCAGTGATCACAATAAATGCTCATTGTTTAAACTCTTTAGTTAAAAGTGACTGAAAGGGGTGCCTCAGTGGCTGAGTAGGTTAAACATCTGCTTTCAGTTCAGGTCATGATCCCAGGGTCCTGGGATCCAGCCCAGCATCAGGGTCCCTGCTTAGTAGGGAGTCTGCTTCTCCCTCTGTCTCTACCCTTGCTCATGCTGTCTCCTCTCTCACTCCTTTTTTCACTCTCTTTCTCTCAAATAAATAAAAACTTTAAAAATAGTAACAAGTAAGGTGAGAGCTGTGAATTGTGTAAGACTGATGATTCACAGACCTGTACCCTGAAGCAAATAATACATTATATGTTGATAAAAAGTAATAACTAACTAACCAACTAAATAAATAAATAAATAAAAGTGACTGAAATATTGGATTTTGAAAGCCCAGCTTTATTCTGTTTATGAGAAATACACCTAAGAGACATAGAGAGATTGTAAATAAAGGAATGCTTGAAATCAGGTAACGTGATGCCCCCAGTTTTGTTTTTCTTGTTCAACATTTTCTTAGCAATTCGGGGTCTCTTCTGATTCCTACAAATTTTAGGATTATTTGCTCCAGCTCTTTGAAAAATACCGGGGGGATTTTGATTGGAATGGCATTATAGACATTTTAACAATGTTTATTCTTCCAATCCAAGAGCATGCAATGCTCTTCCATCTTTTTCTGTCTTCTTTGATTTCTTTCATGAGTGTTCTGTAGTTCCTCAAGTACAGATCCTTTACCTCTTTGGTTAGGTTTATTCCCAGGTATCTTATGGTTCTTGGTGCTATAGTAAATGGAATCAATTCTCTAATTTCCCTTTCTGTGTTTTCATTGTTAGTGCATAAGAAAGCAACTGATTTCTGTACATTGAATTTGTATCCTGCCACACTACTGAATTGCTGTATGAGTTCTAGTAGTTTGGGGATGGAGTCTCTAAGCTGTGATCACCAAGACAGCATGATACTGGCATAAAAACAGACACATAGACCAGTGGAACAGAGTAGAGAGCCCAGCTATGGACCCTCAACTCTATGGTCAAATAATCTTCGACAAAGCAGGAAAAAAATATACAGTGGAAAAAAGACAGTCTCTTCAATAAATGGTGCTGGGAAAACTGGACAGCTATATGTAGAAGAATGAAACTCGACCATTCTCTTACACCGTACACAAAGATAAACTCAAAATGGATAAAAGACCTCAATGTGAGACAGGAATCCATCAGAATCCTAGAGGAGAACATAGGCAGTAACCTCTTCAATATCAGCCACAGCAACTTCTTTCAAGATATGTCTCCAAAGGCAAAGGAGACAAAAGTGAAAATGAACTTTTGGGACTTCATCAAGATCAAAAGCTTCTGCACAGCAAAGGAAACAGTCAACAAAACAAAGAGGCAACCCACGGAATGGGAGAAGATATTTGCAAATGACAGTACAGACAAAAGGTTAATATCCAGGATCTATAAAGAACTTCTCAAACTCAACACACACAAAACAGATAATCATGTCAAAAAGTGGGCAGAAGACATGAACAGACACTTCTCCAAGGAAGACATACAAATGGCTATCAGACACATGAAAAAATATTCATCATCACTAGCCATCAGGGAGATTCAAATTAAAACCACATTGAGATACCATCTTATACCAGTTAGAATGGCCAAAATTAGCAAGACAGGAAACAACGCGTGTTGGAGAGGATGTGGAGAAAGGGGAACCCTCTTACACTGCTGGTGGGAATGCAACTTTGGAGCACAGTATGGAGATTCCTTAAGAAATTAAAAACAGAGCTTCCCTATGACCCTGGCATTGCACTACTGGGTACTTACCCCAAAGATACAGATGTAGTGAAAAGAAGGGCCATCTGTACCCCAATGTTCATAGCAGCAATGGCCATGGTCGCCAAACTGTGGAAAGAACCAAGATGCCCTTCAACGGACGAATGGATAAGGAAGATGCGGTCCATATACACTATGGAGTCTTACGCCTCCATCAGAAAGGATGAATACCCAACTTTTGTATCAACATGGATGGGACTGGAAGAGATTTTGCTGAGTGAAATAAGTCAAGCAGAGAGAGCCAATTATCATATGGTTTCACTTATTTGTGGAGCATAACAAATACCATGGAGGACCTGGGGAGATGGAGAGGAGAAGGGAGTTGAGGGAAATTGGAATGGGAGATGAACCATGAGAGACTATGGACTCTGAAAAACAATCTGAGGGTTTTGAAGGGGCTGGGGGTGGGAGATTGGGTGAGCCAGGTGGTGCGTATTACGGAAGGCACGTATTGCATGGAGCACTGGGTGTGGTGCATAAACAATGAATTCTGTTACACTGAAAATAAATAAATAAATAAATAAATAAATAAATAAATAAATAAATAAAAAGAAAATAAAGGAATGGAAAAACCCAAAGAAAGCTGGTATAGGTCTATTAATATTAGAGAAGATAGCCTTGAAAGCAAAAACCTTCATTAGGGATAAAAAGTTTATTATGTAATAATAAAAAGAGCCACTCACCAGGAAGATGTACTATCATAAACTTGTTTATGTACCTAACATAATGCTGAAATATATAAATCAAAAAATGACAGAGTTAAGAGTAAATTGACAAACATGCCACCTTTGTGGTTATGTTAAATGTTAAAATCATCCTTCTCTTAATAGCAGATGAAAAACTGGTCAAATTACTTAGGATTAATAGTATTAATGAGGTTGTAGCAGTTAACAAGCTTGAGTTAATGAACATTTATTAAACTCTGCATGAATTTATTAGAAAATACACATTATTTTCAAACACCCAGGAAACATTTATGAAATAAAACTTGGATTATGCCATAAAGCCAGTTTCAACTAATTTCAAAGAATCAATATCATACAGATCACACTCTGGTTATAATTAAATAGAAATCATAAACAAAAAGATAACTAAAATATACATTTAAATAAATCATGAGTCAAGGAGGAAATTATAATGGCCATTAGAAAAAAAATAGAGGGGAAGTCCGAGTCTAAACACCTTGCA
The DNA here is from genome assembly GCF_902655055.1 of Lutra lutra. NCBI lineage: Eukaryota > Metazoa > Chordata > Mammalia > Carnivora > Mustelidae > Lutra > Lutra lutra. The sequence goes on along the minus strand of NC_062280.1, from coordinate 115,980,709 downwards.
CTAGTGTTTGAAGTTTCATATAGTTACAGAAACAAGACAATTAGGAGTGGTAGACTGTGATAAAATAAAGAGAAGATTTTCTGCTAAAAAACATTCAAACACACGCCCACCAAAAAACTTCAACAAAAGAATACTTATAGCTTCTAGATTTAACCCCTAAGCCTTCCTTTAGGGTAACCCTGAAATTATATGGAATCATCTGAGAAATTATTTGAGAATTACTCCTGAGTCAAGCAGGAAGAAAATATATTTCTCTCTCTTTTTTTTTTTTTTTTTAGTTTCTCTTTTTTTAGATTATTTATTTATTTATTTATTTGACACACAGAAAGTAGAGAGAGAGAGAGCAACACAAGTATGGGGAGTGGCAGGAGTCATCGGGAGAAGCAGACTCCCCACTGAGCAGACATTGGGCTTGATCCTAGGATGCTGGGATCATGACCTGAGCCATAGACAGACACCTATGTGACTGAGCCACCCCAGTGCCCTCAAAATATTCTTTCTTCATAATTTAGAACCTAAGTATTCAAACAAAATCAAATGCTTTTTTAAAAAGACAGCTACTTTTCATATTGCATCATTCGTACATTTTAAGGATATTAAACCTGCTATTCCAGTGCTCTTGCACAGATGACACCAATTTGTAATCTACAAAGTTATTTTATATTTTTCCCAAAGGGCTTTTATTTTCATGAGCAGAGTGAGACCTTTTGCCAAAAAAACCTGGAACTCAAAGAAATGCCCGACCATCAACAACACCCAGCCAGGGAAATCAGTTTCTTGGCGCAGCCCATCCCCTTACTCACAGGGTTCTGGGAGGTTATTGTTAGCAGGGGTAGGGGCAGGAATGATACCTCTGGCATCTGGGGATGGTCATTTTCCAGATCACTGGTCATTTGAATGTGGGAACTGCGGAATCCTCTGGGCCTGAAGCTCCTGACTATTGATGCCACTGTAAGTCTGTAAAGAGATGTCGAGCTATAACAGTGCTGAAAGGTCCACTCACGTGCTCTGTTGTCAGGAAGTCAGTTCCTGATTTAATACCACAGTTGGTGAGATGAGGGCATGGAGGTGCTCCAAAGGCTGCACTGAGGGAGCAGGAGCTTGCTGCAAGGCTGTCAGTGGGCCTCTGTGCTTGCCAAGGCACATCCATACCTTGCTCATCCTGGAAGGTCTGTGGGCAGTGCCCAGCACCTGGGACATGGGTGACTGTGGCCCTGCGTACTTGTTGGGAACCCTGGGAGACCCATGCTTCCTAAGTGCCCATCTCCCCTGGATACCACACAGCAAGTGCACAGCCCTCCTTTCCAAATGGTTTAACTTTAAATGTTTCCTTTCCTATTTCTGATTCCTTTCTGCTCTGCCACAAATTTGAAACTATAGTATCATCATTCCTGATGTTCTGAATCTATCTATTGCCTTAGAAGCTTCACATTGCAAGCTTTGGTGTTTGTTTTTCTCCACTCGGTTAAGGAGTAATTAAAAACATTTGCTTTGGGAAATCTCTTATGACAAGTCCTGAGAAACCATGCTTAGGAAGAGCTGGTTGAGTAAATGGCTTCTGTACAAAACCTGGCTACAACTTGGCCAAGTGCTTGCTCCACTCCTGATCTAAGGAGTCTTTGGGGAGTTGATGATTGAAGGTTGGGGGCAGAGGTGCCTGGATGGCTCAGCCAGTTAAGCGGCTCCTTTGGTTCAGGTCATGATCCCCGGGTTCTGGGATTGAGACCCGCATCATGCTCCCCACTCAGCAGGGAGCCTGCTTCTCCCTCTTCCTCTGTTTGTGCTCTCTCTTTCTCTCAAATAAATAAATAAAATCTTAAAAAAAGAAAACAAAAAAGTTGGGTGCGGCATTATCACCACATTCAAGGTATTGTTTAATACTTGCTACAACCGTGATACGTGGATGAAACTGTAAAATATTATCCTGAAAGAAACAAGTCAGACCCTGAAAAGTACATACTGCATATTCTGGTCATTTGAAATTCCAGAAAAGGCAGACCTAGACTGTGTGACAGAGAGCAGGTCATTGGGGAGGTACAGAATGACTGGGAGGGGGAAGGGGCTTTTTTTTTTTTTTTAGGAAATAAAAATGACTCTAAATTTTATCATGATAGTAGTTACATGGGTGTCCACATTTGTCAAAATGCATAGATCCATCCACTTTAAACAGATGCATATAAATTTATATCTCAACAAGTTGATTAAGAAATATGTAATGAAAGGTGTGCCTGGGTGGTTCAGTCAGTTGAGCATCCAACTCTTGATTTCGGTTCGGGTCATGATTTCAGGGTGATGAGATAGAGCCCCAGGTTGTTCTCTGTGCTCAGCGGGGAGTCTGCCTGGGACTCCCCCCCAACCTGCTCCTCCCTCCATTCTCTCTCTCTCTAAAATAATTTTAAAAAAATGCATAATGACAAAAGGAAAATTTGCAAATACTTGCACAGTTCTCTATTTTTCTTCCTATTCTCAAAACTGTCTTGGGCATTTATAATATCACAAAATGTGTTTGAAATAGTATCACAAAAAGCATTTGAAATTCAATAACTCTTGTATTTTTTTTTTAACTCCAGGAAACATAACTCAGAAAACACTTCTAAGTGTAAGAGTGCCGACTTTAATCCAGTTGGTTACATAACAACAAGCAACACAAAACAAACATATATTAATGTGTTCTTTCCTGCTGAAAACATTAGGCAGAGATATGCTTTTCATCATGACTCACACAACACATTTATACTTACTTCAGCTGTACATGCTCATTTGTCCTATTCTGATTTTTCAATAGGGTCGCCTTTAACTATGTGCTATATTTTCTCCTTACTGTTTGGGTTTGGGTTCATTCCTTATTTCTTGTGTTAATAAAAGGTAGCTCTTCACCTTTACCTCTCTTTTGCTAGGTGCACATGGGGAACTAATGAGATGTTTCTGAACCTTCCTCCTTCTGACAAAGGCTGTGCAGTGTAAACATGTGTAGCAAATATCCTGAGGCCTTGTCTCTGACTCCTCTCTTCTTGCCCTTCCAGAACTCCAGAGCCAGGTGCACACCTGCCAGGTGAAGACAAGATTGAAGACAAGCAGCTCCCCACTTCTCCTGGAGAACCAGAGGAATGGGACGGAGCCAGAAAACAGACCACGATGATTTGAGACACTGTCCCACCATAGCAAAAGTTATTCAGACACAAAAACCGACCCCTTCGAAAGTGGCTTCTGACACAGAGTCCCTGCCTGGTGACCTCACGGGGGAACTCTGCCTTCCTCTAAGTGGTACCTCTGTGGACAGAGAAGGACACTGGGGATGCCCTGACATCCAGCAACCACACCTCCTCACGAGCAGCATTCAACTGGTGTCCCTTGGGCTTGACCCAAAGGAGAACCTAGAGTTGTCCCTTGACCCCAAGGAAGAATCTTACAAAAGTGGGTTTGCAAGCCTTTGCTGCAGGTTGCTGGAGAAGAGAAGACAGAACACCTCCAGGGAAATGGCATGGCCAGCCTACAGCTAGAGTCTTTGCTGGCAGGGTCTCCCTCATCACACAAAGTGCTGCTCACAGAATACCACGGGCCGCTACAGTCTCCAGCCCGCAAAAGTGGTGACTGCTCAAGACCTCAGGGGATCTCTGTTTTTTTCCCTTCAGAAATCCAGGTCTGAGAGTTGTCTGGACATCCCAGTAGTCCTGGCCCTTCCTTCTCTGGTGCTGTGAACTGGGCCAGAGCTGGCCACATATCCATAACAGGGGCCAGGGGGTCCAGGCTGCCTTACAGAGGTCCACTGCACAACACCACCCCTTTGGGAGCCAAGACAAAGAAGGGAAGTATTCTAGGGCCCCCAAAGACAACATAGACTTGCTCTGCACCGAGCCTTGCTCTGATGTCCCTGCCAGATTCCTTTGGGGACCTCTACCTTGCATATGGCAAGCTTCACCATAGTGCCCCAGAAAAATATTAATGACAAGGACAGGACATCCCCAGAGCACCTGCTATCAGCACATGAGGACACTGACAAGGGCCCATTCCATAGCAGTGTTTCCCTTAAGATATCCTGAGAATCTTCCAGGACAGAATTTTGTGAAATTTGGGATTCATTTGAAGGAAGGGATGGGAGCAGAACAAGATACAAGAGCACAAAACCCTCTTCACCCTATCCCACCCAGATGTCTCCTTTGCCTTCTATTTTCCAAAGAAGGGCCCCTTACTTGCAGGTCCAGGATAAACACAGGGCTCCTAGCTGGAAAAGGGCCTTTCAGAACACACCCTGTGAATTTCTCTGGCTGGAAAACCAGTTGGGACAGGATTCTAGATCCTGCCCAGGTCTCTTCATGCCTTACTGCCGAGTCTGTGAGTCCTTACACAGAGGAAGTGCCAGTGGCCCACACAGTGCAAGTCGGAACACAGCCCAGAAAGTCTACAGGAGGAACCCCAAAGCACTGGCCCTTCACCAAACCATGCTGGATGTGAGTGACAGGCAAAACTACCTTCAGACATTTCTGTTGAAGCAGGAAACCAAACCAATTATTATAGATCAAAGTACATTCTCATGTGAGAAAAGAAAGCCACCTTGTTAGGGCCAAGTTTCCACATCATTCTAGCAATAATGGGTCACAGGTGAGGAACAGACACTGGATGCATTGCTGCGAAGGGAGTGATTATTTAGTCACTCCAGAGACTACCCTGAAAACAAGTGCAACAGATACTTCAAAGGAAGTGGAAGACGTGATGGTTCTAGACCCCAACTTCACCGAAAATGCCTTGCAGGAATTTTTGGAAACCACAGCAGCCACTGTGTCTCATTGCAGTGGTGGGGATGAGTGTGACCAGGACTGGAGGGGGTGGTGCCCAAGACTCTCCTGAGGGCCTGAAGCTAAAGCCCAAAGTACACGCCTCTAGGGGCAGGTGCACACTCATCATTATAGCTGTTGAGCAGAAAGGTCTACAGGCCACCAGGAGGAAAGCAGGTCCTCTTTCAGAAACACAGTCCGAATTTCTGGAGCAAAGACCACCATCTCCCTGCAGTGCTGGAGCAACCCCCTGTGAATCTCCCAGGGCTGGGAAACCACAAACTTGTGGGAGTGAGTATGAGCTGCCTGCTGCCAGTGGACTGGGAGGTGATGATGGAACTCTTTGCCAGGGGGCCAAAGCAGCAGAATTTGAGGTAGTTCTATTCCCCCAAACTGCCTCCCTAAAGAGTCCCCTGGGCAAAAAGACTTGTTCCCAGGAGCCCACCCAGGGCAGAGGAGCACAGGGGATGTTGCAGAACAAAAACCTGCTTAGGGCAGACAGGAAGCATGCTGCTAGGTTGCTGGGCCCTGGTCCTGAGACATACCCAGGCCTGGATCCTTCACCCATGGGGAGCCAAAGAGCACAGAGCCCTGAGGCCAGAACTGGGGCTGGGGAAGTGGATGGGGCAGAGAAGGGTTCTGGCACCTCTGCCTCTGCCAGCGCCCAAGCTATTCCACAGCCCAGCCCACCCCGCCATTCCTGCAAGGCTTCACAGGAACCTGGGAAGCACCTGACGTTTCCCAAGGTGACCTCCATCAGGAAAAGCAGGCCCTTGGTTACCAAGACTCCAGGAGGGGATGCCAGTGCTCAGGGACCCCGGCATCTGCAGCCTGCCAGGCCCGCCACAGCCAGCACATCTGCCTGGACCGCGGGTCCTTCGGGCCTGGAGGAACTGCGTGGGGATGGTGCAGGATCTGCGGCCTGTTGGCAGAATGCAGTTGGTGGGGATGAGTTTCCTATACACCAAGTGGGCATGAGCGCCTCTAAGAAGGTCATCCCCCAGGGCGCAGGGGGCAGAGCTGCAGGTCTGAGAGAAGTGGACAATGTGGAGACACGAGGGGACCTTGGTAGCAGAACCCTATCCTCTGAAAGCTGTGATGCTAAGAAACTCAAAACTCCAGAGAAAAGGCTCAGGGCAAGGTTGGCCTTAGCTCATAAGACCTTTGCAAATTTTTTTGAGTCAAAAGTTTTAGAAAAAGAGAACACTGATGAATGCTCTCCAGGTTCTTTCAAGGGCCAGAAGGAGAAGAGCAGGCCACGGCAGAGCTCCTGGCGTGCATTTCTGAAAAGCAAAGATGCAGAAGGCCCCAAAAGGCCCACCTTAGTAAGTCTGGTTCCGGGACAGAAAATTTTGAATCCCCTCAGACCTTCTCCACCAAGGAAAAACAGTCACTGTGAGGAGCAGGTAGAAGACAAGGAAAGCTGTGTTTTTGGAGATCCCTGGTCACCTCCACATTCTCCCACACCAGTGTCACCCAGCAATTTGGTTTCTCTAGATAACAGGAGAAAAAGTGAGCCAACCATCAAATGCACCAGCCCCCAGGAAAGTAGTAGGTACCTAAGTACAGGTATCTTTCCTGAAAAGTCCTGGTTGATGTCACCCACCAGCCCTCATGCCCAGCAGGCTGGGATCAGCTGCACTCTTCCTTCCAGTTCTGCCTGTTGCCTGGCATATGGAAGCCAAGGCATGCCTTGCAAACCCATGAGTCCCAAGCCCCGGAGCCCTAGGCCTGGTGTTCATTGGGCAGATTTCCACTACCCTGGCAGGAACAGTGCCATCTCCATGGTTTCTCTTGAAAGCTACATTGATGTGGATAACAGTGCAGAGGCTTCTGAAAGGTCCAAGACCCCCAAGGCCCAGGCAAGCCTCCTACTTTCTCTGCAGACACGAAACCAGGATGACCAGAAGGAAGAGAGTGGGAAAAGAGGCTGGCATCACCATGGTCTGAGCATAGCACCCTCACTCAGAGACCTTCCTCGAAGTGAGGTGAGTTACCTGTGACTAGCACCAATTTGCTTATTTACCTATAAATGCAAGAGGAGGGAACCACATAGGAAATTTTCCTAAGAGAGGGGAGAGGTGAAGCAGGAAGGCCAATCTGCCTTGCATGGAGACTGTACCATTTAACACTCCCAGAGTGCCTTAATCAACATAGTATGTGACCAACTTCTGAGAATTTGCCAAACTAATGAGTAGGAAGTGACATTTCACTATAATTTTGTGCTTCTAGGCTTTTTTTTCCTTGTATAAATCCAGCCATTTAAATTCCCTTTTTTATCAACTGCCTATTCTTCTATCAGGTGGTTGTTGCAGACTTTTTCCCATCAGCCTTCATCGTTCCCCACTGAAATTTTAAAAAAAAAAATTCCCCTTTTTGGCTGCTAATATTCTTAATGGTGTTTATTTTTTAAAATTTAGGTCTAATACCATTGAGCTTATTTCAGTATAAAGAGATAGTTATCGGTGCTTCTGAATTTCCTAGTAAAATAAAATGGCCTCTCCCCCAAAGCTAAGACCCGGAACAGGGTACATGTGTTGGGTCAGGCACAAGAAAAGGTATACAGGCTTGGGTTTTCTCACGAGTCACTGCTCTCAGGAGGAGGTAGGTTTTTTGAAATTCCAGAAAGAATACCCTTGGGGCTGTGAAAGAAAACCTCCCTATACCTTATCCACCCCTGCATCTGTGTGCCCCTACCCCTCCACTTCTTTAGAAAAATGGTATTGTGTCTCCCTTGTGCCCAGCACTGTGCTGGTGTGAAAGGACCTCAAGTTCAACGTTAGTCTCCAGACAGAGCCAGGCAGTGCACACCCAGCTACACACTGCCTGCTGGTTCCTGGTGAGCCCCTCCTCTGAGCGACCCATCTGTCTGGAACCAGTAATGCTGGGCTGGGTCTATGCTCTCCTCCTTCCTATGTCAGCCATCCAGGTACTCCTGCGGGTCTCCTGTCTCAGAACACATGCATTTTTCCTGTGTTCATGTATTTGCTGCTCTCTTGTCTTTCTACATGTTCTGATACGCACGCATACTAGACTTTCCCTCTCCTCCCATAAGATGTGAAAGACAAAGAGAAATAGTAACTAACATGGGTCACCCACTTCATGCCTGTCCCTTTCCTGGGCACCTTCCAGGTGTTTGCCTCAGGCCCACTACATCTGCTCCTTCCCTTATATAACACCTGGACAGACTGTGGGTCTTAACAAGCAGGGACGTGATTGCAAAGTGCCCGGGAAATGACTAGGCATGAAGTGGGTGTTAGATAAATGTTAGTTCCTGTTCCTCTTTGTCTTTCACATCGTACTGGAGGAAAGGGAAGGCCTAGTGGGCTTACACATAAGAACATGTAGGAAGGGGCTTTTCTGGGTGGCTCAGTTGGTTAAGTGGCTGCCTTTGGCTCAGGTCATGATCTCAGGGTCCTGGGATGGAGTACCGCTTGCTCAGCGGGGTGTCTGCTTCTCTTTCTGCCCCTCCTCCTGCTTATGCTCTCTCTGTCTCTCTCAAATAGATAAATAAAATTTGAAGGAAAGAAAGAAAGAAAGAAAGAAAGAATAAATGTAGGTAGACAAGAGAGCAGCAGATACCTGAACACAGGAATGGAAAGGGGAGAAATGCTTTCAAGTTTGCTCTAGCTGAGGCTCCTGAGCAATCATGGAACAAGAATCTCAACTTGGAGAGATATGAAGGCTCCCTCTTGTGGCTGCTCCTGGGAGAGCAGGCAATGATTGTAGGAGTAATTAGCAAGGAATTCAGTCAGCATTCCCATTTATTCCTTCCACAGTGCATTTAAAGAACAAGGGTTCTTTTATTCCAATACCCTAAGACAACCATCCTTTTTTTTTAATGGCAAAGTTCAACCGTAATGTTTTTATTTTTTTATTTTACTTTTTTAGTATCCCAAGATTCATTGTTTATGCACCACACCCAGTGCTACATGCAGTACATCCCCTCCTTAATACCCACCACCAGGCTCACCCATTTATTTCTCAGAGTCCACAGTATCTCATGCTTTGCTAAGACAACCATTCTTAATATTTTAAGTTTTCTTCAAGCTTCTTTTCTGTAAGTATGTTTTATATATTTATGATGTTTGCGATAATGCCATCTATAGTCTTTAATTTTCTATGAATTTGCATCCTGCACTTTGTTTCTTTAAAACTCTTTTAAGTTAAGAAATTCAGAGGTCATACAGAAAAGCATAATGCACAAATGTGTAGATAATATATCCATGTAAAACAAAAACCAAGTAAGCACCACAAGAAACACTATACCACCCCAGCTCCCATCCCTTCCTGTTCAGAGTGCCCTCTCTTCTCTCTGACACTAACCACTGCCAACCTTTATGGTATTCACTCCCTTGCCTTTCATTATAACTTACTACTTAACTTTGCACCACCAAACCACATAGTTTATTTTTGCCTGTTTTTGAGCTTAATAAAACCTTATTTGATTTCCTTTAAACCTATTCATTCTATTGTCTGACTTCTTTTGCTCTAATTTTGTTAAGACTCATTCTTATCCTGTGTATCTAATGTTCTTTCATGTTTTTGTTATAGAGAATTACTTTGAATCAGCATATTACTGTTTATTAGTGAGCTATTGCTAGACTTTGGGGCTTTCTCCAGTTGCATCTGTTGTGAACAGGGTTGCTAGGATCATTTGTGCCTGGGTGCCTACTGTGCCCGCACATGCATTTCTCCCCAGTGCATTCAGAGGAGTGAGATGGCTGGCTCATTGGGGGATGCAGATCTTCAGCTTTACTAGATACTGTCAAACATTTTCCCAAAGTGATTTGCCAATTTATACTCCTTCCTTGAGATTTCTTTTGCTCCACATTATCATTAACATTTGTTTGGTATTGTCAGTCTTGTTAATATTAGCCATTCTCCTAGGTACGGGTAGAGGTTGTCTCCTTGTGGTTTTAATTGGCATTTCCTCTATATCTATACTTATATGCTTATACGGCAATTTGAATATCCTCTCTGGGGACATGTCTGACCTAATCCCTTGCCTATTTGTCTGTGAGGTTGCCTTTTTCTTGCTGATGGTGATTATTCTAGATACAATCCCATTATTGATTAAATATGACACAAATATCATTTCCCACTCCATGGCTTGTCTTTTTCTTTCTATAATGATATCTTTTGATGTACAGAAGTTCTTAATTTTGATGTTTTCACGTATATCCACATTTTCTCAACTCCAAATTTAGGGGATTGATAGAATCCCCTAAAAAACTTTTTTACTAAAGATTTTTATTTATTTATTTATTTATTTGACAGAGATAGAGAAAGAGCATGAGTGGGGAGAAGGTCAGAGGGAGAAGCAGACTTCTTGCTGAGCAGGGAGCCCAATGCGGGACTCTATCATGGTACTCCGGGATCACGACCTGAGCCGAAGGCAGTCGCTTAACCAACTGAGCCACCCAGGCGCCCTCCCCTAAATAACTTCTAACAAAGATTTCCTAGTCTTATTTTTTTCTTACATTTAGATTTCTGAGATGGCTAAAACTGGCTTTTGTGTTCCGTTGGTTGGTTGTTCTGTCTTTGTGCCAGTTCAGTGTCTCATCAGTGTAGCTATATAGGATGTGTTGCTGTCCAGCTGGTCAGGTCCTCCCACCTGGTTCTTCTTCAATATGAATACTTATTGAGTGCCAGCCATTCATCAGGCAATATTCTAGGTGCTATGAATACAATGTGGAAGAATATATAAAGATCTCTGTCCTCAAAGGAGGCATGGTGGGAGTAAATAAATAATTGAGCAAATAAGATTATTTCAGATATTGAAGAGACTTTAAAAAACAAAAATGTAATTTAAAAATTGGAAAAGCTAATGGGATAGAGATTTGGGTGCTATGAGGGTCAGGCTCCCTTAACTTGCAGGTTTGGAATGTAAGGAGTTGAGCCAAGCCTTGGGTGATGAGAAGCCAGAAAATGAGGCCTCTCAGGGCCAGTCCAACATTTCAGTGACATGGAAGACTCCCCTTACCGAGAGACTGCCCACAATGTTACCTCATACATGGGACAGCACAGCATGTTTGTGCAATGGAAAACAAAAGGAGGCAACATTTGGGTATGGAAAGTGCCACTTACATGTAGACATTTCTTCCCTTTTTAATTCAAGTTTAGGGGCAAAGAATCTATGATTCCAGGCAAGCAAGCTCTGCATCTTATCTATAAACTAATTTGTGCACACATGGGCTTGCACTCTTGGCTAAGGGGGTTTAAGGAAGAAGACCAAGATCAAGAGGGAGCAAGATGAGAAAGAACTGTGGATGGATGAGAGAAATTGAGAAAAGCTATAAGTTTTGAACAACTGTGCATTCTTGATTCCCACTCTGTTACTTCTAACCATGATCCTTGTTGTAAGACCTCACTGGGGCTCTGTTTCCTTATTTGTAAGGGTTGGATAAGGTAATCTCTTGGGCCTCTGCTAGGTAGAATATCAACTTTCTGAATGAATGCTGGAGAGTTTTCCTGACCTTCCCCCATGGTCTTCTCTGACTTTGAAAGCAAGGATCCAAAGTATGGCTTCTACTGAGAGATTTTAAATGAGCTGGATAGGAGGGAATACATTGTGAACATTTTCTAACCTTTCTGAGGGGAATGTAAAATAGTATAGCCACTCTGGGAAAAAAAAAGTTTGGCAATTTCTAATTAAACCTAACCTGGGTTTACCATATGACCCAGCAATTACCCTCGTGCACATTTATCTCAGGAAATGAAACTTAGTTTACATGAACCTACAAATAAATGTTCATAGCAGCTTTATTCATAATAACCCCAAACTGGAAACAACCTAGATGTCCTTCTGTGGGGGAATATTTAACAAACTGTGCTACATCCCTAAAAAACTGAACCATTGACGTATGCAACAACTTTGATGGATTTCAAGGGAATTATTCTGAATGAGAAGAAAAGCCAGTAGAAAAAGGTATTGTACTGTAGGAATCCATTTATATAACATTCCTAAAATGAAAAAATATATATATGGAGATGAAGAACAGATTGGCTGGGGCAAGATGGCAGAGAGGTAGGAGAGGCTGTTACAACTGGTTCCCTAAAAGTGAGCTGATTATCTATCACAATGAGCTGAAAACCCATGAAATCAGCCTGAAATGTAGGATTATACACTTCTGGATCTCTGCCGGGGTAGAAGACACTAGTGGTGAGAGACGTTTCAGGGTACGCCTTGCCTGGATCACAGTTGATACATTCAGCTACACATCCCTTCCACCATCTCTCACCAAAATGAGTAGGAGTAAAAATGCCCAACAGAGGAAAAATTCAGAGACTGTACCCTCTCCAGCAGAGCTGTTGGATATGAACATAAACAGTATGTCAGAAAGGGAATACAGGGTAACAGTTACCCAGGCAATGGCTAGTTTGGAGAAAACCATTAATGACAACATGGAATCAATTAGGGCAGAAGGGGAAGTCACCAGGGAAGAAGTTGAAAATGCTTTCAGTGAGTTACAATCTAATCTAAATTCTTTAACAGCTAGGTTAACTGAAGCAGAAGATAGAATTAGTGATCCAGAGGACAAACTGATAGAGAAAAAAGATCTGGAGGAGGCCTGGAACAAATAGCTTAGAAGCCATGAAAACAGAATTAGGGAAATAAATGATGCCATGAAACGTTGCAATGTCACAACTATTAGAATCCCTGGGGGAGAAAGAAAGAAGGTTAGAAGATATAGTTGAATAGATTCTTCATGAAAATGTTCCCAATCTGGCAAATGGAACCAGCATTTGTGTCCTAGAGGCAGAAAGGTCTCCCCCCAAGATCAGAGAATCTAGAAAGACCTCCATACAACTGATTGTGAAGCTGATGAATCATAATATTAGACAAGAGCTCTTGAGAGCAGCTAAGAGGAAGATATTCCTTATGTAGAGAGGAAGGTCCATGAGAATAACATCAGACCTGTCCACAGAAACCTGGCAAGCCAGAAAGGGCTGGCAATACATATCCAGGGCACTAAATGAGAAGAACATGCAGCCAAGAGTACTTTATCCAGCAAGACTGACTTTCAAATGGATGGAGAGATAAAGAGCTTCCAAGACCAGGAAGGTTTAAGAGTATGTGACCACCAAGCTGGCACAACAAGAAATATTAAGGGGGGTTCTATAAAAGAAGAAAGAACCCAAGAGTGTCATAGAACAGAAATTTATGGAGACAATTCTATAGAAACAAGGACTTCACAGGCAACACGATGTCAATAAAAATGTATCTCTCAATAATCAATCTCAATGTGAATAGCCTAAATGCTCCCATAAAATGGCACAGGGTTGCAAATTGGATAAAACGACAAGACCCGTCCATGTGTTGTCTACAACAGACCCATTTTGAACCTAAGGATACATCCAGACTGAAAGTGAAGGGATGGAGAAGCATCCTTTATGCCAGTGGGCCTCAAAAGAAAGCTGGAGTAGCTATTCTCATATCAGATAAATTAGATTTTAAACTAAAGACTGTAGTCAGAGATAAAGGACACTACATCGTTCTTAAAGGGCCCATCCACCAAGAAGATCTAACAATTGTAAATATTTATGCCCCAAAAAAGGGAGCAGCCAACTAGATAAGACAACTGGTAATCAAAATAAAGAGTCATATTGATATGAGTACATTAATAGTAGGGAATCTTAACATGCCACTCTCAGTAATAGATCATCCAAGTAGAAAATCAATGAAGAAATAAGAGCATTGAATGACACGTTGGACCAGATGAACTGTATAAATATATACAGAACATTCCACCATAAAACAATAGAATACTCATTCTTCTCAAGCACACATGGAACTTTCTCCAGAATAGACCACATACTGGGTCACAAATCAGGACTCAACCAATACCAAAAGATTGAGATTATTCCCTGCATATTCTCAGGCCACAGTGCTTTAAAACTGGAACTCAATCACAAGAAAGAGATTGGAAAGAATTCAAATACCTGGAAGCTAAAGACTACCTTGCTTAAGAATGTTTGGATCAACCAGGAAATCAAAGAAGAACTTCAACAATTCATGGAAACCAATGAGAATGAAGACACTTCAGTCCAAAACCTATGGGATACAGCAAAGGCAGTCTTAACGGCCATCCAAGCCTCCCTCAAAAAAAAAAAAAAAAAAATTGGAAAATCCAGAATACAATAGCTCTCTTTAACCCCTTAAAGAACTGGAAAATCAACAACAAATTAAGCCAACTCCACCCACAAGAAGGGAAATAATCAAGATTAGAGCAGAGATCAATGAGATAGAAACTAGAGATAGAGTAGAACACATCAACGAAACTAGAAGTTGTTGTTTTGAAAGAATCAACAAGATCGATATATCACTGGCCAAACTAATCCAAAAGGAAAGAGAGAGGACCCAAATTAATAAAATTATGAATGAAAAGGGAGAGATCATGACTAACAGCAAAGAAATAGAAACAATCATCAGATATTATTATCAACAGTTATATTCCAAGAAGTTAAGCAACATAGACAAAATGGATGCATTCCTAGAAACCTATAAACTTCCAAAACTGAGTCAGGAAGAAATTGACAACCCGAATAGACCAATATCCAGTAACGAGATTGAAGCAGTGATCAAAAACCTCCCAAAAAACAAGACCCCAGGACCTGATGGATTCCCGGGGGAATTCTACCAAACATTCAAAGAAGAGATAGTACCTATTCTCCTGAAGCTATTTCAAAAAATAGAAGCAGAAGGAAAACTTCCAGACTCATTCTATGAAGCCAGCATTACCCTGGTCCCCAAACCAGGCAAAGACCCACCAGAAAGGAGAATTTCAGACCAATATCCCTGATGAATATGGATGCTAAGATTCTTGACAGATCCTGCCTAATAGGACCCAACAGTACATTAAAAAGATTATCCACCATGTCCAGGTGGGATTTATCCCTGGGATGCAGGGGTGGTTCAACATTTGCAAATCAATCAATATGATAGAACAGATCAATAAGAGAAGAGAGAAGAACCACATGGTCCTCTCAATTGATGCAGAAAAAGCATTTGACAAGATATAGCATCCGTTCCTGATTAAAACGATTCAAAGTACAGGGATAGAGGGAACATTCCTCAACTTCATAAATCTGTCTATGAAAAACCCACAAATATCATCCTCATTGGGGAAAAGCTGACAGCCTTCCCTTTGAGATCAGGAACACAACAAGGATGCCTATTCTCACCACTCATGATCAACATAGTATTAGAAGTCCTAGCAACAGCAATCAGACAACAAAGAGAAATAAAAGGAATTCAAATTGGCAATGAAGAAGTCAAACTCTCTCTCTTTGCACATGACATAATACTTTATATGGAAAACCCAAAGGACTCCACCCCCAAATTACTAGAACTCATACAGCAATTCAGTAGTGTGGCAGGATACAAAATCAATGTACAGAAATCAGTTGCTTTCTTATACACTAACAATGAAAATACAGAAAGGGAAATTAGAGAATTGATTCCATTTACTATAGCACCAAGAATCATAAGATACCTGGGAAAAAACCTAACCAAAGAAGTAAAGGATCTGTACTCGAGGAACTACAGAACACTCATGAAAGAAACTGACGAAGACACAAAAAGATGGAAGACCATTCCATGCTCTTGGATTGGAAGAATAAACATTGTTAAAATGTCTATACTGCCTATAGCCATCTATACTTCCAATGCCATCCAGATCAAAAATTCACCAGCATTTTTCAAAGAGCTAGGACAAACAATCCTAAAATTTGTATGGAACCAAAAGAGACCCCGAATTGGTAAGGAAATGTTGAAAAAGAAAACCAAAACTGGGGACATCACATTGCCTGATTTTAAGTTTTACTACAAAGCTGTGATCACCAAGACAGCATGGTACTGGCACAAAAACAGACACATAGACCAGTGGAAGAGAGTAGAGAGCCCAGATATGGACCCTCAACTTTATGGTCAAATAATCTTCGACAAAACGGGAAAAAATATACAGTGGAAAAAAGAGTCTTTTCAATAAATGGTGCTGGGGAAATCGGACATCTATGTTTAGAAGAATGAAATTCGACCATTCTTTCACACCATACACAAAGATAAACTCAAAATGGATTAAAGACCTCAACGTGAGGCAGGAATCTATCAAAATTCTAGAGGAGAACATAGGCAAAATCTTCTTTGACATCAGCCATAGCAACTTCTTTCAAGACACATCTCCAAAGGCAAAGGAAACAAAAGGGAAAATGAACTTTTGGGACTTCATCAAGATCAAAAGTTTCTGACATTGGGGAGGGTATGTGCTATGGTGAGTGCTGTGAAGTATGTAAGTCTGACGATTCACAGACCTATACCCCTGGGGCAAATAATACAGTATATGTTAATAAAAAATTAAAAATAATAATAAAAGAAACTAATAAAAAATGAAAAAGGAGGAAAAAAAATCAAAAGCTTCTGCACAACAAAGGAAACAGTCAACAAAACAAAGAGACAACCCACCGAATGGGAGAAGATATTCGCAAATGACACTACAGATAAAAGGCTGATATCCAAGATCTATAAAGAACTCCTCAAACTCAACACACACAAAACAGAATATCATGTTAAAAAAAAAAAATGGGCAGAAGACATGAACAGACACTGCTCCAAAGAAGACATACAAAAGGCTAACAGACACATGAAAAAATGTTCGTCATCATTAGCCATCAGGGAGATTCAAATCAAAACCACATTGAGATACCACATTACACCAGTTAGAATGGCCAAAATAAACAAGACAGGAAACAACATGTGTTGGAGAGGATGTGGAGAAAGGGGAACCCTCTCACACTGTTGGTGAGAATGCAAGTTTGTGCAGCCACTTTGGAAAACAGTGTGGAGATTCCTTAAGAAATTGAAAATAGAGCTTCCCTATGACCCTACAATTGCACTACTGGGTATTTTCCCCAAAGATACAGATGTAGTGAAAAGAAGGGCTACCTGTACCCCAATGTTCATAGCAGCAATGGCCATAGTCGCCAAACTGTAGAAAGAACCAAGATGCCCTTCAATGGACAAATGGATAAAGAAGATATGGTCCATATATACTATGGAGTACTATGCCTCAAAAGGATGAATACCCAACTTTTGTATCAACATGGACAGGACAAGAAGAGACTATGCTGAGTAAAATAAGTCAAGCAGAAAGAATCAAGTATCATATGGTTTCACTTACTTGTGGAACATAAGGAATAACACAGAGGATATGGGGAGATGAAGAGGAGAAGGGAGTTGGGGGAAATTGGAGGGGTAGACAAACCATGAGAGACTGTGGATTCTGAGAAACAAAACTGAGGGTTTTGGAGGGGAGAGGTGTGGGGTGTTGGGTAAACCTGGTGGTGGGTATTATGGAGGGCACGTATTGCATGGAGCACTGGGTGTGGTGCATAAACAATGAATTCTGAAACACTGAAAAGAAATTAAAAAAAAAAAAAAAAAAAAAAAACGAACAGATTGGCCATTGCCAGAGGTTGAGGAGAGGCCTGTGGATGTGGTAATAAAAGAACAAAAGGATCCTAAAGTGCTGACATATCTTGACTATGTTGGTAGATTCCTGAACCTACATAAGTGATAAAACGGCATAGAACTAACAGAACTAAATAAACACACACACACACACACACACACACACACACCTGCAAGGAAAACTGGGAAATCTGAATAGGATCTGTGGGTTGTATCAATATCCTGGCTCTAATATGTAACATTCTATAAGATGTTACCATTCTGAGAATCTAAGTACAAAGTACACAGGATTTCTCTATACTATTTCTTACATCTGGGTGTATATCTATAATTATATCAAAATTCAAAGTTTAATTTGAAGAAAATGTTTATATCATTCAATTAATACCTGGATGGTATTCAGCGGTATACATGCATTAGAAATCTCAACCAGTTCTCTATTGTTTTGAACAATTAGGTTGCTTACCACTTTTTAACATAAATAAGGCTATATTGAAAATCTTTGTAGATAAGCTTCTCAAAATGTTTTATTCTCCCTCTTTATATTTTCTTCACTTTTTAAAATTATCAAAATTATGCATACACATAGTTATAAAATCAAATGTTACTTAGATAATGTTTTTCTTTTTTTAATTAACATATAATGTACTATTTGTTTCAGGGGTACAGGTCTGTGAAACATCAGTCTTACACAATTCACTGCACTCACCATAGTACATGCCCTCCCCAATGTCCATCACCCAGCCACCCAATCCCACACCCCTCCCCTCCAGCAACCCTCATTTTGTTTCCTGAGATTAAGAGTCTCTTGTGGTTTGTCTCCCTCCCCAGTCTAATTTTCCCTCCTTTCCCCCCAAACTCCCCCCTGCCTCTCAACTTCCTCCTATCAGAGAGATCATATGATAATTGTCTTTCTCTGATTGACTTATTTCGGTTAGCATAATACCCTCTAGTTCCATCCAAGTCATTGCAAGTGGCAAGATTTAGGGGGTTTTGATGGCTGCATAGTATTCCATAATGCTTTTCAAATGTTAACACACATATAAACCACCTAGGCTCCGTTAAGGTACAGGTCCTGATTCAGATGTTTGGATGAGGCCTGAGGTTTGTGTTCTGACATGTATCCAGGGGCTGTAACTGCTGGTCCTTGCCCTCACTAGCAGTAGTAAGAGGTTAGAAGGTTAGAAGAGGTTAGAAGACATCCTTTGGAAATAACAACCAGCTGGCTCGTTCCTCCCTGCCCAGAGACAACCAAGTTAGGTTTTGCTAGTAATTTCAAACTGCTATTTTGATTTATTATTTTTAAATACTATGTATTAACTTCCAGTTATGATAGTCATGAAGATTCAGCATCTTGCATTCCATCCGGTCTCCTTTTCCATCCTCCTAATACCATCCTTCTAGTATATAGTTAAGTCAGTAGTAAGTGTTTCTATCCTTATGTATATGAAAATATTCTCAGTGTAAATCCAAGTGGTAGGCTTCAATGGCATTTTTTTGTTTTTTTTTCCTATAGTTAATATTTGTTGAATTTTTCATATGTGTGATTTTTCTATAAATCTATCCTTAAATCTGACTGTAAGATCACTTATAAACTATTTTCCAAATATTCAAATATGTCAGCATTCTATCAAGTCTCTATTTTCTCCTAGAGACCTTCCTGCCAGAACCCTCTGACCTCCTGCTATACTTTGGACTAGTTGTTCCCAGGAATTCTACATAGCTTTCTTCTCTAGTTTCCTGTTTCTTGGATCCTGGGTCTTCCTCTACTCCTTTATTGTGTACAAGAACATCCCCTACTAGCTTTCTAAGAAAAGGTATGTAGGAGGGATTGTTTTTTAATTTTTGCGTGTCTGGAAAAAAAATACCCTTTTAATTTTTATACTTGATGGATAGCTGGGCTTTGTATAGGATTTCCTTCTAAAAAGTGAAGACGTTGCAACGCTATGTTCTAGTATCAAAATTGCTGGTGAGAAGGGTGATAATGTTGTTCCAGGCAGTCCTGCATGGCTTGGTTCATTTTGTTTGTTTTTCTTTAGAAGCTTTTAGGGTTCTTTCTTTTATTCCTGGTATTATGAAATTTCTTAGTGAAATTCTGGATGTAAGTTTCTTTTTATTCATTGTGCTAAACATTCAGTGTACCCTTTAAATCTGAAGTCTCTTAACCTTCAGTACCAGAAAAAAATTAGGTATTATTAATCAATTATTAATTAATTAGGTATAATTAATTTGATTATTTCCTTCTCTCCTTTTACCCCTGGAGCTCCTGTTAGAGGTTGTAATTCCTTGGCAAATCTTTAATATTCTTACCATTTCTGTGTTTCATCTCTATATCTTCATTTTATTTTGGAGGGAGGAGAGATTTTCTCAAACATATTTCCAGCCCTCCTATTGAATATTTTCAATGTTCTCTAATTTTATTTTGTAATAAAAATGGCTTTCTCCTGGTTATATGACTAATATGTGCTCATTACAAAGAATTCCAACAATAAATAAAAATACAGAGAACACAAGAAATTCTCTGTAATCCTACTACATTATGATAATCAGCCTAATATTTTGGTGACCATTATTTTATTCTTCATTTTATAGAAACATAAATGTCAAAAATGTCACACCTATAATTTATACAAACAGAATATTACTCCTGCTGTTTTTAATCATAGATGCTACTACCAGTGTCCCTCTTCCCACCTCAACATCACTTCACTGTGGTCCCCCATTAGCCCATACCTACAGCCTAGTGAATGACATTCTATATTTTCCCCATACTCTTATAATCATGTATAAATACATGTATGTATACATGCATACACACCTATACAAACACCCTTTCCTGTATCTTAAATTTATCCCTTAACAACATTCATGGAAATATTACCAAGGTACTTGTAAGTAATGGTTGCATAATATTCCATGTTGTGAGGGTATCAAAATTTGCTCCCTTTTTCACCCATAGATAGCTACACACTTTTCCTGTTCCTGGAAACTGCAAATATTCTTTTAGTAAACACCATTTTATAATAACCTTATAGACTAATAGAGAGTCTTTTTTTTTTTTTTTTTTTTTTTTAAAGATTTTATTTATTTATTTGACAGAGAGAGATCACAAGTAGACAGAGAGGCAGGCAGAGAGAGAGAGAGGGAAGCAGGCTTCTTGCTGAGCAGAGCCCGATGCGGGACTCGATCCCAGGACCCTGAGATCATGACCTGAGCCGAAGGCAGCGGCTTAACCCACTGAGCCACCCAGGCGCCCAGACTAATAGAGAGTCTTGAATGAAAATCCCAAAGATCATAAACATTTTTATATTTTAATAGATTCCAGATTCTTTTCCAAAAAGGCTATAATATTTCATATTTCCAGGGGCATCTTGGCGGCTCAGTCAGTTAAGCATCTGCTTTTGGCTCAGGTCAAGATCTCGGGGTCCTGGGATAGAGCCTCACATCAGGCTTCCTGCTCAGCAGGGAGCCTGCTTTTCCCTCTCCTTTTGCTGCTCCCTTTGCTTGTGTGCACTCTCTCTCTCTGTCAAATAAATAAGCAATATCTTAAAAAAAATTTTTGTATTTCCAGTAGCATTTTATATTTCTCCACAATCTCCAACAGTAATGAACATTGTAATCTTATAATTCTTGTTTTGGTTTGATATTGTTGCTATTGTTTTAGAATTCTATTTTTTTTTTTTCTGGATGAAACCTTTATTATTTCAGAAAGAAGCAGACTATGTAATTTGAGGTGGTAAGAGTAATTACTTCTGGATTACTGTAATAAATATTTGTCAAAAATACCAGTCATTTCGATAATCATACATACTTAGTTCATTCATTAAGAACTTCCAAAAATAACTCTTCTGTATCAAAACACAAATGTCACAAGAGAGTCAAGTAATAGTCTATGGAGGTGAAGGAAAAGTCTGCTGTGGGAAACTCTAACAAAGCATTTTGCCTATTACAGTTTTGACTGACACAGTTCATGAAGAAAGACTAGCTATGTCCTCCTTCTTCTTCTTTTTTTTTTTTTTTTTTTTAAGTGCTTAGTCTGAGAGGAACAGAAGAAACCAAGTCCTGGGACCTGGGAGAAAAACTGCTTTCATAATCTTATGTGTGAGCCACAAACAGGCTTTTCTGATGCCTAAAGTGAGATGGGAAACGCAAGCATGTATTCTATTAATAATATCTCAATAATATTTCAATAAATATGCACAAAAATTCAGCAATTAGGAACACAGTGTTTGTATATTTGAAAATGCAAGAGTTTTCATGCTTTGAATGCTTTATCCTGAGAAGAATTTTAAGGATATTTTGTTCTATAAGGTTCAAAAATAAAACTTACACATACATAACACGTATCAGGAATTCTCCACACGATTAACATCCTGGACTGTCCTAGCAATGTCCAACAATGAGAAGCCAAACAAAATTATACATATGTTGTAAAGACAGCACTGAGAAAGAAAGGAACATCAGGAGAATGAATCACCTGTATTTTTGTTTTATGCTCAATGCTTTTGAAAAGTTCAACAGATCAATGTAAAAACAACTATGATTTGTTTTTAAATAGCCAAACCCCTCTCAGTAGCTCGGCACCAATTACACAAGTGCTACGTATTCAAAGAATGACTGCAGGTGACTCTTTGCTTCTCTCTGGTCCCTTTACCAAACCTCTACATCACCTATGAGATTACTTGTAATATTTCTGCATTTCAAAAGATATGCAGCAAAACAGAGTTGTCTAGTTTTCAGTCAAATTAATTTTAAAATAGAACAGTTAAATTCTCACAACACAAACTTTAGTTTTCACATTCATTGAAACATTTAAGAATTACTCAAACATGGGACGCCTGGGTGGCTCAGTTGGTTGGGCAGCTGCCTTCGGCTCAGGTCATGATCCCAGCGTCCTGGGATCGAGTCCCACATCGGGCTCCTTGCTTGGCAGGGAGCCTGCTTCTCCCTCTGCCTCTGCCTACCACTCTGTCTGCCTGTGCTCACTCTCGCTTCTCTCTCTATGACAAATAAATAAATTAAAAAAAAAAAAAAGAATTACTCAAACATGAGCACTAGAAATGTGTGTGCTTATTTGGAAGAGAAATGAATTTATTCTGCAGAAGAAAAAGGAGGCCGGAAGCATCACATCACCGGAACAACTGAAACATGTTGACAAGTCTTATCTTCTAAACTTCAGTGAAAGCTGCTTCTACGAACTATTTAATGAATACCTGTCCCTATTAAACAAGCAAGATATCTGATGTATAAAGAAGTCAGAAGCTGAGGCATGTCATTTCTTTCTGTTGCTTCCAGTTGCTAGAATACTGGCAACTCGCATAAATATATTTAATGTATCCATGTAGATTCCCAGCATCGAATTGATGGGATCATATTTTTGAATTCCATATGCTGGTATTATTTCTGCACGCTTGATTACTTTCTGTGTATCATACAGAAGAAACATACTGAAAAGAGCTAATCCACCATAAATTGCCACTGAGTACAAAGTGGCACCAGCTACAGTGGTAGGTGGAAGAAACATAGATCCCAGTGAGGATACGAAGACGAGACCCAGGCCCACTCCCAGGGGTGCTCCCATGTTCAGAAACTTCTCACTGGGTGCGCACATGGCCACAGTGGAGAGGCCTCCCACAATGCCTGCTGTATACCACGCAGCTCTGATGAGAAGAGGCCCCCCTAATATCGTCAGTGGAGCCACCACTGCACCCATTATACCAGAATGTAGTAACCAAGCAAGATGCTTTGGGCCTGGGCTCTGGTCATATGGTATTGATTGTACCATCATTCCAGCTCCAATCATGTCTGCAAAGGTTGCACCAATCGTCACCCAAGAGCCTCCCATCATGAAGTTCATGAGAACAGGAGTTCTGCTCACTGCCAGGGCGGACAAAGCTGTTAAACCAATACTTCCTGCTAAATACATATAGGTAGAATGAATTCTATCCTTCACATACTGAGGCCAAATTACAGCTTTTTCAATAGCTCCAATCTCATTAGACATTCCCAAGCCATAGTAGCACAATGCTCCAAGACCAACAGCAGCCCCTCCAGCAATAAACCATCTTCCCATCTGATCAATTTTAAATATTTTTTCCACTCATGGTTCCATTGCTGCCTCCTTAAGTTCTTGACCAGTTTTCCCGCGCGGGATCCCAACTCTTGTCTTGGTGGCATATTGCCGGCTGGGTGTTAAGAGCCATTGATTCTTCGTGATGGAATTTTCACAATAGGCGAGGCCTTGGTGAAAGCTGGCTGGAAGACCCTGGAAGGGAGTGTCCGGAGACACACAAATCTTGCGGCCAGCATGGTGGTGCACCAGGTTTACCAAGCAGATCTGAAATGCTCAGTTCCCGGTCACCTCAACCGCACAATTACCCTTCCGGGCCGGCGACACGCAAACGCGCACACCTCTCTGGACCTCCGCCCACTCCTTACTCTAGAATTCTATTTTTTTAAGTTTTTAAGCACATATTTATTTAATTAAAATTGCTTTTTCTTGTTCCTTCTTGCTCTTTTTTAAACTTTTTATTTTAAAACAATTATAGACTCACAGGAAGTTGAGAAACAATATAGAGAGGTCCAGTATGCCCTTCCTTCATCCAGTTCCCCAATGTAACATCTTTTTTTTAAAGATTTTTTATTTATTTGAGAAAGAGAGAGAGAGAGCGTGCATGTGCATGAATGGGAAGCACAGAGGGAGAGAGAGAAGCAGAATCCCTGGTGAGCAGAGAGCCTGATTCAGGACTCGATTCCAGGACCTTGGGATTATGACTGGAGCCAAAGGCAGATGCTTAAGAGACTGAGGTACCCAAGCGCCCCCCAAATGTAACACCTTATGTAACTATAGAATAATATCAAAGCCAGCAACTGACATTGGTAGGATGGGTGTATGACTCTGTGTCATTTTATCACAGATGTAGATTTACATGACTACCACTATGAGCCTGGTAGACAACTCTTCCATTACCTCATGCTACACTTCTTTACAGTCATACCCTCCCCCCTGACTACTTGCAACCATGAATCTAATCTCCATCTCTATGAGTTTGTCATTTCAAAAATGTTGCCTTTTGAGAATGGCTTTTTCATTCAGTATAAATCCATGGATTTTTATTAAGCTGTTATGTTTATCCATAGTTATTCCTTTTTATTGCTGAATACAATTCCATGGTGTGTCTTTACTGTTTTTCACCTGAACCAGTTACCTATTGAAGGACATTCGGGTTGTGTCTAACTTGGGGCTATTGCGAGCAAAGCTTCTATAAACATTTGTGAACAGGTTTTTTGGGTGGATAAAAGTTTTCATTCCTCTGGGATAAATGCCCATCAGTGTGGTTTTTAAGTCGTATGGTAAGTAAATTTTTAGTTTTTTAAGGAAGTACCAAATTCTTCCAGAATGGCTATACCATCTTACATTTCCACCAGCAATGTATGGAAGATTCGGTTCCCTGTATCCTTGCCAACATTTGGAATTTTGCTATTTTTCATTTTTCAGGTACTAATAAGCATGTGTCACTATCTCACTGTGATTGTGATTTACATTTCCATAAGGGCTAGTGATGTTGAACATTTTTCATGTGCTTATTTGCTTAGCCCACTCAGGCTGCTATTAAAAAATACCACAGACTAGGTAGCTTAAAAGACAACAGAAAATTTATTTTTGCAGTTCTGGAGGTTGGGGAATCCAAGATCAAGCGCTGACAGGTTTGGAATCTAGTAAGAGCCCACTTCCTAGATGGCCCTCTTCTCATTGTAATGTCACAAGCAGAAAGGAAAAAGAGTGCTCCCTGGGGCCTCTTTTATAAGGGCACTAATCCCATCCAAGAGGGATCTATTGTCATGGACTAATCACCACCAAAGGCCCCACGTCCCCTGGGGGTTAGGATTTCAATTTATGAATTTGGGGGGGACAGATATTCAACCTATAGAATTTGCCATGCATATAAATATCTTTTTCAGTGAAATGTCTCTTTATGTCTTCCTCATTCTTTAATTGAATTGTTACTTTTTACAGTGGAGTATTGAAAGTTCTTTTTTTTAATGAGATATACTTGACATAACACCACATAAGTTTAAGGTGTATAATGTGTTATTTGATGGAATTATATATTGCAATTTGATTACCACCTTTAGCTAACACCTCTGTCAGGTCATGTAATTCTCATTTCTTTTTTGTGGTGAGAGCATTTAAGATCATGTCTCTTTGTAACTTTGAAGTTTATAATATGCTATTTTTATTGTCATTATTATGATCATTATTCTGTACATTAGATCGCCAGGATTATTCATCTACCAGGTACAAGTTTGTAACCTTTAACCACATCACCCAATTCTAATACTCCCCAGTCCTTTGTAGCCAACACTCTACTCTCTGACTCTATGAATTCAGCTTTTTTAGATTCCACATGTGAGTGATATCATATAGTATTTGTCCTTCTCTGTTTAACTTATCCCACTTTTCCACAATGCCCTCAAGCTCCACCCATGTTGTCACAAATGGCAAGATGTCCTTCTTTCCCATGGCTGAATAATATTCCGTTGTCTATTATATATACACCACATCTTCTTAATCCATTCATCCATTGAAAGAAAACTGTTGTTTCCATATCTTGACTATTATGAATAATGCTGTAGTAAACATGGCAGTACATATATCTCTTCAGTATCCTATTTCCATTTCCTTTGGATATATACCCAAAAGTGGGACTGCTGAATAATATGGCAGTTCTATTTTTAATTTTCTGAGGAACCTCCATACTGTTTTCCATAGTAGCTGTACCAATTTACATTCTCCACATTCTTGCCAGTACTTGTTATCTCTTATCCTCTTGATGATAGCCATTCTAACAGGTGACATCTCATTGTTTTGATTTACATTTCCATGAGCATCATTTCATGTACTTGTTAGCCACTTGGATGTCTTCTTTGAAAAATGTGTTCTTTCAGTTCTTCTGTCCATTTTTAACAATTGGGTTGTTTCGTTCTTTTTTTATTGAGTTGTAGGAGTTCTTCATATATTTTGGATATTACCTCTTATCCAATATATGGTTTGTAAATATTCTCTGTTATTTTGTAAGTTGTCTTTTCATTTAGTTGTTTCTTTTGCTGTGCAAAGACTTTTGAGGTTGATATGGTCTCACTTGTTGACTTTGACAAAATGACAAGCTTTTATTGCTTGTGCTTTTGGTGTCATATACAAAAAATCATTGCTGAGACCAATGTCGAGGAGCCTCTTTATGTTTTCTTCTAGGAGTTTTATGGTATCAGGCCTTTTGCTTACATGTTTAATCCATTTCAAGTTAATTTTGTGAGTGGTGTAAGATGGGGTCCAATTTCATTTTTATGTATGTGGCTGTCCAGTTATTGGTGAGACTGTCGTTTCCTCACTGAATGTTCTTGGCTGCCTTGCCAAATATTAGTTGACCATGTAGGTGCGGGGTCTACTTCTATCCTCTCTATTTTGTTCCATTGGTCTGTGTGTCTGTTTTTGTGTCAGCACCATCCTTTTATTACTATAACTTTGTAGTATAATTTGAAATCAGGAAGTGAAATCCCTCTACCTTTGTTTTTTCTCAGGATCATTTGGGCTATTGGGGTGTTCCATGGTTTAATACAAATTTTAAAATTGTTTTTTCTATTTCTGTGAAGAATGCCATTGGAATTTTTAAAGGGAATGTATTGAATCTATAGGTGGTTTTGGGTAGTATGGACACTTTAACAATATTAACTATTCCAATCCATGAACGGGAACTGTCTTTCCATTTATTTGTGTCTTCCTTAATTTCTTTCATCAATGTCTTATAGCTTTCATTGTGCAGATATTTCACTTCCTTGCTTAAATTTATTCCTAAGTATTTTAATTGTTTTTGATGCTATTGTGAATGGGATAGTTCTCTTTCTTATTCAGATGTTTCATTATAAGTGTAGAGAAAAACAACTGATTTCTAGGTGTTGATTTTATATCTTGCAACTTTATTGAAGTTGTGAATAGTCTCAACAGTTGTTTAGGTGAGTCTTGGGGGTTATATATATATAAGATGTCACCTGCAAATACTGATGGCTTTACTTCTTCTCTTTCTGTTTAGATACTTCATTTCTTTTTCTTGCCTAATGGCTCGTGTAATGACTTCGGATATTATATTGAATCAAAGTAGGAGAATGGACTCCTTGTCTTGTTCCTGATCTTGGAGGAAACTTTTCAGCTTTTCACTGTTAAATATGATGTTTGCTATGGGCTTGTCATATATGCCCTTTATTATGTTGAGGTACATTCTCTCTATACCAGCTTTGTTGAGAATTATTTCATTTTTGGGATGCCTCGGTAGCTCAGTTTGTTAAGCACTTGCCTTCGGCTCAGGTCATGATCCCAGGGTTCTGAGATTGTGTCCTGCATTGGGCTTCTTGCTCAGCAAGGAGCCTTCTTCTCCCTCTGACTGCTGCTCCCCCTGCTTGTGCGCTCTCTCTCTCTCTCTCTCTGACAAATAAATTAAAAATGTATTTTTTAAAAAAGAATTATTTCATTCTTTTAAAAAAATTGCTCCTGTGAACTTCTCATTTTATTCATGTATTATTTTTTTAATGTCTTTTTTTTTTTTTAAGAGAGTAAAAGCACATGAGCTGGGAGGAGGAGTGGGGGCATAGGGAAAGGTAGAGAATCTTAAGTAGACTCCATGCCCAGCATGAAGCCCAACACAGGGCTAGATCTCATGACCTTCATATCATGAGCTGAAACCAAGAGTCAGACATATAACTGACTGAGCCACCCAGGGGCCTCTCCTTTCTTGGTGTCTTTGAATTGCCTTTCTGTGTTTCCTAGTAGTTCACTGAGTTTCCTTAAAAGTTATTTTAAATCTTTACCAGAGAAATTATAGACTTCCATGACTTTGGGGTAGATTATGGAATATTACTGTGATCCTTGGGAGTGTTATTTTCCTTTACTTTTTCATGTTCCTTGAAGTTTTTAATTGCTATCTTCACATGAGAAGTTGCAGTCACCTTCTCCAGTATTTACTTATTGCTTTCAGGATAGAAATACCTGGTGTCAGTTCTGCTAGTGATTCTGAGGATTTCTCAGTCTTCTGTTAATATGCATGTTCCATTCTTTTTATTCCCTCTTCTGACACATTTAAGTTTATATGAATTCTACTGATCCCTCAAAGCAACAAGCTCTGCAGTGCCCCATTTGTTTTCCAAAATGTGGTGCTAAAACTCAAGCTTGTGTTCTGTCCCTTGCTTACAGATTGTTCTACATGAACTCACTAGCCATAATTCCATCCTTTTTATTTCAACCTACCTGCATCATTATATTTGAAATGACTTTCTTACAACCAGCATATATTTGGTTGTGTTTTTTAATCCACTTTGAACTTCTCTGTTTATAATTGGTCTTTAAACATATATTATTGACTGTTTATATTTAAAATAACTTTTTTCTTTTTTTATTATGTTATGTTAGTCTATTCAAAGTAATTCTTAAGGTTTAAGTCTGCCTTTTTATTTTTATTTTTTGGTTTCTGTTTGTTGTTTCTGTGTTCTTTTTCCCTCAGTCCTATGGGTT
Organism: Lutra lutra; assembly: GCF_902655055.1. NCBI lineage: Eukaryota > Metazoa > Chordata > Mammalia > Carnivora > Mustelidae > Lutra > Lutra lutra. The sequence continues at coordinate 115,951,905 of NC_062280.1, read as the reverse complement.
GCTTGAATATTTTTGAGAATTCCATTTTTATGTATCATAGCATGTTTGCATCTCTTTTCATAATTTTTTTAGTAGTTGCCTAGATATTACATTGTATATATTCAACTTACCAAGGTTGATGGGTATGGACATTTTACCAGTTCAAGTTGTAAGAATGGGTTAGCATGAGAACGGCCATCTCAAAGGCCAGGAAGCCATTTTACTGAGTTGAGGGAAGAGGGACTAGGGGAAGCTTGAAAAACAAGTTTTGAACAACAAGTTTTGAACAACAAGTCAATCATAAGCACTGGAAAGCGGGCAGCTGCGTCACAGACCAGATGCATTAGTAAAGAGCTTATCTCACTAAACCACCAGGGACTGATGCAAAAGTAAACCGTCAGAGTGGGGCGCCAGATATGAATGAAGCTATGGAAAATTACTGTGCGTTAAGTGCTTTGAAAATGCTATATAAACCCTTGGCTTTGAGTGCTTGGGGTCCTTGTTGAAACCCGCTGCGCCAGGCAGATACTAAGACCCCAGTTAGCTGGAAATAAACCTCGCTGTGTGACTTGCATTATCGTGAGTGTCCTCTGTCCATTTGAGGGGTGGTTGACTCCATACCCTAACACAAGTAATGTTTGTAATATAATTATCTTAAATATTTCCTCTAAATACATTGAGAATCACATCAGGTAATGTTATAATTTTTGTTCCAAACATCAACACATAATTTAGAAATCTCAACAGGAGAAGGAATATCTGTTATATTTATCCATATTTTTACCCTTTACATTGTTCTTTTTCTTTCTGATGTTTGTTGCAAGATTCTTACTTTTATCATGTTTCAATACTTTCTTTAGCTTTTTTAATTGAAGTATAGTTGATATACAATATTATATTAGTTTCAGGTGGACAACATAGTGATTTGACAATTACATTATGAAATTCTCACCACAATAATAGTAGTTACCATCCCTCACCATATAAAATTGTTATAATATTACTGACTATATCCCCTACACTGTACTTTTTATCTTCAGGATTTATTTTATAATTGAAAGTTTCTATCTCTTAACCCCCTTCACCTATTTTATCCATCCTCCCACCCTTCTTTTCTTTGGCAACCACCAGTTCTCTGTATTTATGAGTCTGTGACTAGTTTTTGTTTGTTCATTTGTTTTGTTTCTTAAGTTCCACAAATATATGTGATATTATATGATATTTCTCTTTGACTTATTTCACTTACAATAACACCCTCAAGGTCTCTCCATGTTGTCCCAAATGACAAGATTTCATTCTTTTTTAGGTGGAGTAATATTTTGTTGTTTATATACACCATATCTTCTTTAACATTCACCTATGGATGACATATGGGATGCTTCTATACCTTGGCTAATATAAATAATGCTGCAATAAACACAGAGGTGCATATAACTTTTCAAATTAGTGTTTTCATTTTCTTCAGGTAAAAACTCAGAAGTGGAATTACTGGATCAAATGTTAGTTCTATTTTTAATTTTTTTCTCATTCAGTAAACATTTTCTTTTTGTTCATTATGTTCAGTTGGCCAAAGTATAATACATCATTAGTTTTTGATGTAGCATTCAATGATTCATTAGTTGCATATAGCACCCAGTGTTCATCATATCATGTGCCCTCCTTAATACCCATCACCTGGTTACCCCATACCCCTACGCCACTCCCTTCTGTGATACTCAGGTTGTTTCCTGGAGTCAGAAATGGACCCTCAAATCTATGGTCAACTAATCTTTGGCAAAGCAGGAAAGAACACCCAATGGACAAGAGACAGTCTCTTCAAAAAATGGTGCTGGGAAAATTGGACAGCCACGTGCAGCAGAATGAGATTGGACCTTTCTCTTACACCATACACAAATATAAACTCAAAATGGATAAAAGACCTAAATATGAAACAGCAATTCATCAAAGTCCTAGAGGAGAACAGAGGCAGTAACCTCTCTGAATCAGCCACAGCAACTTCTTGCAAGACATGTCTTTAAAGGCAACAGAAGCAAAAGCAAAAATGAACTTCTGGGACTTCATCAAGATATAAATCTTCTGCACAGCAAAGGAAATAGTCAACAAAACTAAAAGACAGCACACAGAATGGGAGAAGATATTTGCAAATGATGTTAACAGATAAAGAGCTAGTATTCAACATCTATAAAGAGCTAATCAAACTCAACACCCAAAAAACGACAAATCCAGTCAAGAAATGGGCAGAAGACATGAACAGACACTTCTCTAAAGACATACAAATGGCTAACAGACACATGAAAAAATGCTCCACATCACTATCCATCAGGGAAATGCAAATCAAAACCACCATGAGATACCACCTCACACCCATCAGAATGGCTAAAATCAATAAGACAGAGAACAACAAATATTGGTGGGGATGTGAAGAAAGGGGAACTCTCTTACACTCTTGGTGGGAATGCAAGCTGGTACAGCCACTCTGGAAAACAGTATGGAGGTTCCTCAAAAAGTTAAAAATAGAGCTACTCTATGACCCAGCAGTTGCACTACTGAATATTTACCACAAAGATACAAATGTAGTGAAAAGAAGGGACACCTGCACCCCAATGTTCATAGCAGCAATGTTCACAATAGTTGAAATGTGGAAGGAGCCAAGATGTCCTTCAACAGATGAATGGATAAAAATGTGGTTCATTTATACAGTGAAATATTACCCATCAGAAAGGATGAATACCTACAATTTGCATCGGCATGGATGGAACTGGAGAGGATTATGCTAAGTGAAATAAGTCAATCAGAAAGACCATTATATGGCTTCACTCATATGTGTAATATAAGGAATATTTTTAATTTTTTGAGGAACCTCCATATTGTTTTCCATAGTGGTTGCACCAATTTACCTTCCCACCAACAGTGCATCAGGGTTCCCTTTTCTTCACACCTTTACCAATGCTATTTTTTTGCCTTTTTGGTAATAGCCATTCTGATGTGTGTGAGGTGATATCCCACTATGGTTTTTATTTGCACGTCCCTGATCATTAATGATGTTGAGCATCTTTTCATGTGTCTCTTGGCCAACTGGATGTCTTCTTTAGAAAAATGTCTATTCAGGTCCTCTGCCCATTTTTAAATTGGATTATTTGTTTTGTGTGTGTGTGTTGAATTTGCATGAGTTTTTTAATGTATTTTGGATATTAACCCCTTATCAGATATATCATTTGCAAATATCTTCTCCCATTCAGTGAGTTGTCTTTTCGTTTTGTTGTTTCCTTTGCTATGCAAAATCTCTTAAGTTTGATGTAGTCCCAATTGTTTATTTTTGCTTTTGCTGCCCTTGCCTGAGGAGAAAGATTCTGAAAAATATTACTAAGGCCAATATCCAAGAGTTTGCTGCCCATGTTTTGTTTTGGGAGTTTTATTGTTTCTGGTCTGACATTTAGGCTTTTAAACCATTTTGTGTTTATTTATGTGTATGGTACAAGAAAATGGTTCAGTCTCATGTTTTGCACTTACCTTTCCAGTTTTTCCCAACACCATTCATTGAAGAGACTGACTTTTCCCATTGTATTTTGTTGCCTCCTGTGTCATAGACTAATTGATCATGTAAGTGTGGGTTTATTTCTGGACTTCCTATTCTGTTCCCTTGATCTATATGTCAGTTTGTGTGCCAGTACTACATTGTTCTGATTACTACAGCTTTCTAGTGTATCTTGAAATCTCCAGCTTTGTTCTTCATTCTGAAGATTGTTTTCACTTATTCAGGGTCTTTTGTGGTTCCATACAAATTTTAGGATTTTTTTGTTGCAGTTATTTGAAAAATGATATTAGTATTCTGGCAGAGTTTACATTGAATCTGTAGATAGATTTGGGTATTATCAATATTTTAATAAGATTAATTCTTATTTTCCATAAACGTGGGATATCTTTCTACCTATTTGTGTCATCTTTAATGTCTTTCATCAGTGTCTTCTAGTTTTCAGCATACAGGTCTTACACCTCCTTGTTAGTAGGTATCTTATTCTTTTTGAGGTAATTGTAAATGGAAGTATTCTCTCAATTTCTCTTTCTGCTAATTCATTATTTTTATAGAAATGCAATAGAGTTCTGTTAATTAATTCTATGTCCTGTGACTTTACTGAACTCATTTATTAGTTCTAATAGTGTTTTTAATGAACTTTTTATGGTTTTCGATATATAGTATCATTTCGTCTACAAATTGTGACAGTTTTACTTCTTCTTCCTTACAAATCTGAATGCCTTTTATTTTTTCTTGTCTGATTGTTGCATATTTTAACCATTTTTAAGGGCATATCTGATGGTAAAATATTCCCTGTTTTCCTTTCTCTGAGAATGTCTTGATTTTTCCTTCATTCCTGAAGGATATTTTCACTGCACATAGGATTCTGCATTAACAATTGTTTTCTTAAAAAATGACCTTGAAAAATGTTGTACCTCTTCTTTCTGGATTCCAGAGTTTCCTATGATGCCGTTTAAATTGCTTTTCCTGTATAAGGAAGTTGTCTTTTCTATCTTACTGCTTTCTGCCTTGCTTGTGCTGACTGATGTCTGATACTAAACAGAGAGAGATTTGGAGAGCATCTTATTCATTTGTACAGAACAAGGTTACTTTACAAGGATGCAAACTGAATAAACCTAAACTGTACTGCTGAATACTACAAAGAGAATTACAGATTTGTACTAGAACTTTCCCAAGTAAAAATGTCAAGATTCTCCAAAATAAAAATGAAAAATCAGAGAATGAGTTTAATGCTGAGTAGCATGTTTATAGTGAAGTGCTGAAGTAGGACCTGAAAACAAATCATTTCAGAGATAGGACTCTATTACCACCACAGCCCTCTCATCCCTGTCTACTTATTAATAAAAACAGCAGTATTGGCTACTATATATTGATGCAATGTGTATGACAGACATTATGCCAAGTGCTGTATGGATACTCTCATTTAGTTCTGATAACTTTTCTGAAAAGTATTAGTATTCCCATTTTAAGGTGGAGAAATAGAGAGGAAGTTAAGGAAAGTTTCCCAAAGCAACTCTGTTGGTAAGAGCCACAGCCAGGATTCAAACTCAGCTTAACTAACCCCACAGTCTGCTCCCTGACCCTCCACCCTGGGATATATGAGGAGCACAGAACAGCCTGCTCTGCCTTGCCTCTCTCTTACTTACCTGTCTCTCTAGTACAATGATTCTCAAACTAGCCATGTAACATAATCCCTCGAGGGCATTATGAACAGATTACTGGCCCCACTTTTAATTCAGAAAAGTCTTGATCGGGCTTGAAAATGTGCACTTCAGCAGGTTCCCAAGAGTATGAGCTATCCATTGCTACATAACCAGCCTTACTTAGCTGGGTGCTTTTGGCTCAGAGTCTTTCACAAGGCTGTAGTCAGTGTTTTGGCAATGGCAGCACTCATCTCAAGGCTGGACTGCAGGATGTCTGGCTTACACATATGCTCTGTGACATGGCTGTTGTTTGGAGACATCAGTTTCCTGCCACATGAGCCTCTCCATAACACTCTTCACAGTCAGTATGTCACTTGGCTTCCTGCAGAGCAATGTATCCAGGAGAGGCCCCCCAAAATGGAAGCCACAGCCTTCCTATAATATAATCTCAGAAGTGGCATCCCATTCCTTCTGCCATATTCTGTTCATTAGAAGAGAGTCACTAAGTCCAGCCCACTCTCAAGAAGAGAGGCTCAGACAAGGGCCTGCACCAACCAGGTGAGGTCTTTGGGGATCATCTTAGAGGCTGTTCACCATACTGGGTGCTGCTGCTTGACTGGAGCCACACTTTGCAAACTACTGCTCTATTTAATAGCCTCAGAACAAGACCATTTTTCCTGATAACAAAGCTCTTTGGTAAGTAAATGGATATATGACTCTAGTAGCCTCCCAAGGTAGGAAAAGGTGTGGGAGGGGAGTTAACTCTTTTCTATTGAGCATACAGAAAAAATCAAGGTAAACTTTTGCATTTAGAACACTCAGTCTTCAGCCCGCATTCTCTCTAAAGGCCCATAACCAAGCTATGAAAGTGCTAATGTTCTAAAATTATGATGAAAGGAAAGTTGAGGATAAAGCTCTCATGATAGCATGAAGAGGCCCCACCAACAACTCAGGTACAGGCTGGTAGAAGAGTAGGGAGAGGTGTGATGGAAAAGTCCAAGTCACCTCCTAACTTGAAAACAAGTGAGTTCAACTTTAGTGGCAGTAAGTTGCATTCTTATGGAAGTGCCAGGATCAGGTGGCTTAATTTCCTTCCAGAAGGCTTAATGTCATTTACTTGCTGAATGGCAAGGGCCCATCTTCTTTATCTCGTGTACCTAAAGTGCATAAAAGGGAGCCTTGCATACAGATGTGCTCAATTAACATTCATTCCTTTTGGGGGGAATTTGAGAGTTAGGAGAGTCTGAGGTGTTGTTCTTCCTTTTTTTTGGAGTCATTCTATCTACCTATGAAACAACAGGAATTTATACGATGTAGAATAGTGAGTGGACATGGGGTTTAGAATCACAATACGATGACACACCGAGCTGTGTGAACTCAGGCCATTGCTGAAGTTCTCTGAGACTCTAACTGTAAGATATAGATAATATACCACCTCTTTCTAACTCACAGTGGAGTTGGGGAAAGAAAACTAAATGAAAGCACTTTTTAAACTTAGAGGAATAAACAAACAAACAAACAAAGCAATATTTGGGAGCTAAAACAAAAACAAAACAAAACAAAACAGAATAAACAGTGATTTTAAACTTTGGGTGCATATTAGAATCACCTGGAGAGTTTTGAAAAGTCTGAGTTCCCAGGCTGAACCCCAAAACCATAAGCAACAATTATGCTCCCTTCTCTTCCTCCTCCTCTGCCTTCCTTTCTCTCCCCATGGAAGTGGGTATATATATACATATACATATTTACATGTATATTATTTAAGGTAAACTCTTAAAATAGTTAAAAGAAATTTCACATTTGTTTCGACCAAATAATATACACAAAGTATTGAGGATGACATTCCAAAGGAGTATGTGAAAGAGGTGTCCTGCAGGGTGGGGTGGAGGTGGGAGTCATGAGACTTGAAGAACACCTGTGAATGAAAGAGCTTCATTTCTCAGTGCCTGTGGGTTGATCATAACAGAAAGGATGGCCATATCAGCACAAACCTGAAGTATTCTGTTAGGAGGGACAAACTTTATTTTGAATTTAGTTAGAGTGCCTGAGTAGATAACTAAACTGGGACAGAGTGGGGGCAGCATAGGTAGGTGAAGCTGTGTGTACGCTGAGTTAATGTCTGAGCCAAGAAATAAGTAAGAAGTGCCTGAGTGTGTTTGTGTTCAAATTCTATTCTTAGGGGATATTTGTTTAAGCAAGAACATTTGCCCCAACTATTTACCTTTAAAAAGTATTTCTAATAAGCATGCCAAGTTCAGTAATTACTTTCAAGACTTTCTTTGATCAAGGTGGAACACTTGATTTTTTAAAATAGTCTTAAAAGTATAGATTTTAGCAGAAACAAGATTTGTTTATTCCTAATCTTCACATTTTCCAAAATTACTGTGAACAAAGTATTTCACTGGAATCTGTATTTTGAGGATTAACCAAAAGATGGAGTAATACTGAAAAAAAAAAAAAAACTAAACAGGAAAAGGACACTGTGTCCAGTTGATACGTTCTCCTCTCTGCTTTCCAGAACCACATGCAGTGGGAAGAACAAGGCAAGAAGCCCATTTGCTCCCACAGTCAGAAAGCTTTTCACATTGAGCCAGTTCAGAGGGCATGGACACTCCCCTCCGTCTCTGCAGAGGATGTACCCAGGGAGATTCCTTTACAACCCAGGAGCATCATTCCTCAGCACCCAAGCATCAATTTAGATGACCTGTGGCTGGAGAAGACACAGAGAAGGAGGCTGAAGAAGCAGGTTCAGGAAAGGAAGATGCAAAAAGGGATAGCACATAAAGATGGAGTCCAAGTAAGCTGTTCACATGCCATTAGTCATCAGACTTGCCCTGGTATCCCCTCTTCCTCTGCAGCAGCTTGCACTTCCTGTGATTCTTTCCTGTGCTATAGTTTGTTACCCTTGGGCCCTCTGGATACAGCACAGTGATGCCGCTTTCCAGCCCCTCTGCCCTAGCACAGCCTGCAGGAGACACTTTTCATAGTGGCATGTCCCAGAGCTAAAGGTTGTGGCTCCTTTTTCCTCTCTGCAGTATGTCTTGCCTGTGTCCTGCCCTTTGCAAGGTATTGGAGCAGAACTGAGGAAGGCAGGGCCAACCCTCAAGTCTGTCTGTAGTAATTACCATTTAGTAAGGACCTACTCTGTGCCAAGCACTGTGTTAATCACTGGTCAGTATTAGCTCTACTGCTAATAAAAGAGCATGACATTCTGATATATTCTTAATTAAGTTAATTAAAATATTAGATCAATAGAATGTTGTCCCTAGGGACATTCCAACACCATGATTTTTGCATGAAACTGTTAGCCTATTAAAAAATGGCTTAATAGTGCATACACCATATCTTTTACCTAATTGCAGACTCTGTTTCTTATTCTTTCCTTTATAAAATAGCAGTTTTATACACATCCCTGAGTCTCCCTCCTCCATGAATACCCACCCTTTTTTTTAATAAAATGAAATTCACATAACATAAAATTAACCATGTTAAAGTATACAATTCAGTGGCATTTAGTAGATTCACAAGGTTTTGCAAACATCACCTCTATGTAGTTCCAAGACATTTTCATCATCTATAAAGGAAACTTCATACCCATTAAGCAGTCACTACCCATTTCACATCCCCAGACCCTATAAGCACCAATCTACTTTCTGTCCCTAAGGATTTACCTACTCAGATATTTCATGTAAGTGGAATCATGATACACAACCTTTTGGGTCTGGCTTCTTTCACTTAGCATAATCTTTTTGAAATTCATCTATGTTGTAGCATATATTAGTACTTCATTCTTTTTTAAGACCGAATAATATTCCATTGTACAGGTATGTTTGTTTTATTTCATTTATCCATTCATCCATTGATAGATATTTGGGTTGTCTCCCCTTTTGGCTATTGTAAATAGTGCTGTCAGGAACATTTGTGTACAAACTTTTGTTTGAGTACATGTTTCTATCCTTTTGGGTATATATCTAGAAGTGGACTATGGCATATGGCAATTCTATGATTAACTTTTTGAGGAATTTCCAAGCTGTTTTCTATACCATTCACACCATTTTACATTTTTACCAGCAGTGTTTGAGGGTCACAAGTTCTCCACATCTTCAACAGTTGTTTTTTGTCTTGTATTATTTTGTTTAAGTTATACCACCTAGTGGATCTGAATGGTACTGCATTGTGGTTTGATTTGCATTTTCCTAATGACTAATGTTGAACATATCTTCATATGCTTGTTGGCCATTTGTATATCTTCTTTGGAAAAATTTCTATTCGTCTTGTTTGCCCGTTTTGTAATTGGGTTGTTTGTCTTTTTGTTCTTGAGTTGTAAGGATTCTTTACATATGTGGATACCAGCCCCTTTTGAATAAATTATTTGCAGATATTTTCCCCCATCTGTAGGTTGACTTTCACTTTCTTAATAGTGTCTACTGATGCACAAAAGTATTTAATTTTTTATAACCCAATCTATGTTTTCTTTTGTTCTTGTGAATTTAGTGTCATGTCTGAGAATCCATTCCCAAATCCAAGGTTATGTACATTTACTTCTATGCTTTTCTCTAAGAGTTTTTATAACTCTTGCTCTTACATTTAGGTTTTTTATTTATTTTGAACCAATTTTTGTGTTTTCGATGAGGTTGAGGTCCAACTTCAGTTTTTTCCATGTGAATTTCTTGTTGTGTCAACAACATTCATTTGATGAAGAAACTATCCTTTCCCTCACTGAATGGTCTTGGTGCCCTTGTTAAAAAAAAAAAAAATCAAATGACCTTATATATATATATATATATATATTTCTGTGCTCTCAATTCTGTTCCATTGGTCTGCATATCTATGTTTATGCCAGTACCAGACTATTTTAAATACTGTAGTTTGTATTCAGTTTGGAAATTGGGATGTACGAGTTCTCTTTGCTACTCATATATATAGAGTGTAAGGCTGTTGAGATTTTGTTAAGATTACACTGAATCCATAGATCACTTTGGAGAGTACTGCCATCTTAACAATATTAAATCTTTGAATCCATAAACACGGTTTATTGTTCTGTTTTTTAGGAGTTCTTTAACTACTTTTAATTTTTAAAAAAGTTTGTTTTCATTTTCACTAATTTATTTGACACAGAGAGAGATCACAAGTAGGCAGAGAGGCAGGCAGAAAGAGGGGAAGAAGCAGGCTCCCTGAAGAATAAAGAGCCTGATGCGGGGCTTGATCCCAGGATCCTGAGATCATGACCTGAGCCGAATGCAGAGGCTTAACCCACTGAGCCAGCCAGGCACTCCTTTTAACTGTTTTTAGCAATTTATTTTATAGTTTTCAATGTACAAGCCTTGCACATCATTGTTAAAATATTCCTTAAGTATTTTTTCAATTTTTTTAATTGACATATAACTGACATACAACATTATATTAGTTTTAGATGAACAGCCTAGTGATTCAAGAATTATATATAAAATGCTCACCACAATAAATGTATCACTACCTGTCATCATACAAGATTAGTCCAATATTATTAACTATATCTCCTGTGATGTATTTTTCATCCCCATGTCTTATTTATATTATACCTGGATGTCTGTAACTCTTAATCTCCTTCACCTATTTTGTCCACCATTCCACCTCCCCTCTGCAACCACCAGTTTGTTTTCTGTATTTATGGGTCTGCTTCTGCTTTTTGTTTGTTTGTATTCATTCATTTGTTTTGATTTTTAGATTCCACATATAAGTGAAATTATATGGATTTTTTCCTTCACTGTCTGATTTATTTCACTTAGCATTATACTTTCAAGGTCCATCCATATTGTCATGTCACAAATGGCAAGATTTTAGTCTTTTTATGGCTGAGTAATGTTCTGTTATAAATAAAGATATGGTATATATACCATATCTTTATACATTCATCTATTGATAGACACTTAGGTTGCTTCCATATCTCGGCTACTATAAATAATACTATAATAGACTGGGGTGCATATATCTTTGAATTAGTGTTTTTGTTTTCTTTGGGTAATACCTAGTAGTGGAATTACTGGATTGTATGGTATTTCTATTTTTAGTTTTTTGAGGATTCTCCATAGTGTTTTCTGTAGTGTTTGCACCGACTTACATTCTCACTAATAGATCACAAGTGTTCCCTTTTTTCTACATCCTTGCCAATAATTTTTATTTGTTGTCTTTTTGATACTAGCCATTCTGACAAGGTGACAGATACCTCACTGTGGTTTTGATTTGCATTTCCCTGACAATGAGTGATGTGAGCATCTTTCACGTGTCTTTTCAGTGCATCTTCTTTTGAAAAATGTCTATTCAGGTCCTCTACCTAGGGTAATATGGGCCTCATAAAATAAATTGGAAAGTATTCTCTCCTGATCTATATTCTTGAAAATATTGATAAAATTGGTTTTCTTTGCTCTGAAGTCTACTTTGATATTAACATATGCAATTCTTTTTTTTATTTATGTTTACCTTTTACTTTCAAACTGTCATTAATTTGAAGTGAATTTCTTGTAAGCAACAATGTTGGATTTTTTTTTTAAAGATTTTATTTATTCATTTGACAGAGAGAGATCACAAGTAGACGGAGAGGAAGGCAGAGAGAGAGAGGGGGAAGCAGGCTTCTTGCTGAGCAGAGAGCCCGATGCGGGACTCGATCCCAGGACCCTGAGATCATGACCCGAGCCGAAGGCAGCGGCTTAACCCACTGAGCCACCCAGGCGCCCCCAATGTTGGATTTTTTTAATCCATTATGCTTATCTCTGTCTTTTAATTGGTGTATTTTGATCATTGACATTCGAAATAATCATTGTGTTAGGCTTCCATCTGTGATTTTATTACCAGTTTCCTGATTGTTTCTCCTGTTTTCCAGTATTCTTTTCTTACTTTTCTGTCAGTTACACAAATATTTTTTAGGATTCCATTATAATTTATTTGTAGTGTTTTTAAAAAGATTTATTTACTTATTTTAGAGAGAGAGAAAGAGCTTGCATGTGAGAGTTGGGGAAGGGGCAGAGGGAGAGTCTCAGGTAGGCTCCCCACTGAGTGTGGAACCTGACATGGGCTTGATCTTACCAGCCATGAGATCATAACCTGAGCCAAAACTAAGAGTCCCATGCTTAACTAACTGAGCCACCCAGGCGCCTCCTGTGCTATTTTTGAATATATGGTTCTGTATGGTTTTCTCAGTGTTTGTTAAAAGTATTGATGTATACATACATAACCAACCATTGTATACTGTTACCAACATTTTATCACTTCCAATAAATCTTATGCCCATTGAGGTTCATTTACCCTCCCTACTTATAAAGTATTATTGTCTAAAATGTTTTCTCTATAAACGTTGAGCACCATATCAAAGATTTTTAAATTTTATTTTAGTCATCAAAAATGATTTGACATTCACAAGAAGTAAGATAGTCTATTATATTTACCCTAATTTTTACCTATGCCATTGTTCTTTCTTTATGAAAGTCCAGACTTTTTTTGTCATCATTTCCTTTCTCTTTAGAAAACTTCCTTTACCCACCCTTAAAGGGTAAGTTTGCCAACAATAAATCTTTCACTTTTCCTTCAACTAAAAATGTCTTTATTTTCCCTTCATCCTGAAGGAAAAAAAAATACAAGTTTGGGAGTTGACAGTTCTTTTCTTTCAGTACTAAAAAATGTGTTGGGCCACTTCCTTCTGGCCTACATGGCTTCAGATGTCAAACCCATTGTCATTACAATTGGGGTAAACATATAAGTAATGAATCTTTGCTCTCTGGCTGCTTTCAAGTTTTTTTGTTTGTTTGTTTGTTTGTTTGTTTTTTAGTTCTTTTCAATTTTCAGAGGCTTAACTATGATATGTCTTAGAACTTATTTCTTTGGGTTTATCCTATTTGTGGTCCACTCAATGTCTTAGTTAGCTTAGGCTGCTACAACATAATACCACAGACTAAGTGGCTTAAAGAACAAACATTTATTACTCACAGTTCTGGAGGCTAGAGGTCCAAGACCAAAGTGGTGGCTGATTTAGGGTCTAATGGAAGCCTGGTCCCTGTTTTGAGATGGCTTCTTGCTATATCCTCACATAGCAGAAAGTAAGATCATCTCTCTTGTGTCTTTTCTCATTAGGGCACCAATCCCATTTATAAGGGCTACACCTTCTATTACCTTCAGATACCAAAACACTGGGGGTGAGGGCTTCAAAATGAATTGAGAGGGGACACAAACATTCAGTTCAATAGTACTAAGTGTTTTGAATTTGTAGTTTTATATATTTCACCAAATTTGGGAAGTGTTCAGCCATTATTTCTTTAAATATTGTTTCAATCCCATTTGTATCTCTTCTCCTTTAAAGACTCTGCTCTTCTGTTATTCACCCACAGATCTCTGGGACTCTATTTATTTTGTTTCTATTTTCTCTGTTGTTCAGAATGAGCAAATTCTATTGATCTACCTTCAGGTTCAATGACTTTATCCTCTGTCATCTCCACTCTACTACTGAGCCTATCAACCTTTTGTAACCTAGCAGGGTTTTTGTATCAGTATTGATTCCTGTCTGGTTCTTTGTACAACTTCTTTGTCTGTTATTGTGTTTTTTGTTTTTGATTTTGTTTCAAGAAAATGTGTAACTGATTATTCAAGTACTGTTATGATTGCTGTATTTACACTGTCAGATAATTCAGGATCTGATTCATCTCAGTGTTGATATGTTGCCTTTTCTCATTCATTTTGTGAGTTTCCTCTTTCTTTGTATAATGAGGGATTCTCTGTTGTATCATGAATATTATGTGATGAGACTCTGCATTGTATTTTACTTTCTTATTCTTATTCTTATTTTAACAGTCAGTCCCCCTGACAAAAGTTGGGCTCTCACTGCTTCATTGTAGTTGGGTAGGGTAGTTCATCTCACTCCTTAGGACTGCTTACAACTTCCTGGTAAAAGTGGGGCACCAACTCTACCACCTCATTGCTTCCAACATGTAAGTCGCCTCCCTGCTGGGCCCTGCCAACACATGGAGAGAGGAAACAAAGTAGAGTGCCAGTTGGTCCTGCCTCTCTTCAGTTCCCCTGCCTCATTGCTGCCCGGTGGGTCTGGAGGTTCATCTTTCCTACCTTTCTGACACAGGGACAGGTAGATTTGCATGATGTCATTCAGTCCCATTCATGCCAACTGTGATAGACAATCACCCTGGCTGCACCCCACTGGCAATAGAGCAAAGGTGGTAAAAACCTACTGGTGCTGCACCCCACCTCACATTGTCCTCTTGTCTAGTTCTTGTTACATGAGGGTGAGGCTCAGCTCTCTGCTGGACCCACTGACACTACCCTGGCAAACAAATTGGATCACGACTGCTTGCTTCCACCAGGCAAGGGATGGAAGGTCAGCTCCCTGCTTGGCCTGCTAACACTACCTATTGGGGAAATTAGAGTGCCACCTGGAAAAGAATGGAAACTTCCCACTCATTTTCATAGACACCACTGAGAGTGGGGACAACTAGAGCATTTCCTACTTCTGCTGGGTGCATGTTGGGAATATAACTCCATGTTCAGCCCAGGGAAACCACCTGAGAAGGGAATTAGAGCATGCCATCTGCTTCTGTGAGATAGGAAAATGGGGTGAAAGATTAGCTCTCTGCTTGGCCCCACCTTCATTTCATGTTCTCTGTCCCTCTTGGTCAAAATAGGCAGTCATTTTGCTGTGATAATGTTCTCAAAAAGCCTTTTGGGTCTCCCACATTTGTGATGGGGATTCACTCCATTAACCAAGAAGTTCTTCCAAAGATCTTTCATCTCTCTATTTTTGGCTTTTTCTGATATGACTAAGAAGATTGTGGGTCACATGCCTAGTGTCTTCAAAGATTGTTTTGTATAACTGAATACTCTTTCAATCTTTCGAGGCATTAGCAAAAGATGAGGTCTAGACACTCTCAGCTTTTTCTCTAGACCTACTTTTCTGAAACTGACCTCTTAATTTTAGTATTTTTGCCATCTGGATAAGCTAAGAATTTCCCAAATCATCAAGCCCCTGTTACTTATTTTTCAATAGTTCTTCCCTCAATTTCTCTCTTTCTTCTTGCATTTTATCATAAGCATCGAAAAGAAAACAGGCTATACTTTCAACACTTTGCTTAGATCTCCTCACCTAAATATCCAAGTTCATTATTTACCAGTTGTGTTTTCTTCATAACTACAGAACACACTTCTGCTAAGCTTCCTACCACCAAATGACAAGGATCCTCTTTCCTCCAGTATCAGGAAAAAAAAAATCCCTCATTTCCTTCTGAGCCCTCACTAAAGGAACATTCAATGTCCATTTTCTACTAACGGTCTATTCAAAACATCTTAGTTTTATCTAAGGCAATTTATGTTTCTTTATCAAGCTCTTCTCCCTCCTGAACCCTTACTGCCAGGCATGACTTCAATATCCATGTTTCTACTAACAGTCTATTCAAGGCAATCTAGATTTTTTTCTATCATGCTTTTCCAAATTCTTCCAGCCTCTGCCTACTGCTCAATTACAAAGTCTCCATGTTTTTAGGTTCTTGTTATAGTCACATTCTACTTCCAGGCACCAGAATCTCTACTTATTTCCTATTTCTGCTATAACAAATTACCATAGATCTAATGATTTAAAACAATACAAAACCATGACCTTACAATTCTATATGTCAGAAGTCTGACATGGCCCTCACTGAGCTAAAATCACTGCATCAGTAAAGCTGTGTTCCTTTCTTGAGGTGCTAAGGGAGAATCCATTTCCTTGTCTTTTCCAGCTTCTGGAGGCTGCCCACGTTCTTTGTCTTCTGACCACTTCTGCATCTTCAGAGTCACCGAATGGCTCTCTGACTATTCTTCTATAGTTCTCTCTCTCTCTCTCTGAAACTGACCTCAGCTGGGAAAGGTACTTTTAAGGACTCATGATCATGTTAGGTCCACCTAGGTGATCTCTCTCTCTCATGATGATTAACCTTAATCACATCTGCAAAGTCAGTTTTCATGGTAAGATAACAGGCAGGGATTAGGATGTGTGTACTGGGTATATTATTCTACCTACAACAGCCACCCTTCTAATGTTTTAGCTAGGGGAAACAAGCTTTTCTTTGAGCTTTTCTTGTTTATGCCTGTTGTTGGTTCTGGGTTGGAGGTTTCTGCAGTGCCTTGTCTGAGTTACATGAGGGGCATAAGGAGACCCAGGTCACTCAGCACCCCGTTGTTTCTCAAATCCTGAGATCTCTAGATAGCCCACCTTCTTCTACCTTCCAATCTTTCTATGTTTGTTTGTTCTGTTGTATCTAAGGAATTTATTGGGAAGAGAAAGGGCCTTGAAAGAATAGGGCTATTATATCCTAGCAGAACCAGAAATCTGTAAATGTTTGGTTTTTAAGAACTAAGCAGGTTTGGGGGGTTGAGGGGATCCCCAAGGCCATTCACACATTCAGTAATGTGCTAGAAGAACTCAGCATATAATCATATTTATGGGGAGACTTATTGCAACAAAAGGATATAGGCCAGGATCAGTAAGGGAAAAAGATACAGGTGAGGTCTGGATAAGTGACTGATGAAGTCCTCCCATGCTTTCTCTCTTCTGTGAGGGTTCACATTGAGCTTGCTTCTTTCTCTAGCAGGAAAAAAAAAATCAGTAACATGTGCGTAATGCTTCTGTCCAAGTAAGTCCACTAGTCACTGAGTGCTTAATGTTTTTATTGGAGAAGGCTGGTCACATGGCACCCCCTGTCAAATACATACCAAATTCCAGACTGTTAGAAGGAAACCAGGTGTTTGGCCTAAAGCACATTATACAATTGAGAACTATAAGTACTCATTTTAATTAGATGATAAATAAATATTGTACAGATGGCCCATGCACAGTAAACCCATCCTTATCAGTTATGGAATGGTTTGAGAGCCAAGCTTCCAGATGCCAGCTAAGAACAAATCCTGCACACAGGCCCCAGTAAAAATAACAGCCTCGGGGCTGGTCTGCTGTTTTCTCTTTTCTGCATATGAGTAATAAACTTACTTGAGATTTTATCAGATAATACATCAAGACAACAACATAAATGGAATAGCCAATTAGATTGTAGCCAGAATAGGTAAAATAATAAAAATTGTTCTAGTACTTATCAAGCATGTTTTAAGTGACAATCACTAAGTGATTCAAATGAAATAACACATTCCTTCCTACAGATGCCATTAGATGCCAGTATTAATGTTATTTTCATTTTTCTAGTGAGAAAATAAAGACATAATTGCCCAGGTAGCAGGGGTACAAGTCGAACCCAAGAAGTCTAGCCCCAGAGCCCATGTTTTAACCAATATGTGATACATCCTCCTAGAAGAAGGTTGGAGATATGTTTAAGAGATAAAATCTGTCAGATTTAGTTATTATTGGATGTGGGAGATGATAAAAAGGGACGAATCTAATGTTTCCTTGGATTTCAGCTAAACAACTGGGTAGATGAATAATGCTAGCCTTCCCTGAGAAAGGAAACACAGGAGGACCTGAGATGTAAAGAAAGGGGTAGAATAATAAGAATGATTTGGTACTAGTTCAGTCAGAGGTGCCTGTGGCTCATTCAAATGGATATATTCAGGAATCAGTGTTGGAATTATTAGTCTAAAGGTTAAGGAAAAAGTCAGGGCTAAAATAGAGATTAAAAAACCATGGGAAGTGTGTATTCCAGCAGAAAAGAAGGCAGAACCCAGAACATCAACATGAATCATTACAAAGGAAGGAAAGCCAGGAGAAAAGGAAAATGGAGCAGAAACAGTGGAATGGTCAGCAATGGCAAATGTGGCAGAAAGTACTGAAAATGACTCACTGGATTTCACAATATGAACTTAATTATTGAGCTTTGTAAAGTAGTGTGGGTACAGAGGTGTGGGCAGAAGTCAGAACCAGTTGCATGAGGAATTAAATGAGGAAAGTGGAGGAAGTGAAGCAGTGAAAATATCTGGAAATACAGTTTTCTTTCAAAAAAGATGGCCCAGAAAATAAGGAGATTTGGGGCACCTAACATTGCTTAACCTCTCTGAACCTGTTTCCTCATCTGTAAAATGGAGATATTAACATCTTAATATTCTGTTGGCTTGTTGTAGGGATTAAATTAGAAATGATGAACTGTGTAGTACATGTCAGACACATATAAAGTGCTTAATGAAAGCTATTCCCTTCCTCTCTATCAGCCCCTTCCTGAACAATTAGCTTGACTCAGAGTCATATGTTAGGATAAAAGAAGAAGACAATCTCTTTCCTCAGGAAGCTTACAGTCCAGCTAGAATGCTAACACAGTAATAAAATGTATACTGAAATTCGGTGTACATAAAACTGTAAGTAACTATACTGAAATACAGATGCTGTAGTGTCTTCAACAAAATATTGTTAACAGAAAGGCAATGTGGAGGGAGCACAGGAAATACCTTGCAGATGGGGAGATACTTGCCCGAAGAATTGAAGAATTCTTCTTTCTGGGGGAGGCATTTCAAGTAGAGAGAATAGCAAAATCAAGGGCATGGTAGGAAGAGTCTGTCCAAAATGGTGGTGTAAAAAGAAACTGAGTTCACTTCCTCCTGTGCACATCAAATCTACAGCTACATGTGGAACAATTCCCTCTGAAAAAAAAAAGAACTGAAAACTAGTTGAAATGTTCCTCCACAACAACAAAAGATAAAAAGACCACATGGAGAATGAGACAGAGAGGCAGAGACATAGTATTTCCAAAATCCCCACCCCAGAAACAGAGACACTCAATAGGAAGGGACCTCATAAGTCCAGAGTTTCTCTCAAAGAAGGGAGGGGTTTTTGCCCCACATCAAGCACCCAACCCTTGGGACCTTCACCAGAGAGACAAGCCCCCAAAACATCTGGCTTAGACAAACAATGAAGCTTACATCCAAGTGACACAAAGGACTGTAGGAAATGGAGATATGCCTTTTAAAGGACTTAAATGCAGTCTCACTTGCCCCAGGAACAAGTACAAAGTCAGCAGCTTAAAAACCACCTATACTATAATGAAGGGGATCCATTTACTAATCTGCTATAGGAGAAGGGACAGATGGGACTATGGAGGCCAGCAGTGTGCATGATTAAAGCCCCACAAGAATGTATATATTTACATACTTTGAAAGCTACTGCCTGAGGGTCAGACTTCCAATCAGCCTGAAACTAGGTGCTAACTGAGATCCTTCTCCTTGGATCGTGACAGGTCTTGGTGCACCTTCAACAATGGGGACTTATCAAGAATAAATCAAACTAGTTAAACAACCACAAATGTTCAAAAGACAAGCAAGAATTAGGGCATGGTTAAATAGTAAATTTCTTCACCTACACAAAGCCACTCCTTCAAGACTGGTAAAGGTACCTCTTTTGCATAATACATAGAAACAAATGCAGAGAGTCAAGCAAAATGAGGAAACAGAAGAGTATGTTCCAAGCAAGAAAGAATATAAAACCTCAAAAAGAATATGAAACCTCAAAAAGAATATAAAACCTCAATGAAAAAGATGTAAGTAATATACCTGTTAAAGAATTCAAAGTAATGGTCATAAAGATGCTCACTAAACTTCAGAGAAGAATGAATGAATACAATGAGAACTTAAAGAGGCAGAAAATATAAGAAAGTACCAAACAGAAGTCACAGAGCTGAAGAACACAATAACTGAACTGAAAAACACACTAAAGGAGTTCAAAAGCAGACTGACTCTAAAGAATCAGTGATCTAGAAAGCAGGGCTCAATCAGAGCAGTAAAAACAAACAATTTTAAAAAGTGAAGATAGTTTAAGTGATCTGTGGGACAACATCAAGTGAGATAACATTCACCATTCACATTACAAGGGTCCCAGAAGGAGAAGAGAGAGAGAAAGAAGCAGAAAATTTATTTCAAGAAATAATAGCTGAAAACTTCCCTAATCTGGGAAAAGAAAGACATCCAGATCCAGAAAGCCTGTAAAGCTCCCAAAAAGATGAATCCATAGATATCCACATCAAGACTCATTACAATTAAAATGCCAAAAGTTAGAGAGTCTTAATGCCAACAAGAGAAAAACAACTTGTTATGTACAAGGGAATCCCCATAAGGCTATCACCAGAGTTCTCAGCAGGAACTTTGCAGTTCCAAAGACACTGGCATTATTTATTGAAAGCTCTGAGAGAGGAGAGAAAAAAAAAAAAAAACTTTCAACCAAGATTACTCTACCTAGCAAGGTTATCATTTGGAATTGAAGAATAAATAAAGTTTTCCAGATAAACAAAAAGTAAATAAGCCCACCACCACTAAACTGGACTTAAAAGAAGGATAAATGGGACGTTTTTTAGCTGAAAAGAAAATTAGTAATTAGTAACAAGAAAATACATGAAAGTAAAAATCACAGTAGTAAATTTAAATATATAGTAAAGGTAGTCTCTAAGCCACTTACAAAGTTAGTATGAAGGTTAAAAGACAAAAATATTAAAATTAACTATAACTACAGTACTTAGTTAAGGGATATGCAAAAAGATGTAAAATGAGATATCAGAAACAATGTTGGGAGGGAGTAAAAATGTAGATTAACAATGGATTCAAACTTAAATTGCTGTCAACTTAAAATAGACTGTTTTACATATATAGGATGTAAGATATATATATGCAGCACAATAGTACCAAAATATATAAAGCAAATATTAATAGACCTAAAGGGAGAAACTGACAGCAATACAAAAGTAGTCAGGGACTTTAACACCTCCTTACATCAATGGATAGGTCATCTAAGCAAAGTCAGTAAGGAAACATTGATCTTCAACAACAGACTGGACATGACGGACTTAACAGATATATACAGATATAACAGATATATAAAGAATTAAGCTTCTGGGACTATAATCATATACCCATTTTGAATTCCATGCAAAAGCAGAATACACATTCTTCACAGGTGTACATAGAACATTCTCCAGGATAGACCACAGGTTAGGCCACAAAACAAGTCTCAATAAATTTAAGAAGAATGAAATTATATCAAGGTTCTTTTCTGACCAAAATGGTAGGAAACTAGAAATCAATTCAAAGAAGAAAACTGGAAAAATCACAAATAACCAGTGACTAAACAACATGGTACCAGAAAACCGATGGGACAATGAAGAAATCAAAAGAGAAATTTAAAAATACCTCAAGACAAATAAAAATGGAAACACAATAATCTAACATATGTGGGGAAATGTGGTTCAAAGAGGGAACTTCATACCAATACAGGCCTACTTCAAAAAACAAGAATAATTTCAATGAACGATATTAATTATATACCTGAAGGAACTAGGAAAAGAACAAATAAAGTACAAAATTACCAGGAGGGAAGAAATAATAAAGATCACAGCAGAAATAAATAGAGACTAAAAGACAGTAGAAAAGATCACTGAAAGTAAGGGCTGATTCTCTAAATAGTTAAGCAAAACTGACAAACCTTTAGCAAGGGTCACCAAGACGATCCTTTCCCTATTGTATATCCTTGCCTATGACACAAATTAATTGACCATACATGCATGGGATTATTTCTGGGCTCTCTATTCTCTTCCATCGATATGTGTCTGTTTTTATGCCACTTCTATACTTTTTTTTTTAACTGAGGTACAATTGACATAAAATATAATACTAGTTTCAGGTGGAAAACGGAGTGATTTGACAAATAGATACATTACTAAGTGCTCACCACAGTAAGTTAATTGCCATCTGTCACCACACAAGTTTATTACAATATTATTGACTATATTCCCTTTGTTGTACTTTTAATCCTTATAACTTATTTATTTTAAAACTAGAAGCTTGTGCCTCTTAATCTCCTTTCATTTCGTCTCTTCTCCCACCCCCTGCCCCTCTGGAAACCACTAGTTTTTTCTCTATGACTCTATTTCTCTTTTTTGTTTGTTTTGTTTTTTAGATTCTACATATAAGTGAAATCATTTATCTGTCTTTCTCTGGTTTATTTCACTTAGCATAATACCTTAGTTCATCCTTGTTGTCATGAATGGCAAAATTTCCTTCTTTTTTTTTAATTTTTTATTTTTTCAGCATAACAGTATTCATTATTTTTGCACCACACCCAGTGCACATGCAATCCGTGCCCTCTACAATACCCACCACCTGGTGCCCCCAACCTCCCATCCCCCACCCCTTCAAAATTCTCAGATCGTTTTTCAGAGTCCATAGTCTCTCATGGTTCACCTCCCCTTCCAATTTCCCTCAACTCCCTTCTCCTCTCCATCTCCCCTTGTCCTCCATGCTATTTGTTATGCTCCACAAATAAGTGAAACCATATGATAATTGACTCTCTCTGCTTGGCTTATTTCACTCAGCATAATCTCTTCCAGTCCCGTCCATGTTGCTAAAAAACTTGGGTATTCATCCTTTCTTTTTTTTTTTTTTTTTTACAGCTTTATAAACATATATTTTTATCCCCAGGGGTACAGGTCTGCGAATCGCCAGGTTTACACACTTCACAGCACTCACCATAGCACATACCCTCCCCGATATCCATAACCCCACCCCCTCTCCCAACCCCCTCCCCCCATCAACCTTCAGTTTGTTTTGTGAGATTAAGAGTCACTTATGGTTTGTCTCCCTCCCAATCCCATCTTGTTTCATTTACTCTTCTCCTACCCCCTTAAGCCCCCATGTTGCATCTCCTCTCCCTCACATCAGGGAGATCATATGATAGTTGTCTTTCTCCGATTGACTTATTTTGCTAAGCATGATACCCTCTAGTTCCATCCACGTCGTCGCAAATGGCAAGATTTCATTTCTTTTATTGGCTGCATAGTATTCCATTGTGTATATATACCACATCTTCTTTATCCATTCGTCTGTAGATGGACATCTAGGTTCTTTCCATAGTTTGGCTATTGTAGACATTGCTGCTATAAACATTCGGGTGCACGTGCCCCTTCGGATCACTACGTTTGTATCTTTAGGGTAAATAACCAGCAGTGCAATTGCAGGGTCATAGGGTAGTTCTATTTTCAACATTTTGAGGAACCTCCATGCTGTTTTCCAGAGTGGTTGCACCAGCTTGCATTCCCACCAACAGTGTAGGAGGGGTCCCCTTTCTCCGCATCCTCGCCAGCATCTGTCATTTCCTGACTTGTTCATTTTAGCCATTCTGACTGGTGTGAGGTGATATCTCATGGTGGTTTTGATTTGTATTTCCCTGATGCCGAGTGATATGGAGCACTTTTTCATGTGTCTGTTGGCCATCTGGATGTCTTCTTTGCAGAAATGTCTGTTCATGTCCTCTGCCCATTTCTTGATTGGATTATTTGTTCTTTGGGTGTTGAGTTTGCTAAGTTCTTTATAGATTTTGGACACTAGCCCTTTATCTGATATGTCATTTGCAAATATCTTCTCCCATTCTGTCAGTTGTCTTTTGGTTTTGTTCACTGTTTCGTTTGCTGTGCAAAAGCTTTTGATCTTGATAAAATCCCAATAGTTCATTTTTGCCCTTGCTTCCCTTGCCTTTGGCGATGTTCCTAGGAAGATGTTGCTGCAGCTGAGGTCGAAGAGGTTGCTGCCTGTGTTCTCCTCGAGGATTTTGATGGATTCCGTTCTCACATTGAGATCCTTCATCCATTTTGAGTCTATTTTCGTGTGTGGTGTAAGGAAATGATCCGATTTCATTTTTCTGCATGTGGCTGTCCAATTTTCCCAACACCATTTATTGCAGAGGCTGTCTTTTTTCCAATGGACATTCTTTCCTGCTTTGTCGAAGATGAGTTGACCATAGAGTTGAGGGTCCATTTCTGGGCTCTCTATTCTGTTCCATTGATCTATGTGTCTGTTTTTGTGCCAGTACCATGCTGTCTTGATGATGACAGCTTTGTAATAGAGCTTGAAGTCCGGAATTGTGATGCCAACAACTTTGGCTTTCTTTTTCAATATTCCTTTGGCTATTCGAGGTCTTTTCTGGTTCCATATAAATTTTAGGATTATTTGTTCCATTTCTTTGAAAAAAATGGATGGTACTTTGATAGGAATTGCATTAAATGTGTAGATTGCTTTAGGTAGCATAGACATTTTCACAATATTTATTCTTCCAATCCAGGAGCATGGAACATTTTTCCATTTCTTTGTGTCTTCCTCAATTTCTTTCATGAGTACTTTATAGTTTTCTGTGTATAGATTCTTAGTCTCTTTGGTTAGGTTTATTCCTAGGTATCTTATAGTTTTGGGTGCAATTGTAAATGGGATGGACTCCTGAATTTCTCTTTCTTCTGTCTTGTTGTTGGTGTAGAGAAATGCAACTGATTTCTGTGCATTGATTTTATATCCTGACACTTTACTGAATTCCTGTACAAGTTCTAGCAGTTTTGGAGTGGAGTCTTTTGGGTTTTCCACATATAGTATCATATCATCTGCAAAGAGTGATAGTTTGACTTCTTCTTTGCCGATTTGGATGCCTTTAATTTCCTTTTGTTGTCTGATTGCTGAGGCTAGGACTTCTAGTACTATGTTGAATAGCAGTGGTGATAACGGACATCCCTACCGTGTTCCTGACCTTAGCGGAAAAGCTTTCAGTTTTTCTCCATTCAGAATGATATTTGCGGTGGGTTTTTCATAGATGACTTTGATAATATTGAGGTATGTGCCGTCTATCCATACACTTTGAAGAGTTTTGATCAGGAAGGGACGCTGTACTTTGTCAAATGCTTTTTCAGCATCTATGGAGAGTATCATATGGTTCTTGTTCTTTCTTTATTAATGTGTTGTATCACATTGATTGATTTGCGGATGTTGAACCAACCTTGCAGCCCTGGAATAAATCCCACTTGGTCGTGGTGAATAATCCTTTTAATGTACTGTTGAATCCTATTGGCTAGTATTTTGGCGAGAATTTTCGCATCTGTGTCCATCAAGGATATTGGTCTGTAGTTCTCTTTTTTGATGGGATCCTTGTCTGGTTTTGGGATCAAGGTGATGCTGGCCTCATAAAATGAGTTTGGAAGTTTTCCTTCTATTTCTATTTTTTGGAACAGTTTCAGGAGAATAGGAATTAATTCTTCTTTAAATGTTTGGTAGAATTCCCCCGGGGAAGCTGTCTGGCCCTGGGCTTTTGTTTGTTTGGAGATTTTTGATGACTGTTTCAATCTCCTTACTGGTTATGGGTCTGTTCAGGCTTTCTATTTCTTCCTGGTTCAGTTGTGGTAGTTTATATGTCTCTAGGAATGCATCCATTTCTTCCAGATTGTCAAATTTGTTGGCGTAGAGTTGCTCATAGTAGGTTCTTATACTTGTCTGTATTTCTTTGGTGTTCGTTGTGATCTCTCCTCTTTCATTCATGATTTTATTTATTTGGGTCCTTTCTCTTTTCTTTTTGATAAGTCTGGCCAGGGGTTTATCAGTCTTATTAATTCTTTCAAAGAACCAGCTCCTAGTTTCGTTGATTTGTTCTATTGTTTTTTTGGTTTCTATTTCATTGATTTCTGCTCTGATCTTTATGATTTCTCTTCTCCTGCTGGATTTAGGGTTTCTTTCTTGTTTTTTCTCCAGCTCCTTTAGGTGTAGGGTTAGGTTGTGTACCTGAGACCTTTCTTGTTTCTTGAGAAAGGCTTGTACCGCTATATATTTTCCTCTCAGGACTGCCTTTGTTGTGTCCCACAGATTCTGAACCGTTGTGTTTTCATTATCATTTGTTTCCATGAATTTTTTCAATTCTTCTTTAATTTCCTGGTTGACCCATTCATTCTTTAGAAGGATGCTGTTTAGTCTCCATGTATTTGGGTTCTTTCCAAATTTCCTCTTGTGATTGAGTTCTAGCTTTAGAGCATTGTGGTCTGAAAACATCGCAGGGAATGATCCCAATCTTTTGATACCGGTTGAGACTTGATTTAGGACCAAGAATGTGATCTATTCTGGAGAATGTTCCATGTGCACTAGAGAAGAATGTGTATTCTGTTGCTTTGGGATGAAATGTTCTGAATATATCTGTGATGTCCATCTGGTCCAGTGTGTCATTTAAGGCCTTTATTTCCTTGTTGATCTTTTGCTTGGATGATCTGTCCATTTCAGTGAGGGAAGTGTTAAAATCCTCTACTATTATTGTATTCTTGTCGATGTGTTTCTTTGATTTTGTTATTAATTGGTTTATATAGTTGGCTGCTCCCACGTTAGGGGCATAGATATTTAAAATTGTTAGATCTTCTTGTTGGACAGTTCCTTTGAGTATGATATAGTGTCCTTCCTCATCTCTTATTATAGTCTTTGGCTTAAAATCTAATTGATCTGATATAAGGATTGCCACTCCTGCTTTCTTCTGATGTCCATTAGCATGGTAAATTCTTTTCCACCCCCTCACTTTAAACCTGGAGGTGTCTTTGGGTTTAAGATGAGTTTCTTGTAGGCAACATATAGATGGGTTTTGTTTTTTTTATCCATTCTGATACCCTGTGTCTTTTGATTGGGGCATTTAGCCCATTAACATTCAGGGTAAGTATTGAGAGATATGAATTTAGTGCCATTGTATTGCCTGTAAGGTGACTGTTATTGTATATTGTCTCTGTTTCTTTCTGATCTACTACTTTTAGGGTCTCTCTTTGCTTAGAGGACCCCTTTCAATATTTCCTGTAGAGCTGGTTTGGTATTTGCAAATTCTTTCAGTTTTTGTTTGTCCTGGAAGCTTTTAATCTCTCCTTCTATTTTCAATGATAGCCTAGCTGGATATAGTATTCTTGGCTGCATGTTTTTCTCATTTACTACTCTGAATATATCATGCCAGCTCTTTCTGGCCTGCCAGGTCTCTGTGGATAAGTCTGCTGCCAATCTAATATTTTTACCATTGTACGTTACAGACTTCTTTTCCCGGGCTGCTTTCAGGATCTTTTCTTTGTCACTAAGACTTGTAAATTTTACTATTAGGTGACGGGGTGTGGACCTATTCTTATTGATTTTGAGGGGGGTTCTCTGAACCTCTTGAATTTTGATGCTTGTTCCCTTTGCCATATTGGGGAAATTCTCTCCAATAATTCTCTCCAATATACCTTCTGCTCCCCTCTCTGTTTCCTCTTCTTCTGGAATCCCAATTATTCTAATGTTGTTTCGTCTTATGGTGTCACTTATCTCTCGAATTCTCCCCTCGTGGTCCAGTAGCTGTTTGTCCCTCTTTTGCTCAGCTTCTTTATTCTCTGTCATTTGGTCTTCTATATCGCTAATTCTTTCTTCTGCCTCATTTATCCTAGCAGTGAGAGCCTCCATTCTTGATTGCACCTCATTAATAGCTTTTTTGATTTCAACTTGGTTAGATTTTAGTTCTTTTATTTCTCCAGAAAGGGCTTTTATATCTCCCAAGAGGGTTGCTTTAATATCTTCCATGCCTTTTTCAAGCCCGGCTAGAACCTTGAGAATCGTTATTCTGAACTCTATATCTGACATATTACCAATGTCTGTATTGATTAGATCCCTAGCCTTTGGTACTGCCTCTTGTTCTTTTTTTTTGTGGTGAATTTTTCTGCCTTGTCATTTTGTCCAGATAAGAGTTCATGAAGGAGCAAGTAAAATACTAAAAGGGTGGCAACAACCCCAGGAAAATATGCTTTAGCCAAATCAGAAGAGATCCCAAATTGTGAGGGGGGAGAAAGGGGATAAAAAGGGGTTCAGAAAGAAAAAAAAAAAAGAAACTATTTAAAAAAAGAAAGCCGATAAAGAAAAAATATAAAAAGAGGAAAAAATATATATATATTAGATAAACTATTTAAAAAACGTTAAAAAAGAAAACGGTAAAAGTTAAAAAAAATTTAGCAGAAGAAGAGAAAAAGAAAAAAAATTGAGAAAGAAAAAAAATTAAATTAACTGCAAGGCTTAAAAATCATGGGGAGAAAGCCATGAGTTCCGTGCTTTGCTTTCTTCTCCTCTGGAATTCCGCCGCTCTCCTTGGTATTGAAATTGCACTCCTCGGTAGGTGAACTTGGTCCTGGCTGGGTTTCCCGTTGATCTTCTTTCAGATAGTGGTTGATTTTCTGTTTCTATAATATTCTGTTCTTCTTCTCTTCAATCTCCCGTTGGATTTGTAGGTGTTTGCAATCTTTAGATAAGCTATTTAGCTGATCTCCCGCTACCCGAAGTAGTCTCAGCCTGCTACTTCTCCGCCTTCTTGACTCCTCACCCAAAATTTCCTTCTTTTTCGGCTGAATAATATCCTATTGAATTCAATTCCATAGGACACAATATATTCTTTATCCATTCATCTATCTGTGAACACTTGGGTTATTTCCATATCTTGGCTATTATAAGTAACACTGCAATAAACATAGGGTATTTTTCACAGAACTAGAACAAAAAAAATCCTAAAATTTGTATGGAACCATAATAGAATAGCCAATATCTCAATATCTTGAGAAAGAACAAAACTAGATATAAATACACAGTGGAATATTACTCAGCCATAAAAGAAAATGACATCTTGCCATTTGTGACAACATAGATGGACCTTAAGGGAATTATGCTAAATGAAATAAGTCAGACAGAGAAAGATAAATACTATATGATTTCACTTATATATGTAATCTAAAGAACAAAACAAAACTCATACATACAGAAAACAGAATTGGTGGTTTCAGAAGGGAAGAGGTGGATAGTAGACAAAACAGGTAGAGGGGGCCAACAGGTACAAACTTCCAGTAATAAAATAAGTAAGTCATGGGGATATAATACACAGCATGGTGACTATAGTGAATAATATTATAGCACATACTTGAAATTTTCCGAGAGTAAATCCTAAAATTATCTTCATATGGGGACAGATGGTAACTAGATTTATGCAGTAATCACTTTGCAATGTATCATTATATTGTATACCTGGAATCAACATGATGTTGTATGTCAAGTATACCTCTATAATTTTTTTAAGAGCGTGATAGTATGGAATTCATGGAATATCAGGGGTAGTGAGTGGTAGGTCCTTAATGGCTTAGAAAGGCAGAAAACAGCAGTTGTAGTGGTTATAAGACAGAATGTAGAAAAACTTGGCCCCATGTCAGTCAATCCTGACTTGATTCTATAAGCAATGGCAGTCTTTCAGGGCTTTAATAGAGGAGTGACATGACAGATCTGGTGTGGAGTAAGAAGAGAAGGATTTAGGAGAATGTATTAGTAATCCCTGTGAAAGTGGCTAGATAAAAAGTTTTGTGAAAATGATGCAGTCACCAGCTTACATGACTGTTTTTAAAAATTAGATGTATTTGTTGAGTCCTGATTTGTGACCCAGTATGTGGTCTATTCTGGAGAAAGTTCTGTGTGTACTCAAGAAGAATGAGTATTCTGTTGTTTTAGGGTAGAATGTTCTGTATTTATCTATAAGGTCCAACTGGTCCAATGTGTCATTCAACGTTCTTGTTTCTTTGTTGATTTTCTGCTGGGATGATCTGTCTATTGCTAAGAGTGGTGTGTTAAGATCCCCTACAATTAATGTATTCATATCAATATGACTCTTTATTTTGTTTAACAATTGGCTTGTGTAGTTGGCTGCTCCCATGCTGGGGGCATAAATACTTATAATTGTTAGATCTTCTTGGTGGATAGACCATTTAATAATGATGTAGTGTCCTTCTGTATCTCTGACTATAGTCTTCAGCTTAAAATATAATTTATCTGTTATGAGAATAGCTACCTCAGTGTTCTTTTGAGGCCCACTGGCATGAAAGATTGTTCTGCATCCTTTACTTTCAGTCTGGATGTATCTTTAGGTTCCAAATGTGTCTCTTGTAGACAGCATATGGACAGGTCCTGTCATTTTATCCAGTCTGCAACCCTGTGTTATTTTATGGAAACATTTAGGCTCTTCACATTGAGAGTGATTATTGAAAGATAAGTTTTTATCTAATGAAGTCCTTGTTTCTATAAACTGTCCCTGTAAATTTGTGTTCTATGTCACTCTTGGATTCTTCTTCTTTTATAGAACCCCTCTTAATATTTCTTGTAGTACCAGCTTGGTGGTCACATAACGTTTTAAGCCTTGCCGGTCTTGGAAGCTCTTCCTCTCTCCATTGATTCTGAATGTCAGTCTTGCTGGATAAAGTATTCTTGGCTGCATGTTCTTCTCATTTAGTGCCCTGAATAAGTATTGCCAAACCTTTCTGGTTTGCCAGGTTTCTGTGGACTGTTTTGATGTTATTCTCATGGTCCTTCCTCTGTACATAAGGAATCTCTTCCCCCTACCTGCCCCTAAGATAGTCTCTCTGAATTTATGATTCATGAATTTCACAATGAAGTGTCTGGAGGTTTTTCTAGACTTGTTGATCTTGGAGGGGGTGTCCTCTCTGCTTCTAGGAAATTGAAGAAGACACAAAAAGATGGAAAAGCATTCCATACTCATGGATCAGAAGAAGAAACATTGTTAAAATATCTAAACTGTCTAGAGCAATCTATACTTTCAATGCTATTCTGATCAAAATTCCACTGGCATTTTTCAAAGAGCTGGAACGAACAATTCTAAAATTTTGGAATGAGAAAAGACCCCAAATTGCTAAGGAAATGTTGAAAAAGAAAAAGAAAAATGGGGGCATCATGTTGCCTGATTTCAAGCTTTACTACAAAGCTGTGATCACCAAGACAGCATGGTGCTAGCACAAAAATAGACACATTAACCAATGGAACAGAGTAGAGAGTCCAGATATGGACCCTCAACTCTATGGCCAAATAATCTTCAACAAAACAGGAAAAAATATACAGTGGGAAGAAGACAGTCTCTTCAATAAATGGTGCTGGAAAAATTGGACAGCTATATATAGAAGAATGAAACTCAACCATTCTTTCACACCATACACAAAGATAAACTCAAAATGGATGAAAGGCCTCAGTGTGAGGCAGGAATCTATCAAAATCCTAGAGGAGAACATAAGCAGTAACCTCTTCAACATCGGCCACAGCAACTTCTTTCAAGACACATCTCCAAAGGCAAAGGAAACAAAAGCAAAAATGAACTTTTGGGACTTCATCAAGATCAAAAACTTCTGCACAGCAAAGGAAACAGTCAACAAAACAAAGACAAAGAGGCAACCCATGGAATGGGAGAAGATATTCACAAATGACACCACAAATAAAGATATCCAAGATCTAAAAAGAACTCCTCAAACTCAACATCCCCCAAAATAGATAATCATGTCAAAAAATGGGCAGAACACTTGAACAGACACTTCTCCAAAGAAGACATGACAGACATATGAAACAGACATATGAAAAAAATGTTCATCATTAGCCATCAGGGAAACTGAAATCAAAACCATACTGAGATACCACCTTATACCATTTAGAAGGGCCAAAATTAACAAACAGGAAACAACAAGCATTGGAGAGGATGTGGAGAAAGGGGAACCCTCCTACACTGTTGGTGGGAATGCAAGTTGGCGCAGCCACTTTGGAAAACAGTGTGGAGATTCCTTAAGAAATTAAAAATAGAGATACCCTATGATCCTGCAATTGCACACTGGGCATTTACTCCAAAGATACAGATGTAGTGAAAAGAAGGGCCATAAATTCATAGCAGCAATGGCCACAGTCGCCAAACTGTGGAAAGAGCCAAGATGTCTTTCAACAGATGAATGGATAAAAAAACATATGGTCCATATATACAATGGAGTATTATGCCTCCATTAGAAAGGATGAATACCCAACATTTGTATCAACATGGATAGGACTGGAGGAGATTATGCTGAGTGAAATAAATCAAGCACAGAGAATCAATTATCTTATGGTTTCACTTACTTGTGGAACATAAGGAATAACATGGAGGACATTAGGAGAAGGAAAGAAAAATGAATTGGGGGAAATTGGAGGGAGAGAAGAAGCATGAGAGACTGTTGACTCTGAGAAAAAGAGTTTTGGCGGGGAGGGGGTGGGGGGCTAGGTGATCCTGGTAGTGGGTATTAAGGAGGGCACGTATTTATGGAGCACTGGGTGTGGTGCATAAATAATGAATCTTGGAACACTGAAAAAATAATAAAATAAAATAATAAATAAAATAAAATAATTTAAATATAAAAATCAGATATGATTTAGCCTCCATGTGAATATGTACATGGCCCATTTCACCTTAACCAGGATTAAAGTAGACTTCTAGAGAATTCTAAGTCTGAGATTCTATGATTTTAACAGGTTTGGGGTCTAAGAGCAAATTCTGATAATTTAATAGAAAGTGGAGATTATAAACTAGTTGAGTCAAATAATGCTCTGATACTTTCTACAAGTAAACACAAAAAGATACATTAGAGGTATGATTATCTAAAGAGTATGATGAAGAATAATGCAGTATAGCTTGAAAGAATCAGAACACTAGGAATTAAAAAAAGCATATGTTGAAGGCATTGGAACACTGGATCACAGTTCTCAAAGTGTAATCACTTTACTACTGTGGATTATTTTGTACGTTGCTTAATCCAAGTAGGTGAAGACTCTCCAATTACCTTTCTATCACTGATTTCTAGTGTAATTCCATTATGGTCAGAGAAGCATGTTCTGTATGATTTCAATCCTTTTAAACTTGTTTTTGTTACTGTTCATGATCACCAAGGACATAGACTCTCAGTGAATACTCTGTGTGCACTTGAAAGCAATGCTTATTCTGTGATTGTTGGGTGGGCTATTTTGTAACTGTCAGTTCCAGTTGGAGGATAGTATTGTTCCCTTCACCTGTCCCCTTGGTGTGTTTTTTCGTTTTTGGGGTTTTTTTTTAACTTTTTCTATTGATTACTATGGTAAAAGTGTTAAAGTACCCAACCATAATTGTGGTGATTCTAGTTCTCCTTTAAATTGTGTCTGGTACTATTGCTTCTCAGCCTTTTGGCTAAGATCAAGTGTAAGTTTTATCAGGTTTTGCTTCATATATTTTGACGGTCTGCGGTTAGATGCATACATCTTTAAGGTTGTCCCATCTTCTTGATGAATTCACCCTCTTGTTAAGTATATAATGTCCTCTTGTATTCCTGGTAATTTTCCTTACTCTGAGCTCTGTTGTGTCTGATATTAGTGTAACCTTTGAAGTTTTGATTAGTGTTTGCGTGGCATACGTTTTCCATCCTATTACTTTTTATCCACCTTCATCATTATTTTGAAAGTGGATATCTTATGATAACATATTGTGAAGGTTTTTTTCTCTAATCCATTTTGAAAATCTCTTTATGTGTTTTGAGTATTTAAATTACATGTAGGGGCACTGGGGTGGCTCAGTGGATTAAAGCCTCTGCCTTCGGCTCAGGTCATGATCCCAGGGTCCTGGGATAGAGCCCCTCATCGGGCTCTCTGCTCAGTGGAGAGCCTGCTTACCCCCCTCTCTGCCTGCCTCTCTGCCTACTTGTGATCTCCATCTGTCAAATTAATTAATTAATTAATTAAATGTAATTACTGATGTGTTTGGATTTAGATCTACCATGTTCTCTGCTTGTTCCTCTGATTCATTGCTCTGTTTTCTTTTACTGTCTTTTGGATTATTTGGATATTTTTTGTTTTTTATTTTAACTTACTGGTTGAGTTTTTTACACTATATATTATTACGCATTCTTTTTTTTTCTTAATAGCCACTGTAGGGATTAATATGTGTCTTTAACTTTCATTGTCCACTTTTATAACTGGTTATTTTACTACTTCAAGTAGAATATATTAAACCTCCCACCATATAGTCTCCTTTAGTCTTCCCCTTAATGCTGTAGTTGTCATGTGTCATCTGCATATACTGAAAACCTCATCAGACAATAATATAATTTTTGCTTTTAACTGTTGGACATACTTTAAACAACTTAGAGGAGAAAAATAGCCTTACACTTATCTATATATTTATTATTTCTATTGCTCTTCCTTCAGCTCCCATGTTGTTGAAGTGTCAGCACTATCTCCCTGATGTTATTTTCCATTCATTTCAAGAGTGTTCACCCTTACTTCTTAAAGCATGGTTATATGAGCTGCTTTAAAGTCTTTGATAATTTCAACAACCATGTCATCTTGGTGTTGAGATATGTCAGTTGTCCTTTCCCTTATACTTTATTAAGATTTTTATAGTTGTTTGTATACTAAGTAATTTTGAATAATATCTTAGACATTTTGAGTACTATGTTATGAGACTCTGTTTAGTTTAGTTGCTATGGAGAACAATGACTAGTACATTTTCCATGCAATTGAATCCAACTTATATTCTAATTTCTTACTGACCTTCAGAGGCTGTTTCTTTTTTTTTTTCTTTTTTAGTATTTTATTTATTTATTTGACAGACAGAGATCACAAGTAGGCCGAGAGGCAGGCAGAGAGAGAGGAAAGGAAGCAGGCTCTCTGCTTCATGACCTGAGCCAAAGGCAGAGGCTTTAACCCACTGAGCCACCCAGGTGCCCCAGAGGCTGTTTCTTATGTCAGTTTGTTTCCAAGGTGTTTTCAGTGCTATTCAGATAATTTGGATCACTCAGTGGCCAGTCTGGAACCTATAAAATGTTCTATTCCAAATACTCAATGACTTTAGTATTTAGAGTCAGATCCACCCATGCACAGTTTGGGTGTAAGTCTAATAGCTTATAAACACATTTTTGGGATCATTTTCATGGGCCCCTTCTTCTCTGCATTGTTCCAGACACTTCTTTCTCCCAGGAGCCCTCACATTCCTGTTTTGTTTGTTCGTTTGTTTGTTTTGCAATAAAGCTGGCTTTTGTTTTCTCACTTTGCCATACACTTCTTGCAATTTTTATCTGCCTCTGGAACTAAATGGCAGGAGGATAGAGAGATAAAAATGAAATGGGGGGAGGGGGTGCCTGGGTGGCTCAGTGGGTTAAGCCTCTGCCTTCCACTCAGGTCATGATCCCAGGGCCCTGGGATCGAGCCCTGCATCAGCTCTCTGCTCAGCAGGGAGCCTGCTACCTCCTGTCTCTCTGCCTGCTTCTCTGCCTACTTGTGATTTCTGTTAAATAAATTAAAAAAAATAAAATCTTAAAAAAAAAAATGAAACAGGGTTCTCCAGCCATCCCATCACCCAGCCATCATCCAGCTCTTGTGACCACAGTTCCTCAGTTCATAAAGGATTCCCCTTCCTCAGAGTTTTATGTGCCTACCTGGCCAACACTGCCATACTATAATGGGATGTCCTGGAAATCTTGGGTGGGAGGAAGACAACACAGAAGATTTACACCATTTGTTCATACTCTTTAGGGGCCCTTTATCCCTCTCTTCAGACCAGAGAGGGCTTCTTTTGAGGTCCTTTTTATCCATTTTTTATCCAGTTTCAAGCTGCTGCTGAGTTCAGAACACAGGATATCATAGGAACAACAAAAGAATTTCCTAAGCACACTTGCTTGATCATGCGAGGGATACAAAAGAAAAGGAAAAGGAACATTTACTTGAATACATAACAAAATGTTAAAGTTAATACAGTAACTTTACAAAGTAGACAAAACTGGAAGGGGCCAATTTTATCTCAGGATGATGGGATGATAGAAAGAGTCAGTATCCCTTGTCTTTCCAAGACCCTATGTAACACTTGTCCTTACAGTTTTAAGGGTAAGTGTAAGGTCTGCCATCCTGAGGAAGGTCTCATAATTATGACATGTCAGGGACTTGATCAGTTGAATTTTAATTAAGTACTCCTAGAAGAAAATGTCTTGGTTAAAATTAATAGTTATGCTTTTGGAGAACTGTAGGGCTGTGTGACTGAGCAGCTAGGGGAGATTTAGGGGTTTGAAGACTTTCTCAACAGTCCTCATTTTATATTGTTGAATGACAACCTATTCTGCCACAATTACCACATACGGCCTCGTAGGTTGTAGACTCTGGGAGAAGTTTTATGGTTTGTTTGTTTCTCATGGATTTTGATGTGAATGGCACCTCCTGAAGCTGTGTGCATTTTGGCTGTGTACCCTGCTCCTGGACAATGAAAAAGTATGATGTTGTAATGACAGCATATCATCTCTTTTCTTCTCTCTGCCTCTTTCCTCCTCTCCTAGTGTTGGAGGAAGATGACCATTACCTCTCCAGAGTCTTTGAGTCTTGCTAGAAGAACACATCCATTCTCCCAGAGTGTCCCAACAGGATTGAACTGCATGGGCTGGCCAGAGTACATACCTGACACTGGTGAGTTATGTGTCTCTCTCTTCTGTTTTACACTCCGATGTCCTATAAAGAAGAACAAGATGTGAGAGAGTGTTGCTGATTGCTATGTTTACTTGTCTGGCAGAAGTAGCTTAAAGGTGAAACAGATAAGACAACGTCTCTTATCCCTTCAATTAGGAAGAGGTCCCTAACACCCTGAGAAAGGGAATTCTTGGCTTCAGGAAGACTCCATTATTGAATCCCCAAACCTGTCTCTGTTTATTTTAAGTAGAACTAATGACCACCTCTTGGATCCTGTAATGGGATATAATTTGTAGAAGAAATAACCACAGTGAGTTGTCTCTAATCTAGAATAGAACTTGAGTGTTTTCCCTTCTAAGGGACAAGCCTCTTCCTCTAGTTTTATGGCCACTTCTGTGAGACCATTTCCCAAATCTATAGCAAACAGCCTCACATCACATATTCGGCCATAAAAGGGTTGGCCTTTGTGCCAGAAGGAAGCTGGGCCCCAGTGAAAGCAAGCATAGGGCATCCTCATGCACAACCTTCACCTGAACTAGACCTAACCCAGGAAAGGATGGGCATGTTGAAAATGCTCAAGGACTTCTGGTGGAAGGACAGGTATTACGTCTTGAGCAGGTACAGATTATATTAGATTGGAATCTTACTGTCTAAAAGCTGGCTAGAAGGGGAAGCCAAATACAGTGTTATGAAGGATAAAGAATGGTAAAGCCCTAGACAGGATTAAAAAGGCAAGCTAGCTACATCTGTCAAATATGTACTGTGTCAAGACTTGGGGAGTGGGAATATAGGACTGACAGGAGCAGAGTGGCCAGGCTCTGAGCATCAATGTGGCATATGCCATCCTGAGGAAGGTCAACTCAGTGCATACTGATGCTGGTCCTGGGGACCTGGCTGCTCTGATTAGCTGGTGGACATGATTGGTTTCCATTCACAAATGTATGCGCTTATGCTGCATCATGCAATGGACTTTAATGGTTGTGATCATGAATTCACAATAAGAAAAGTCATGAAAAGTTACTTTACAACTGCTGAAAGAATCTTTTCAAGGGGGAAAAAAAAGATATTTCTAACATAGCTCTTCATTAAGTCATGGGATTATTTAGAGGCTCATAGAAGGGGCCATAATGGATTAGAGCAGCATTTTTCCAGTAATAATCCTCAAGGATGATTTTGGCCCTTGAAGGTAGAACATCCTTACAAAGCCAAAGCTTAATAATCACATAGTCCTATTATTTCAGATGTTCATTTGAATTAATTGACAGGTGAATTTATTGCAGAATAAGAAATTTAAAAATCTCAGTGACACATTTGTCCTGGTATGTCTGCCTATCGAGAATACTGGTCTGGATGTCAGAGTTCAGGGCTTTGGCTCTAGCTGCACTTGATATAGGGATGAGAAATTGGGCACATCCCTCGGTTTCTCTGTATTTCAGATTCCATTATTATTCAAAAAAGGAATGATAATTCACTGGGTTAATATGAGGTCAAGTTAATATGGGCTTGGATCTCTGCATTTACCTTAAGAAAGCATTATTTTCTTTAATTATTGCTCCTACTCCAACTGTTCTGTTCCAAACTTCTGAGATTTCTACTTTCTGTAGATTATATTTCCAGTTTTATCCTTGGTAACTCTCTCATTATTTTCTTTTTTTTTTTTTAATCCTTTTTCCTCTTAGTTTTGGGAGAAATTTTTAGGCTTTTTTTCTTCTTTGTTTTTCTGGTTTTATCTACCTGTTAATTGCCTTCATTAGGATTTGTGATTCAGTGATCACACTTTTAATATCTCCATTGAATCTTTCCAATGTCCTCTAGAAGCTTGTTAAAAACATAAAATAGAGAATTTTGTAAAACTTTTTCTCCCGTTCATTTCCAAATTCATCTGCAATTTTTTTGCCCATGAGTTCTTCTGTAAGTGAAATTTCTCTATTGTCTTATCTGAACAGACATCAGTCCTTCACCAGCAAGGGCTTGTTACCATGTAGCACTGGAGACAGCACTTTTTTTTCTTTTTTTTTCTTTTTTTCTTTTTTTTTTGTGATCTTCTTTCTTTAACACAGGCAGTTGTAGCTATAAATTTCCTGGCAAGCATGCATTAGCTATGTCCTATAAGTTCTGGCAAATTTTGTCTTCATTTTCATTTATCTCAAAATATTGTCTTATTTTTCTTCTCATCTGTTCTTTGACCCATTGGTTATTTAGGAGTGTATTTGTGAGTTTCCTAAATTCCTGTTACTTATTTCCAATTTTATTCCATGTGGTCAAAGAACATGCTTTGTATTATTTTTATCTCCTCTTAAATTTACTGAAGTTTGTTTTACAGACTAACATAGGGTCTATCCTATAAAATATCCCATGTGCAGTTGAGAAGAATGTATCCTATCATTTGGTAGTATGTTCTATAGATGTCTAGTAGGTCTCGGTTTGCAGTGTTGTTCAAGTCTTCTATTTGCTTGATCTTCTGCACAGTTCTACTGAAAGTTGGATGTTAAAACCTCTAACTATTATTGTTGAATTATCTTTTTCTCCTTTCATTTCTGTCAGTTTTTGCTTTATGTATTTTGGTGCTCTGTTATTAGGCCTATATATGTTTTAATTGTTATATCTTCCTGATGGATTGACCCTTTTATTGTTAAACTCAGCTCTTAAAATCCACTGACCAGCAGTTGATTGATTTACTGTTTACAACAATGCCCTGGGGCATCAGTTGCTCTACAAACTAATTCAATTAAATTCTCACTCCTTTGAAGAAATAGTTTCAGAGTTCTGGGTTTGGTGTTTGTTCTGATCCCAGAAGGACTCCCCCCAAATATCTTATTCCTAGTTCTTTCTTGAGACTGTCATAGGTTCCTGTTAAAATCCTTTAAACATGGCTGAGTAGGAAGTGAAAATTTAAGCTTTTGTATAAAATATATCACAAATTCAGTCACCTGAGGGAGCTGTAAAGAGTTCCAGCTGAAAGTTCGCCTCTTACCAGTATTTCTTTTCTGTGTTTGAAGGAGTAGCTGAGGAGTAGTCAAGAATTAGCCTGATGTGGGAGCATGCTACCATCTGCCCCACAAGTTGGTGCCCAGGATGAATTGCTCCATATCCACTTCTCTCTTTGTAGAGCCAGCAGAGCCAGATACAACTCTTCCAGTTGCCAGCACAGCAGATGCACATAGCATCACATGAAGCCCTCTGCACCTCCAGAGCCCTGGTAGTTGGGGACAGGGTGAAAAACACAGCTCCTTTAGGGAAGTAAGTTCTCCAGCCAAGAGATAGTAAGTGAAAGAGCCCTATGTTCTTGGCGTTAGCCATGGGAGTAGAATCTCCATCTCACTCAGCTAGAAAGAAGAGTAGAAGGAGTGGTTTTTAGTTCAAACCAAAATGCTCACAAAATGCAGACTCTAACCCCTCTTAGTAAACTTTCATTGGTTTTCTTGAACAGATGTTTCTTTATTTGTGGTCTGTCCCCAAGGACCATATCCAGAGCTTTTAAGTGGTTATTTTTAAGTAATTTTCACCAGCTACACTGGGGAGTGGGTCAGGAGAACTTGATTTCCCCTATTTTTATGACCTATTAGTCATTTCAGTTAGAGTCTTAAAGGAGACAAGTTAGATGACTGGTTTCATATCAGACTTACTTGATATCAAGATCCATTGCTTAAACTTCCTCATTATATCCCCAACAACTAGCATTATGCTCTGTACAAAGTAGGCTCACAGTGTCTCTTGCCAATGATACTGATAATATTCCAACAAGAACTGTCTAGAGAATGCTTAGAATTAGGAGGAAAGGAATTAACAAATTACATAGTGGTTCAAAGCATCGCTGGTGAGCACTAGAACCAATTCCACCATTTCCTAGATGAGTGGCCTTGGATCATTCTTAGCTTCTTAGGTTCAAGTGAAAAATGAGACCAAAAATTTGCAAGACAGGAAACAACGTGTGTTGGAGAGGATGAGGAGAAAGGGGAACCCTCTTTCACCCTTGGTGGGAATGCAAGTTGGGGCAGCCACTTTGGAGAACAGTGTGGAGATTCCTTAAGAAATTAAAAATAGAGCTTCCCCATGACCCTGCAATTGCACTACTGGGTATTTACTCCAAAGATACAGATGTAGTGAAAAGAAGGGCCATCTGTACCCCAATGTTTAGCAGCAATGGCCACGGTCACCAAACTGTGGAAAGAACCAAGATGCCCTTCAACAGACGAATGGATAAGGAAGATGTGGTCCATATACACTATGGAGTATTATGCCTCCATCCGAAAGGATGAATACCCAACTTTCATATCAACATGGATGGGACTGGAAGAGATTATGCTGAGCGAAATAAGTCAAGCAGAGAGAGCCAATTATTATATGGTTTCACTTATTTGTGGAGCTTAACAAATAACATGGAGGACATAGGGAGATGGAGAAGAGAATGGAATTGAGGGAAATTGGAGGGGGAGATGAACCATGAGAGACTATAGACTCTGAAAAACAATCTGAGGGTTTTGAAGGGGTGGGGGATAGGAGGTTGAGGGAGCCAGGTGGTGGGTAATATGGAGGGCATATATGGCATGGAACACTGGGTGTGGTGCAAAAACAATGAATTCTGTCACGCTGAAAAGAAACTAATAAAAAAAAAAAGAGAGGCCAATAATAGTACCTATTACGTAAAGTTATTGTGGAAGTTAAATAATATATATAAAGTACTTAACATTTAGTATATACTTAATAAATATCAGCTAAGATTTCAGACATTTCTAGACACTGTTGAGTATGTACATAGCACTTCATTTAATCCTTATAATAATCCTGAAAAAATATTGTTAGTGTCATTATTTGATGGGTGAAGAGAGAAAGACTTAAGAAGTTTAAATAATTTGCCCAAAGTTATAAGTAGTAAGAGAAAACCAGAAGTTGAACCCAGATCTCTCTGATTTTAAAGCTTCTTTCTGTTTAATACTGTTGTAGAAACTGACGTACAGGGTTAGTCAGTAGAGATAGGATGGAAGTCAATCCATAAATTTAGAGATGTTTCAATCCCATTCTGTGTCTGTTTCTACATGTATAGTTCAATTGCACCTCCTATTTTCACATCATTGAGCCAGCCTCAGTCAGTGATCCTCTGTGCTGACCTTTCTGATAAAGACACTGTATTATTGTTAATTCACAGAGAGAGAGAAGTAATTACTTATAATTATAAACCTATCATGTGATGTTAAGAGAACCAAAATCTCCTCTCTCTTTTAATAATATCAGAAATCGATGAGTTTGATGGGCTTCCCATGGTAGGGAGGTAGCTAAGTCTCACTGAATCAACTTTTATCCCCCAAGACTTCCTTAACCTTGGGCAATAAGTATTAATTTTAGCCACCAGGGCACCTGGGTGGCACAGCTGGTTGAGCATCCAACTTTTGGTTTGGGCTCAGGCCATGATCTCGGGATTGTGAGACTGAGCCTTGCATCTGCTCCATGCTCAGAGGGAGTGCTTGGGATTCTTTCCCTCTCCCTCTGTTCTTCCCCAATGCATGCATTCTCTCTCTCTGGAATAAATAAATAAGTCTTTTTTAAAAAACTTTCATTTTAGCTGCCATTATCACTGTGGTCTTAAGAAATGTGGATCCCTTTTTCATACTCAAACTTAGCAGTACAGCTGAGACCAGGATAGCTGGTTCAAGTTAAGAGTTTACTAAGTCTCAGGAAGAGTTAAAAGAGAAATGGACTCAGCAAAAGCATGGTGCTTGGCTGTCTGGCTGCCAGTGGCTTACAGAGGCTAGATTTGCCCATGGCTCCTGCCATCTGGAAAATTTTTATCTATGCTTTTTCTATCCATCCACTCAGGATGACACATCATCTGCTCAAGGGCCTGATCCCAAAGAACAAGAATGCTCCCTTCCTGCCTAGTTGGCCTCCTGCTCAGTTCCAGGCCCCCAGTCATTCCTCCACAGGCACGCACAAAGCACTCAGCCTGTAATGGGCCCAGCACCCAGGGTCTATGGGGGCAGATGAGAGATAAACAACAAGCCATTGACAGATAGTCCTGTGAAGGATAATGAAGTTTTGCTGAGGAGGTTATGTTTTCTAAGATCTGAATGTTGAGGAGGAGCCAGTGCCCTGAAAAGCAAAAGAAG
This sequence comes from Lutra lutra, assembly GCF_902655055.1. Taxonomy (NCBI): domain Eukaryota; kingdom Metazoa; phylum Chordata; class Mammalia; order Carnivora; family Mustelidae; genus Lutra; species Lutra lutra. The sequence continues at coordinate 115,909,618 of NC_062280.1, read as the reverse complement.
AGTATTCCAGGTAAAAAGAACACTAAGTGCAAAGACCGTGAGGCTAGAAGGAGAAACAGCAAGGTGGTAACAGTAGGTGGAACACAGAGAGCAAGGAATAGAGGAGATAAGAGTTGCAGACATAGGTCAAGTCAGAACACACAGGGTCTTGCAAGTCTGGCTAATTGTGAGGAGAGGGTTCTGGAGGGCAGGAGCATGACATGGTATGCTTTATATTTTGGAGCTCTTGCAGGCTGCTTTGTGGAGTAAGTTAAAAAACTGACGCTGTCTTCTAAACCCAGTGTGATCATGGTAGCAGTAAAGACAAGGAGAATTTGACACTTATCTGGAGCAGAACTCAGACTTGCTGATGAGTTGGGAAAGATGTCTCTTGATCTATGTCTCATGCTGGCAATGACCATCTCTTTCCTGAGCACTTCTCCTCACCCACAAGAGCTTATCTCCAAGTCCTCAACCAGAGAGCTGCACAAGAACACGAGGGAGACCCTTCTCGCAGAACCACCCACAATCAGGAATAAGGGGAGGGAAGAATTGTTCTTCCCAAGGGCAGGAAAGGATGGAGGCATATGGAGTAGTTAGGAAAGCACACAGTTTTCCCAGACAAGTAAAGTAAATTGAGGGAGGAGACTTCAAGACGCAGATTGGCTCAGTCACCCTCCAGTGCCCATCAACTGAACACCCAACAACACCAATATTACCTTATCCTTGTATAGAACTTTGTGCTTTACCCAAATGTTGGCATGCCATTATCCCCAGCCCCTGCGTCTGTTAATACCTGCAGATATTAATATACTCATCTGATAGATAAGATAACAGAAGGCCTACAAGGAGAGGAGATAGATAGCTATGATGATGCAGTATCCCTTATGGTACAGACCTAGGAGCACATATAGCTTAAGGAAGGAGATGGGCCACAGGAAATGGACCCCAAATGCAGGGAAGGGGAGAAAATGACCACTTTTCCAGCATCCACCCTATACCAGCTGGTGTGTGGCAAGTACCTCTCATTTTATCCTCATTATCATTAATACCTCAGCCACTTTATAACCATCACCCTAGAGGGTTGGAGGAGCTGGAGGAGGGACAATACTGGGCGTGGGAGGCTGGGAGGGTAGGAAGTTGGGAGGGAGGGTCAGCAGCCCTGATCAGCTTGTATCAATCCATATTAGGACTCCCCTCACACATCTCACCTCCAAGACCAAGTCTCCCACTGTTTTCACCTCCCAGATTTTATATTTCATATAGGTACTTCTTCATTTATTGTTCTTGTTTGGAACAGTGGAGGTATTTCACCTTTTAGGCATACTCCAAGAACCCACAGAACTCTCACAAGTGTCTGGAAGGGTCAAAGCAAACAGCAACTTTCTTCCCTAAAATCCTTATCTCCCCCCAAAACAAAACAAAACAAAACAAAAACAACCTGTAATCTCTGGCTGGGCCAGGGGCTAGAGGCGTGTCCTGGCCAAGCGTGCTCCCCCTAGCCGGTGTTCACGGTTGCATGCCAGAGTCACTGCCCCTGGATGAGTGTGGCCTCTCATCTGGGTTCCCGCCCCACATGGACACACAGGCACTGCCCGCAGTCTGAGCTGGATCCTTGCAGAAGAAAAGCTCACTGGCTTTACTCACCACCGTGGCCTCGAGGTGTCCCCTTCTCAGAATGATCCTATCCTAACACACGCATGCGAATGCTGGCTGCGGGGCGCGGCCCTGCGGGGACCAAGGGTGGCCAGGTGCCCCCGCTCGCCGCGCCCGCGCCTGCCGCCGCTCCAGGTCTGCGTGCGCGCGTGCGTGAGCGCGTGCCGACCGGCCCGCGACCCGCAACCGGGTCGCCGCCTCCGGTTTGCGCCCGCTAGGCTGGCAGGGAGCTGGCGGCGAGCGGAAGCGCCGTGCCCTCCTGGGTGGGAGCCTGCCCTGACCCTGAGTGGCGCGCGCCCGGTGCCTGCAGAGGATCCTCGCCGCCGTGGCCGCATAGCCCAAGCAGGCGGCGCCCGGACGGAAACCTCCTTAGCGGAGCCCCATGATGTCAGCTGGCCCGAAGCTGCGGCCGTGCGGCGACGGGGATGGGGCCGAGGACGCCGCGCGATCGCCTGCACGCCCCTCGCCCTCCCACGGCGCTGCCGGGCCTGGCCTGGGCCCCGGCTCGCTCGCCCGGTCGCTTGGCAGCCCCACCACCGCAGCGGCCCCCGCGCCCTGGCCCGCGCCGCCCCCAGCGGCCCAGCCGCCCCCAAGCCTGTGGCTGGAGCTCGGGCCCGCCTGCATGAGGGTGCAGCAATGCCCGAGCGAGTCGAGCGGGCAGATGAGCGGCGACCTCGGCACTAGCAGCAGCAGCAGCGGAAGCAGTAGCTCCGGGCTGTCTCCGGGCTCGGACTCGGACAGCAGCGGAGTAGTGTGCGGCGGCCGCGGCTGCAGCGGGGGCATGCGCGGCGCCTTGTCCCGCTCCTGGAGCCTGGAGAGCCTGCGCTCCGCCACCGCCGGTAAGGGCGCCGCTCGCGCCCCTGCCGCTCCCCGGGTCTGTCCTCTCTCCAGCTGCTGCTTCTCTCCTTTCCCCCTCGAGACTGTCTTGCTTCCTTTCCACTCCTCCCTCACTTTTTCTGTTTTTCGTTTCCATCTTCTGGTTCCTTGCTTCCCATTGATTTACCCTCCCGATTCCTTTTCTTTTCCCTGGTTTTCTTCTGATTTGCCACCACCACCTCCCACCATCCTGTCCCTTCTTTCACCTACTATTACCAGTGGGCCACCTGTTACAGCTGGGACCTTTTTTCCCCCACCCCCAGCAGGGCGCGTCAACTGGAAACTGAATGCTTAAGGTGAGAACAGAATTTGGTCCTTGATGCTCTGTTTTCCGTCACAAACAGTTTGGGGAAGGATATGTCTGGCTTTCTGAGCTGCAGTTCTTTGAGCTCTGTAAAACAGAAGGTAGGAGAGGGCTCTCTGGCCAAGGGTGTACAGGATTCAGTGCATTTGGTCCTCGCTTCAGAACAGGCTCCCCACCCAGAGAAGGGGTTGTCTTGGACCCTCTGAAATAAGCAGTGCTTTTCTCTTAGATGGGATTGCTCTGGAGTCCCAGGGACCATGTGCTTCCCTAGTGCCCCCCTTTTCTATTCGGAGGGCCCAATTCTTGCTATAGAGTGAGAGAAAGACTTTAACCCTCAATATTAATTAAGTCCAGACTGGTTTTATAAATGGTGTTGGCCTACCCTTGGTTAGTTGGCAAACGGGATTATTTATATTTTACTTCTTGCAAACATTCAACAGGTTATTTTTGAGCTCCTGATGTGGGAGCTCTAAAGGAAGATAAGTGTTGCCCAGAAATCAGAAATGGGGGGTTGGGGGAAGATAACACTTGCCTTATGCTTGTGCATGGCATAGGGGGTGCAACCTGTGAGAGCTATATGGTCCTACCAAGGACTTGATGTGGAGGTAAGGCTCTGCATGTGCCCTGGTCAAAGTAGCAGAGCCAGAGAAGAGCAGGGGGTCATACAGACAGCAGTTCCCCTTTTCCCCAAGGGTGGAGTACAGGCCATGTTGGGGAGTAGAGATAAAGGTTGACTTCCAAGGGTTGTGAGAGTACCCTTACTGGCAGATACACGGTTGGGACCCTGCTCTAAAATAGATGGTTTGGAAAAGGAAAGTGAAGGATGCCCATTGTATTGAGCATTCCATGATTCTCATCTGCTCTGTCCCAAAACAAACACGTGAAACTCAGAAAAGTTGGTGTCTCCTCCAAATAAAAGTTTTTTCAGAATTTTACAGCTGACTCCTTCCCATCCCAATTCCCTTGAAACTCTCCATTCCCTCCCTTCCTCAGGTGCTTAGATAGAACCCAACTTGAGAAAACCAAACCATAAGTGGGACTTTAAGGAAACTGATAAAGGATGCTTTTCTCTCTCTTTCTCTCTCAGCCCAAATAGCTTTCCCAAATAGCTTTCCTTCCACTTCAGAGTGAAAAGGCTTACCTGCTCCACCCCAGCAATGGCAAACAGGCCCAGAGAAGCTCAAGAGGTGGCCCTGGTACCCCCAAGGTCTCCTTTGCTCCAGGGCAGGAGTGAAGCTGATGGAAATGGGAGAGACCCAGGTTAATTAGGTGACCTTAAGATTAGGGGACTCCCCAGACCACACCAGGGGCACTGAGGTCACCTGGATGAGTTTTAGAGATAACAGCTATATGGGTATGAAGGTCTGGGGTGGTGTATATGTGTGTGTTAGGAGGTGAAGCAAGTTAAAAGCTAAGGCCCGGAAGGCTGCTCCTTGAGGGGCTCAGAGTTGCCCCTACAGTGGGAGGACAGTGTTTAGAGCAACATGATATTGGAAGAGTTGATGTGAGACCCAGAAGCAAATGCCATGCCCCTCACAGAACACAGGTACTTCTAGGCATATAAAGAGCTCAGGGAGTGCTGGTCAGTAACCAACCACAGAGACCCAGGGCTTGAAGGCATTTTAAATCCCCTCTTGATCCCCTGCCCTCAATCCTAACCCTCAACCCTCTACTCCCTGCCTTGTTTGGGGGACCCTGTATCAGTTGTATTCAATACTATATTTGTAGTGGTGCTGCCATGGACCCTGTAGAGTTTCATGAGTCCATGACACCATCACAACTGGATTCCAGGAGAGAATTAAACCCTAATGTCCTAAGACATCTACTGTATGCAATGCATGAATTTTCTTCTCTTCTTCTAAAACAGCACTAGCTATTCCATCCTTGAGAGAAATTAAGAAAATAGGCACTCGAGTAATACTTTTTAGATTTGTGGTTTAGATGAGGAGATTTTTCTGGTTGGAAAGGCTGCCATGGAAGGGGATTCAATGCGAAGAACAAAGGGAATTTGTTGAGCATCTTCTTATGGTCCATGTTAACTGCTTTACCACATAAAAATCCAGTGAGGTAAGATTATTATCCTACAACTCAGGTACAAAAACAGGACCAGAGAGATGCAATAACTTATCCAAAGTTGCCTAGCTAGGCCATGTCTAACTAAAGCTTCAGGCCTGGACACATGTGATTTGATAAGGGCTCTTTACCAGGTTTGGAGTGGAGGCTCCAGTGGCGTGCCAGGTCCATAAAGAAAAGGTGTGTTGGGTTGCACACAGGAGGGGAGGGTACATATTGAAGTAATGTCTTGGCTATTTGCATGCTGTTATCTTTATTTGACAGCTATTTTTTTTTCCTAGATCCCAGTTATCTCATTTTCAAAATGAAAGCATGACTCCTTCTCTAATCAACTATAAAATTCCATGATTCTAGTCAGAGCTATTGATTTTGGGTGGATACCCTCCATGAGTCAGCATTTTTTTATGTTCTATATTGTATTTCTGTTCCATCTATAGCTCTGAAACAAAATACATGTGTGTTTAATTGAACTGTGTTTCTCTCTTAAGAAAGATTCAGAATTACCAGTAAAAGATCCTTAGCAAACTTAATTATTGTTGTTGTGATTTTTGTAATGGAGTGTATTTGCTAAACATTTTTGTAGTTGTCAGCAAGAACCAGAAGGGCTAGTCCTTGAGGGCAGAATTGTAATACTTACCTGCAGAGCAGAACATCAGCTAGGGAATCTAGCAGAGAGCTATAAATTCTCATTTCCAAAAGACTTTTTGAATCTTAAATGTCCAATCTTGGCATTTTCCCTTGAAATTTCACTTTTCCTGGTGTGGAGAAGGCTTTCCTTTTAGACAGAATCTGAGAATTAAACACAGTTGACAAGGTGGAATTGCTGTAACCCTTCTTTCTGCTCCACTGTTCTCATCCCCCTCACCCCCCAAAGCAAGTGCCTGTAGTCTCTGCAGCCTTCAGCTATATTATCACACTGCTGCTGCTGGGCTAAGGCTTTTCAGATTTCTATTCTGGATGTCTTATCTGACAGAATTATTTCTCAGTTCAGGCTTCTGGGGTTGACAGTTTTCACTACCTGTGCTTTTGCATGGTTAATATCATATGATTCCTTCTTGGGAGAGAATGCTTACTACCCCCACATTTCCTCTTCAAGTCTCTGAGGCATTTTACTGACTCAGATAGGAATCAGACTTTTCAGAAGGCTAGGTCTGTCTTGTGGTCAGACATTTATTTAACACTTAGCATGTCCCAAGCACAGTACTAGGCACTAGAGATGGTAGACAAATCATACAAATCATACATCTTGCCCTTAAATAAATGACAGCAGAGCGAGACAGACAGTGATAGTTCACTATAAGGGCTCTAATAGAAGTAAATCCAGTGGGATGATGCAGTGAGTCAGGAGCACCAAGCCCTTGGTGCCCAAGCCCAAGTGGCATCCACTCTCAGTGAATGATTCTCCAGAAAGACTCACAGAGCTCGGAAAAGCTGTTACATTCATGTTTCCAGTCTATTACAGTGGAAGCCTGCAGACTAAAATCAACTAAGGCAAAAGGAGCGTAGGGCAGCTATATAAGAGAAATCGGGTGCATACTTCCAGATGTTTTCTCCCATGGAACCATGTGGACCATGCTTAGCTTTCCCAGCCACAGTGTGTGACAATATGCAGGAAATATTGCCAACCAGGAGAATTTGCCAAAGCCTTGGTGTCCAGGGTTTTTAATTGGAGGTCATTTACTTAGGCACATAGTGTCCACAAGACTGACCTTAGCTGCTTAGTCTCCAAGCTCTCCAGAGGCCACACTGAAAGAGTGTTGCCCAGGAACCCCCATCATAAATCACACTATTAGTATAAAGTATCTGGGGTGGTTGAAGACCCCAGGTATACAAAGCCACTCTTATCAGACAGGATATTTCAGGGACTTAGAGTCAATCTCTCCAGAACCAGCTGAAGGCCAGCCCTTCCTTCAAAATGTGTAAGGTTTGAACATCCCCAAACCTTTACTGTACATCCGTAAGCTTCCCCAAGGAAGCCCAGAAGAGAGGCACCAGACCCTACTAGTTATGAGGGGCAGAGAGAGGGAGAAGTGAGTCAGAGAAACCTTTCAGGATAAGGTACTGCCTAAGTCCTATTGCCTGCAAATTAGCTGTGTGGTGAGGAGTAGAAAGAGCCTTCATGAGGAAGAGCCAACATGAATGCAGAAAGATGTACAAGGGAGGGGAGCCTGTGTTTACTGAGCACCTATGCTGGGTACTGTGTCAAGTGCTTTAAATATGCAGGAATTGCAAATAATATGGAATAAGGACCATAGCAAGAGATAAGGAAGACCAGGCTGTGGCTCCATGCTAAGAACTATGGACTAACAGTTCTTGGAGCCTTGGAAAGGTTTTAAGAGGGACACTAATGTGGCCAAATGCTTGCATACTTTCTGTCCTTTATTTTTAAAGTTAAACACAGTAAAACTTACTCTTTTGGGTGCTAAGTTTTTACAGATGTATGCAGTTATGTAATCACCACTGTGATCTAAACACAGAAGAGTTCTATTACTCTAAAAAATTAATACTGCTCCTTTGTAGTCACCTCCCTCCCCTACCCTCAGTTCCTGGCCAGTTTGACTATTCTAAGAGTGTTACATCCATGGACTCATGTCATATTGCCTTTCAAGGCTGGCTTCTTTTACCTGGGATAACACATTTGAGGTTCATCTATGGTTTTGCATGTATCAATAGTTGTTTTTTCCTTTTATTGTTGAATATTATTCCACCAAATGGATATACCACAGTTCGTCTATTAGGTTCACTAATTGAAGGGCTGTTTGGAGGTTGTTCCCAGTTTTTGTCTATATATAATTTTGTTTATTTTGTTAAATAAAGCTACTATGACGTTAGTGTAAGAGTCTTTGTATGGATATAAGTTTACATTTCTCTTGGGTAAACACCTAGCAGTAAATTGTGGGGTTGTTTTGTAAGTATATGTTTAACTATAGGAAACCATCAAACTCTTTTTCAAAGTAGCTACCACTTTCACTCTCACCATCAGAATATGATAGTTCCCATTGCTCCATATTTTCTTTGGTACTTGGTATTGCCAGTGTCTCAAACTATTCTGTTAGGTGTATGATATCCCATTTGGCTTAATTTGCATATCCCCAGTGACTACTGATGTTGAACATTTTTTTATATGCTTGTTTGCCATATAGATATCTTCTTCTTTGGTGAAGTGCCTGAATCTTTTGCCCAGTTTTTATTGGATTATTTGTTTTCTTATTACTGAGTTTTGAGAGTTCTTCATATATTCTGAGTACAAGTACTTTGTCAGATATATAATTTGTAAATATTTTTTCCAGTCTGTGCCTTGTATTTTAATTATTTAATGGCATCTTTTGCAGAGCAAAAGTTTATAATTTCAGTGAAACTCAATTTATAACTTTTCTTTTATGGACTGTACTTTTAGTGCTGTATCCAGGAACTCCTTTATTGAACCTGAGTACATAGGGTTTCCTATGTTTTCTTCTAGATGTTTTTATACTTTCAGATTTTATACTTAGATATTTGATCCATTTTAAGTTAATTTTTATATAGTTTGAGGTAAGGGTCAAAGTTCATTTTTTGCATATGCATGTTCAGTTTTGTAGCACCATTCATTAAAAAGATTATCCTTTCTTCACTGAATTGCCTTCATATTGTCAAAGCTCAACTGTCTGTATTTGTCTAACCCTAACTTTATAGTATTTCTTAAGGAAGGTATGTGAACCTCTCATTTTATTCTTCTTTTTCAATATTACTGTAGTTATTCTAATTTCTTTGCCTTTCCATTTGCATTTTAGAATCAATTTGTCAATATCTACAAAATGTCCTTCTGCAATCTTGATACAGATTGTAATGAATCTGTAAATTAAATTGAAATCTTGACAATATGGGGTCTTCCAGTTTATGAGCATTGTACATCAGAGGCTAGGAAGCCAAACCATGAACCACCCAACACTCACCTACAGTACCTATAGATTTGAATGAATTCCTCCCTTCTAAAAATTTCCAAAATATCCTAATGCTCTTGAGCCTGCCAGATAGTGACCTTCCTCACTGACCTAAAAGTCTGAGAATTCTTTAAGCCCCAAAACAGACCAGTTTTTCTAAGAAGGCTTTGTAAGCATTGGCTGCATGAAATCAACTTAGGTCCTTAAAAGTGTCTGGGTGTATGTCATTAAATTCATATTTTTAAATATGACATTCTAATCATATAGCCAAGTTTCCAGGTATTCCTCCTGTTAAACAAGGAGTACAGATTCTTATTGAACCTGTGCAAACAATTATATTGCTATGAATATAAGAGGATTCAGAGTGTCCAAATTCTGGAGGGGTCAGGCAGGGAGAAAAAGGTATAATTAATAAATGTTTCATTTTACAAAAGCATACTCTACCAAATGGCTGTTTATCAATTAAGGATAACTTAAGAGAATAAAAGGGGAGTTCCTTATATATCCAGAAATTAGAACATTAGAATATTAACAATGTTGCAAATAAAACTCACAATCATCCTTAATCAAATAAGTTCCTTATATATCCAGAAATTAGAACATTAGAATATTAACAATGTTGCAAATAAAACTCACAATCATCCTTAATCAAATCATTCAGTTTAATGTAGGTAATTATCACTTTGGTCTATCTTGGGTTTGTAATCTCTTAAATCCATCTGTTTCTCTGCTAGAGTTTTAGAAATCCACTGCTGGAATTTCAAAGTTGATTATGTGATATCATCAGAACCTGACACTCAAAAGTATCTGGCATAGTCCCTTTCATGGAGTACTGAGAAGGTTCTTTGTTGAAGAGGAAATTTTTAGGCCACTAGCTGTAGCATCAGAATAAAACAAAAAACTATCTATAGAAGACTTAAAGTGGCTATAGTAATTATTACCAATAATTTTTAAAAGTGAAAGATCTCGAGATGCCTGGGTGGCTCAGTTGATTAAACATCTGCCTTCAGTTCAGGTCATGATCCCAGGATTCTGGGATCATGTCCCACATCAGGCTCCTTGCTCAGCGGGGAGCCTGCTTCTCCCTGTGCCTGTCACTCCCCCTGCTTCCTACTTGTGTTCATGCACACTCTCTTGCTCTCTCAACAAATAAATAAATAAAATCTTTAAAAAAAAAAAGTGAAGATCTCATGAGAATTCATAATAAGAATAGTGTAACAGACAAGGAATTTTGGATATTTCTGCTATATACAAAGCAAGATAATAAAGTCAATCAAAAAATTTCAGACATTATAATTATAAACATAATGATTAGCTGTATTTTCAAAGAATATAGTTAACATTATAGCTAATTTATTTAAATGAATGAGCATATCTCTACATAAAAAATCTTCAGATATAATATATAATAATCCTGACAAAATTTGTTATGAATATACCAACCATGTAGTTAGAATATACTAAGAATATCTATAAAAAGGTTGAATAAGTCTGAAGCAGGTCTTAAACATCTGTATATTAATAAAATTGCATAGGTTTTATTATTTTAATCCCCTGTTGAAAACTACTGGCCTACAAAATGCTAGATTCAAATTAAAGGAGTAAAGTTGCAACCAGCTTTTTTTATTTTTGGAGATTATGTAAATTATGTAGATTTGGGATTAAATTAAATTAAATTAAAATGCTCGATAGAATTCAACAGTAAATTATCTAGGCCTGGAGGACTTTGTTGTGGTGGTCTTCTTTCTTTTTTTTTATTTTTCAGTTAGTCTAACTAGTGGCTTGTCGATTTTATTGACTTTCCAAAGAACCAACTTTTGGCCCTATTGACTTTTTCTGTCTTCTGCTTTCTTCAGGTTTTTTCTGCTCTTTTTTCTAATTTCTTAAGGTCTAAGTATAGACTTACATGTTAATAAAAATTTTTTTAAAAAAGTTTAAGTGTAGACAATTGATTTGAAACCATTCTTCTTTTCTTATAGAAGCATTTAAACTTGAGTCTCCCTCTAAACACTGCTTTAGCTATGTCTCACAAATTTTGATATGTTTTTATTTAATTAAAAATATTTTTTAGTTTCCCTTGTGACGACTTCTTTTATTTATAGATTATTTAGATTTCTAATTTCCAGATATTTAGGAATTCTTCCAAATATCTTTTATTGATTTCTAGTTTAATTCAATCATCAGAAAACATATTTTGTATGATTTAGTTCCTCTAAAATTTTTAAAGCTTGATTTTGTGGCACAGAGTATGATCTATCTTGGTTAATGTTAGGTGCTAATTCCATCTTAAAAGAACATTTTTATTTTTATATAAAGAGTACAATTAGGAGTCCATCATGAACTGGGCTGAGCTGAAGCTCACAGGTATTGGAGTAACTAATTAAGACAAGCCAAAACGAAGCACTGGTCAAGCCTTTGATCACTCACTGTGATATATAAGCAAGAAGGGAAAGCATGGCTCCCCACTGTGTTTCATTTTCCCTTGTATCAGGGCAGGTGGGGAGAATGTCTCACTGCTGAGAGGACAGAACAAAAGATTCCTGACATCTTCTGGACAGAGCCAGGAGTTGAGAACAGGGAAAGGAAAGGAGTACTGTGTACTGAGTCAAAGTGGACAAAAGAATCTTGAAGGTTTCTCTCCTCCCTACTATAAGGAGATCTCTGTAGAAGCAGCTGAGTAAGGCTTTGGCTGAAGGCCCCCAGTAAAGAAGTCTCCAAATAGAGGCACCGGTACTAGGAATGCAAGTATGTACGGGCATGTGGCTGACAGGGAGGCCCGAGCCCTAACTACAACTCCTTTCAGAGACTGCAGTGCACTGGCTATCACCAAGTCCACTGTAGGGGTGGAGAGGTTGGAGCTGGGAGCAGCTTTCCCCAGTAAAAGTCTTTGTAATTGCTTGTGATCAGACCTGGAAGATCCTAATGTATGTTTCTGGCCAGAAGCTAGACTTCTTAGAGTTTCTTGGGGTTATCAAAGCAACACATGATAGCGGCCATGAACTAAAACACTAATAGTCGGAGAAGACTTGAAAGTAGACTTCACAGATGTTGAGTTGGGAGTGTTGCCAAGACTTGGTAATAGATTGGTGCCATGGGTTGGGTTACCTGAGAGACAGAATCAAAATCTGTGAAATGAGAGGAAGGACCTTCAGAGTTGTCTAGATTTGGACCAAGATGGTTAGGCTTTTATCCTTACACATCAACTGACCATAGGCCACTAAGTAGAGAGGAAGGGCCTTGAATAAAGTGGTTCCCTAAGACTATGGCAGTCCCTAAAGGGACTGTCACTGAAGGCTGCCATCAGTTTCCAGCACTGGGCAACAAGTCCTTTATCAAAGGAGAACTGTGGTAGCTCACAGCAAAACAGAGGAGTCTATAACCCCTAGGTGTTTGACTTAGATGCCTGGGTAAATGGAGATATTCTTACTGAGGTAAGTAGTCCAGGATGGACAGGTTTAGGGAAGAAAGATGGTGAGTTGAGTTCTGGACAGGTTGACAACTTGGGAATCAAACAGTGAGGATCAAATCCCCTTCTTCTGAGTGTACAAAGAATTAATTGCATAGTCATGTTTTTATTTGCTAATGCTTTGACATTTTGGGGCCTTGCTGACACTGGGAAGAAAGCCACTCCCAGGATACCTCTTCCCTTGAGAGAAAATACTCATCTGAGCCCATTCTCTTCAAAAGAAGGCTAACCAATCCAGAGGTCACACTCCCAACCACCTCCTTTATGGGGCTCTTACACTCGGTGCCACTATCCCCCAACCCTAATCATCCCAGGGTCAGAGACAAGACAACTAGAGGTAGCCCCTAGACCCCAGAATCTGCTGAAATTATTCAAACTAGTCACTTCTAAGCCTGGTTACACCATGAGGCCTTGCCTTCCCCACTGAAACCACCATGTCTTCCCCCACGTCATGTGACATCCGACCTGTGCTTCCCCATGCAGCCTGCATGGCATGCCATGCGTGGACACGTGTTTTCCTGTGTGTAGGAAACTATGAGCAGAATATATTCCTTCATGACAGTCATTTCCATGCCCACATATCTTACTGTACCCGATTACAACAAATCTGGAGTACATTTTAAAACACTAATTTGGTGATCTGGGCTTCCAGACCTTTCAGTTATGCATCTCTCCACCTACCGTCTGCAGTCAGTAGTTGAAAGAACATTGTGCAGATGAGAAAGAAGAAATGCCACTTTAAGGATTTTTCTATATAGTCTTCACAACCATCCTATTTAATAAATAAGAGAAATGGGAGCTCTCAGAGTTTAGCTAACTTATGGTGATCACATAGCTGATTGGTTATTTTAGAGTTGACCTCAGGTCTATCAGATTTCCATATTTGTTCCATTCCAGCTGTCTCTGATTTGAGGCTTCTATTTGGTTTCTGTTGAAAAATGAAGAAATTGATGAATGGGGAGCTTGTCCAAGGCCACTAGTGTGAAAGTGAAGTGAGAAACATGTATCCCAGAGTGCATGGTCTCAGTCTTGAGCAATGTTCAGTGGAAGATGAACCCATAGACCAAATAAGTTGGGAAAATGCAGGTTAAAATATCTCAGCCTTTCTTAACTGTTCATAGTGTTTTCAAGATTTGACTCCACAATTCTTGTGTGACTGGGTGCATGTGTGCACGCATGTATGTTTGTGTGGTGTGTCTTATGCTACTTTTCTCTGCATCAGCTTCCTTCTTAAGTCTTCTTAGGAAAGGAGTGTCTTCTGGAGGTTATCTGGAACAGCCCACAGTGTCTAAGGTCAAATGTTACAGTCTGTTCTCATAGAGAGGGCAAGTGTCTCTCATTCCCAGTTTGAGATCCCTTGAGAAGGATCCCGATTGCCTTAAGGTGTGAAATCATCTGAAGTCAGCACAGTCATAATTGCCTATGTGAGCCCGACAGATGTTCCAAGAGGTGTGTACTGCAGGGAATTCCTAGTCTCATTAAAAACCTGCTATTTATACACAAGAAGCAGTGGAGACACTGTTCTAAACACTGTTCTAGACACTGAGCTAAAAACATAGCTCAGACACCACTGCTAAGGAGGCTGAAGGGAAAGAGGCTTCTGTGCAGGCTGGCTAGTTGGCTTTGAGGGGTTTGAGGTGGACAAGTGCTTGGGAGGCAGAAGGAGGCTAGCAGGGGACTGCAGGGTAGAGCTCAGGACCTCCGCTAGCAACCTCAGGGCATGCTGGTTTTGGGCCCAGCAAAACTCCTTATGGACATGCTTCATTTCATCAGTGCCCCTGCCTCCTTTTCAGGTTGCAGCCATCTGCCCCAAGAAAAAAGGAGTTTTAAGGCAGTAGATGTGAGAAACAGGTGAAATTTGGGGAAAATAATTGGCAATGCCTAATAATTGTTTTGCAAGTACCTGTTCTCCTAGTGCATCCCTTCATCTGGCTTCTCCTTTCTCCTGCTTCAGGCAATTCAGCAGACTTTGAAGCAGTCTTCTCTCCTTCCCTCCCTCCCTCAACACTGTCTGGAGAGCCTTGGGGTGGCCTACTCCAGGTGGTCTGCATTGATGGAGAGGTGAAGTTGGGAAGAGCACTTCCCAGGCCCTGAAGCAGCAACAGGGAGAATGGGACCCCTTCAGTGTCTTGTCACATCTCATGCACATTGCAAGTAGATTGGCTATTTGTACTTCCTGTAGGACTTTAACTATGTCTGCCATGGTGCGTTAGGAACCCCATTACCAGTGACAGGAGTTCAACCAGTGTGCATGGGCAGACGGGGACGGGGCACTGACCTCACCCTGGTGGCCCAGGACACAGCCCAGGGCACAGAGTGCAGCCAATAACTATACAGCACTATCCTGGCCCTGAACACATCTATGCAGGGCCACAGGGAGACAGTTCTGTGAGGTCAGAAAGCAGCCAGCTTTCCCAGGATCTGGAAGGGGGCTGATCAAGAGCCCAGCACGATGGTGGATCTTGTTGTGTGCAATGACTTCCACATTCTCACAGGGGTCCTAGGCTGAGAGCCTGCAGACCATCTGCAGTGGGTATTATGAGATGTGTCAAGACCAAATTAGCTGTGCACTTTTTTTAAAAGATTTTATTTATTTATTTTACAGATAGAGCACAAGCAGGGGAGTGGCAGGCAGAGGCAGAAGGAGAAGCAAGCTCCCCTCAGAGCAGGGAGAGCCCAATGTGGGAAAAGCAGTCACTTAAGCAACTGAGCCACCCAGGTGCCCTTAGCTGTGGGTTTTATTGGAAAATCAGCTTGTGAATGTAGTGAAAGATATGGATTAGTGTTCTGTGTATCAAATTTGATCTTCTGATGTTTTAAAAAGAAATAGCCCATGGGAGGTACTGGAGGATTGTGAAGGACACTGGACTTAGCAGCTACATAGACACTGGGTTTGCATCCCAGCTGTGCCTCTTACTGTGATAAGCTGACAATTGACCTAATTCTCTGCCCTCAGGTTTATCATCTGTAAAATCAGAAGCATGAGATGATTCTCAGGGTTTTCATGAGGATTGAAGACAGTAATGTGTGTTTAGTTCCAAATTTATTGCCTAGCACATAGACACTAGGTGCTCAATAAATGTATAGAATGAATGACTGAATTTCTTTTTTTTTTTTAATACCTATAGTGTTTTGTTTGGCTTTCTTTTTTTTATTATTATTATCTTAATACAGTACATCATTAGTTTTCGATATAGTGTTCAATTTCTGATAGAAAAATAAGTTAAGTAAGTCCACCATGGATGAGATCTGTCTGCGCTCCAGGAGTATCAGGGAGCCTGGCCATCCACCTCGGGCAGTGGGCAGAGGAGGCGTCGGCAGCCCTGAGGGTCATCCCAGGACCCCCATAGGAGTCTGACTCAGATTGGAAACTTCCTGTTGACCTTGGATGACCAGGACTCAGAGTTCCAGAGCTGCATCTTTGGAGGCAGTGTTTCATCCCTGGAAGAAGCTCAGGCCTGGTTACTGCAGGGTAGAAATTGGGACCACCTGTGTGTTGTGATAGATGACACAGAGAAATGAAATTGGATCTGAGGTTCAGGAAATTTAAGAATTAACTTTTAATTGACTTTTACTATTACAAAAACAATGTTGATTATAGAATTATTTTTTTAATTACTCATAATCTCCCATCCCAGAAACCATTACTATTAACATTTTGGTGTATATTTGGCCAATCATTATTCCATTTACAAAATTGTTCATTAACAGGGACTCCTGGGTGGCTCAGTTGGGTAAGCCGCTGCCTTCGGCTCAGGTCATGATCCCAGCGTCCTGGGATCGAGTCCCACATCGGGTTCCTTGCTCAGCAGGAGCCTGCTTCTCCATCTGCCTCTGCCTGCCACTCTGTCTGCCTGTGCTCACTCTGACAAATAAATAAATAAAATCTTTAAAAAAAAATTGTTCATTAACAAAATAGAGCTCCTACGGTATGTTTTGTCTCAGGACATTTTTTTTTTCCTCCACTTAACATGCTGTGGTTTCTGTGGATGTCATTAAATATTCCTTTTATTTTCTTTTTTTAAAGTAATATCTACTTTATTATTAATATATAATGTATTATTTGTTTCAGGGGTACAGGTCTGTGATTCTTCAGTCTTATACAATACCCAGTGCTCACTACAACACATACACTCCCCAATGTCCATCACCCAGCCACCTCAGCCCACTCATCCCCCGCTACTCCAGCAACTCTCAGTTTGTTTCCTGAGATTGAGAGTCTCTTATGGTTGTCTCCCTCTCTGGTTTCACCCTGCTTCATTTTTTTCTGTAGAGGGTATTATGCTAAGCAAAATAAGTCAATCAGAGAAAGACAATTATCATATGACCTCAGGGATATGTGGAATTTGAGAAACAAGGCAGAGGATCATAGGGGAAGAGAGGAAAAGAAAGAAATGAAAAATAAATATTCTATTATTTTCATGGCTACATTTTATTGACATGTCATAATATTTTTGGCTAATATTTTATTATTGAGCATTTAGGTCTTGTTTACAATTTTTTTAGTGTTTTAAACACTACCTTAATTGTTATCCTCCACATATCTTTGTATTTTTCCATGATTATTTTCTTAAGATAAACTTCTAGAAATAGATTTGTTGAGTCAAAATGTACATAAAATTTGATGGTTTCTGATAAGTTTGCATTACATTTTGATTGCAATTTTATTCACCTTGCTACAAATCCCTGGAACAGGATTATCCTCTATAATTGCAATAAAATATTAGAGCTGATACATTTATATTCGGAAACCACACTACATCATAAGTAAGATATTTTGTAAAATACTTAATCGAAGCACATTATATTTTTAGCAGTGAGCATGACTATAATTTAAAAAATCTGAGAATGAATAAGCATAAGTAGGACAAAGTTACCCACAATTCCTTTTCCCAATTAGATTTATTCTTAACATTTCATATTTTCCTTTCAGATTTTTTTCTATGCATTTAAACACAATGGAGATTATTCTATATCCTTCATTTGGTACTTCTGCTAGTGTGATTCGTGTGTAGTAAATGTGCTCAGCCTGTCTCCATCAGCTTTTTGATAACAGGGCACGTGTTTTGTCCCTCCTTATGGCCTGACATCAAACAAAACTGTCACAAACACCAAGCAAGATGCTCTATATAGACGTTCTCTGAACAGATTTGAGAGTCAGGAAAAGCAAAGGTAAAATTAGTCTTGTGGCCATATTGACGAGAAATTACTGCCATGTAGTTAAGCTTCTGCCCTTCCAGGATTAACTCACATTGCTGCTTCTCAGAAGTGAAGAGAAAAATGGTTCTCCATACACAGATCCCTTTGAACTGCTGTCAGCAAACACAGCGTGGACAGTGATCATTTCCCCTACACACTTCCATACTACTTTACTTGGGTCTTCCTAACCCCTGCTATGTGCTGGGATCCATTCAGATTTGCAGCTTTGGAATCTAGAGATCTTTAGGGTTTGCACTGTGGTTTCAAATAAGCTTTTAGAGTTTGGCACATTCCAGAAAAAAAAATGTACACATAAAATGAATTGATGTCATGGAAACACAGGTCAGCCTTTTTCAGGTGAGCGAATTGTTATTGAGAAAAATATTCTGAATGGCCAAGGACTAAAGAGTACACTCTTTCTGTTTGAATATTTTTGCATTTTTATGCTAAATTCATTTCTTCCCCTTCTTTAAGTGAGTCTAGAGACTTTAATTTTTTTCTTTGTTAATTAAATATCAGCAGATACTCAAGAAATTTTTGTAATGAAGAATGCCTAGCACGGGCTTCAAGGTCAGACCAATCTGAGATTAAGCCCTGGCTCCAATTCTGGTGAACTGTTTGTCTTTGGGCAGATTATTTAATCAGGACCTGATTTTTCTCATCTTTAGAATAAGACTAATGATACTTCATTAGTTGAAATATTGAATGCATATTTCCTAACACTATTTAGCACACAGTAGATGCTTAATTAGTGTTTAATATTTTCTTCTGCTTTCATCTTATAAAGGTCTAATATGAATTAGTACTTTAAATATCTTTCATAATAATGTAAGGACCTTGGAATATCCAGTACATTTATTCCTCTACTGGCTTATAAGCCATTATTATCTTACATTTTAAGTTTTTGTATATTTTGGGGGCACCTGGGTGGCTCAGTGGGTTAAAGTCTCTGCCTTCCGCTCAGGTCATGATCCCAGGGTACTGGGATCGAGCCCCGCATCAGGGTTTCTGCTCAGCGGGGAGCCTGTTTCCCTTCCTCTCTCTCTGCCTGCCTCTCTGTTTACTTGTAATCTCTGTCAAATAAATAAATAAAATCTTTTAAAAAAAGTTTTTGTATATTTTTTCTACATATTTTTAAGTCAACAAGACATTATTTTTTTTGTAGAGTCAATGCTTATTTGTATTTTCCCATATATTTACATTTTCATTGCTTTTCATTTCTTTCTGAATCTCCAGTTTCATATCTGGGATACTTCTCTCTCTGCCATGATAAACATGCCTAGTTTAAACCCTTATGCCTAGTTCAGACCCCTTCACTTTGGGGTGTAGAATTGATACTTTGAAGATATCATTACACTGTGTTCTAGTTCACATTGTTTCTATCGAAAAATCAACTGTTTGTTGTTTTTTTAAAGATTTTATTTATTTATTTGACATGCAGAGATCACAAGTAGTCAGAGAGGCAGGCAGGGAGAGAGAGGGAGAAGCAGGCTCCTCGCTGAGCAGAGAGCCCAATGCGAGGCTTGATCCCAAGACCCTGAGACCATGACCTGGGCTGAAGGCAGAGGCTTAACCCACTGAGCCACCCAGGTGCCCCAAAAAATCAACTCTTGGTCTGCCTTTCGCAGCTTTAAAGTCAATCTGTCTTTTGCCTAGACTCCTTATAAGGTATTCTCTTTGCCTTTTGTTTTCAGCAGTGTTGCTGATGTGCATGGATGTAGATTTTTTTTCTTTTTCTTCTTCTTTTTTTAAATTTATTACTCATCTTAGGGTTTTATAGAACTTCTTAAATCTGTGACTTGATATCTGTCTTCTATCTTGGAAAATTCAAAATTCTCAAACCATTCTTTTTAAATATTGCTTCTAGCACACTCCCTCTCTCTAGTCTCTTGAGACTGTAATTACACATAGACCTCCTTGGTGGATTTGCCATTTTTTACCTTCTCTTCTGTGCTTTCCATTTTTTTGCCTCTGCTTTATTCTGAAATTTTGTCTGACCTACCTTCTCTATTTGGCTGTATCTAATTTTCTGTAAACCCATTCACTGGGTTCTTGATTTCAGTTACTGAATTTTTTAGCGCTAGGGTTTCCATTTGTTTTGTTGTTGTCGTTGCTGTTTTTACACTTTTAACTTCCCTGCTGAAATAGTCATTCTTGCCTTTTACCTCCTTGAACCTATAAGTATGTTAATTTTTAAGATCTCTATCTAATAATTCCATTCTCTGGTTTGCCCGTGGGTCTGTGTCTATTGAAGTTATTTCTTTTGTTCATACTGCCCTTCCTCCACATGTGTCTGGTTATATTTGGTAATGAGCAGATATTTGCAGAATTGTTTATAGAAATAATTTTTGGTTTAAGATGATATTATCTTTTTGAAAAACAAATTTCTACTTGCTTCTGCCAAGTAAGTCTAGGCACTAGCAATTAGTGTCACCTTGGTCCAGTTTTAAAGTATTCAAAGCTTAGCCAAGTCCTGCAAGGGCCTGTCTATTTATAACCTATCCACACTCCTAGTATATAGTCCTACAGAGTTCCACCACAAGGATAGGCAACCCCCCTTAGCCCTTCTGGAAGCCCTTGCATTTATTTCTTCCCCCTCTAGCCCCTTGAGGTCTTCTAGACCCCCAGCCATTCCTTTGTTTTATCAGGATTCAGTACTCCTCTTCCCCAAGGAAATGAAGCCATAAACACTTGGCTTCTTTGCTTGAGCCTGTTTTCCTCTGGATCTTGACCTTGTTGTTCATATCTTAATCACCTTTTCATGTCTTGAAACATATGTGTTTCATATTTTATCTAGTTTTTCTAATTGCTCCCCATAAGTGGATTATTTGAATTATAGTCCCCCAATATCAGAAGCAGAAATCCCTTATCATATTTTAAGATCTGCCTATGTTGTTGTATATATGTTTAGTCCTTTGATTCTCACTGTAGTCATGATGAACATCTACTACATTTTACCTATTACTCCAGTGATTAAACACCTAGATTACCTTCAACTGTTTCCACAATTAGTACTACAAAAAATATGTAGAATTGTGTTTTCTTATAAACTGTGTAGGAGTTTGGGGGAGCTATCCAGGAATAGATTGCCAGAACATTGGGAATTCTTGCATTTATTTTAATTAAGAGCTTCCAGGTGGTGACACCTGGGTGACTCAGTGGGTTAAAGCCTCTGCCTTCAGCTGGGGTCATCATCCCAGGACCCTGGGATCGAGTTCCACATGAGGCTCTCTGTTCAGCAGGGAGCCTGCTTCCCCCTATCTCTCTGCCTGTCTCTCTGCCTACTTGTGATCTCTGTCAAATAAATAAAATCTTAAAAAAAAAAAAAAAAAAAGAGCTCCAGGTGACTTGTCCTCAGTCCAGGATGGTTGCATCAATATATTTTCCATCAGCGCTATCCCCACACTATGACCAAAACTGGAATGTTCCAGGTCCCTAATTTACATCAAGTCTAATGGAAATAAAATGGTATCAAAAGTTTAATTTGCATTTTTCAGGTTAGTTTTTCTATTGGATTTCTGTCTTTTTTCTCATTGATTTTCAAGAGTTCTTTTTGTTTTTAAATAATATCCTTTGTGGGACGCCTGGGTGGCTCAGTTGGTTGAGCCACTGCCTTTGGCTCGGGTCATGAGCCCAGGGTCCTGGAATCGAGTCCCGAGTCGGGCTCCTTGCTCAGTGGGGAGCCTGCTTCTCTCTCTGCCTCTGCCTGCTGCTCTGCCTGCTTGTGTTCTCTCTCTCTCTCTCTGACAAATAAATAAATAAAATCTTTAAAAAAAATAAAATAAAATAAACAATATCCTTTGTTAGATACAGGTATTACAAATATATTCTCAGTCTGTAATTTAACTGTCATCCTATTCATAATGTCTTAATTGATCAATATTGCTGTTTATGACTTGTGCTTTGTACTACTCTTTAAAAAGTTATTTTCTTGCCTTATTTCTTCAGTATTTTGAGCTTTAATTTTATATTTTTACCATTAATTGATAAGTATTTAAATCATCTGGAGCCCACTTTTGTATAATATGTTGATAAGGGTCCAGTTTCATTTTTCTTTATATAATAATCCAGTTTCCCAATACTAGCTATTGACATTCTACTTTTTCCTCTTTTTTTCATTTCTTTTCACTTTTGATAAATTCCTATTTTTTTAATATGTTACTAACTAGATCTTTTAGTTTTATCCCCCTAACCCTATTTTCCCCCAAATCCTATGGTTTTAGTTGTGTAATTTTATATAGCATAGTGATTTTTAGGAATGCATATGTTGCATGATAGAACTACACGTATCTGAAAATTTCCATAATAAAATTTTTTTTTAATTTTTAAATAAAAATGTAAACAAAATAAATTCTTTTTTATTTCAATTTTGCTAAAAGTGTTTGTGTTTTTGTGCAAGTAAGCATTAAACATTTTTTTTAGCACTAAACATTTTAATGTGCCTTTTCAGAACTGATGGAAATATCTTTTCAATGATTTCTCTTTCTTGTCTCTAATTCAGTGAATTTTATCAGTAGATTATCTCATGTGGAACCACCTTCACATTTCTGGATAAGCCCCTAATGATGCATTATTTTTAATGTGCTGATGTATTTGGTTAGCTAATGTTTTATTTAGGGTTTTTGTATCTATTTTCATAAAGGAGCTCTGAACCTTATTTTTTGTTGTTGTTGTATTCCCTTATTTGGTTTTGAATCATAGTTATACTACCCTCAAGTTAAGCAGTTTTTGTTCTTTTTCTATTTTCTAGAACAACTTTTGTAAGATATGAATGAACTGTTCTTTAGAAGATTGATAGCCTCTAATCTGGTCTGAGGTGCCTGGGTGGTCCAGTCAGTTAAGCATCTGACTCTTGATCTCAGGTCAGGTTAGGGTTAGGTTTAGGGTTAGGGTTAAGATCTTAGGATCATGAGTTCAAGCCCTGTGTTAAAAAATAAAAGATCTTGTCCATGGGATTTGGGGCACGAAGGTTTTTTTTTTTTTTCTTTTATACTACCATTTAAATTTCTTAAACCTTTGTTGGTTCAAATTTTCTATTATGCCAACTTTTACCATTTTATGTGCATTTTTTAAAGATTTTATTTATTCATTTGACACAGAGAGGGAGAGATCACAAGTAGGCAGAAAGGCAGGCAGAGAGAGAGGGGGAAGCAGACTCCCCGCTGAGCAGAGGGCCCAATGTGGGGCCTGATCATAGGACCCTGAGATCATGACCTGAGCTGAAGGCAGAAGCCTAAACCACTGAGCCACCCAGGCACCCCTTTATGTACATTTTTATCATTTAATGTACTTTTTCAGAATTTAATTATTTTATCTAGGTTTTCAGATTTGGATTTGAATGACAAACTGAAACTGCCACCAAATAAAGATATGCGCCTTAAAATAGTTAAGAAAGGGGCATTTGGGTGGTTCAGTTGGTTCAGCATCCAGCTCTTGATTTTGGCTGGGGTCATGATCTTGGTATCCTGAGTTAGACCCCAGCAGGCAGTCTGCTTGAAATTCTCTCCCTTCTCCTCTGCCCCTCCCGCTATACTTGCACATTATGCAGTCTTTCTCTCTCTCTCTCTCAAAATAAATACATAAACAAAATCTTTTTCAAAAACTAAATAACGGGGCACCTAAGTGGCTAGGTCAGTTAAGCATCTGCCTTCAGCTCAGGTCATGATCCTGGGGTGCTGGATTCCAGGCCCATGTGGGGCTCCCTGCTCAGCAAAGGAGCCTGCTTCTCCCTCTCCCTCTGCCTACCACTCCCCTGCTTGTGCTCACTCTCTCACTCTCTCTCTCTGTCAAATAAATTTTAAAAATTTTAAAAATAAAGAAATAAGTAAAAGTTTTTAAAAACTAAATAGAATAAAATAAAATGGTTAGAAAAAGTAAAAGTCAAAAAAGTAGCCCTAATATAAAGGAAACAAATGGATAGATATAATAACATTAAAATGTAAAACTATGCTTCAAAAGACCATCTAGACAATTTGACATTTCAGACTAGGAAGTAGACCATGTCATAGTATAAGAAAGATATTTACAATATTTTGTAAGTGACAAAGGATTAGTGTAAACAATGTGTAAAGGACTTCTAAAAATAGATAAGAGGAAGACAGAAAACTCAATATACAACAGGTGTTGGTAAAAATAGGCAATTCTTAGAAGTGGAACTTGAATAATCAATAAATATATGAACAAATGCTCAGTTTCATTGATCATCAAAAGAAGCAACATAAAATTGACACTCTAAGTGTGAATCCCAAATATTGGTGAGGATGTACAGTGTCAGGAATTTTTGTAAGTTGCTAGTGGGAGTGTGAATTTATGCGGAGACTTTGGAGGGTGGTTTGTCAATATCTAGTAAAGTTGAAGATAATTTTCTGTGTATCCAAGATAAACTCATCAATATACATGAGGGGACACCTGTATGTTGATTGGTGCTTCAAGGTTTGATTATAACCAAGGAATGCAGAAGAAGCAGGCTTCAGAAGGATACGTGCAGTATGATAGTGTTTATGTAAGTGTATAAAACACAAATAATAGAATCCATAAAAGTTTACTTTTGGGTATGTATATATTTAGTATTAGTAATATAAAATCCCATGGGGCGCCTGGGTGGCTCAGTGGGTTAAAGCCTCTGCCTTCGGCTCAGGTCATGATCCCAGGGTCCTGGGATTGAGCCCCGCATCAGGCTCTCTGCTCAGCGGAGAGCCTGCTTCCTCCTCTCTCTCTGCCTGCCTCTCTGCCTGCTTGTGATCTCCCTGTCAAATAATTAAATAAATAAAATCTTTTTTAAAAAGGTAATATAAAATCCCTTTGGATATATACATTTAATCAGATTATAGAAAATTCATGAGAATACAGGATAATGTTAAGTAAAGAGATATGTAAAGAGATAATGTTAAGTAAAGAGATAAGGAGTTCACATGAAGGGTAGGTTTAAGATGCACCCATAATGTTTTGGGAGATCAGCAGAGAATATAGCAAAATGTTAATTAACACTTGTTTAATCTCAGTGATGGCTGCATGGAAGATTTTACCATTTTATTTTCTATGCTTTTCTGTATGTTTAGTTTGCATTTATTGCATTTATTCAAAAAGTATTTATTGAACACCTCCTAGTTGTCAGGCTTTGTTCTGGATGCTTAGAATCAAGCAGTAAACAAGGTACACATGTTGCTCTACCCTCATGGAGCTCACAGAGTTTAAAACGCTTCAGAATTCAAAATTTTTAATGCTTAAAATAATTTTTAAAAGACCCCTTTGGGAACTATTCCTTCTATAAATTATAATTACACTTCTAAACCCATCCAACTTCATTTCTCCTTATCCCTGGACTCAGGCACTTAAAAAGCTGTGGGTAACAAACTCAAACTCTGGTACAGAACGCTGATAGAGGAGGCTGGAAGGAGGTGGGGGCAGGGGGTGTATAGAAACTCACTGTACTTTCCGCTGACTTTCACTGTTGCTATGAACCTAAAGCTGCTCTTAAAATAGTCTATTTAAAGGGGGGGGAGCCTTTAAAAGGGGGGGGGAGGAAGAAACCTAATTGCTCCTTGTAAAGTCAACCTTCATAAATGGAATGTGCAGTCTGAATGAGCTATGGGTCTGCATCCTATACAAGGTTTCCAGCCTTGTGGTTTACACTTTAAAGATCATAGAATGAGTTCCTCAGCTCTATAGTTCTGTAAATAGTCACCCATGGGAACTGTTTTAATGAATAAACAAGGATGATTTCTAATTGCTACATTCACTGAACATATGTTGGGCACCCTTACTTTGTGTAAGACTATGATACAGGACATGGACCAAACAGCAACAAGCAGAGACCCCTGTTCCCAGAGGTCCAACAGTATTTATAGTAATAATAAGTCATAATAACAGCAGCTGTGATCATTCACTGTGCTACCTCCTGTATCAAGTATCAAAAGATCTGGACCAGAGCACTCATGCAAGGACTGCCATGCACAGGTCTCCACATCCAGAGATTAGGGAGCCAGAGATCCAGGGAGTCAGTAGTGGCAGAAGTATCAGAAAGGGGTGGTAAAGGGGCACCTGAGTGGCTCAGTCAGTTCAACGTCCGACCCTTTATCTCAGCTCAGATCTTGATGTCAGGACTGTGAGTTCAAGCCCCACGTTAAGCTCCACACTGGGAGTGAAGCCTACTTAAAAAAAAGGAAAGAAAAGTAAGGGGTGGCAAAGGAAGCCCCTAAAAAATGAGAAGGTACATGCTGACAGCCTTTTCAACCAAAGGGAATAACCTGAGCAGAGGCATAGGGCCGCCCAGAAAATGTTGGAGCAGCAGAGTGGTCAGGAAAAGGAGGGCATGCATGAAGCTACTCATGGATCAGAGAGATTTTTGAAACCACAAACATGAGTGAAAGTGTAAAAGGGAGAAAGAGACGGAACAGGAGAAGGCCAAGGGCAGAACCCCAGTACCTGCTTTTTGGGGTGTGGACAGCATGGGAGGAGACCCTGTGCCACTGGGCCAGGGGTCTGAGTGCCCCAGCCAGTCTGGCCAGGACTGAAAATGAGCACTGCTGACCATGCAAACCATCATGTACCCAGCTTAGTGGAGGAGGTTCCTCCATGAAGGCCATGTTCACAGTCGGTAGCTCTTGTAGGGCTGGTGGCTTCCTGACTGAGCCAGCATGCAGTTGTCTTAGCACAGACACTGACATGGGCAGGCATCAGATTGGGGTTCTGACAGTTCTGTAGGACTTGCCACAGGCCATGTTCCAGAGTTAGTGAGGACCTTTGGCCCTCGGGCCCCCTCATTCCACACCTCCCAGAAGCTCCAGATGTTGTCATCCTTGGTCACAACCTTGTCTTGGGTAAATGGCTCGTTCTTGAGGACCTGGTCAGTGTCACTTCTACTTCTGAACACAAGGTTTGAGGATGACCCAGAGGAAAGCAGAGACCACTAGTGAGAGTCGTGTGTAACCAGAACAAAAGGCTGGAGCCAGGCATTCCCCACTACCTCACAAGAAGCTACAGACTTAAAGGATGCCTGCTAAAGGAGACCCTTTGGGACACATGTCTGAGAGCTGGAATGCTCTGAGTCAGACATTTGCACAAGGTATATGGGTGTTAGGCCTTGTGTGTGTTAGGCTTTGTGCCAGGTGGTGAGATACACCAACTCAGGTGGTGAGTTGGAACAAGAAGTTGTCCCTGGCCTTTACAGAAAATTTATCCTAGTAGAGGACCCAGACCAGTAAAAAGGGCAGTGCAGGAATAATTGCAGACGGGGATGTTAGTATTCTGTCGACAGAAGTGCTGGTTGCTATAGACATTGAGGAAGGAAGAATCTTACCAGTCTGGGGAGTCCCAGAAGATATCCCAGGGGACAAATGAAAAAGCCACAGCTGGGGCACCTTGGTGACTCAGTAAGTTAAATGTCTGCCTTCAACTCAGGTCATGATCTCAGGGTCCTGGGATCGAGTCCCACATCATGCTATCCCCTCAGTGAGAAACCTGCTTCTCCCTCTCCTTCTGTATGCTACTCCCCTGTTGTGGTCTTTTTCTCTTTCTCTCACTGTCAAATAAATAAATAAAATCTTTATAAATAAATAAATAGATAGATACTAAACATTAAAAAAAAAAAAAAGAAAGAAAGAAAGAAAGAAAAGAAAAGAGAAAGCCACAGTACTCAATGGTGAAAAACTGAAAGCTGTCCTCCTAAGATCAGGATTGAGGTGAGAATGTTCACATTTACCACTTCTATTCAGCATTTTATTGGAGGTTCTAGCTAGAGCAAGTGGGCAAGAAAAAGATATGAAAGGCACCTACATTGGAAAGGAGGAAGTACAACTACCTCTATTCACAGATGACATCATCTACTATATAGAAATTTGAAAGAACACACATACACACAATTAAGACTAATAAATGTATTCCAGGGTATAAGATTAAACACAAAACCTAATTCTATTTCTATCCTCTAGCACTGCACAATTTGCAGTTGAAATTAAGAAATAAGTTCCATTTATAATAGCATCAAAAAGAAAACTTTTAGGAATAAATTTAACAAAACCAGTGTAAGATTTGTACACTGAAAACTATAAAATGTAACTGAAATAAATTAAAGAAGACATATCTAAATGGAAAGACAGGGGCGCCTGGGTGGCTCAGTGGTTAAAGCCTCTGCCTTCAGCTCGGGTCATGGTCCCAGGGTCCTGGGATCGAGCCTCACGTCGGTCTCTCTGCTCGGTGGGGAGCCTGCCTCCTCCTCCTCTCTCTCTCTGCCTGCCTCTCTGCCTACTTGTGATCTGTCTGTCAAATAAATAGAAATCTTTAAAAATAAATAAATAAATAAATAATGGAAAGACATCCCATGGTCAAAGCCATCCCTATCAAAATCCCAACTGCTTTTTTTTGCAGATGGAAATTAATTGATATAGAGAACCAGAATAGCCAAACAACCTTGAAAAAGAACAAAGTCAGAGAATTCATATTTCCTAATTTCAAAACATACCACAAAGCTACAGGAATCAAGGCAGTATAGTACTGGCATAAGAGATACACATAGGTCAGCGAAATCAAATTGACAGTCCTGACATAGTTCTTATACTTCTAAGCTCAATTAATTTTCAACAAGTGTGCTAGGACCATTCCCTGGATGGAAGAATAGTCTTTCAACAAATAGTGCTGAAACAACTGGACATCCACGTGCAAAACAATATAGTTTGGTCCCTACCTCATACCATGTTCAAAAATTGGCTCAAAGTGCATCATAGAACTAAATGTTAGAACTAAAATTTTAAAAGCTTCACTGCACAGGGCAAGATATGGGAGAGTTGGCTCCACGGCAGAAAAGCTGCCAGGGGCTTTAGCTGACAACTGAAGGAGTCAGCCATTGGGTGGAGGGAACAAACAAATTGGGGCACTTTTACCAGCCTTAGGCTGAGCCATTTGAAACCCAATCTTGGAGTGACTGGTTAGTCCATCACTAAGACGTTGCAGATATGTATACTACAATGTAGGAAGGGCAGAGCAATCCAGAGTAGTTCAAAGGAGTGAACAGACTCACTCTACTATTCCATGCCTTCTCTGAGATCTGTATTCTGTGTATACATAGCAATATATGTATATTGTCTCTTTCCCTGGCTGGTGCAAAGGCCTAGATGTTACCAGTTCTCTGTGGGCCAGGAGGTGAACAAGATTGAAAGGCACTTTTCTCTGCCTTCCGTGGCATCCCCCTGTGCGAGTGGACCTTTCCACAAGGGTGCACTTCCTCTGATCCCTTACATATATCTGCTGCTCTGTCTAAAATAGACTCTACTGTACCAGCATGCTTGTTACTGTATGTGAATCTTCATTCATGCATTTTGAGTTTCTTCCCTATTCTTCTCTCTGTCTCTCTCCAAATCTACTTTCTCCTGGACATGCTAGCCCCTATCTATCTTTCTTAGCTTCTTTCTGGGTTACTCATTTGCCCCCCACAGTGAGCATAGATCATCAGCTTTAACATTCCTTCTAGACCTAGACAAGTTCTTCAGCCAAGTGTTGTCCGTTTTTTTTTTTTAATTTTAAAACTGGTTTTTTTTGTTTTTGTTTTTGTTTTTTTTTTATTTATTTGACAGAGAGAGATCACAAGTAGACGGAGAGGCAGGCAGAGAGAGAGAGGGAGGGAAGCAGGCTTCTTGCTGAGCAGAGAGCCCGATGTGGGACTCGATCCCAGGACCCTGAGATCATGACCTGAGCCGAAGGCAGCGGCTTAACCCACTGAGCCACCCAGGCACCCCAATGTTGTCCGTTTTTTATGTGTATCGCAGACAGTGTCAAGATTGCCATTACCTGTTCTTTTTATTTCCAGCTTGGTTGATGTGATTTGCATTGTTGCCTCATTGTGTGTCATGCATTGGCAGTTTCATTCAGCAGACTGTCCCATCTTCTATAGATCATAACAGGAGTATTAGCTCCTGGTTGTAGTTCAGGAAATGTCTGTTACCTAACTGGTTCTATTGACTCTTTTCTCTTCAGACCCAGTTGTGTGACTCCAAAGCCCATATTGAAATCTGGAGCACAAAGTATTTATCATCAAAAGGGCTAATTCCTTAAGGGTCTGGAGCTATTTGTACTTCCAGCAGCCTTCTCTGTCTTCATCTTTTCAGAGTTCTCCAAACAAACCTATCTTCTTCAGTGGTCCAGGGCCCCTCACAGTCTTCCAGACAATCCAGAGTTTCTCCCACTCCTGAGTCTGCCTGAATGAATGCCTTGCCCCATCCTCTGTCTCTACAAAATCCCAATCCTATGTAAAGTCCAGCACTAGTGTCTCTTGTTCTTCGAAATATCCTCCAGCCTGCATGTCTCCCTTAGTGTCTGTACATGGAGCTGCCACCAATTCCACTGCATTTGGTTGTTTACTATTGCCTGCATTCACCTTGGTTTCTCTTTGGAAATTAGTTTGCTCTGGATATAGCTAGACTTTACCTCCACACCCTCTCACTCCAAATCACAACTGCTCTGAGCCTCACTCATTTCCTTATTTATAAAACAGTGGTGATTTCTATTTCACCCAGGCTTTGTAGTGAGTGGAATAATATATATGAAAATTCCTGACACATCATAACCTCTCAGTAAATGTTAGTTTTCTTCCTTCTTGAGCATGAGCACTATCTCTTAAAATTTCTCCAGTAATCTCTACCAAGAATTCTCTTCTCTGAGCAGAGTTCTGGTAAAAGCAGGACACTCAGTAAACATTGACTGATGGGACTGTATGGTTCATTGAGTCCCCAGAAGCACAGGACAAGTGGCCTGAGGGCAGATGGCTGAAAAAAATCTAAAAGACACTCTGTCCAGACTTACTGGGTCACTGAGAAAGATGACAGCCCAGCCACTTTACAAGACTCTGCCCTGTCTCAGGACTCAAGTGACGCTGATTTTAAGATTGAGATAATCTTTTCTGAACTCTGACTTAGCCAGCAGTCTGCCTTGCATTGGATAGTACATGACAGCACTTGCTAGAATGTTGCTAAAATGCAGAAACATTGAGGAAAAAATAATATCTGACAGCCTAGCCTAGAAGTCCAAACCTAAGCAGGTTTATATCCATCAGCTGATGGCTTTCAGGTCTGTCTTCTGGAAAATAAGCTTTTGTGAAACTGATGGGCTTAATCAAAAAGAACTTAAGTAGGATAACGGGATGGGAGTCATTTGGAAATGGTTATGCAGGTATCCTTCACAAGGGGTTTTAGTTGAAGTAAGACTTTTTTAAACCCTAAGTTTTCAACTCCCAAGGGCCATCTTGGGGAGGTCATCATAGAAGGGAAATATCACCCCAGAGAGCCTCCCAATGCCCACAGTGGTCTGGACCTGACTCTAGGGGACACAAGAAAGGGAGGAGCCTGGGTCCAGTATAGTGTGAAATCTGGGCACACCTTTGGAATCAAGATATCCATTAGTGTTTAAACTATATTCTGAGGGCACCTGGGTGGCTCAGTCAGTAAGAGTCTGCCTTCAGCTCAGGTCATGGGCTGGGATCCTGGGATCAAGTCCTGCATCAGGCTCCCTATTTCACAGAGGACCTTCTTCTCCTTCTGCCTCTGCCACTCTCTCTCTGTCTCTCATGAATAACTAAATGAAATTAAAACAAACAAACAAACAAACAATGTTTTGAAATATTTCCATTATGATTGTCTTTTCTCCTCAAAACAAAAAGAAAGGCTCAGGGAAGGAAATGGGTTGACAAAGCTACTCAGTGGCAGAGCTAACCCTTCCTGGTCATGCCTCCAGAGCTCATGTCAATAGTCCTTCCAGGGCCATATCTCAGACCCTGTCTCCCTGGCATGTGTATTGGGGCCACATGCACCTGCCACCTCAGCCAGCCCCTAGGTGTGTACAGTGTCCTGCATCCCACCAGATCCTTACAGAGTCCAGACAGAGATCTCTGTACTAATGGGAGAATGAAGAATGCTCTGTACCCAGGAAGCACACATTTCAACTGATGCCTTTTGGTGACAACATCTCCAGTGTTAGCATATAGTTTGCATATTGTTTTATGGTTGCCTGATGGAGGGCAGGATCAGCTCCCTGTGCAGTGTACCAAAACCTAGGGTAGATGTTGAATCTGATGATAGCACAAACACACCAAGAGATCATGAACAGTTTTATTGCCCACATAAAGGGGTTTTCTGGGAGACTGGGTAGACTCCCAGCACGTTTGGAATAGCTGGAGCAAAGAGTGGGTAGTGGCTTAGGATTTTATTCTGGTTAGCAGTGGTCTTGGCTAAGTGTTCTTCATTTCCTGATGCCTCAGATGGGGCCACAAAAGGCAGGGGGAATCCTCACACAGAGAGGTACAGCCATGAGCAAAGTAATCCCTAAAACATGGTGAGACTTTGCCTTTCTGAGAGACATAATCAAGGCCTGAGCTGTGCTGTGCACAATATGAGTGGGTTTATTCTATAGGAAAGGTTTAGTTAAAATATTTTTGGTTGAAAGCATGGATTTTATATTCCAGTCTAAAGTCAGGTTTGGGGGCATAGGTTTTGGAGCTAACCTGGCTAGACTTGAATCCTGGCTTCACCATTTCTTTTGCTATGTGAACTTGGGCAGGTTAAGCTACATGCGCTGTGCCTCAGTTTCTTTATACTGAGATAACAGTGCCCATGTAAAGATTTATTTGAATTAGGTGAGATTATAATAATGGGCTAACTGAGTTTCTAATACATTGTAAAGACTCAAAAATTTTTTATTTTTCTGAATGTACCAATACTTGGAGTAAAATAAGAAAATAAGTCAAAATCATAAAAATTGGAAAGGAGGAGGTATTATAACTTGCAGATTATTGTTTATTCCTGGAAAACCAAAGAGAATCAACTATCAGATGCAAACAGATTAGTGTACAGAATTGTATTTTTGACATAAAAGGCAAAATTAGTAATATATTTAAAAATCAACAGTTTGAGGGGGATGCCTGAGTGGCATAGTCTGCTGAGCCTCCATCTCTTGGTGGTGATCAGTGGTGATCTCGGGGTTATGAGATTGAGCCCTACATCAGGCTCAGTGTGGAGTCTGCTTAGGATTCTTTCTCCCTCTCCATTTGCCCCTCCCCACTGTGATCTCTGTCTCTCTCTCTCTTTCTTTAAAAATGGATTAATCTTTTTTTAAATCAACAGTTTTTTAACATATTATCAAGAATAATGCAAGAAAAGATGTCACATATATTTCTAACCAAAATTAAAAGATACTTTTGTATCTTGAAAAGAAATGTGATGGAGCTATATGAAGCAGCTTTTAAAATTCTACTGAAACAAAACTTCAAGATTAGAAAACTTCTTTTTAAGTATCATAAAGTAAAACATCATCTCTTCCCTAAATCAATCTAAAAATTCTATTGTTAGGGTATGGAGTTGACCACCCCTCAATTAGACAGAGAACACTCTTAATAATGCAAGTCACACAGCGAGGTTTATTTCCAGCTAGCTGGGGTCCAAGTATCTGCCCGGCGCAGTGGGTTTCAACAAGGACCCCGAGCACTCAAAGCCAAGGGTTTATATAGCATTTTCAAGGCACTTTTTCATAGCTACATACATATCTTGCACCCCACTTGGACAGTTTAACTTTGTTTAACCTTTTGCCACCCCTGCATCACCCTGGCACCATCCTAGCAGGTAAGTGAGATTTAGGTTTAGAAGGAATTTAACTTTATTTACATTTCCTTCTGCCTCAGCCTCCTTCAGTTTTATGGTGGGGAGGGTGACACCAGGCCTCAAGGAACTGAGCCATTTGTCTCTGGAAATTGGGCCATTGAAGAGATACCCTTTTTGTTGTAAATCACCAGGACATTTGCAAACCAAGGGAGACTCCTGACTTACAGGATTGTGATCTCTGCAAGTTAACTATTTGTTTTTCTTTAACATCTGATCCCTGTGGCGCCACCGCCTCACCGCCCTGGTGGTATATGATTAAGTTGTTTCTTTTTAGGTTTTAGCTAGTTTCTCTTATCTCAAGTCACCTACCCAGTGTGGGTTAGGGACGCTCAGTAAAATGGCTTCCCGGCCTTCAAGATGGCCATTCTTATGTTAATCCCCTCTTACACTACTTTGTTCAGTTCACTCATTTATTCAACAAATATTGAGTCGCTGTGCTAGAACTAAGAGTATAGTAGCAAACAAGACAACCACGTCATCTACCGCAATACTGGTGCTTGTGATAAGTGGAAGGAAGAAAAAGTTTAGAATATTGTGAGGTCAGTTACACAAAAGTCGGTGTTCCAAACAAAAGTAGGCCTATTTTTCTGAGTTAGAAGAAATTAAAGAGATGTAACAGTCAAATGTAGGGTGTAAACATTGTGGCCTTTTCCTGATACCTAATACCTAATACCCGACCTGACCTGACCCCAAGTGTTAGGTTCAGTCATTCATCAAATTGTTATTAAGGTATTGCCCTGGGCACTGAGATACAATGGAGACAGAACCCAGTTAAAAAACTTCTTTGGGGGAAACTGGGAGCCTTAATGTGAACTTTAGGCTAGATGATATTATTGAACTAATGTTAATTTTCTAATATTTGATAATGGTATTGTGATCATGTAGGAGAATGTCTTTCCTAGGAGCTGCATGCTGATGCTTTGAAAGGTGAAGTGTCGCCAGTGTGTGATAGAAAACATGTGTAGGAGGAAAATGTATGTATAAAGAAAGAGAAAGACCTAGAGAGGTATTATTTAAAGGTACAAACTTGTGGGGTGCCTGGGTGACTCAGTAGGTTAAGCATCTAGGTGAAGCAGCATACTTTAAGGTTTGCAATTTTCAAAATAAAAACTGGGGGAAAATCCAGTTTCTCTGTCTATACAGTTACAAACTAAGAGCCCATGTCCCATTTGTGAACTGCCTTTCAGCCATTTGGAAGAGTTGTGACCTGACACTGGGCTGGGGAGCTTTGATACTAAGAGAGAAAATTTTATCCTCACAGTTTAGCAAGTTAGCATCTGAAAGACCGAAAGGCTCTATTTCACAAGCCATGGTCACGTGTATTAGAAAGGAGTTATAGGATCTGTCTAATAAAACATTAAGGAGCTGTCATTTGTTGAGACTGTTTAGATTATGTCTAGTTTATATAACTCAAAGTTCTCTCTGTTTGGGGAACCAAATTTCTTCATCAGCAGATTGGTTGTGAGGGCACAATAATGGAACAATGCTTCTTGCCATAGAGACAGGGAGTCCAAACAGGAGAGGGTGCATGAGAATTTAAGACAGTCCTGGGTTCAAATCTGGATTCAAGCACTTACTAAGAAGATCACTTCATCTTTTTTCACCTCGACTTCCTCAGCTTTAAAATGGGGATAGTAAAATCCACTGTCTGGGTTGTTATGAAAATTAAACAAGATAAATGATCTAAAAGTTCCTGGCATATTGTCTGTCATTTACAAAGCAGTCGATGCTCAGAGTTTCCATTTTTCCTTGGATTAATGTTGAGAATCACATTAAAAAATTATAATAATAATAATAATAATAAAGAATCACATATATATGGATTTGTATATAAGCTAAATTTTGAAAAGCTGAATCTTGACAGGTATGTGCATGGCTGTGTACAGAATATGGATCTAGAAAGATATATGTCAAATTATTGATAGTGTTTTAAACAGGGAGTGTGGTGGGCAGTCTTCTACTATTTACTTTAGATACTGTTTAAAATTGTTTTCAGTGAAAACCTATTTGTTTCAGAATAAGAGAAAAGAAAGAAACACTGAACTGTGTAAATGCACTGGAGGTGGAAATGGGCTGCCTACCATGGAAAGGAATCTTGTGATGAATCCTTTTGTAAAGACTTTCCTTCTTCCATTCATATGCAATCACGGTTTTATATGCAGAGTTTTTGTTTTTTAATGAGGTGTCCTAGAGTTCTGGCTGGTGATGGCAGGATGGGAGGAGAACCGAAACTGCTAAAAGAAGAAAAAAATAAAAACCTGTCCTGGGGCTACCTTGATTTGCCTCCCTTTCCTTCTAAGAGGATAGCTGTAGGGCTCTGCTGGAAATGCTCTGGTTGTGAGAGCCAGTCCATGGGTCCCCTTTTCTATTCAGTCACACTCTTTACATTTATTTATACTGTTAAACAACAAAAACTCAACTGAGTAATTTAAATGATCAAATTGGCTTTATAAAACCATTATGAATTAGGGAGCATCCCATCCAGCAAATAGAAAGGAGCTCCATCAAGCTGTAGAGAAGGAAAGGTTTTGTTTGTTTGTTTGTTTGTTTGTTTTAAAGATTTTATTTATTTATTTGACAGATAGAGATCACAAGTAGGCAGAGAGGCAGGCAGAGAGAGAGAGGAGGAAGCAGGCTCCCAGCCGAGCAGAGAGCAAGCAGATCTCCATGCAGGGCTCCATGCGGGGCTCCATCTCAGAACTCTGGGATCATGACCCGAGCTGAAGGCAGAGGCTTTAACCCACTGAGCCACCCAGGCACCCTGAAAAAGGAAAGGTTTCTAAAGGTAGAGAGGGAGCAGAAAAAAGGAAATTATTAGCAAAAAGTTCATTGTTTTAGGCAAGGTCACCCTCCCCAGGGGAACGGAAAGGGTCTACCAGTCAAATTCCTAGTGCTGAGCAGGAAATTAATGTTGATTTAAAGGTTAAAGTTTACATTCCTGGGGGAAAGAGGAGCTGAAATTGCAGATGGGTCAAATACTGTCTCATTTGCTGATGTGGGGCCCTTAATATAAGTGACTCCATTTCAGGCCTGTGGTTTTCTTTTTAACAATAGTCATGGGACAAGCATGCAATGGTACTATATGCAGGAAACTAAGGCTAGTCTTCGGCTTAGGAGAATAATACCACAAATAGCTAAAGCCATCCTGGCTTAGTCATTAACCACAGGCAAGAACCCCTTCATTATTATTCTTGTGAGATATCACGCCCCCTTCCCTGACTGAACACATTAGTTTTAATTTTGGAAAACTTGACTGCTTAGAAAAGGCTTCATCCTTAATGCTGGGGAAAATCAGCCTTCCTGTACCTTTTTCACTCTTGTTCATGCCTTAAAGTAATTAAAAAAAAAAGTTTATTTTTTTTTTAAGTGACAGCCCTTCAGAAGCCTGAAAATCTTTCTCATCTCCCCTGCCTCCTCTTCCCTTTGCCAAAATAACCATCAATAGTAACATAACTGTTCCTGATTTTATAGAGGTATCATTGCCCTACTTATTTTCTACCAGATATGCTCCTCTTTGTGAGGGTCCTCCTGAAACAATGTTGCTAAGTGTCAGACATAGTATTCCAAATGTGTTCCATCAGAAACAATGGAACCCATCTTTTGGATCACCACAGTATTACAACTAAGATATGTGTATATATCTAAAGAAGTTAGAGGAAAAGCAAGTTAAACTCAAAGTTAAATAGAAGGGAGGAGGTACTAAATATGAGAAAAGAAACTAATTAAATGTAAAACAAACATATGATAAAGAAGATCAACAAAAACAAAAATTGTTCCTTTGAAAAGTCTAATAATTTCTTAAAGTCTAAAATTGATAACCCCTAGCTAGAATGATCAAAGGGGGTAAAAAAGAGAGAAGGCACAAATTACCAGTATGAAATGGGGAAAGAACTCATGAAATCATATAGACATTAAAAAAGTCTTAGTACCATATTTTGAACAACATTATGACAATAAACTTGAAACTTTGAAATGCCTAGAAAAACAAACTTACCAAACTTAACCAAGAAGAAACAGAATATCTGAAGAGTTTTATATCTAAAAAAGAAATTAAATTCATAATTAGAAACCTTCTCATAAGAAAAAATGGGAACAGATGACTTCACTACTGAATTCCACCAATTTTTTTTAATTCTACCAAACTTTAAAGGAAGAAATAACAGCAACCTCAAATAAACTCTTCCAGAGAATAATAAAGGAGTAAATTCTTCCCAGTTTGTTTTATGACACCATGTAATATTGGAAAATTAAAACACATACTCATTAGAGTGGAGCAAAAGTTCTAAAAAGGAAATTAAACCAAATTCCGCATTGTGTGAAAAAGGGACACATCTAACCTAATTACATTCTTAAAAATCAGTCAGTAGGTACAACTACTTTAGGAAATAGTTTGGCAGTTTCTCTCTTTCTTTCTTATTATGTTCAGTTAGCCACTGTATAGTACATAATTAGTCCTTGATGCAGTGTTCAGTGATCCATTACTTAAGTATAACACCCTGTGCTCATCACAGCTCGTGCTCTCCTCAATACCCATCACCCTGTTACCCCCCTCCCTCCGTCCTCCCCTCTGAAACCTCCAGATTGTTTCTCAGGGTCCATAGTCTCTCATGGTTCATCTCCCTCTCTGATTTCTACCCCTTTGGATTTCCCTCCCTTCCCTTATGGCAATTTCTTTAAGAAGGTAAACATATACCTACTGTATTACCCATTCTACTCCTTCTTTGGGGTTAATTGATTCCTTTTATTAAATCCCATTTTTATTTATTATTGGCTTGGCACAATTCCTTTGTGTTATTTTATAATGGTTGCTCTAGAGAATATCATATATATCCTTATATATCTCACATATATCCTTAACTCTTCACAGTTATTACCAAGAGTAATATTATACCACTTCGTGTAAAATGTAAGAACCTTACAATTATACAGCCTCGTTCATCTCTTTCTCATGTTTCATCATATATTCATCTACATACACTATAAACCTCATAATATAATGTTATATAAATTTTGCTTTATTTTAAATAAGGTTTTTTTTTAAGTAGTGTGTTGTATGTGTCCACATTTACTACCTCTAGGGTTTGCATTCCTCCTTGAAGATCAGAGTTTTCATCTGTTATTTCTGTTATTTCACCTCAAGCTAAGGAACTTATTATTTCTTGCAATGATGATCTGCTTATCATTAATTATCTTAGTTTTATTTTTCTGAAAATGTCTTTTATTATTTATTTATTTATTTATTTCAAAATTTTTACCACTTTTATTCTTTTTTTTTTTTAAGATTTTATTTATTCATTTTACAGACAGAGATCACAAGTAGGCAGAGAGGCAGGCAGAGAGAGAGAGGAGGAAGCAGGCTCCCTGGTGAGCAGAGAGCCCGGCGTGGGGCTCGATCCCAGGACCCTGGGACCATGACCCGAGCCGAAGGCAGCGGCTTTAACCCACTGAGCCACCCAGGCGCCCCCCATTTTTATTCTTGAAAGACATTTTTGCTGATATGGAATTCTGAGTTGACAGCTTCCCCTACCCTCGGCAATTCAAAGATATTGTTACACATTTTTGTCCTCATGATGAGAAGTCAATTGTCATTCAACTAGGGTCTGTCTAATTATGTTCCTATTTATACTGCCTGAAGATCGCTGATGTCTTTGATCTGTACATTTACATCTTTACCAAAGATGTGAATTGTGAAACGTTTGGCTGTTATTTCTTAAGATTTTTTTCTGCCCAATTCACTTTCTTCTCATTTGATACTGTCCCATAAGCCACTGGTGCTATTCACTATTGTCCAACATTTTTTTTTTAAGATTTTATTTATTTATTTGACACAGAGATCACAAGTAGGCAGACAGGCAGGCAGAGAGAGTAAGGGAAGCAGGCTCCCAGGACCCTGGGATCATGACCTGAGCCGAAGACAGAGGCTTTAACCCACTGAGCCACCCAGGCGCCCCAATTGTCCAACATTTTAAAATCTCTTTTTCAGACTGGATCATTTCTCTGGTCCATCTTCAAATTCACTGACTTTTCCTTCTGATATCTCCAATGTGCTGTAAGCTTATCCAGTGAATATTTTTATTGAAGGTACTATGCTTTCTAGTTCTAGAATTTCTATTTGATTCCTCATTATGATTTCCATTTCTTTGCCATTTCTTATTTCTTCATTCATTAGAAACATGTTTTTCTGTATATTTCTGAGCATTGTCACAATAACTTATTTGCTAATTCTGACATGCGACTGACTTCTCTCTTGAGAACTAGTCATAGAAAAGGAATATTCCTTTTCTTCAAGTGTTTAATAAATTTGAATTGTATATTGGTCATTGAATGATAAGTTGTAGAGTCTCTGTAATCTGTTTTTCTAAAGAGTATTGTGGGTGTTTTGTATTTTATTTTTTCTTTTAGCAGAAAATTAAGGTGACTGAATTAGAACTTCACATTCTTGCTCAGTTTTTTACCTTTAGCTAGATTTCTTAGTTTTCCCCATACCTTCCCATTTCAGGAGTCACCTAAAGATTTAGGCAGAGTTCCACCCAGAAGTTATTTGTAGCTACCCCCTTGAAGCTCTCTCCTTTCTGGGATTGTCTCCCTCATTCCAGCTTCTATGATCACCCTGAATTCTATTTTCTGATTCTTCCATCAGTGAGGCTGTGACTGAAGGTTCCTACCTAAGTTTTAGCCAGCTCTTGGAGCCTGCCCTAAAGCAAAAAACTAGGAAACTTACCCAGTGGTGTTCTGTTTTTCTCAACTCTAGTTTCTTTCTGGTTTGGGTCATTCTTCAGGGCCATCAGACTATTGACTTTTACATTTTTTCCGCTGTGTATAATTATGCATGGGAGAGTTTTTCTGATAGTAGTTATTCCACTATTAACTGGAAACCCTATCTTATTTATTGAGTAGTTGAGGGAGATATTTTAACATTCTCTGACACGAGATAGTAAATTTTACTTGACCTTAAACACCTCTAAGTAGAATAATTAAGGAGGGGTGAGTCACAGTGTTAATGTTGTAACTGAGATTAATTTATTTGCACACTTGGCATATAACAAATGGAAGTTAACATCCTTACATAGCCCTATATTTTATCATATCTCCGGGAACTTTTCATTGCAGAAATCAAATTCATTCATGTTTATGGGTCTTTTAATTTTTTATATTTTGTTAACATATAATGTATTATTAGCCCAAGGGGTACAGGTCTGTAAATCACCAGGCTTACACACTTCACAGCACTTACCATAGCACATACCTTACCCAAATTCCACAATCCAACCACCCTCTCCCTATCCCCCTACCCCTGGCAGCCCTCAGTTTGTTTTGTGACATTAAGAGTCTCTTATGGTTTGTCTCCCTCCCAATCCTATCTTGTTTCATTTATTCCTTTCCTAACCCCCCAAACCCCCCACATTGCCTCTCAACTTCCTCATATCAGAGAGGTCATATGATAATTGTCTTTCTCTGGTTGACTTATTTCGCTTAGCATAATACCCTCTAGTTCCATCCACATCGTCACAGATGGCAAGATTTCATTTCTTTTGATGGCTGCATAGTATTCCATTGTATGTATCTATATACCACCTCTTCTTTATCCATTCATCTGTTGATGGACATCTAGGTTCTTTCCATAGTTTGGCTATTATGGACATTGCTGCTATAAACATTTGGGTGCACATGCCCCTTCAAATCACTACATTTGTATCTTTAGGGTAGATACCCAGTAGTGTGATTGCTGGGTCATAGGTCTCTCTATTTTCAACTTTTTGAGGAACCTCCAAAAAAATCTTTTTTCCAGAGTGGTTGCACCAGCTTGCATTCCCACTAACAGTGTAGGAGGGTTCCCCTTTCTCCGCATCCTTGCCACCATATGTCATTTCCTGACTTGTTAATTTTAGCCTTTCTGACTGGTGTGAGGTGGTATCTCATTGTGGTTTTGATTTGTATTTCCCTGATGCCGAGTGATATGGAGCACTTTTTCATGTGTCTGTTGGCCATCTGGATGTCTTCTTTGCAGAAATGTCTGTTCCTGTCTTCTTCCTGTCAATCAAATTTCTTGATTGGATTATTTGTTCTTTGGGTGTTGAGTTTGCTAAGTTCTTTATAGATTTTGGACACTAGCCCTTTATCTGATATGTTGTTTGCAAATATCTTCTCCCATTCTGTCAGTTGTTTTTTGGTTTTGCTAACTGTTTCCTTTGCTGTGCAAAAGCTTTTGATCTTGATAAAATCCCAATAGTTCATTTTTGCCCTTGCTTCCCTTGCCTTTGGTGATGTTCCTAGGAAGAAGTTGCTGTGGCTGAGGTTGATGAGTTTGCTGCCTGTGTTCTCCTCAAGGATTTTGATGGATTCCTTTCTCACATTGAGGTCCTTCATCCATTTTGAGTCTATTTTCATGTGTGGTGTAAGGAAATGGTCCAGTTTTATTTTTCTGCATGTAGCTGTCCAATTTTCCTAATACCATCTGTTGAAGAGACTGTCTTTTTTCCATTGGACATTCTTTCCTGCTTTGTCAAAGATTAGTTGTCCATAGAATTGAGGGTCTATTTCTGGGCTCTCTTTTCTGTTCCTTTGAAATATGTATCTGTTTTTGTGCCAGTACCATACTGTCTTGATGATGACAGCTTTGTAATAGAACTTGAAGTCTGGAATTGTGATGCCATCAACTTTGGCTTTCTTCTTCAACATTCCTCTGGCTATTCGAGGTCTTTTCTGGTTCCATATAAATTTTATGATTATTTGTTCCATTTCTTTGAAAAAAAATTGATGGGATTTTGATAGGGATTGCCTTAAACGTGTAGATTGCTTTAGGTAGCATAGACATTTTCCCAATATTTGTTCTTTCAATCCATGAGCATGGAACATTTTCCATTTCTTTGTGTCTTCTTCAATTTCTTTCATGAGTACTTTATAGTTTTCTGAGTACAGATTCTTTGTCTCCTTGGTTAGGTTTATTCCTAGATATCTTATGGTTTTGGGTGCGATTGTAACTGGGATCCACTCCTTAATTTCTCTTTCTTCTGTCTTGTTGGTGTATAGAAATGCAACAGATTTCTGTGCATTGTTTTTATATCCTGAGACATTGCTGAATTACTGTACAAGTTCTAGCAGATTTGCAGTGGAGTCTTTTGGGTTTTCCACATAAAGTATCATATCATCTGCAAAGAGTGATAGTTCGACTTCTTCTTTGCTGATTTGGATGCCTTTATTTCTTTTTGTTGTCTGATTGCTGAGGATAGGACTTCTAGTACAATGTTGAATAGCAGTGGTGATAATGGACTTCCCTGCCATGTTCCTGACCTTAACGGAAAAGCTCTCAGTTTTCCCCATTGAGAATGATATTTGCTGTGGGTTTTTCATAGATGGCTTTGATGATATTGAGGTATGTGCCCTCTATCCCTATACACTGAAGAGTTTTTGTTTTTTTTTTTAATTTTTTTTTATTTATTTGACAGACAGAGATTACAAGTAGGCAGAGAGGCAGCCAGAGAGGGGAAGCAGGCTCCCCGCTAAGCAGAGAGCCCGATGCAGGGCTCAATCCCAGGACCCTGGGATCATGACCTGAGCTGAAGGCAGAGGCTTTAACCCACTGAGCCACCCAGGTGCCCCACACACTGAAGAGTTTTGATCAAGAAAGGATGCTGTACTTTGTCAAATGCTTTTTCAGCATCTATTGAGAGTGTCATGTGGTTCTTTTTCTTTATTTTATTAATGTATTGTATCACATTGATTGATTTGTGGCTGATGAACCAACCTTGAAACCCTGGAATAAATCCCACGTGGTCATGGTGAATAATCCTTTCAATGAACTGTTGGATCCTATTGGCTAGTGTTTTGGTGAGAATTTTCACATCTGTGTTCATCAAGGATATTGGTCTATAATTCTCTTTTTTGATGGAATCTTTGTCTGGTTTTGTGATCAAGGTAATACTGGCTGCATAAAATGAGTTTGGAAGTTTTCCTTCCATTTCTATTTTTTGGAACAGTTTCAGGAGAATAAGAATTAATTTTTCTTTAAATGTTTGGTAGAATTCCCCTGGGAAGCCCTCTGGCCCTGGGCTCTTGTTTGTTTGCGAGATTTTTGATGACTGCTTAAATCTCCTTGCTGGTTATGGGTTTGTTTAGGTTTTCTATTTCTTTCTGGTTCATTTGTGGTCATTTATATGTCTCTAGAAATACATCCATTTCTTCCAGATTGTCAAATTTGCTGGCGTATAGTTGCTCATATGTTCTTTTAATTGTTTGTATTTCTTTGGCGTTGGTTGTGATCTCTCCTCTTTCGTTCATGATTTTATTTATTTGGGTCCTTTCTCTTTTCTTTTTGATAAGTCTGGCCAGAGGTTTATCGATCTTATTAATTCTTTCAAAGAACCAGCTCCTAGTTTCGTTGATTTGTTCTATTGTTTTTTTGGTTTCTATTTCATTGATTTCTGCTCTGATCTTTATGATTTCTCTTCTCCTGCTGGGTTAGGCTTTCTTTGTTGTTCTTTCTCCAGCTCCTTTAGGTGTAGGGTTAGGTTGTGTATTTGAGACCTTTCTTGTTTCTTGAGAAAGGTTTGTATTGCTATATATTTTCCTCTCAGGACTGCCTTTGCTGTGTCCCATAGATTTTGAACCATTGTGTTTTCATTATCATTTGTTTCCATGAATTTTTTTCAATTCTTCTTTAATTTCCTGGTTGACCCATTCATTCTTTAGAAGGATGCTCTTTAGCTTCCATGTATTTGGGTTCTTTCCAAATTTCCTCTTGTGATTGAGTTCTAGCTTCAGAGCATTGTGGTCTGAAAATATGCAGGAAATGATCCCAATCTTTTGGTACCAGTCAAGACCTGATTTGTGCCCCAGGATGTGATCTATTCTGGAGAATGTTCCATGTGCACTAGAGAAGAATGTGTATTCTGTTGCTTTGGGATGGAATGTTCTAAATATATCTGTGATGTCCAACTGGCCCAATGTGTCATTTAAGGCCTTTATTTCCTTGTTGATATTTTGCTTGGATGATCTGTCCATTTCAGTGAGGAGGTTGTTAAAGTCCCTTACTATTACTGTATTATTGTTGATGTGTTTCTTTGATTTTGTTGTTAATTGGTTTATATAGTTGGCTGCTCTCATATTAGGGGCATAG
The DNA here is from genome assembly GCF_902655055.1 of Lutra lutra. Classification (NCBI taxonomy): domain Eukaryota; kingdom Metazoa; phylum Chordata; class Mammalia; order Carnivora; family Mustelidae; genus Lutra; species Lutra lutra. Next base: position 115,865,391 of record NC_062280.1, on the reverse strand, counting down.
ATATTTAAAATTGTTAGATCTTCTTGTTGGACAGACCCTTTGAATATGATATAGTGTCCTTCCTCATCTCTTATTATAGTCTTTGGCTTATAATCTAATTGATCTGATATAAGGATTGCCACCCCAGCTTTCTTTTGATGTCCATTAGCATGGTAAATTATTTTCCACCCCCCTCAGTTTAAATCTGGAGGTGTCTTTGGGTCTAAAATGAGTTTCTTGTAGACAACATATTGATGGATTTTGTTTTTGTTTTGTTTTGTTTTGTTTTTAAAGATTTTATTCATTTATTTGACAGAGAGAGATCACAAGGAGGCAGAGAGGCAGGCAGAGAGAGAGGAGGAAGTAGGCTCCCTGCTGAGCAGAGAGCCCGATGCGGGGCTCGATCCCAGGACCCTGAGATCATGACCTGAGCCGAAGGCAACGGCTTAACCCACTGAGCCACCCAGGCGCCCGGATTTTTTTTTTTTTTTAAACCATTCTGATACCCTGTGTCTTTTGTTTGGGGCATTTAGGCCATTTACATTCAGGGTTACTATTGAGAGATATGAATTTAGTGCCACTGTATTGCCTTTAAGGTGACTGTTACTGTATATTGTCTCTGTTCCTTTCTGGTCTACTACTTTTAGGCTCTCTCTTTGCTTAGAGGACCCCTTTCAATATTTCCTGAAGAACTGGTTTGGTGTTTACAAATTCTTTTAGTTTTTGTTTGTTCTGGAAGCGTTTTATCTCTCCTTCTATTTTCAGTGATAGCCTAGATGGATATAGTATTCTTGGCTGCATGTTTTTCTCATTTAGTGCTCTGAATATATCATGCCAGCTCTTTCTGGCCTGCCAGGTCTCTGTGGATAAGTCTGCTGCCAATCTAATATTTTTACCATTATATGTTACAGACTTCTTGTCCCGGGCTGCTTTCAGGATTTTCTCTTTGTCACTAAGACTTGTAATGTTTACTGCTAGATTATGGGGTGTGGACCTATCCTTATTGATTTTGAGGGGGGTTCTCTGTGCCTCCTGGATTTTGATGCTTGTTCCCTTTGCCATATTAGGGAAATTCTCTCCAATAATTCTCTCCAATATACCTTCTGCTCCCCTCTCTCTTTCTTCTTCTTCTGGAATCCCAATTATTCTAATGTTGTTTTGTCTTATGGTATCACTTATCTCTCAAATTTTCCCCTTGTGTTCCAATAGTTGTTTGTCTCTCTTTTGCTCAGCTTCTTTATTCTCTGTCATTTGACCTTCTTTATCACTAATTCTCTCTCCTGCCTCATTTATCCTAGCATTTATCCTAGCAGTAAGGGCCTCCATTTTTTTATTGCACCTCATTAATAACTTTTTTGATTTCAGCTGGGTTAGATTTTAGTTCTTTTGTTTCTCCAGAAAGGGCTTTTATTTCTCCAGTCAGGGCTTTTTTGAGCCCAGCTAGCACCTTGAGAATCATCATTTGAACTCTAGATCTGACATATTATCAATATCCATATTGATTACATCCCTAGCCTTCAGTACTGCCTCTTGTTCTTTCTTTTGTGGTGAGTTTTTCTGCCCTGTCATTTTATCCAGATAAGAATATATGAAGGAGAGAATAAAATACTTAAAGGGTGGCAAAGGCCCTAGAAAAATGTGCATTAACTAAATCAGAAGAGACCCCAAATCGTGGGTGGAAAAAAAGGGGTAAAAAGAAGTTCAAAAAAAAATTTTTTTTAAAGAAAATAAGAAAACATATATATTAGACTGGTGAATAGAACAGAGCCACTCACTTAATTTTGGGAGTATTTTGGTCTCTTAGAAGAAACTACCTCTCAAAATTTTAAAGAAAGAAAAACTTAGAAGAAGTTGAATCCCAAAAATTTTTAGAAGAAAAAACCCTATGTGTATACAAAAAATAAAGTTAGATACAATGAAGGATAAAATATGACTCTAATAATGAAGGTTGAAAAAGATTTTTTATGGAAGTTATTGTTAAGATAAACTAGTTAAAAAACATTAAAAGAGGAAAGAGTAAAGGTTTAAAAAAATTAGAAAAAGAAAAAATAAAATTAAAAAAAATTAATCAACTTTGCAAGACTAAAGCATCATGGGTAGAAAGCCATGAATTCCATGGGTTGCTTTCTCCTCTGGAATTCTGCTGTTCTCCTTGATAGGTGAGCTTGGTCATGGCTGGATTTTTTGCTGATTTTCTGGGGGAGGGGCCTGTTGTAGTGATTCTGAAGTGTCTTTGCCCAAGGCAGAATTGCACCGCCCTTGCCAGGGGCCAGGCTAAGTAATCTGCTCCAGTTGGCTCTGGGGAGCTTTTGTTCCCTGAACAATTTCTATAGAGCTCTGGAAGACCAGCAAGAAAATGGCAGCCTCCCAGTCTCTAGCCAGGAGTTGCCAAGAGCTCAGGGCCCCACTCCTCAGTGCACCCTCGGTGAAAAGTGCTGAATCACTCCCGTCTCCCTGACCTCCGGCTGCACGCTGAGCTCACCCCGCCTGTGACTGAGCCTCTCCCCACCTGGAGTCTCCAAACCCAGCAGATCCCTGCTGCTCTTCCAGGGGGTCTCCCCGGATCTGCCACTTGTGGGGTCCCTGCTCAAAGAGCAGCGTCCTGACTGTGTCATGTATCACAGTTTAAGGTAACCCTGAGTTAAGAGCTTACTCCGTGGTTCTGTCTCTATAGCTGACTTCCCCCTCTAATACCTGTGAGTTCTGTGATACTCAGACACCCCTGATCCTTCTGTGACCTCGCGGGACCTGAGACCATGCTGTCCCCACAAGGGATCCAACCCCGCTTAGCCTCTGGAATGATGTCCCTCAGTGGGGCAGACTTTTAAAAGTTCTGATTTTGTGCTCCATTGCTCTGCCACTTGCTGGGAGCCGGCCTCTCCCCCCATGGTCTATCTCCCCTTCACTTCGGGTTCACTTCTCCACAGGTCCTACCTTTCAGAAAGTTGTCAATTTTCTGTTTCTAGAATTTGCTGCTCTTTTTCTCCTCGATCTCCTGTTGGATTTGTAGGTGTTTGGAATGGTTTGATAAATAATCTAGCTGATCTCCTGCTACCTGATGTCATCTCAGCCTGCTACTACTCCACCATCTTGACTCTCATGTTTGTGGTTTAAAAACAGATCCAGGAGGGCGCCTGGGTGGTTCAGTGGGTTAAGCCTCTGCCTTTGGCTCGGGTCATGATCTCAGGGTCCTGGGATCGAGTCCCACATCGGGCTCTCTGCTCAGCGGAGAACCTGCTTCCTCCTCTATCTCTCTCTCTGCCTGCCTCTCTGCCTACTTGTGATCTCTCTCTGTGAAATAAATAAATAAAATCTTTAAATAAATAAATAAATAAATAAATAAATGAAAACAGATCCGGGGCATCTGCATGGCTCAGTCAGTTAAGCATCTGACTCTTGATTTCAGTTTAGGTCATGATCTTAGGGGTCATGAGATTGAGCCCCACCAGGCATCTGGCTCTGTGCTCAGCAGGAAGTCTGTTTCTCTCCCTCTACCTTTGGCCATCTCCCTCCACCACCATCCCCCACACTCATGCATGTTCTCTCTCTCTCTCTCTCTCTACCTCTCTCTTTCTTTCAAATGAATAAATAAATATTTTAAAAATAATAATAAAGGAAGATCCAAAATGGACAGTGTCTGTAAGTTAATTCTGAACAGGTCTTCAGAAAAAGAAAAAACTAAAAAAACAAGAGCCAAGTAAATTGTTAGTGCAGAGGTATGAGTGTCAGTCTTGAAGCAATCGGATTTGTTTGTTTCTCAATTCTACTGCTATTTTCTCCATGACCTGGCAAAGCCTCTCCAGGCTACAACATTTCTCTTGTATAAAATGAAGACAAATAACTTAGCCCACATGATAGAGATATAAGTGAAATATTTGCTAATTCTAAATCAGAAAGGTTTAGATTACACTTTCTTGATAACAAAACACAATAGTTCAAGCATGTTAGCATGCCTGTTCTTTTACCTCTCTTTGTCCCAACTTTAATCCCTTTACCCCACCCCAAATTATTCTGTTTCACCAGTGTACAAGCCCATGGCCAGGATTTTTATGATAAATATTTTGACAATGAGAGAAAAGTAGCCTTGAGCAAATTCATTTTATCTGTCTGAAAGAATATGATCATTTGAATAGACAGTGTCAGGATTGATAGGAAAAGAGATGGTATAGAGGAAAAGGAAAATGTAATTTCTAGGAAATCTGAATGATTACAGCAAAATTTACCACTTTGAGCCTCAAATGTCAGGATGTTAAACTTATGCCTCTGTCTGTATCAACTACCTTGACGAGCAGTACATGGTATTAATGACCACATTAGTGGCTCCTGGTAGTTTTCATCAAAACTAGTTAATCCTCAGATTGGCCAGGAGCCCAGGGTAACTGGAGGTGGGGAGGGTAGAGAAAGGAAATGAGGCCAGGAAGGAAAGCAGCTATGAGCACCATGGTAAAGACTTTGACTCTTACTGGAAAGTAAAGGAGAACATTTGCAGGTCTTAGGCAGAGAAATGATATGACCTGACTGTATTTTACCAAGGAACACTCTGGCTGTGGTGTAGGAGACACGAGCTCAAACAGGAAAGCAGCCAGGAGGCTCTCGGGTCACTCAATGGAGGAGGGGACAGTGATGTGACCTGCACCACGGGTTAGTGGTAGAGGGATGAGAAATGGCTGGATTCTGGGGAATAAAACAAAAGCAGAGCTGATAGATTTGGATGTGAATTGTAAGAGAAAAGAGTCAATGAGAACTCCAAGACTTTCATTCTGAGCAACTGCAAGAATGTAGTTGTCAGCTGTTGGGACAGGGATGCCAGTGAACTAAGCAGGTTTGGGTGGATGGTCAGGAGCCCTGGTTGGGGTTCATGAACTTTGAGATTCTATCAGACTTCCAGGCAGAGGGAGCCGACCAGGTTGGGTTTACGAGCTAGGAGTTGAAGACAAAGCTCCGGACTAGAGAACCAGAAGGATGTGAAGCCTCTGGGAGAGGGCAGTGCTCTCCCAGCTTGAGGGGCAGGGGTAGGTGCTACCTCACCTAGCACTGCCCTGACAGATTAGGTCATGGGAACATGACAACCTAGGCTTCAGAGCACATTTTCAAACCCCCATTAGAAACTGTTACAATGACTGCAGTGCAGAAATACCAGTATCTGAATGTAAAGCCAAGTGTGGCTGTGGCAAGCAGAAAATAGCTCATGCTGACAATTATACATCCATAGACTTCAGAGCACAGAGTAGAAAACAACTTTCATTGTGAAATCACTTATCCATACAGCAAGAGTCAAAGCATATTGTGAGAACACTCTATATTGACTGTGGACAGACAATGGAAATGAAGTCTACCAATATTTCATTTACATGTAGAATGTGAGAGGTTTATATATAAATTATATCTTCAAGATCCAGGAAAAATCAGTCTGATTCAAATAACCATAATCACTACAAAAGAATTCATGTCAGTAGTTACCTGGGACTAATGACAAGTACAATATTTTCAAATATTAAATGCTAAAATTGAAAAATCATCTATCTCAGAAGATGGAGTCATAAGGACACCCATAATAGCATTTATAGGGAAGAGATCATCAAGATTAGTATAAAACTTAAGTTCCTCTAGGTCTCTGCAATCTAGCAATATGTTTATTTATATTTGTTATTTAAAATGTATAACTATATGTTAGGAAGGGTCTTTTTTTGGTAATAAGTTAAAGAAAGTCCATCTGAATGTTTGATCTAAACTGAAAAGAGGTGCAGATCATCCAAAGAGGTCAGGTAGAATGACCACTGAAGGTAAAGCCCAGCTACACAGAAGGTTCCATTATGGATACAAAGACAGCAATATTTGAAAAGTTACCTCAACCTAAAACTGGTACATGGCCTCACCTTCTTTAAGGACAACCTCACAAACTTTCATTTTACTTTACTAAGAACATTTAACATGAGATATACCCTCTCAGCAAATTTTTGAGTGTACAATAAATTATTGTTGACTATAGGTGAAGTGCTGTAAAGCAAATCTCCAGAGCTTATGATCTTGCTTAACTGACACTTTATGACCATTTATTAGTAACTACCATACCCCACCTCCCCAGCCACTGGCAACTACCATTCAGTTCTTTGATTCTATGAATTTGATTATTTTTGATCCCTCATATAAGTGGAATCATGCAATATTTATCTTTCTGTGACTGGCTTGTTTCACTTAGCATAATGTGCTCAAGTTTCATCCATGTTACATATTGCAAAATTTCCTTCCTTTTTAATACTTAATCATATTCCAATGTATGTGTGTACCACCTTGTCTTTATCCATTCTTCTGTTGATGGACTTTTAAGTTGTTTCCACATTTTGGCTATTGTGAACAGTGCTGAAATAAACATGAGAATGCTAATATGTTGCTACAAAGTTGGGTATTCATCCTTTCTGATGGAGGCATAATACTCCATAGTGTATATGGACCACATCTTCCTTATCCATTCGTCCGTTGAAGGGCATCTTGGTTCTTTCCACAGTTTGGCAACCGTGCCCATTGCTGCTATAAACATTGGGGTACAGATGGCCCTTCTTTTCACTACATCTGTATCTTTGGGGTAAGTACCCACTAGTGCAATTGTAGGGTCATAGGGAAGCTCTATTTTCAATTTCTTGAGGAATCTCCACACTGTTCTCCAAAGTGGCTGCACCAACTTGCATTCCCACCAACAGTGTAAGAGGGTTCCCCTTTCTCCACATCCTCTCCAACACACGTTGTTTCCTGTCTTGCTAATTTTGGCTGTTCTAAATGGTGTAAGGTGGTATCTCAATGTGGTTTTAATTTGAATCTCCCTAATGGCTAGTGATGATGAACATTTTTTCATGTGTCTGTTAGCCATTTGTATGTCTTCATTGGAGAAGTGTCTGTTCATGTCTTCTGCCCACTTTTTGACATGATTATCTGTTTTGTGTGTTTTGAGTTTGAGAAGTTCTTTATAGATCCTGGATATCAGCCTTTTGTCTGTGCTGTCATTTGCAAATATCTTCTCCCATTCCGTGGGTTGCCTCTTTGTTTTGTTGACTGTTTTCTTTGCTGTGCAGAAGCTTTTAATTTTGATGAAGTCCCAAAAGTTCATTTTCACTTTTGTTTCCTTTGCCTTTGGAGACATATCTTGAAAGAAGTTGCTGTGGCTGATATTGAAGAGGTTACTGCTTATGTTCTCCTCTCTGATTCTGATGGATTCCTGTCTCACATTGAGGTCTTTTATCCATTTCGAGTTTATCTTTGTGTACGGTATAAGAGAATGGTTGAGTTTCATTCTTCTACATATAGCTGTCCAGTTTTCCCAGCACCATTTATTGAAGAGACTGTCTTTTTCCCACTGTATATTTTTTCCTGCTTTGTTGAAGATTATTTGACCATAGAGTTGAGGGTCCATATCGGGACTAGAAGAGTTTATGCTGAGTGAAATAAGTCAAGCAGAGAGAGTAAATTTTCATATGGTTTCACTTATTTGTGGAGCATAACAAATAACATGAAGGACATGGGGAGATGGAAAGGAGAAGGGAGTGGAGGGAAATTGGAAGGGGAGGTGAACCATGAGAGACTATGGACTCTGAAAAACAACCTGAGCATTTTGAAGGGGCAGGAGGTCAGAGGTTGGAGGAGCCAGGTGGTGGGTATTAAGGAGAGCACGTATTGCATGGAGCACTGGGTGTGGTGCAAAAACAATGAATTCTGTTACACTGAAAAGAAATTTTTTAAAAAAAAGAATGCTAATATGTCTTTGAGATCCTGATTTTAGTTCTTTTGGATAAATACTCAGAAATGAAGTTGCTAGATCACATGATAGTTCTTTTTTTTTTTTTTTAAGAACCTCCATTCTGTTTTCCATAACAGCTGCAGCATTTTGCATTTCTACCAAGAGTATACACTGGTTCCAATTTCTCCACATGCTCTCCAACATTTGTCTTCCATTTTCTTGATACTAGCCATCCTGACAGGTGTGAAGTGATATCTCACGGTGGTTTTTATTTGCATTTCTTTGATGATTAGTGATGTTGAGCATCTTTTTATTACCTGTTGACCATTTGTATGTCTTCATTGAAAAAATATCTATTCATGTCTTTAACCTATTTTTTTAGAGATTGATTTATCTATTTTAGAGAGAGAGAACATGAGCAAGTGTGACACGGAGGGGCAGAGGTAGAGGAGATAGAAACTCAAGCAGACTCCACACTGAGCATGGAACCTGATGCAGGGCCCAATCTCACGACTCTGAGATCATGACTCTAGCCAAAACCAAGAGTCAGACGCTCAACTGAGTGCACTACCCAGGTGCCCATAGCCCATTTTTTAATTGGGTTATTAGCTTTTCTGCTATTGAGTTATAGGAGTTCCTTGTATATTTTGGAGATATCTTATCAGATAACACAGTTGCAAATACTTTCTTCTGTTCCATAGGTTATCTTTTTACCCTGTTAATTGTTTCCTTTGCTGAGCAGCAGCTTTTTAGCTTGATATAGTCCCACTTGTTTGTTTTTGTTGCCTGTTCTTTTTGTGTCATACTCATTAAATCAGTGCCAAGACAAATGTCCTAAGCTTTCCCCCTGCATTTTCTTCTAGGAGTTTTACAGTTTCAGATCTTATATTTAAGTCTTTAATCCATTTTGAGTTGCTTTGTATAAGGTGTAAGATAAAGGTCCAGTTTCATTCCTTCATATATAGATATCCAGTTTTCCTAACCCCATCTGTTGAGGGGACTGCCTTGTCATCATTGTGTATTTTTGGCATCTTTGTCAAAGATCAGTTGACCATATATGCATGGATGTATTTCTAGGTTCCCTATCCTGCTGCATTGGTCTATATGTCTCTTTATACCAGTACCATATTGTTTTAATTATTATAGCTTTATAATATAGTTTAGATAAGGAAGTGTGATGCTTCCAGCTTGGTTCTTCTTTCTCAGAACTGATTTGGCTATTTATGGTCTTTTGTGCTTCCATATGAATTATACAATTTTTTTTCTATTTCTTAAAAAATGCCTTTTTGATTTTGATAGAGATTACATTGATCTGAAGATCACTTTGGGTAGTATGAACATTTCAATATTAGTGTTCCAATCCATGAACACAGGATGCTTTCCATTTGTTTGTGTCTTTAATTTCTTTCTTCAGTGTTTTGTAGTCTTCAGTAGACAAGTCTTTCATCTCGTTAATTAGGCTCATTTCTAAATATTTTATTTTTTATGGTACCACTTTAAATGGAATTGTTTTCCTTTCTTTTTTTTTTTTTGCCTTCTCTTTTTATTAATTATTTATTTTTTTCAAGATTTCACTTATTTATTTGAGAGAGAGAGAGCACAAATAGGGAGCAGGGAGGGAGAAGGAGAAACAAGCTCTCTGCTGAGCAAATAACCCAAAGTGGGGCTTGATCCCAGTACCCTGGAATCATGACTGGAGCTAAAGGCAGACACTTATTTGACTGAGCCACTGAGGTGCCCCTTCCTTTTCTTTTCAATCATTTTTGTTAGTCTATAGAAATACAACTGATTCTTATACTTGATTTTTCATATCCTTCAACCTTACTGAATTCATTTATTAGTTCTAACAGTTTTTTTAATATAGAGTCTTTAGGGTCTTCTAGGTATAAGTTCGTGTCATCTGCAAACAAAGACAGTTGTACTTCCTTTCCAATTTGGATGCATTTTTTCCCCTAATTACTCTAGCTAGAACGTCCAGTACTGTATTGAATAGATGTAGTGAGAGTGGGCATCCTTGCCTTATCCCTGATGTTAGAGGAAAAGCTTTCAGATTTTCACCATTGAATACAATGTTAGCTGTAGGATCTTCATACATGGCCCTTATTATGTGGAGGTACTTCTGTTTCTAGTTCGTTGTGATTTTTTATCATGAAAGGATATTTGATTTTGTCAAATACTTTTCCTGCATCTATTGAAATGATCGTGTGATTTTTATCCTTCATTTTGTTAATGTAATGTATCACATTCATTGATTATCATATGTTGAACCATCCTTGCATCCCAGGGATAAATCCTACTTGGTCATGGTGTATGATTCTTCTAACGTGTTGTTGAATTTGCTTTGCTAGTATTTTGTTGATGACTTTTGCATCAATGTTCAACAGCATTATTGGTCTGTAGTACTCTTTTCATGTCATTTCTTTGGTTTTGGCATCAGGGTAAGTGTTCCCATTTCTTCAGTTTTTTTTGGAAGAGTTTGAGAAGATTGTTGTTAATTCTTCTTTAAATGTTTATGCAGAGACAGTTTCTAGATACATGAGATTGTCCTGTTGCATTTAACTTAGGCAGCTTACACAGTAAAAGAAGAAAGTTGTATCATTTTAAAGGCTCAATCTACTTAAAATAACTGGCTCAGCTATAATCTGTCATGAACAATCATGATATTTTTATGGTACTTAAAATTATTATTTCAGTCATGTATGATATGATTCTGTTGCATTGCAGAGTATTGAGGTAAAAATAAAAGTTTTCATTAAATGTGATATTGTTTTATTATATTATGGAGTATTATATTGATTTACCAAAACTTTACATAAAATTTGATAAAAGATACTGCCATCTTTGGATTTGTACTCCAAAAGTCTATTATATTGTGGGCTGGTTATACTAAATGAAAAATTAAAGTCATTACCTAAACTTTACAATAGTTTAAACATAAAGGAACAGTTGTTTACCTCCTTAGCACTTCATATTTGCTTAACATAAAATTTCCATGTGTCAAAAATCGTGTTTCACTTCTTGTTAAAATATGATATGTCACATTTTTTAATGTAATTGCTTTTTGAAGTAATTGTGACCACAAAGCCTTTTTTATATGTGAAGACCTGTACTTTAACTGATTTCCCAGGTACTTAATTCTTTGAGTATTAGGGAACCATGGCACCAAACAGGCAGGCACAGGAGGGTGATTGATGGGCAAGAAGGCTAGGGGAAAATAAGGGATTGTGTGCTCATGAAGGCCAGACAGCAAGGAGACCTTCAAGAGGTGTGGGGGAAAATGTGGGCATTTGGGCAAGTTTTTAAAATTATTTATTTAAATTCAGTCTAATTAACATGTACTGTATTATTAGTTTCAAAGGTAGAATTTAGTGATTCTTCAATTTCAAATAATACCCAGTGCTCATTATATCAAGTGGCCCCCCCAACCCATCTCTCCTCCAGCAACCCTTAGTTTGTTTCCTAGAGTGAAGAGGCTCTTATGGTTTGCCTCCATCTCTGTTTTCATCTTATTTTATTTTTCCTTCCCTTGCCCTATGTTCATCTGTTTTGTTTCTTAAGTTCCACATATGAGTGAAATCATATGGTATTTGTTTTTCTTTGACTGATTTATTTTGCTTAGCATAATACCCTCTAGCTCCATCCATGTCATTGCAAATGGCAAGATTTCATTCTTTTTTATGGCAGGGTAATATTTCATGATATATATAGCTAAACACATCTCCAAAGACAAGAGAAACAAAAGCAAAAATGAACTATTGGGGCTTCATCAAGATAAAAAGCAAAAAGAAACTGTGAACAAAACTAAAAGGCAGCCTACGGAATGGGAGAAGATATTTGCAAATGTCTTATCAGATAAAGAGCTAGAATCCAAAACCTGTAAAGAACTTCTCAAACTCAACACTCAAAAAAGCCAAAAATCCAGAAATGGGCATAGGATATGAAAAGATATTTTTTCAAAGAAGACACACAAATGAACAACTTTCAGTCCTGCCTCTGCTGCTGGCTATCTATGGGACAAGCAAGCATCTTAACCTCTGGAAGCCTCTTTATCTGTGTGATGTGTCTAATAATACCTGTCTCCTGGGTCGGCTTGAATCTGATGTGTAAAGCAGTCGGAACATTGGAAATGCTCAGAAAAAGTTATTTGCTCCCAGCAATAAGAGGACAGGAAGACTAGCAGGGACAAAAGAAGTTCAAAGTCTTTCCTATGAGAAAAGCCCACAAATAGGCCTGGCGGGACAGAGGGGATTCAGGTTTGATGCTACAGATGCCATAGAGTTTTATTTGCCAAATGGACAAAGATCTCAGAAGCTTGAATAAGTGAGGCTTTGTGCAACCTGAATAAAAAATCTTGATCTGAGGAGATCACTAAATGTGATATGGGATCCTGAAACAGTAAAAGGGTATTAAGGAAACACTGAGGAAAAACTGAGGAGAGTATGGACTTTAGTTAATAGTAATGTATCAGTATTGGCTCATTCACTGTAACAAAAGTAGTTTAAGGTTTTAATAATTAGAGAAACTGGGTATGGGGTATATGGGGACTCTCTGTACTATCTACTATATGTACTCTCTGTACTATCTACTCAGTTGTTATGTAAAGCTAAAATTTCTAACAAATAAAGCCTATTAACTGAAAAAAAAAAAATGTTTTTAAATCTGGAAGCTGGACAAGATTTAGGGCAGAAGGCAGATTCCAACTCATGAGCATAGCACCAGAAGAAATAAGAACACATGAGGAGAGACAAGTCATGTCAGGACAGCCTGGCTTCCAGATCAGGGGGATCTGGCCCCTGAGAAGACACCAACCCTTTCTACCCTAGGTCCACAACCCTGACTCCCCAGACATGGCTTCAGAGCATGGTGCAGGGAGTGGCTGCTGTACCTAGTTAGAGCTGCAAGGGGATGCAGGGCCACAGATAGGTTATTTTTTTTTTAAGATTTTATTTATTTATTTGACAGACAGAGATCACAAGTAGGCAGAGGGGTAAGGCAGAGAGAGAGGAAGGGAAGCAGGCTCCCTGCTGAGCAGAGAGCCCGATGTGGGGCTCGATCCCAGGACCCTGGGATCATGATCTGAGCCTGAGGCAGAGGCTTTAGCCCACTGAGCCACCCAGGTGCCCCACAGGTAGGTTATTAATGAGCAGATGGACACTGCCTGTGCTCTGGGCTCCTCTAGCAGTAAGCACAGACCTTATGGACTCTTGTCCGACTTGCTATCAGCAGAAACCCTTCATGCAAAATAAATAAATATAAACAAACTCGGTCTGGTGAAAGCCGTTCAGAGATCTGGCTGGTGTCTGAGCTTTGACTCCTTGCCAGCTGGGTGATTTTTCTAAAGAAAGTTTAATTCTCTGTACTGCCAGTTCTTCATCCGTAGAACAAAATGCATAATTTAACCTTCCCTGTCCATATCACTAGGATGTAGTGAGAAGCCCATGAGGTGACAGACCTGACAAATTACTCTAGTTGTTCTGCAAGAGGCTAAGACAATACTATTTGCATTAGCTGTCTTTCCCAGGAAGTGACCATCAGACCTCGCTTCTTTCCTCTCTTTCCCCTTTCTCTATTCCTGGAATTCTGAGATTCTTCCATGTCCTTGGCCAACCCCACCTTCTTGCTTCTGGGGCCTGATGCTGCCTGGAATTGCCTGGAATCCTCTTTGCCACTCCCTCTCATTTTCCCACAGGTCACTTCCATGTTGAGGTGTCTAGGACATCTCAGGCTTGGCCAGTCTCCTGTTCTTGCCACTTCACAGTTCTGCCATCTGTCACCATTTAACTCCAGTGTTTCCTGCCAGACTCTAATCCCCACAGAGAGCAGGGGATGTGTCTGTTTTCATCACACCATGTCCTCAGAACCCAGCATGTATTTGGTAGTACACACACAATGGGCACTAAATACTTTTGAGTGAGTTCAGAAAGAAAAAAAACACATGCATAAATGGAATAAATGGAAGCCCCTGGTTAGTTGGTTAGTTGGCAGTGGGGAAAGCCAAGGCTGCCTGCACCCCTCCAGATGCTCTGACGTTCTGAAATTCCTGTTTCTACCCTGCAACTCTGTGCCAGGTTCTTAAAAGTTTTTTTTTTTTTTTAACTTTTTAGAAAAAAAAGGCCCTTTTAGATCCCCTTGGATCTGCTGAAGCAGAAATTTCCTAGGAAGTAAGTCACTTTGTTAAGGACTCTCGACTGATAGCAGTAATCTCAGACTTTCAACTCTGGACCAGCATCACTTGGGGAGCTATTAAACAAGGCCTGCCCCCCAGAAACTAGTTCCCAAGAAATGCTGCTGGTCTGAGGACCATACTTTGAGAACTACTAATTTCCAGGGCTCTAGGACAGCACCAAAATGATTCCCCTGGGACTCTCTCCTTTCATTGGTTGAGCCATGGCCTTTCCTTGTAAGTGGACACAAAGAATTTCTTGGTAAAAGGGTCTTGCTGACCTTTTGTCTAGAACCCAAAATTCTTATCTGTGTTACTGTCTAAATGTTCTAAATAGTTAGAATCTCAGAATGGATCAGACAGCTGACTTGTTTTCCTACATGCAAATTAAAGATCTGGAGTTAAGACTGACTTTGTGTTGACCAGGCCATATTGTACTCATGTATTTATTTACCCAGAGATGCTCATAGAGCACTTGTTCCACCCTTTAATGCCTTCATATAAACTAACTGCATGTGACTCTTCCATTGGCCTTGTTTGGTAAGGAAGGAGTTTGGGCCACCTCTCAGAGGGCAAGTGACTATCTCTGCCCCGGCCATTTGCACAGATCAGCCAAACCAGGGCCTGGATTTCCTAACTTTAGTCTCAAGGTCATTCTCCCACTAAGGGCTCCACTCACCCCCAGGAATTCCCCACCTTTCCTTTAATGCAAATACCACTTCTGTCCCAGATCCTGTGATGGAAGCTGGGATATTAGATGATGAGTAAAAATGTTGGGACACTCACATTGAAATGTGGTTTTCTTTTCTCCTGGGTCTAAGTTTGCTAGGTGAGCAATCGTTCTGTGAGCTGCTGAGACCCCAGGTGAGACTGCCTCAGAAAAAAAACAAGGAAAGTAGTCACTCTTACAAAGAATCTATTTTTTTTCTCTCAAGACCACTGATTTTTAAATTCCCCAGAGAAAAAGGATGGCAGAGAGACTGTATCTTTTAAGACATGTTTTATAGTATTTATAATTAAATTATAGGATTCTGGGATTTGATTTAAAATAATGCAGTGCTGCAAGAAATCAAAGAAAATCTAAGTTATGGAGAGATTTCATGTTCACAAACTGGAGGCTCAATAATTTTGTAAAGATGTCAGTTATCTCCAAATTGACCCACAGTTAGTGCAATTTTTATCAAATTCCAGCAACTATGACTGTAGTTTTTAACTATAGACAAGATTATTCTAAAATGTATACAAAAGGCGAAGGAATGAGAATAACCAATACAGTTCTGAGGAAGAGTGATAAATTAGGAAGAACCGCACTACCAAATTTCAAAAATTACTGTGTAGTTGTGTTCGCTTCAGCAGCACATATACAAAAATTACTATGTAGCTACAGAAAACTGTGTAGTACAGACAGTATGGTATTGGAGGAATAAACAAATAGATCATTGGAACAGAAAAGAAGATTCAGAAACAGTGCTGAGCAAATAGAGCCAACCAATGTTTTAAACAGCCTTATTGAGTTATAACCCACACACCATACAACTCACCCACTTGAAGTGTAAAATTCAGTGAGTTTGGGTATATATTATTAATTTTTTAATTATGATAAAATGTATATTTTAAAATTTACCATTTTAACTGTATAATTCAGTGGCATTAATTATTTTCACATGTGCAACCATCACCACTATATATTGCTAAGCTTTATCACCCCAAGTGGAAACTCTGTATTAAGCTGTAACTGATGTTCCTCTATCTCTACAGAGCCTGGTAACCTCTAATCTATTTTCTGTCACTATGAATTTGCCTATTCTAGGTACCTTATAGAAATGGAATCATGCTGTGTGTGTCCTTTGTGCCTGGCTCATTTTACTTAGCCTAGTGTTTTCAAAGGTCATCCATGTTGCAGAATGAAATAGAACTTTGTTCCTTTTTATGGCTGAACAATATTCCATTGTACATATATACCACATTTTGTTTACCCATTTATCTGTTGATGGACTTTTCAGTTGTTTCCAACTTTGGGCTATTGTAAATAATGCTACTGTGAATACTGGTGTATGAGTATCTTTTTGATTCCCTGATTTCATTTCCCTTGGGTACATACCTAGAAGCGGATTTGCTGAATCATATGGTAATTCTATGTTTTGCTTTTTGAGGACCTACCAACTGTTTTCTGCAGCAGCTGCACTGTTTATGTTCCTGCCAGCAGTGCCTGAGGGTCCTACTCCCTCCAATCCTCCCCAGTGATTGTTATTCCCATGTTTTTCATTTTTGGCATTTGTTTTAATAGTAGCCCATCCTAAAGGGTATGAAGCAGTATATCACTGTTGTTTTGATTCATATTTTCCTAATCATCAGTGATGTTGAGCATCCTTTTATGTGTTTATTGGCCATTTGTATATCTTCTTTGAAGAAATATTTATTCGAGACCTCTGCCTATTTTTTATTCAGTTTGTTGTTGTTATTGTTTTTCTTGTCCTTGAATTCTAACAGCTTTTTACATATTCTGGATATTAATCTCTTATCAGACACATGATTTGCAATTATTTTCTCGCTTTCTGTGGGCTCCTTTTCACTGTCTTGAAACTCTCTGTCAATGCACAAAACTTTCAAGTTTTGATGTATTCCAGTTTACCTATTTTTTTGGTTGCCAATAGTTTTGATGTCATATGCAAGAAACTATTTCCCAATCCAATGTCATAAAGTCTTTCCTCTGTTTTCTTCTAAGAGTCTTAGAGTTCAGTTTTTATTCTTATGTTTAGGTCTTTGATCCATTTTGAGTCTATGGTGTAAGGTAAGGATCCAGCTTCATTCTTTTGAATGCAAATATCTAGTTTCCCAACACTGTTGAGACTGTCTTTTCCCCCACTGGCCATCTTGGCATCTTTGTCAAAAATCATCTGACCATATGTATGACAGTTTATCTCTGGGATCTCTATTTTATTCTATTGGTTTACATGTCTATCCTTAGGATAGTACTACACTGTTTGATTGCTGTGGGTTTGTAGTAAGTTTTGAAATCAGGAAATGTGAGTCCTCCAACTTTTAGGTTTTTTGTTTCAGGATAATTTTGGCTATTCAGGGTGTCTTTATATTCCATATGAATTTTAGGGTAAGTTTTTTTTTTGTAAAAATGCCATTGGGATTTTGATGGGGATTACGTTGAATTTGTAGATTACTTTGGATAGTAATGTCATCTTAACAGTATTAAATCTACCATTTCATGAACATGGAATGTCTTTTCATTTATCAATTTTCTGTAATGCCTTACAGGAGGTTTTGTAATTTTCAGTGTACATAATTTTCAGTGTACATAATTTTTTTTTAAAGATTTTATTTATTTATTTGACAGAGAGAGATCACAAGCAGGCAGAGAGGCAGGCAGAGAGAGAGGAGGAAGCAGGCCCCCTGCCGAGCAGAGAGCCTGATGCGGTGCTTGATCCCAGGACCCCGAGATCATGACCTGAGCCGAAGGCAGTGGCTTAACCCACTGAGCCACCCAGGCGCCCCTTCAGTGTACATAATTTTGCCTGCTTGGTTAAACTTATTTCCTATGTATTTTTGTTACTTCCAATATGACTATATTGCAATTAATTTTTTCCTTTTCAAATTGTTCATTGCAAATATACAGAAATAAAACTGATTCTTATGTGTTGATTTGTACTCTGCAACTCTGATGAAGTTTTTAGCCTTAATGATTTATTGTGGATTCTTCAGGGTTTTCTATATGTAAGATCATGTCATATATGAAAAGAAATAACTTTACTTCTTCCTTCCATTTTAGATGCCTTTTTTTCTTTTTCTTGCCTAATTGGTCTGGCTAGAACGTCCAATACTGTTTTGAATAGAAGTGGTAAGTGAGCATCCTTGTCTTTCCTCATCTTAGAGGAAGAGCTTTCAGTTTCTCACTATTGAGTATATTAGCTATGGCTTTTTCACATATGGCCTTTATCATATTGAGGACATTCCTTTATATTCTAATATGCTGAGTACTTTTTATCATGGAAGGATGTTGAATCTTGCCAGTGCTTTCTCTGCATCAACTGAGATGATTATGTAGGTTTTTTTTCCCCTTCATTCAATTAATGTCATATATTGCATTGAACAGTTTTCATATGTTGAACTATTCTTGTATTCCAAAAATAAATCCTTGTAGGTAAAGATAAATATAATCCTTTCAGTATCCTGTCGAATTCAATTTACTAGTAGTTTATTTATTGAATTCAGCTTACTAATCTTTTGTTGAGGATTTTTGCATCTATGTTCATAAGGGATATATTTCTGTAGTTTTCTTGTGGTGTTTTGTCTGGTTTTAATGAGGAAGTATTCTCTATTATTGAGTTTTTGGAAGATACTGAGAAAGATTGATGCCAATTCTTATTCACACGTTTAATAGAATTCACTAGTGAATCCATCTACTCTTGGGCTTTATTTTGTTAAGTAGTTTTTGACTATTGCTTCAGTCTCCTTACAAATTTTATATATATTCAGATTTTCTGTTTCTTCCTGAGTCATTTTTGGTAGATGTGTGTTCCTAAGAATTTGTCCATATCATCTAGTTTATCTAGGGTACAACAGTTGACCAAAAAAAAAAAAAAAAAAAAAAAAAAGAAAAGAAAGAAAGAAAGAAAAGAAAAGAAAAGAAAAGAAACACAACACAACTCAAAATGGATCATAGATTTAAATGTAAAAGGTAAAACTATAAAGCTTTTAGGAGAAAACATAAGTGAAAATCTTTTGCAACTAGTGTTGATTGCAACTAGACATGATTCCCAAGGCATGATCCATAAGAGGAAAAATCAATAAATTGAACTTTATCAAGATTTTAAACTTTAGCTCATGAAAACCCTTGTGAAGAGGATGAAAAAAATAAGCTGCAGACTAAGAGAAAATATTTCCAAATCACGTATCTGACAAAGGACTCATAGCTAGAATATATAAAGAATTTTCAGAGGTACCTGGCTGCCTCAGCCAGTATTGTTCTTAGGGTTATGAGTTTGAGTCCCATGTTGGTGTAGACTATTTATTATATTAAAAATGAAATATAGGGTCACCTGGGTGACTCAGTGGGTTAAAGTCTCTGCCTTCAGCTCAGGTCATGATCCCAGGGTCCTGGGATCAAGCAAGCCTGCCTTCCCCCATCTCTCTGCCTGCCTCTCTGCCTACTTGTGATCTCTGTCAAATAAATAAATTTTTTAAATCTTTAAAAATATATAAAAATTAAATTAAAAATTTTAAATTTAAAAACTTTAAAAAAAGAATTTTCTAAGCAGGCTCAGTTGGTAGAGCATGCAACTCCTGATCTCATGAGATTAAGCTCCACATTGAGGGTAGAGTTCACTTAATAAAAAAATTAAAAAAAAAAGAATTTTCAAATCTCAACATCAAAACAATAAACAATCTAATTAGAAAAGGGCAAAAAAACAGAAGAAATACTTCACCAAAAAAGGTATATAGATTACAAATAAGCACATGAAAAAATGTCCAACAGCACCTGTCTTTGGGAAATGCAAATTAAGACCATGATACAATATCACTATACACTTATCAAAATGTCTAAAATATAAAATTGTTAACAGGGTCACCTGGGTGGCTCAGTCAGTTGAGTATGCAACACTTGGTTTCAGCTCAGGTCATTACTGAGCCCTGCTTTGGGAGGTCAGAGCTTATCTTAAGATTCTCTCTCTTGGGGCACCTGGGTTAAAGCCGCTGCCTTCGGCTCAGGTCATGATCCCAGAGTCCTGGGATCGAGCCCCACATCGGGCTCTCTGCTCAGCAGGGAGCCTGCTTCCCTTCCTCTCTCTCTCTGCCTGCCTCTCTGCCTACTTGTGATCTCTGTGTCAAATAAATCTTTAAAAAAAAAAAAAAAAAAAGATTCTCTCTCTTCCTCTCCCTCTGCCCCTCCCCCCCCACTTTTGCATTCTCTCTCTCTCTTTCTCAGATAAATTAATCAATCTTTATCTTTTAAAAAATATATAAAATTGTGACAATACCAGATGCAGGTAAGGATTCTGAGAAATACACATTGTTGAGTATGAGAATGTAAAATGGTATAACTACTCTAGAAGATAGTTTGTAGGTTAAGCCTCTGCCTTCAGCTCAGGTCATGATCCCAGGGTCCTGGGATAGAGCCCCACATCGGGATCCCTGCTCGGCGGGGAGCCTGCTTCACTGCCCCCCCCACCCCGCGCCTGTCTCTCTGCCTGCTTGTGATCTCTCTTTGTCAAATAAATAAATAAAATCTTAAAAAAAAAAAGATTTAAGAAAATAGTTTGGCAGTTTCTTAGAAAACAGAGAAATAAACTGCCATATGACCCAGCAATTTTACCCCTGGGCAATTACATTTATCCCAGAAAAATGAAAATTTAGGTCCACCCAAAAACCTGTTCACAGATGTTCATAGGACCTTTATTTACAACAGCCTGAAATTAGAAATCACTTGGATGTCTGTCAGTGGGTTGGAGGTGGAACAAACTAATATACCCATTGCATGGAATACTAGTAAGCTACAAAAAGGATGAGGTAGAAATACAAACATTTTGGATGGATCTCAAGGGCATTCAGCTGAGTGAAAAAGCTATCCTTCAAAGCTTACATACTGGTTGTCATGGTGGTTACACAAATCTACACAGATGGTAAAATGATGTAGAACCATAAACACACATTGTACTAAGGCCACTTTCCTGTCTGTGATATCATATCAGAATTCCATAAGCTATAACCACTGGGTGAAGGGTACACAGGACCTCTGCACTACAGTTACAATTCCCTATAGAGTTATTTCAAAATAAAAGGTTTTTTAAAAAAGATTTATCTATTTATTTGGGTGGGGGGAGGTACAGAGGGAGAGAGAGAAAAATCCCAAGCAGACTCTGCGCTGAGTGCAAAGCCCCACACAGAACTCAATCTCACAACCCTGAGATCAAGACCAAAGCAGAAAACCAAGAGTCGGTCATTTAATCAACTGTGTCATGTAGATGCCCTTAAAAATTCTTTTCAATGCCCTAGAGGAGAAGGTATGCCACTAAAATAACCTCTGATGGATTATCGTGTGTTTTAGATATGTATTGTAGCTATTTTTTTTATAAAGACCAAATCCTCATCTCTTATATACTACAGTTTTTACAGATGGAATTGTATCATATCTAGGATCTGAAAGGGGAGGGGATATGGATGATGAAACAAAATTGCCTTCATGTTGAAAATTGCTAAAGCTGGATAATGGGAACACAGGATTCATTCTCTCCCTTTGTACTTATTCAGAACCTTCCATAATAATCATTTAAAAACAATAAAATATGAAATAAAAATGACGAGGGTTCCTTGGGACTCTTGACTGTGTGGGGTCAGGGGCAGGGCTTTTAGCTCCTGCCCCTAAGCTGGGCTCAGGCAATTGGTGCCAGGCTGGAGCAGAGGGCTTCTCCAGTAATTTCCAGGGAGAGAGTGCTGCTTTCAAGTTCTGTGCTTCTGTGTCCATATTCAGCCATGGGCATGAAGCTTTAGCTGTATTCCAGGCATTGGCTCTGCCAGACCCCAGAGGCTCTGCCTTCCATTACTTGCCATCATCCTCCAGGCCTCCCTACATTCACTTATTCGTCTCTCCATTTTTTTATTCATCTATTCAGTCATTCCCTCTGTCCACCATGCTCCCATTTCTTTATCTATTCATTTCTTTAACACTTACTGAAGTCTACATCAAGGAATAAGGCAAGGTTACTGCCTTTGGGGAGACAGTCAGTGCAATGTATAGGGGATATATGATAAGTGCCATGACCATTGTCTGTACAAAGCTCCTTGGGAGTGAGATAGAAACCAATGTCAGTCCTTGGAGTGATATTAGATAAGACTTGCCCAGAGGAAATGCTTGAGATGAGTCTTCACAAAGTTAATATTTTCACCTATGTCTGGCTCACCCAGGGAATGTTGGATAATTCTCTTATGTTGATATCAGCTGATTTGTAGATTTAATTCCATTTGCAATCTTAATTCCTCTTTGTCATGTAAAATAACATATTCCTGGGCTCCAGGGATTAGGACTTTGACACTTTTTGGAGGCTATTACTCTACTCTGCCTCCCACAAGAATAGAGTCCAGAACTCAATTTAATGCCAGAGCAGACATCATGGATCCATTGGAAAGCACTGTCTATTCCATAATGATGCTGAGAAAATTGCTTATCTTTACAGAAAAAAATGAAATTGGATTCTAAAAGTTCTGGACCCATTCTCATGTGTGTTCCCATTACCAAGCAATTTCTCAGACACCAGCAAGGTGTCCTGCAATTCAGCTCAGTTCTCATACTCATCACCTGGAGATAATTTCAGATCGCACAGGTCAAGGGCTCAGTCCTACATGACCACCCTTGTTCTCCCAGTTCAGGTACTAGTCACAAGCCCCAGGTGTTTCTGATCCACAGGCTATAAATTGGAGGTTCCAACAAAGTCCTGCAATGGGTTCTATTAATTTGCTAGAGCGGCTCACAGACCTCAGAGAAACATTTTATTGACTAGATTACCAATTTATTACAAAAGGATAGAACTCAGGTACAACCAGATGGAAAAGTTTCCCAGGAAACTCTGACAGGAAGAGTCACAGAGCTTCCATGCCCTATCCCCAAATTTCCATGTGTTCACCAACCAAAAAACTCTTCAAACGCTGTTCTTATCGTTTTTTTGGAGGCTTCATTATGTAGGTGTGATTGACTAAATCATTGGCCACTGCCTATTGATCCAGCCCCTTGCCCCTCCCTAGAAGTAGGTTGTGGGGACAGCCCCATCCCTATGTTACCTAGGGGCTTTCCCAAAGTATTTATTAACATAAGAAAAGAAACCTTTTCTTTCTGTCACTCTTATCATAGGATATCCCAGGAGCTCTGTGCCTGGAAAGGATCAAAGTCCAAGTATATATTTCTTATTATAAAAGATAATACCACAGATTTCAAACTACACAATACACAAAAATCATTCCCAAGTGCAATAAAAACTTAATGTCAAAAGAAAAACTACAAAACCTTGAAAGATAACATAGGAGGGTACCTTTGCAACTTTGAGGTGGGGAAGAGTTTATCAGCACAAAAAATATAAACCACACAGGACATGATTGATAAATTTGTCTATATGAAAATTAAGAACTTCTGTTCATCAAAAGCACCTTAAAGAGATGGGACAAACTACAAAGTGGGAGATGATACTTGTTATACAAGTGGGTGAAAAAGATTTAGCATGCAGAATTGGGGCAGTGTATGTATATATACACATACATAGAAATACATTTTTTACATTATTGATTACATTAAAGACCAATAGCTCAATAGATATAGATTTTTCACATTAAGAAAATACCAATGACCCATAAACATGGATAAGGTGTTCACCTCATTAGTGATCATTAGTGATCAGAGAAATGTAAATTCAAACTATAGTAAGATTCCATTCCATACCCATCAGCCTGTCAACTATGTCTAACAATGTCAGTCCTCAGAGCTGGTTAGGATGTGGTGTGGTGGGAACATTCATACATACTGTTGGGCATCTTTTTTTTTTTTTTAATTGTAGAGAGAGAGGAGAGAGGGCATGTGTGCACGTCGGGGACAAGGGCAGGGAGAGAGAAAGAGAGTCTTAAGCAAACTCCATGCAGAGTGTAGGGCCTGAGGTGGGGCTCCATCTCATGAGCTGAGATCATGACCTGAGCCGAATCCAAGACTGAGACATTTAACCAACTGAGCCACCCAGGCAACACACTGTTGGAAATTTTAAGTGGTAGAATAGCTTTGGGAAACAGTTTGGCACACCTAGGACCCAGGGATACCACACCTGGGACCTATCCACCTAGACTATCAATTCACACCAGAGGTAATGATTTTTGCCAAAGCGGGCAAAAATTTTAGGCATGACAATGGTTTGTGGCCTTCCAAAGAGCCATGGAACATAACATACAGTATATTTGTGGTATTCAAATTTCATTGGGACAATTAGGAAAACAATGTATAAAGGGCTCTTTAGTGGGGAGTAATGAAAAAGAGGTTGAAAACCACTGTCCAAGGGGAAACTCTGGAACATGTGCCCCAGCGGTGTGGAGGTATGTTTGAAGTACCATCATTCATACCAGCAGCAATACAGAAAAGCACCCGCTGCTCTCTAGCAGTACAACGGATATGTAAAATTTGACATGTTCATAATAAGACTGTGCATCTGTAAGAATGAATCAATCACAGCTACACAAGCAGTTGAGCAAAAAAAAAAAAAAAAAAGGCCAGCCAAAGCAGAAACAGTACTGGATGGTCTCATTTATATAAGGTCAAACGATGCAAGACTCAGCAGAAATAAATGCTAGAACACAGCACGGGTGTGATTTATAGAAATAATAGATAGCTCTAAAGGAAAGAAGGGAATGCAGTCAGAAAAGAGCATGCAGGTAGTCGAATTCTGAGATTCTGGTATTAAGCAATTACTATGGAGTTCATTTTATTAATTTCTAAACTATACTCAAATGTATTACTTTATATTTCTTTGGATACATATGTATTTCAGAATAAATTGTTAGCATTATTCTTAGGAAATAATGGAGTCATTAGTTAGTGGGTAGAAGGCTTTGAACTGAATTCAGCTGGAGGGGACTCTTGAGCATCATGCTCTGGCAGATATTTCTGTTTCCTTAGGGCGATGGTGGGGATTGAAGGGTAGGTGATCAAGAGCAATGGGGCAAAAGTCACCTTGTGCACTCTTTCAACCAGACCACATTTTGCAGCAAAATTCATTTGAAAAACTAGTTCCCAGGTCTTCTCCCACCTCTCAAAGAAGGATCATTTATCCTGCAAAGGTGCATTTCCTTCTCTGCCTGTCCCCCATCCTCAGCTCCTCTTTGCCACCTGGTGTCTCTCCTTCCAGCTATCCCTGATGGAGTTCTGGACACAGCCCTCCGTGCTGACGAGGCGGGGAGTGAGGAGGACCTGTTTGAGGACATGCACAGCTCCAGCCACCACTACAGCCACCCTGGAGGGGGTGGTGAGCAGCTGGCCATCAACGAGGTAGGGTCAAGGTTTCATGGATGAAGGGATGGGGATGGGACAGATGGCCTGGATGTCAGGATGAGTCCAGCATTCTCTCACAGGACTAGATGTCCACAGTCTCTGTGTTCCAAGCAGATGGCAGTGGCCCCCAGGTGTTTCAGCCTGTGACTCTCATTTTAGGATGTGCTGTCTATCAGCAGAGCTTACCCCAATACAGGACCTGCCCCTCTGCCCTCATGGCCCACAGGGAACCCAAAATGGCAGGCATGACCCAAGACATATGATGAAAGAGTGCTGGTCTGTCCTTCCCTATAACAGCCCCCATAAGCCATCCTGGATAGAAGATGCTCTGCTTGGTAGAAGGGAGGCCAGGGCTTTAGCCCCCTGTCCCTCCAAGAAGTTGTCTGGGCAGGATGGAAAGCAAGGCAAGTGAAAATTGATTTCTCTCCTATTGACTCCAAGAGCTCAAAAAGCTTTGTGGTTGTTATGACAACTGTGTGCAAGTTTGTTTGCTGTTCCTACCTAAACAGAAGAAATTAGTGACATACTTCCTCTAGGTAAAACTGGTTCCCCTATCAAGGACTCCTTTTGCATCTCCAAGGACAGAGACATTTTGAGACCTTGACTCCTCTCTTTTTCTCACGTGTACTTCTATTTTCTCCCCATCTTCTTTTTTATTTAATTTGTCAAGTAGAGGACCCCTAAACATAATGTGGTCCATAACCCACATCCATAACACTGCATCTCTTCCTGGTCATAAGCTATTGTGTATTTCTGTCTCATCAAAACCAGAATCTGACTACCCAGGATCTTGCAACACCTCAGGAGGGGATCAATTTACAAACAGTGTGAGTGAATAAATGGGCTAGTGGGCTTCTCAGAAACCCTCAAGGACTATTCTCATTACCTACTTGACAGATGGGTACAAACTATAGATGGTGGACAAACTCTTCTCTCACACCCAGATCTGAATAATTTGAAAGTCATTAAATAATGCTTTATTCAAAATCCATGGTGTGTTAAAGAACACATATCCAAGTTAAGTGGACATTTCCAATACATAAAGCCTTTCTTTAAGTACTTCTCATCAGCTATTTTGTTATCTTAAGTAGAATTCACAGATAATGGTTTTGCTTTTCCTTGAAGTCTCAGGCTGCCCTCTTCAGTCTTGGGCCCCAGCCCTGGTGGGGAGAAGCATGGTGCAAGGGATAGAATCAGAGCACTGGGGCCTCCCAGACCTGGATGATAGTTTCTCCCTGCCCCGGGGCCAGGTGTGGAGCTCTGAACAGGTAAACCCTCTGAACGCTGGTTTACTTAACTGTAAAATAAGATATCTATGAGGTTACCTGAGGGCTGACTGAAATAACATAAATACCCTGGCATGTGGTGGGTTCTCAGTAAATTTCCAGCAATGCGAAATACTCACATACAGTTTTTAGGGACTCTGACAAGGTGTGTGGCCATTGGTGTTGCATTGTTAGAATTCCTGTGTCTGTTTTTCATAGCTGTGTGTGTCCTACCTGATGGCAAAATCCTGGTCTGTCATATCTTGCTGCTGGGGTAGAGGTGCCTTCTGAGGCCCTTGACAAGTTTTTCATTCTTAGATGCTTTGGATGAGGGAAGTCAAGAGCCAGGGCCACTCTAAAAGAACAAATAGGCTCTGGCAGAGGGCATCTTTATGAGGGAAATGAAGGTAATTTAGATTATGAATTGGATAGCGTCTATCTTGGCCACCTAGAAAATTCGTTTCCTATTCAGTTCAAAGGTCTTTCTTGGTATTTGGGGCTTCTGAGTAGACAGGGTGGTAATGTTGTTTCTTATGTTCAGAGCAGTCAGTGCTTTCCAGGTTACTTGTCTTTCCTGGATGTGCCTCTGCGGGGAAGGACATATCACATCCCGGAGGAGGGCAACCAGACCGAGGAGCTCTTCTCCAGGGATGCAGCAAGCTCATGCCAGTTGGATGCTGGGTTGCTGACTTGGTTAGTGTCCACCAGGCTACTCACCTTTATGACACCCAGCAGCACTTCTAGATACTTTATGCTGTACTGCCCTCCTAGGGCTTATGCTATATTCCTAGGGCAGTATAGCATAAAGGACAGGGCCTGGGTTTGGAGGCTGACAGCCTTGCACTTCCCCTCATCCTGCCACTGGCCAGCTGGGGACCTGTGGCAAATCATTCCCTCCTCAGGGCCTCAGTTTCCTCTTGTGGAGTGGATGTGGCATCTGAGTCGCATGGGCAGCTATAGGAGGGTCACTTATACAGGTATATAAGTTACTGTGTAAAGGCCGGCATTCATTATGATTTTTTGGCAGCATCAAGTAGACCCACATAATCAGAAACTGAAGAGCTATAAAAGGTGATTCTCCAATAACAGGCTGGTTCCCTTGGCCTCCTAAGAGCCGCCAAGTCCCACTGTGCTTTCCCAAACCCTCTAGCACTCACTGCTGGCTCACAGGTACAGCAAGAAGATTTGCTAGGGTCAATGTGAATTTCATACTTAGAGATTATAGAAGCAACAGATGTCAAAGAAAAGTCCAGACTAAAGAATAGTTGTCTTGCTCTAAAATCACACATTCACTTGGATTTTTTGGACACATGTGAATATCATGTTCTAAATTGTGACACTGTCTTGTTTGTGTTGACCTCAGAAGGAGAGACCACATCTCAATTTCCAAGCAGAAGGGAGCTCAAAAACCATTTCGCCCAAAGAGCAGTAGATACAGGGTAGAATAGTGAAGCACTTTTGTATTCTGGGTACAGAAGAAGTGAGTGCATGTGCCCACACCTGCATGCACAAGAAGGTTCTGAGTGTGTTGTATGGATGTGTATGTGGCATGTATGTGACATATCTACTGAGTATTTAATTCGTGTCTGGTGATGTCCCAGGTCCTGGGATACAGGACTGTCAGGGGCAAGGGCCACAGGGCATATATGTGAGAAAGTGAGAAAGGACACAGCATTATGCTCATTCTTTATTCCCTGCATCTCACACGGGCCTTGCACCTCATGATCGTCCACCCCTGCTATAGGCGTTCTCTTCAGTGCCCAGAAGTATCCCTTTCTTTCTTCAGCATTGTCCCATCTAGTGTGTTGTCCAAATGTTCAAGACCCAGGCCTGGGCCTATCTGCCCGATTCCTCACCCTCTTCCCAGCCTCTCCCTACCTCACAAGGCTCTGAGCCTGTCCTGCTGGGTTGGGCATTTATCACTGCAGTCAGGCCTGACAGTATCCTTAGCCCAAGCACATTTTCTGGAGTTGAGAGCTGAAAGGAGGAGGTGTCTTGGGAAAACATCATTTTCTTTTCATTTCCACCCAGCTACCCGCCCTCTCCCCACCAAGTTGTGAGATGGGACCAGAAGAAGGGAGAGGACATGGCTCCTGGCTCAGAGGCCTACGGTTTTCTGATGCCCACTCCACTGCACTATAAGTGACAGAGTGGGCATCACTCCCTATGTCTCCCCTATTGGCCAGGTCACAACTGCATGAAAGGAGGGCACATGTGTGGAGCTGGTCTTCCTCCCAGTTCTGCTCACTGCCTGCATGGCTCTGAGGGCCTTGTTTTGTCCACGTCTACTCCAAGCACCTGTGCATAGGAGTGTTCCAATGTCCCGGTTCCAGGAGGGTATGGGGGGGACCAGGGATAGTTCCTGGAACCTCCTACTAGGAAGAGATGAAGATTGAACTAGAGATCTTGTCATCTACCCTAAGACTTAAAGCATAAAAGGAGCTCTACCAATAGTTAGGCCAGCAGAGTAGGTGGGAAGCAGGACTGTCCTGGCCCACCAGGCTACAGTGTCACCCGAGGATAGAAGACAGTCTTGTCATCCTTAAGCTCCCAGAAATTCTTTGTGGAATATTAAGAGGACACTGCAGGACACCATGCCAGCTTGTGCCCACCCCATCCATGGAGTTAGTCTGACCTTCTCTGCAGATCTTTCTGTCTTCCCCAGTACCTGTGACCCTGGGTGTCCATCCCAAGGCCTGACCTGGCTCTTGCACCAGCCCGGGAGAAGAGCCTGATACTGGCCAGTGTTCCAGTGACCTCTTCTATGCCCTGTTTTGGGACAATGACTGCACTTAACTCTCCATGGGGTAGTGTCATCTTGAAGACACCCAGGGCCAGGGCTGAAAGTTTTCTAGTGGCCAGCATACCAAGAGCAGCTTTCCTCTTCCCTCCCCAAGACATGGTCCTGGGGGCTTATCCCTCATCTGCCCTTCTCCCTGCCAGTCCTGGGTAGGCCACTCCCTGCTGCCATTTCCACCTACTCTACCCTCCCTGGCTTAGCACCATCTAGCTTGAACCCCTCAAGGGCCAAGGCCTTCACTTTCAAACTTTTCTGGCTTTGTTTTTGGTCATGAAATATACACAAAATAGATGTTGCCACTGTGTTCTCTGCTATACACCCAGTTCCCCAGAAGTTAATGTCTGGGTGCCCCCAGGCAGGGCAGAGGGCACCCTTTAGTTCTTGGTCCCAGCCCAGGTTCAGAAATTCTTCTGCCCCAGGCTGGTCAGCTACAGGGGAGATCTGACCCCAGAACTGGGCCTTGGATGTATGGTCTTAAAGTATGGTCCTTGGGCCAGTCCAGCAGCAGGAAGTACAACAGACCCACAGCACTCAGAATGCACTGACCAGTGGAGTCCCAGAACTTCATTCTGTCCCTTCTTTCCTGGTGTTTAATGGTTCTGTAACTACAGGGGCACAATAGAACATCTGGCCCAAAGTCAGGGCTTCCAAGCTGCCCCCTGCCAAAGGGCATGTCACACAGTCTTACCACAGGAGCCCTGGGATTTGGGGTGGCAGGGAGCCTTTGATGCTTTCTCTTCCCCCACAATCCTCCTGAGAGCTTGAGGGAGCAAATCTTGAGCCTGAAGAACTTTCCTGAAGAAACTGAAGAGATACAGAAAGAAGACATTCCCCCTGACAACCAGACAGATGGGACCAGGCTGGACCATCAGCTCTGAGGCAGGCAGCCAGCCTCTCTGGACACAATCCTGAACCACTCCTGGTACACACATCCCAGCATCTGCTTAGGTTGTTCAGCAGGATGGGAGTGTCCTCAGTGCACTCATCTGTACTCACTCACATGCATGTGGTACTGACCCACACATAGAAACCTGAACATACAGAAACAAAGTCACCCACATGTGAACACCCACCTCTGCACATCACTCCTACCCCCATGGAACCTGGAAATCTCTACTCACTTCTGGCCTGCTTTTAAGTCTCCTCAGCCCCCACAGCTGCACCCCCTGATGGCATGGTGACTGTGACAGAGCTCCCTGTTGTACATGGAGTGACAGATACCTGCACATGACACCTACAGTGTTAAGTTTGCAGCCTCCATCAGAAAGAAAGTGTAAACTCCTGCATAGTTGACATAAGGTTTTGTTTTGTTTTGTTTCATGATTTCATTTCTTTTAGAGAGTGTGTGTGTGTACCAGTGGAGGGAGGAGCAGAGAAAAGGGAGAAGCAGACTCCCCACTGAGCAGGGAGTCTGATGTGGGGCTACATCCCAGAACCCTGGGATCATGACCTGAGATGAAGGCAGACGTTCAACCAACTGGGAGCCACCCAGGCACCCTGACATAGGGTTTTTTAAAAAAGCTGTTGAGCCACATGCAGAAGAATGAAACTGGGCCCTTACCTCACAAGATACATAAAAAGCAACTCAAAATGGATTAAAGACTTAAACCAAAATCCTGAAACCATAAAGCTACTAGAAGAAAACAGGGGAAAGCTTCTTAACACTGGTCTGGGCAATGGTTTTTTGGGTATGATACCAAAAACACAGGAAACAAAAACAAAAATAGGTAAGTGGGACTACACCAAACTATAAGCTTCTGTACAGTCAAGGAAACTGTCAACAGAGTGAAAAGGCAGTCTGTGGAATGAGAGAATATATTTGCAAACATGTACCTGATAAATGATTAATATCCAGAATATATAAGTAACTCATATAACTGAATAGTAGAAAAAACAAATAATTCATTTTAAAAATGGACAAAGGGCCCAAATAGACATTTCTCCAAAGAAGATACACAAATGGCCAACAGATATATGGACAGATACATGGAACATAATTAATCATCAGGGAAATGCAAATCAAAACCACAATGAAGTATCACTTTACATCTCTTAGAATGCCTATTATTAAGAAGACAAAAGATAAGTGTTGGTGACAATGTAGAGAAAAGGAAACTTATCAACTGTTGGTGGGGATATAGATTGGTAGAGCCAGCATGGAAAACAGTATGGAAGTTCCTCAAAAAATTTTAAATAGAATTATTATTTAATCCAGCAATCCTATTTCTGGACATTCCAAAAGAAATGAGATCAGATCTCAAAGAGATACCTGCATTCCCATTTTCATTGCAGCATTATTCACAGTAGTAAAGACATGGAAGTAACCTAAGTGCCCATTGACAGATGAATGGACAAGGAAAATGTGGTATATATACTATGAAATATTATTCAGCCTTAAAAAAGGAAAGTCCACCATTTGCAACGACATGGATGAATGTGGATGATATTATGCTAAGTGAAATAAGCCAGGCACAGAAAGACAAAAAATGCATGATCTTACTTATATATGTAATCTAAAAGTCAAACTCATAGAAGCAGAGAGAACGATGTTGCCTGGAGTTGGGGGAGGGAGAAAGGGGGAAATGTCAGACATAGGGATACAAAGTGTGTGTGAGAGGAGTAAGTTCTGGAGATCTAAGGTGCAACATGGTGATCATAGTTAACAATACATTGTGCACTTTAAATTTGCTAAGAGGATATATCTTAAGAGTTGTCACCGCACATAGGGACACCTGGGTGGCTCAGTCCGTTAAACAGCTGCCTTCCACTCAGGTCATGATCCCAGGATGGAGTCCCACATCAGGCTTCTTGCTGCGCGGGTAATCTGCTTCTCCCTCTCTCTCTGCCTGCAGCTCGCCCTGCTTGCTCTCTCTCTCTCCCTTTCTCTCTGAAAAATAAATAAACTTAAAAAAAAAGTTGTCACCACACATAGATACGCAAATGGTAAGTGTGTGAGGTGCTAGATATGGTAATTAGCCTGATTGTGGTGATTTTTCACAATGTATACCTCTTTCAAAATACCAAGTTGTACACTTTAAATATATACAATTCGTATTTATCACTTACACCTCAATAAATCTGGAAGGAGATGACTAGCGGCTGAAGAAGCCAGCTGCTTTCCCAAAGGAACAAAATGCTATTCTGATGGGTCAGTAAGGAGAGGTCCTGAGTCAGGGCCTCAATGGAGCACCTCAATGTGGATGACCTTAGTCTGCCCAGAGTTCAAATCCTGATTCCACCATCCATGTATACCCATGAGATTTGATGAGTGAGCAAATTACCTGACCTTTTAGAGCCACATTTACTCCTCTGAAGTGGAGGCCAAGATAGCTCGTGGTGTTAGGAATCAGAACCCCTGTCTGGTCCCCACAGCTAAGATGCCTCAGTATCGACGAACTCCCTCAGCACCCCCGAGCGCCTCCCTACCCCCGCCCCCCGCCCTCCCCAGCACCACCGCGGTCCTCTGCGTCTGGCCGGCCGAGGGCCAGAACCATCTGGTGGGCCTTGAGAGGTTCCCCGGACACGCACCCCGGAAAGCGCCAAGGGCAGAGCGCCGCGCAAGCCCAAGCCTCCTTATCCCTCCCACCCCGGCTCCTCAGCCCCTGCGGTCGCTCCGTTGCTATGGCTGCGGGGCCTGAGAGACGCGGCACGCACAACGCGGGCTGAGCCGGAGGAGCCCAGGGCCGGGCGAGCGCAGGCGGCTCCGCCCCCTCCGGGAGCTCCCGGCTGCAGTGCTCCCGCCCTATCGCAGCGGGACCTCGGAGCCGCAAGGAGCCCGGAGGCCGGGCGCCATGGCCAGGGCCCCGCAGTCCCGGCGACGCCCCGCGGCGCCCGGGAGCGCCCTGCGCGCCTTGCTGCGCTGCAACCTGCCCCCCGGCGCCCAGCGCGTGGTGGTCTTCGCCGTGCTGGCGCTCCTGGTCCTCATCAACGTCGTACTGATATTCCTGCTGGCCTTCCGCTGACTGCTTGGGCAGAGCGCCGCAGGGAACCGCGCAGGGGTGAGTGGCGCCAGCGCTGGGCTCCTTCGGCAGCCGCGCGTCTTCCCTTTCAACCCTGTCCTTGGTGCCCGCCAAGGCTCCTAGCCCGCAGTGGCCCGAGGTGCGGCGATTGGCCCAATCTTGCCCCCGCGAGTCCCGAACGGGACGCCACCAGGGGAGGCCTCCCCTTCCAGCCCCATGTGCCAAGGCCTGGTCTGTGTGCACACGCCCCGCTGGGGATGCGACCCTGCAGGTGATTCAGGGGCGTAATGACACTTGTGCCACGGCTTCTTTCCATCTGTCCTTTGTACATGTATGCATGTGTGTGTGTGTGTGTGTGTGTGCAGGCATGTGTGCGTGTGTCTAAAATGGCGCATCTCTATGTGAAACTGAGGATGTGGATGCAGCTGTGACCACGGCTGTGTATGGTTGTCTGGAAATTGTACATGTGATTGCCTTGTGAGCGGAACTGGACCTGCGTTTCTGTGTGGGTTGAAAAGTGTCTAGGAAGTGAGTGGGCTCCTCTTCACATGTCATCTGCCCTTACTTTTCCTATTTTAGGTGTTAGTGGTCTCAGCCAACCTGCCCCCACTTCAGGTAGAGCCCCCTCTGCATCACCTCAAAGGTGGGCATTCTGAATACTCCCTAGCCCTTGCTGTACAGGGACCCAAAGTAGCTGAGCCACATTTTTTCCCAGACTGTCTGATTGGAATCCTCTGTTAGTCTGCATATGTGAGAGAGGAGGAGGTGGGGCAGGGTGAGAAACATAGTGGGTGGTCATCAGGGGGAGCTTTGAGGCAAAGCCTGGCTTCTTGAAGCCGGTCAGAATCTCTGGGGTACAGGAGTGGATCCTGCCCCCTGTCCCTCCATGGGGACAGTTCCCCTAGCTGGCCTCCACATAAATATTCCGTGTCTCAGAGCCAGCTTCTTCTCCCCACTGCCAGGCCAAGAAAGAGCCTGCAACCCTTGCGGCTCAGTCTGCTGGACTTGAATCTGGGCTTCCATGCAACTGTACCTCAGACAGCATCAGGAAGGGCCTCTGCCCAGAAACCATGCAATATGGGCTCTGGTGGCCTCTGAGCTGTCCTGGAGTTAGAACATATCTCTGACTTCTTAGAGCTACATTTTATCTTGGTGACATGGCTTAAATGGTTAATGTCCTTGCTCTAACTTGACAGAATGCCTCACATTTGTAGATCTAGAGGAGCTTTGTGGCCCAGGGAGAGCACATCGTTACTTTGGCCATTGACCAATTTGGGCATTGGTCAGGACCAAAGCCCCAGGGAGATTGGGGGAATTACTCATGGCTCTGTGTCTGTCAAGTACCTCCTGTGCACAGCAAGGTACTAGGACAAGGAAGTGACAAAGGTGACCACCCCCACCACCACCAAGGGCTTCTGGATGATTGGACAATGCAGGCATAGGGGCTTGTCCATAAAGGTTTCAGGAACCATTATCTCTCTGGGAAGTCCTACCTCTTTGTCCCACACCTAGAGCCCTTCTCCTGCAGCTATATAGGAAACCACCTGTATAGGATCTGCACTTCTCTGCAAGGGCTGGCAGAGGAAAGCAGCAGGAGGAAGCGCTGGCCCATATAAAAGTGGCTTTTTCTCAGGGCTCATTTGAGAGAACCCAGGGTTAGGAAGAGACACCTGACCTGGTTAATATTAGTAGGGAACAGCCTTGGCAGGGAAATGGTCGGAAGCTGGGCTGTGTGGAGTATGTCTGCATTATGTGTTCCCTGCCTAGGCTCCAGGAGTGAAAGGCAGCTTCCACACTGTCCTGGAGACCTGCATGTGCACCTGGTGTAAACTGAGGATGGACAGCATTCACCTGCAGTGTTCTCAGGAGATCAAAGTGGAGCATCCCATTAAGTGACTGTATAAATGTGTTTTGGCAGGTGCATGTCGGGGTGTGTGCAGAAAGAGGGAGTCTCAGGACACTTACCTCTCAAGGATCAAGACTACCCAAATACCCTGTAGTCACACATTTCCTCCATTGTGATGCATACACTTCCCTGAGGTCATACACACCCTCTGTCCTTATGCTTACACTCACCCTTGCTCACACACATCTTCCGTCCTGATGCATCTGCTCACCTGTGATCACTGTCCCTGAAAGAGGACATTCACCTGCAGACCACATTCTCATTGGCTCACCCACACCACCCTTGAGTACGCTGCTTCTTCCTTGTCTTCAGGCAAGATCCTTCATGAATAGGGGTGGTAGCCTGCTCATGTGGAGTGTGCCAGCTCTGGGATACTTAGTCCAGTGCCTGCTCGCTAGGTACAGCAGGCACTTTCATGTGGCCTCCCTGAGTCCTCTTGTCTCATCTTGTTCATATTGCAGCCAGGAGGTCTTGATCCTGGGGACCAGGCCTTCCTGCAGAAGAGACATACCTGTAGTAGGTCTTTTTAGCTGGGGTGAGTTCAATGGTCCCTCGAGGAGGCATGCAGCCCCCCAGGAATAACCCAGTGCTTGGTGCCCAGGGTCCCTGGGTGGGCATCAGGAATCTGCAGCCCCGAATGGCTGTTGCATGGGAGAGTAGGTCTACAGGTTGGCTGTGGATCATTCGGGGGAGTGGTTTCTTCAGGGTTTAGAGCAGGTTTCATCCCCAGAAAACACGAACTGGAGGTTTCTGAATGTGTTTGCTAAGGCCCTACCCTGAAGGAAGGTTCCAACCTGAGTGGGCTCTGGTACCCAGGTGGCCTATCCCACCCTTCACCTTGCCCATTCAGGGCCTAGGGGAGACCTCCTAGCTACTGGAGCTCTCAGGTGAAGACTCAGACAGTCCGGCTGCAGCCCCGCTCTGGATCCCATTTCAGTCTGAGAAAAAGCACATACACTGAGCTGGGAGCACCCAGAGAAGGCACCACTGGACCTGAAGCCAAGGAAGGATTCAACTCACGAGTCGGGGCAGAGGCAAGCAGCTCAGAGGAAGAGATAGTTGATGCAGAGGGCCTGACTGGTGATGCTCTGAGGCCTTAATTGCCAAAGAGGCACCCTGCAGAGCCAACACTTGGTCCCACTAGAGAGGGGCATGTATCTCACCTCTTGTATAGCCCCCAACCTACCTCTCCCTCTTATCCTAAGCCCCAGGGCCATTCATTATTTATGGAGCAGAAACTGAGCCCACTGTTACAGGAAAGCAGGCATCAGCACAACAGGAAATGGGGCTCTAAGCATAAGGGCTGCCTGGGGCAAGGGGGAGGGAGGGAGTCCCATCTCCCTGCCTCTCAGGGCAAGGGAGCATTCCTACTGATTTGAGGTCCATAACCATGTGGGAGGAAGGAAACACACTAAATTATTTCAGCAGAAAGAAGTCAAAGAATTGTGAGCCCCATAAAGAATGCTGGATTCCATAACCAAGTGCATAAGGACAATCCTGAAGTATCTGTTACAGAAATAGCAGCTTCAAGATGTACCTACCTCCCCTAGACCTAGGGAATAAAGGAAAGAGGTTGAAATAATTAAAGATGAGGATTCCATGGGCCTGGGACCTAGAAGTCTGAGGCTAGGTGCTGCTCAGCTAGTGCGGGGGGCGGGGGGAGGATGGCAAGGGAGGGCCATGAGACTGGTTCTATAAATGTTAAAAATAAAACACTGCAAAGCAGATCCAGCTACTGTGATGGCTGGGTCCCCATGTACCTGAGAGGAGTGGCACTGCTGCTTGCCAGGTGACCTCATATAATGCAAGTCCACAAGAAGCCAGTAGGAGGGAATAAGCCCCTTCTTCCTCCAGCCTTGTGGTCTCCCTCCAATGCCACATTAGGAGGACCTAATGTGAGCAGAGATGGTAAATGAAGCTGAGGGTAATAATTAAATCACCGGTCTAGTGGGGTAGGTAGAAGATGTTCCCTATGCAGGGGAATGAGCAACACACTTGCTTCTCAGATTCTGTGGCTCACCAGGATTCTGGTGGTCAAATTCACTTCAGGCTTCTTCATGAGCCCTGCCAGTCTAGACATGCCCAAGGCATAGTCCTATCCCCTGAAGAATGACTGGCTCAGAGGGAGCCTCTGTTCACCCCTCTGTAACATGAGTCAGGATCTCCTCTTTGCAGGGCTGCTGAGGGATGGAAGGCAGAAGGCAGAAACACCCTTCCCAATGAAGAGGTCCATGACAGCCTTCCCACTGATCTGCTATCTGTGGCTCTCTCTACAGCTCATCAGTGATGGCAGTGTGGTCTGTGCTGAGGCACTCTGGGACCATGTCACCATGGATGACCAGGAACTGGGCTTCAAAGCTGGGGATGTCATCGAAGTAATGGATGCCACCAACAGAGAGTGGTGGTGGGGTCGTGTTGCTGACGGCGAGGGCTGGTTTCCAGCCAGCTTTGTGCGGGTATGGCACCAGCCTGTGCTGCTCCTATGCCCATAAGGAGCCAACTGGCTCTGTTCAGAAGTGCAGACCTGAAACTGCTCTGGGGTCCGAGGACCTGGGCATGGACTTACCCCACCCCTGCTTCCCCCCACCCTCGGGGCTGTGCTGAGACTGCAAGGCTGTGGGTTGGGGTGGGAGTGAGGTGTCAAGAAGGCCAGCCACAGTGTGACACAGGCTTCCTCCTCCTGCAGAGCCATCACCAAATCCCGCCTGCTCCCTGCCTGAGGGCATTGGGGGGTGCCCTCAATGTCAGAAAGGAATGGGTCAGAAATGATGGTGTGTGGATTCCTCCAGGGGGAATCTGCATGTTAGAATTCCATCACCACAGACAACTCAACACCAGGAATTTACTAAATCCCGTGCAGAAAATTTGGGTGGGCATCTCAGTTAACAACTTTCACAATGCCCTGGGATCTGGGAAAAGCTACTTACACCTGAGAAAATTGACGCATGGACGAGTTAAGTCTTTAGCACAAGAGACCACAGGAAGGGGACCCAGAGCCTACCTGTGGCAGCCTTTGGTCTCCAAGGAAGGAATCATGGTGCCCTCTCAAAAGCCAGGTGGAAGGCAGTGGAGAGGAGATATCCCAGACCTTGGGGTTCACTGCTTCTCCTGCCCCAAACCCCGTGGATAAACTGCCCACTCTTCACCTCTAGCCTGTCCTACTTACAGGTCGGAAAGCCAGAAAGGCCCCATCACCCATCCACTTCTGTCACAGCCCCTAAAGGGTTGGCCCCTTGTGAGCAGGCACTTGTTCCAAACCGTGAGAGAATGAGCATTTGCTCCGCTCCCAGCACTGCGTCCAGAAACAGCAGAGGAGGGAGAGGAGGAGGGGGAGCGGGTGCGGTCTCGGGTATGGGGGGTAAAAAGGCTGGTGTGTCTACGCGTCTTCCGAGCCTCAGTTCCCCGCTGCCGCCGCGTGCCGGTCGCAGGGCGCTGACCCTCGGCAGGGGCTGACCTGAGGCGGCGCTGACCAGCTGCGCGCTGCCTGCAGCTGCGGGTGAACCAGGACGAGCCCGCGGACGAGGAGGCTTTGCGGGCCGGAGACGGAGAGGCAGAGGATGGAGGGGCCGAGGCGCAGAGCAGCAAGGACCAGATGCGGACCAACGTCATCAACGAGATCCTCAGCACCGAGCGGGACTACATCAAGCACCTGCGCGACATCTGCGAGGTGAGGCCCGGCGAGGGGTGCGGAGGCTGGCGTGGGCGGGTCGGGACAGAGACCTGATGGGTTGCGGGCCGCAGGGCTACATCAGGCAATGTCGCAAGCGCGCCGACATGTTCAGCGAGGAGCAGCTGCGCACCATCTTCGGGAACATTGAGGACATCTACCGGTGCCAGAAGGCGTTTGTGAAGGCGCTGGAGCAGAGGTTCAACAGGGAACGCCCCCACCTGAGCGAATTGGGTGCCTGCTTCCTGGAGCACGTGAGCACGCCCCGCCCTAGACACCCTGCTCCCCAGGACCCACTCGCCCTGTCTCCCCACTAGGCAGGCCCCCTGCCCTGCCCATCTCTGCTGGGGGTACACGGCCCACTACACACACACCCTGGCCCCAGCACAAAGCCTCCCTTTGCCCTTGTCTCCCATGCCTGCCTCCTCTCAGAAGTCCAACCTGCAGGCTAAAGCCCAGGAAACCTGCTGCTCTTTTCCCAGAAGCTTCCAGGCCTCACACCCTTACTGCCCAGCAGCCCTCATGCTCCCACAGTTTTTGCAGCGTCTCTCCTTGTCTGGGAGGCAGACCAAGTCAGAGAAGGCTCCCTGGAGCAGGGGTGCCTGGGCATCTGTCTGAAAACATCTGCTTGGGCTAGAGTAAGAAGAAGACAGAACTGGGCTGGGCCACCTCTTGAGCATCTTCAGAGCTGTTCATAACAGATTCTGGGCTTCCTCACACAGTGAGAAAACTAATTTGTGGAATGTACAGTGCTTACTTCCACTCTAAATGCCAACTGGCATTTAGCCAAGGTTCATGGGACTGGTCTGGGCTAGATGGACTCCTTCTGGCCTCGCCTGGTAAGGAATGCACTTGTTACTATCTCTCTCCTGTGGCAGTTATGTGGGGTTGAGCAGAGGATGCCAAGGCCAACCCATGAAGGACAGTATGTGTTCCTTCCTGGTGTTGGAAGGACTCTGGTACCTCACTCCAATGGCAGGAGGAAAACTGGAAAGGGAGACCTTACAATCCCCAAGCAGGGACTAGTGGTGGGTCAGAGCACCTAAGTGAGTATGGGATTTGCAGCCAGTTATTCAACAGGCAGAGCTGTGATGGGGGCAGGAAGGGGAGGGCAGGCACTTTATGGATATTACCTAGTGTAACCATCCCAGCAACCCACCAGTCAGCCAACTGCCGTTACTCTCCTATCCCATCTAAGTCCTAGTCACTATAGGGCACACCAATCTTTCTCTGGCTCTACATAGATGAAACTTTAAAAAAAAAAAAAAAAGGCACCGTGAGTCTCATATGATACACACACAATATGGATGTATCTGTCACATTATGTTGAACAAAGTGGCAGTGTCTGTCTTTCAGATATGAAGCCAGAGCTTTGTGAAGGAGAAGCAAGACACTGGGCTGAGGATGAATACAATCCAGAGGACATAGCCATAGACCCTGACATCCATTTAATCCCCCATAATTTCTTTCCCCTCTTCCTCCCTCTCCCCGTCTTTCCCTTTCCCTCTCCTTCACTCCTTCTCTCCCTCTCTTTCTGCCTGTCCCTCCCCCTCTCTCCTTTCCTCTCTTTCTCCTTCTCTCTCTGGTTTTTGGTCTTGATAATGCTTCCTTATTAGCATCATTGATTTCATCCAAAAAACCAGACATACAGTCAGAATATCTGCTTGAGGGCCCTGCTGAGAAAGCTGGGTGGCAACAGGGCACACATATGCCTCAGTTTTCAGATTGCTCACATCCCTGAGCCTAATTCCACATAGTTTGTGCCCAGTAAAGTAGGTAGATAAAGCCTGAGCCCTGTAAACCCAGTTCCTGAAGGAAATGCAGAGGCTCCCTCCTGATGCTATGCCTGAGTCGCTTGGGTGGCCTGAGGGACAGAGGGTCACCATCCTAACCTCCAGCTGTGCCCCCCAGCAAGCAGACTTCCAGATCTACTCAGAGTACTGCAACAACCACCCCAATGCCTGTGTGGAGCTGTCCCGGCTCACCAAGCTCAGCAAGTACGTGTACTTCTTTGAGGCCTGCCGGCTGCTGCAGAAGATGATAGACATCTCACTGGACGGCTTCCTGCTGACACCAGTGCAGAAGATCTGCAAGTACCCTCTGCAGCTGGCCGAGCTACTCAAATACACACCCCCCCAGCACAGGTAGGAGGCAGCCGGGAAGGCTGCTCGAGGCTCTTCCTGCCCCAGGTCAGCCGGTTAGTTGAGTCCTGGTAGTGTGTGCACACTGTTATAGGCACTGGCTGACCGCCCACGGTAAAACAGTCCCTGCTGTCACATGCTGTCCTTGTAGTGAGGAAAGAGGACAAAAATGGGATATTTAGTTCTGCTGCCTGGCCAGGTGTGCATTGACAAGTGAAGAACTGGCCAAGATCAGAGCCCTGAGGGAAGCAGCTCCACAGGGGGCCCTCTATGCTCTCCATAGTGCAGCCTTCTTCCATCTCACTTCTGCCCCAGGGATTTCAAGGATGTGGAAGCAGCATTACATGCCATGAAGAATGTGGCCCAGCTCATCAACGAACGCAAACGAAGGCTTGAAAACATCGACAAGATTGCTCAGTGGCAGAGCTCCATAG
Organism: Lutra lutra; assembly: GCF_902655055.1. NCBI lineage: Eukaryota > Metazoa > Chordata > Mammalia > Carnivora > Mustelidae > Lutra > Lutra lutra. The sequence continues at coordinate 115,824,322 of NC_062280.1, read as the reverse complement.
AGGACTGGGAGGTGAGGGTCCCACACCCCAGAAAATACCATGGGGCTCTGCCCCTGAAAAATCTCGGAAGGAGCTGCAGCAGGGACCCATGGTCTTGGGAGATGGCGAATAGGAACTAGTGGTAAGAAAGCTAGTCCTCTGCCCAGGCCAACCCACCCAAGCACTGAGCTGCAGGCCTGGCGGCCCCTTTCCTGGTCAAGAGTGTAGGGCATGTGTGAGATAGGATGTCGTTCCTGGTGCAGCTGGCCAGCCCAGCAGGACAGGCCAGCTCCAAGTTTTAGTAACTGTTGGGACTCCTCCCAGCAGAAGGGTTCAGGCTTGCCACAGCAGAACCAAAAACTGGCTGCCATGGGTCAGAGCCTCCTGGTTCCATTCTTCTGGCTTACACATACCCCTTGTATCTGCCAGTCTTGTCTTCTAAAGCAGCCAGAGTCCTGAACTCATGGGGACATTCCCGTCCTCCGGAGGTCTTCCTGTTATCTCACCTCCACCCATTAGCCATAAAATGTTATGAAAATACAGATTATTAGGTCCCACCCAGAAAATAGAGACTTAGAATCCCTGGTGGGGATGCTGAGCAATGTGTTCTTTGTTTTGTTTAGGGTTTTTTATTTTCCTAGTGGCTGGTTCTGAGGCCCACCCCTGGCCAAGGACCCATACGAATTCACTTATTTCAAACTAAATAGCTGCCAAAAACTCCTGGCTGTGGTTTGCAATTCCCAGGAGGAATGGGAAGGGGGCAGGGGTTAACCTGAAAGTTTGAAGTCTGATGATGGGGCTTTAGGTACTAACTACATTTAGATGAGAAAACTTCCTTAGCCCCTAAAAGACAAGGTTCACAGGTGACTTCTAGTCAGGTCTAATTATTCTCGAGCTCAGCACTGATTGAAATATCATGGGAGCCACATAGGTAATTGTGTATGTTCTAGTAGTCATCTTAAAACAGAAAACAAAGCAGGTGAAATTAATTTTAATGTTTAATTTAACTCAGTATACCCAAAGTATCATTTCAGTGTGTACTCAACATAAAATCATTAGTGAAATACTTCAGATTCTTTTAGTCTTCAAAATCGGTGTTACTTTACTTACATGACATCTCAGCAGGGATTAGCCATATTTCAAGTGCACATGCCACTGGCTGCCATGGGGCCCCATTTTGCAGAGATAAGCAACTTGTCGGTCAGACAACCTTTCCACTCTCCATCCTCCCCAACGACCCCCACCACTTCCTTGGGCTTCAAGAGCAACCCCTCCTTCGGTGGCCTGCTGCTTGATACTTGTCAGTGGGGAGCCCGCCCAACCCATGATGGAGGCAGGAGGCAGTGCCCAGCCTCCGGAGAGGGCTTCCAATGTTGGGTGCATTCAGCTCACAGCTCTCCTTGGCGTTTCCCAGGGGGAAGATCTCCTGGTCAGGAGCTCAGAACTCATCTGCTCGGGGGAGCTGACTCGTGTTACCCAGCCACAAGCTAAGAGCCAGCAGAGGATGTTTTTTCTCTTTGACCACCAGCTCATCTACTGCAAGAAGGTACCAGATTTGCTGTGCCCTGCTGGATGAGGCATTTAGAGCAGGAGTGGAGGGGTGAGGCTGACGGGGTGAGGCTGAGGGCTGGGAGTAACTGCCAAAGAAAAGGAGCCACACACAGGTGGTTCTTTTTCCTGGGGAACTTCAGTGGAGCAGGCCCTTCCCTGGTCAGGCTTCTAGGACTGGGATGAGGGTGATTCTCTGCAGAGGGAGCCAGATAGCAGTTTTCCTCACAGTCTAACCAGTGTTGTTAGTACTCTCTTGCCTGACCTAGGCCCTACTTGCTTCTGAACCCACCTCTCCTGTCCCTGCAAACCTCGGTTCCATGAGCCCTGGGGTCCTTGCTCGTACTGCCTCTTTACTGTTAGCTTCTACTCTCAACATGTGGCCCAAGTGCCTGGCCACTGGCCCTGGGCCCAGCCTGGTAGGCCTGGTACTCTTCTCTTCATGTGGGATGAGCCGTGGGCCATTGTTTCCATGACTGCCTCACCATGAAACTATGGGTACCCTAAAGATTCTCCAGGCCAGTCAGTAACTTCACTGAAGGAGTGAGGCTCCTCCATCATGGGTTCAGCACACAGGTGTGAGCCACACCACATTCACTCTGCCCTCATGAGCTCACCGTCTGCTGGGGAAGTGGGTGAGCAGCTCACTGGCCCTTCCAATTGCAGGATGCGGGGTGAGGCATAAACATGGTCAGGAGAGTGGTTCAAAGGCCTGGGAGGGACCCTGACAAGCAGAACAGGCCAAGAGCTCACAGAGTCTCTGGCAGGACCTTCTCCGCCGGGATGTGCTGTACTATAAGGGCCGAGTGGATATGGATGGACTGGAGGTGGTGGATCTGGAGGATGGAAAAGACAGAGACCTCCACGTGAGTGTCAAGAATGCTTTCCGGCTGCTCTGCGGCACCACAGGAGAGAGTCACCTGCTGTGTGCCAGGAAGTCTGAGCAGAAACAGCGCTGGCTCAAGGCCTTCGCCAGGGAGAGGGAACAGGTGCGGCTGGACCAGGAGACAGGTGCGAGACCCCATCATCCTTGCTCCAATGTGAGGGCCCACTCAGCCCTCCTAAACTCTGAATGCAAGGTCAGGAGAACTTTGAGACTGTGAGACAGCATGTCCCACAGCCCAAGGACCTCAGGTTTTGGCAAGGGTCCAGGGAACCTCTTCATTTCAGCCCCAGGGCATGGGTCTCCTGGCCTGTTGGGGGTTTGCTTCCAAAACACTCACATGTACGCACACTTCATAAGGTGGCGGCCCTCTGCTCAGTTGCAGAAACCTGGTGAGGCCCCTTTCTAGCATGGACCATTCAAGTAGGATTTGGGCACTGGCTTTGAGAAGACTCCTCCACTCCAACATAAGCAAGGCACCTCCGCTACTGCATTCCTCTCCTCTCCAGCATCAGGCTCAGAGTGATCTGATTGGATCTTGGTCTGGGAAAGCCATAATGGAGAGAAAGGACACTAGATGTTGGAGACATCAGGGATTGGGTCATGGTGAGAGATGGGATAGGGCAAGATGTGGGGAGGGCCCTTGTGCATCTCCTCTGCCTGGATGGCCAAGGCAGGCTGGCTGAGCAGGATGCTGAGCATCTGCAGCCTGCTGGGACCCCAGACCCTGTGGGGAGGTGCAGGACCACAGATGACCACAGGTTCCAGGAGGCACAGGACAAGAGAAATATTGGCTGGGGTGGTGGAACGGCAGCCAAGTCCTCAAAGTAAGCAGAGGTCTTATTTGTGGCCCTCTCTCCCAGGCTTCTCCATCACCGAGCTGCAGAGAAAGCAAGCCATGCTGAATGCCAGCAAGCAACAGGCCACTGGGAAGCCCAAAGGTAAGTGGATGGTACCCTAACTCCTCCCATAGCAGCCTGACCCTACCCATGATCAAACTCTAATCCCCCAAAGCAAAGCCAGCTAGTACCTGAGGTCCTTCTGCTGCCCACTGCCCTTTGTATTTGTTCCCGAAGATGGGTGTTAAGAGGCCACTGGTAACAAAGCTTCAGTCAGTGTGCAGTTGATTTTGCTCTCAATTCCCTTGGGTACCCCAGAGCAGTAGCATTAGTGACAGCACACCTCCCAGGCAGGATTTCTGCTGGCCTTATAGTCACCTGGCAAGGAGCTCATATCCCCATTCCTACAGATGTTGCCTGGCAACAATGCCTGGTATGGAGCCTGTTCCATGGAGGAGCTCCAGGGCCCCACCCCATCTCTGCAGACTAGAGGGTGGCCCAGGTCACTGGGTGTGATGGGCCCCATAGGAAGGAAGTTCCCTTGCATGGGACAGGCCCCATTCTATTCCCTACCAAACAGAGGCTTCTGCTATGCCCTGTGCCACCTGGCTCCCTAGGCACTTATGATCCCTGCTTCTGCTCAGCTCTCAGCCGGCCCTACTACCTGGCACGCCAGAAGCACCCAGTATTGCCCACCAGCCTGCCTCAGCAACAGGTCTTGGTATTGGCAGAGCCCAAACGGAAGCCGTCCACCTTCTGGCACAGCATTAGCCGGCTGGCACCCTTCCGCAAGTGAGCCAGCTCCCCATCCGACAGCACTGTCTGGACCTGCCTCACCACTGGGCCTCCAGCTTTTTCTCCGAGGCCCACCGCATGTGGCCTACTTTGCGGGTCACGCACACTGGAAGTTACAGGCTGAGTGAGGGACTGCTCAGCACCCCATTCATGGATTCTTCTCCACTACTGGTGCACTGAAGACACCAGCTGGAGGGGCAGGGGCCCATAGCAATGAGCCTCCCGCCACCCTCTGGACCTCTATGGGGCCTCCTGGGAGCCACAGCTCAGAGCCACCAGCCAGGCCAATGTGGTGAGAGGACTGGCCGCTCTGAACCCTCTTCTCTGGACATCTGATCATCCCTCCTCCTGTTTCCGCCGGGCAGGAGAGCATCTGCCTTTTTAGCCCCTGCAAAGTTGGGCTCTGTGCCCCTCTGCCCTCCAACTGTCTCTGAGGCCCCCAGTCTCCAGCTGGTGGTGCCAAGCAACTTGCATCCCTGGAGGGTGGTAGTCAGAATTCTGTGCACAAAAATGTCCGGCCCAGAGCCCACTCATTTTTGCCTTCTAGCCCCTCTAGACACTCCTGGCTGCTGGACAACCTTCCTCACTTGTGTTTATAGTGGAAAGAAAACAAAACCATAGTCACTGCATACTTCTGTCAGGGCTTGTGATCAGTCCACGTGTAGCTGTGGGTTGACTCCAGAACCTGATCCCATATTTTTTTTTGTTTGGATTGTGCTGTTTTTCTAACAATGGGGAAAAAGAATTGTTACTAGTGACACAGAAAGATTGCCTTACCCTAAGTGAGCGTGAGAAGCCATAAGGACTGAATTCTGTGGCCCAGCATCCAGGACTGACCCACCAATCCAGAGGTTGATGGGCATGTGAGCTAGAGGGAAGCCCACATCCTGCTGAGAAAGGTCACCCATGAGTACAGCCAGGACCTGCCTTGTGGGTGTGAAACACTGAGCTTTCCCTCTGGCCCACAGGAATTCAGCAGCATGTACAGTCACTCTTGCACTATACCGTCTCCAAGCCAGAAACCACATTTAATTTCATAAAGAAATTTATGAAAAATAACCTGGCTGCCAGCCCTTGTTTTTCCATTTTGTCTGTGTATTTTCTTCTTTGCATGCCCCATCCTTCTTGTACCTCTTATACCTGTCTCTGCCCTGGACCTTTCCTTCAACAGAAAGGATGAGACCAGCATCACCCACTGTGGTGGGAGCTCACTTACATGCAGACCATGCCCTCAGAGTTTTGATGGATAGAAAAGCAAAGGTGACAGGGAACTTCAGAGGCTCAGAAGGAACTGGGAGGACAGTGTGTGGCCTGGGAGCTGTCCTGATGTGGGATACAGCTGGCTCAACTCCTCCAACCTATTTGGGCCTGGAAGCCTCCCTGGCTGCTCCAGAGTCAATGTTTAGCTAAAGTTGGCAAATGTCAATTTGGGGAACAGAAAGTCTATAATCTTTCTTAGGTCTTAGCATCCTCCACAGTGAAATGGAGCTAAGAATGTATCCTCCCAGGAGGACCCAGGCCACAGGCCCAGGAGAAGAGGAACAGGGCCAGCGTTCCTCCATTCTCCCAGGGGCAACAGTACCTACAACCTGCTGCTTCCACACACCCTTACACACTGTGATGTCAGTGCCATACAAGGTCACCAGGGCTGAGCACCACAAAGCCTCTGCCCCCAAACCCTGGATTTCCTAACTTGAAACTCCTAACTTGGCCTCCCAGCCAGGCCATACCACCTCAAGATAAAACCTGCAGGGAAAAAAAAATTAAAATCACAATATGCAACACAAGTCAATCTTTATTGAAAACTGCAGTATTAATACATAACAATTTTTGTTACAATAAACGTGCTTTTAAGAATTTTAAATCTGAGCTCATCTACTCATCAGATTGCATAAAAAATTAAAATAGTGTGAATTTACACATAATGGAACTGGCTCAGGATGGATGTTCCATTCCTTTGTATTGATTGACAACACCACAGGTTCAATGCAGAAGTGAGGGATGCCTTTAACACTGGAAGACAATGCTGACTTAAGCTTAAAAAAAGTACCAAGGGAACGGTCTAAAAAAAACAGTATTTAAAAATCATTAAAAAGAAAAAAAAAAAAAAAAAGGAACCATTTCCTAGTCAGTCACAACCCATGTGGCTCCTTGGGGCCTCTCCTCCAACACAGCAACCTGTGATCACAGCCATCAAAGCAACCCTGACAGAAGTACAGCACAGCCCAACTATTTTACTGACCACTAGTCTGCACAGGACCCATGGGAGAGTGACAAGGCTCAGGAGGCCCAAATGAGACACCTGTTCTAACACATCCACCCTGGGAGCACGGGTCTCCTGAAGCCTTCTGCAGGCTTCCTGAACAGACCCCTGCCTCTCCTCTGTCTCCCTGTCCCAAGTAAGTAAACTTTAGTCCTGGGGATTCAGATAAAGTTACCCTATCATTTTCTGTTCTTCAAATGAATTGGTTGGGGGTGGAGTGCTGCATGGTAAGTGGGGGGAAACAAATCCTCTGAAACATGTAAGAACAACTTTGCGACTTTCTATCCAAAAAGATCAGACCCTCTTCTGCAGCAGTCAACTGCAAGTCTGTTCAAAAAAGTCTGATGCACCTTCAGAAAGCTCAGGTGAGTAATAAAGAGCTCAGGGAAAAAACACACACAAACATTTGAGATGTGCTAGAGAGAAGAGCTAAGCAGTCTGCCCTTCCCCTGAGCCAACCACACTCCTCAGTAGAGACACCCCACCTACCCTTACAAAGCACCGGAGAAGAACCAGAAGCTACCCCCCCCCCCCACCCTCAAGCCATTCACCCTTAAAACTGCCCATAAGCCTGCTGATGGGTCAGACAGATATCCTGTCCTGTCTGGGCAATACTTAGATTGGCAATGACTAGGGAATCCAGTCATTAGCTGCCAGAAAGAGAGAAGGTGGCCCAACTGGTCAGAGAAACACTGTTCCAACTGTTTACAAGAACTGGTGAAGAAGCCTAGATTTCCTTTTGGACGTAGGCCCCAATGTTGATGTGGTTGGTATATGCCACCTTTTCATTACCGACTGGCAGGCACACTCACAGAAACCCATATGCCAGGTAGCAGTATATCCAGAGTGCCTTAAGAATGTACTTTCCTTATAGAAGTGATGGTGCCACCAGATGGAGCAAAGCACTGTATGCTCAGTGTGGGAAGGTGCTCAGCCCAAGGCTCAAGACCTCCCTCATGTCCTGTAAATACTACATTTGCATAGCACTCAAGAAACAGATTCACAGAATAGCAACTGGTAAGCCTAATAACCATACCAACAAGAATGTTCTGAAAAGATTTAACATGAGACATAAAAGGTTCTAGAACCGCCTTGCCTTTGTGCCTATCACTATGAATGGCCCTGGCCCTGATGTTGGCCTCACTTCACAGAGGTAGCAAACTGATGGACCAACACTCATCACTAAACACTCAAGTCACCTGGCCCAGATCCAAACAAAATTTCCATAAGCAAAAAACCGGACCTCCTAAGCCTCAGCAGAGAGGCTGTAGAACAAATTTTTTTTTAAATACCCATGATGACGTTCATGTTTAGAGGAATTAGGTCCTTCACTTGCCTATCTCCACTTCTAAAAGAACCATAATTCAGCTGAAAGACTCTCAAATTTGGAATGTCACATAAAAAAGAAAAGTGAAGTTTCTCCGAATATTCCATTATTATGCCTGGGATATCAAATTATGTAGCTCTTTAACAGAAGTCTATTCCTTAATTAATTTTCCTGGAATTAAATGTTGTTAAAATTACAACCTATGATAGCATTGCTACTATTCATATGTCCAGATTCTTACCTGCTAGACAAGATCTACCTTTCATTATCATATTTGATAGCTCAAGCCCTATCAGTTCAAAACGGGAAAGATTTCCAGAGATGTAGTCCATTATGCAAAAGTATATGATAAAGTACTCACCTTCACAAAAGGGAAAAAAGATTAAAAAAAAAAAAAACAAAACTATAAGGGGGAAAGTGTTTATGAAGCTGATATAAATGAAGGCAAAATGCAATCCACCCTTCTTGCTCTCAAAAACACCACTTAATTCAGTGCTTATGAAAACACTCACCCTGTGTGTGCCAGGTCTCAAGCAAGCCCAATGAAGCATCCTCTAGAACTTCTATCTTTCTGCTCAATTCAAATGACCCCACCCCTTTACATATAGTTTTGTGTGTGTGTGCGTGTGCATGTGTGTGCACGTGCCCATTTTGTGATATTTAGGGCTTTTCTAAAGCATACATTAAAATTGTATTTTCTCCTAATCTAGTACCCTAAACTGGAGAAACTGGCTTTTCTTCTATTTGGGCAGTTCACCCCTGCAACCCTTAGAAACAATCAGATATTTATTACAAACCATCTACTATGGAATTACCAACAAAGAGTTGAAGAAGTGGACACAAATCGTGTGCCTGAAGTAAATGGTTCACACACACACACACACATGCGCGCGCACGCACATGGGTTAAGTGCTAATAAAGCAATTTAAAGTACTTATCAGAGTAAGCACACTATGTTAACAGACATTAGGAATAAGGACTCTTCTGTTTACAATGATCCATGCAAAAATATTCCTAAACTTCTTACAAAATAAAATATGAAAAAGAAAATTATGGGGTATTTACTATAAAAAAATAAAGTTACCAAAGGCTCAGGGGTCAGGTGTCCTACTCATCAAATGGGGCCGAATGCCAAACCAGTGCCAGAGTCCCGACCTAGCTGCCAGAGATGGAGGGGCAAGGTTCCCTCCCCAACCAAAGCCCACAACACTTGAAACAATGATGGGGTGAACAGGAGCATACCCCACCCCCACCTGACAGACTGCTGAAAGGGAACAAAACCCTCACCCTCCCACCCCCTCTCTGAACAGACACACACTCCCATCAATACAAGTTGGGCACACTTAGGCAAAAAAATCTTCATTTCTTATGTACAATATTCAGACTCTAAACACAAAACCATTTCCAAATAAACCCTGGCAGGCAAATACATTCTGATGCTGCCTGGCCCTTTGCTGTCCATACCTGCTTTGTGCCAAGAGCCCTCAGCTAAAAGACAGCAGACTAGGCTCACAGACAATAGGCACCAGCTCTTCCCTCACACCTCCACAGACCCACCTCCAGGAGCAGCCTCCAAATGGTTTCAGATGACAAGTCCCCATCAGGTGGATAGGCCCATACACAGCCACAGCCCTGCCTCTCCACAAGAAACAACTTCAAATAAAGTTTGTTCCCTTTTAATAGTTCTTAAATATACAACTTTCTTCATAACAGATGGCTGAAATCTTTGCCCTTCTTGGAGACGGTGGTGCGAAGAGCAATGCCTACATATGTTTTCAGTAGACTGAAACATTTCTTGGGGGGAAGGAATGGTTTCCTAAATTAAATAAAGGAGAGAAGCCAATACCTTCTCCAAGTGTGGCTGTTTCTCCTTCACATATCTTCCATCCCAGGAAAATAATTTAGTTGTACATAGGACTTTTCCAGTAAAGATACAGAAAACCTCATCTCTATCTGTAAGAGGCTTGTCATAAAAACTTAGATGGCAGAGAAAATTGCTTTGCTGATGAAGACCACCTCTTGCCCCTAACTATACTGGCCACACAACTCTACACTTTCATGATGATTTTTAAGAATGTCCATACCACAATGCCCCACAAGAATAAATGGCAAGAAAGGGATGCCCAGTAAGCTGGCTGCGTCCCAAGCAGTGGAGGCCCTCCCTGCACTCTCCCCGTCCCTCCAACTCTCTCCCCACGCCATGCAGTAAGAATGAAAGAAAATAGATGACTGAAAACTCAAAAGTCCACGTTACCAACTGGCAACCCACCTCAACCCCAAAGGCTGAAGAATCATCATCTAAGGGATTTCAGATACTCTATGAAGAAATTCACTTTAACACTTATAACTTTTAAGACTCTGCATACATTACAACAGTGCATTAGTGATACAAGTTATAAAATGCTTTTCCATTCCTTTGGGTTTTGCATATGATGGTTTTGCATCAGTCACTGCAGGTAGATTGAGCAAGCTTTGTTTTTGTGTTTGTTTTTTTAAACATGCATTCAACTAGATATGATTCAGAATAGATTAATACTCCCTTTTTATCATTACAGTTAGCTAAAAAATTGCCAGGCAGCCCACAGAACAGGATTTGCTTTAATACCAACCCACAGAGTTAGTTGGAGACTAATGGTGCTGGGACCTGCTGGGCTGGGCCATAGTAGTGTTTAGCTAAGTGTCGAGAGCATTAAGAAGAAAGTCCAGGTTGGAGGCGCGAGGCCTGCAGCACCAGCTGTGGAACCTCCATGATGTGACTGCACAGCTCCATCCTCAAACCTGGCAGGGGGAGAAAGACAGATAGACAGTCAACAAAGAGTACCTCTGACACCACTGCTCCAAAAAGGTGGTGTTTCATTCAACTCAAGGAAGACTTGGACCAGAGTCCAAAATCCACTAGGACCAGAAAGGACAGATCCTGGTTCCTGTGGACCTCAGAGAGACTTCCAGTTACAACCAGAATCCTATTTTCTGCAAAAACCAGTGGAAGATTACAGCATGGAACAGGAAAGGAACAAAGTCTATAGTGTAAACAGCAAGTAAAAACTCAATGATTCCCTTCCTTCTACTTTATAGAGTCCCAGTAAGAACAAAAATTTAAATACCACACTGCTCTTGGATTAACAGGTAGCATTTTTCTCATTAGTGTTTAAAATATGTTAGATTGTCATTCTGTACCAAAAAATATGCACTTAGTTAAGAACTGACACAGGTTTCACCAGTCACTTACATTTGCAGGGTGATCACCACTGAGGGGGCACGTAGCTGTAGGTGGGTGTTCCTGGGGCCCGATACGTGGGCACAGTGACTGGGTGGGGGGCAACAGGAGTTGGAGAGTGAGCGGTCAGCAGGGTACCTGGAAGAAAGAGCAGCTGTCTCAGTGGCAGGCAGCACCAGACACACACATGGCTAGCCTGTGTCACCACACAGCTCCATGCTGCCTGACAAGAGAGCTCTGAGACCTGGCCTGCTTGGAAAGGAAGGAGGTACACAGGAAGAGGGGTAGTCTTAACCTAGAGTGCTGTCAGAACTCTGATCATACACAACTCAAAGTTATACGAACACAGCAAGCTCATGTGATAATATCTATAGAAGGTTTTGTGTTTCCCCTTCACACGAGCATACTCAACGATTTTTGGAAATCAGATGATAACTGACGAAATAAAAAAATTATTGGGGCACCTGGGTGGCTCAGTGGGTTAAGCCTCTGCCTTCGGCCAGGGTTATGATCTCAGGGTCCTGGGATCGAGCCCCACATCGGGCTCTCTGCTCAGCAAGAAGCCTGCTTCCCCCCCTCTCTCTGCCTGCCTCTCTGCCTACTTGTGATCTCTCTCTCTGTCAAATAAAATATTAAAAAAAAATTATTATTCTGCCTTAAAAAGGAAGGAAATTTGTTACATGTTACAACATGGATGAACCTTAAGGACATTATGTTACGTAAAATAAGCCAGTCACAAAAAGATACATCCAAAAGGACTACACTTAATGAGGTATCTTGAGTAGTCAAATGACAAAGCAAATGGTGGTGGCCAGAGGCTCGGCTGGGGTGGGGGACACAGGGGATAAGGGAAGTTGTTATTTAATGAGCAGACCTTCAGTTTTGCAAGGTGAAAAAATTGTTTTACAAAAACGTGACTATACTATATACAGTTAAAAATGATTAAGATGGTAATAAATTGAAAAGAGGGAAGATACTAAACCACATGAATTTCTGAATACATGAATATAATTGTATTTCCCTTATAACTAGAGAAAACTCTCTGAGCCCATTTGTTGATAAGCAGAACCTCAAACCTAAAAGCCTTACCTTGCTTCTCTTCACTTCTCATCTCCCTGCCCACAACCAGCCCACAGCCTTTCATCCCTCCTTCCACATGCCTCAAACATGCAGTTTCTGTCTCTTCACAGATAACCCATATACAATGGAGATTCTGGGCAGAAAACATACACCTTTCTCTCTGGCACAATCTCCCTATGTTGAAGTTTAAGAGAGAGAGAGAGAGAGAAGGAACACTGAAAAAAAAAAAAAACAAACCCCAAAAACAAAAACAAAAAAACAGCCAGGGCAATCAAATGCATCCTGTGTACCTGGCCAGCCTGCCACACGTAACTCATATGCCCACTGGAGGTAACCTAAACCCTAGACATTATATCAAGTCCCTGGGGCTCCAGAGTCCAAGATGATGGGCACATCCTACCCAGGAGTCTCATATCTCTGTGATTTATTTTTCTGATCAAGGGAAGCCTTGGGAAATAAAGCTGACCAATGCCAAAGGATTTCTACAAGTAGCTGTTCTATCTGTTAACACAAAGCTAGTTTTCTTAGATTTATGCAAACACCAACATTCACAGACTAAAGGGAGGTATCAGCAGGGCCAGACCACCTAGACACAAAGTAACGCCCTTCTGCTCAAGCTTGGTATGCTCCTCAGGAGGACTGGCCACTCCCTGGCCCTAATGCCAAGAGCTCACCTCACCTGTCAAATACAGAGATCACTACCCAGTCATGCCCACAGGGAAGGTACTTAGTTCTTGGCTTATTACTCTAAAACCCCAAACCCAGACTTCTCTCAAGTGAAAGAGGAGGAGGAAATGAAGGGAAGGGAAAGAAAAAGTTCCTTTCCTAAGAAAATGTCCTTCCATACAACTCGAAGCATGAAAAATCAAACCAAAGTTCAAAGAATTAGTGAGCTCTCCCTTTCCCCAGCTCTCATGCCATAAAACAGGCAACCCAGGGTCATGGACTCACCTGCCGACATGGCCATAGTGGTCCCAGCCACCATGCCCATGGTGACGCCGTTGCCTCTAGGTGGAGGAATGGGAGCAGGGTACACCGTCGCTGGCATGCCATTGGGCTGCACCACTGTGGTGTGGTGGATGACGTGAGGGGGTGCTGCATACAGGGGCTGTGTGTAGTACGTGCCTTGCTGTGGAGGAGAGGAGAGTCAACTGCCATAAGGCTGCACACCCCATGAATCAGAGCCCAGAGAGAACCAACCCTTCCCATATGTACAGTGCCCATGAGCAGCACCGTTAACAGACCCAAAGCACACCCCAGGCCTACCTGTGCGTAGGGGCTCTGCTGGGGGTAGGCACTTCGCACAGGGTACACAGCAGTCTGGTAAGGGTTGGGGGAGGAGGAGTATGGTGGCACTGCCCCACTGGTGGGGGAACAGGACACTTTGTAAGGTGTGCCAGGAGTGTAACCTGAAACAAAGAAGCCAATGGCCATGAAAAACCCAGAGCTTTCCCTCTAAGGTTAGGAACAAGACAAGGATGTCCACTCTCACCACTGTTACTCAACAGAGTACTGGAAGTTCTAGTCACAGCAGTTACACAAGAAATACAGGTCATCCAAAATCGTAAGGAGGAAGTAAAACTGTCTCTATCTGCAGAGGACATGACACTACACATAGAAAACACTAAAGACTCCATCAAAAAAAACTATAAAATAAATGGATTAAGTAAAACTGCAGTACACGAATATATAGAAATCTGTTGCATTTCTACACACTAATAACAAAGCAGAAGAGAAATTAAGAAAACAGTCCGATCTGCAACTTTACCAAAAAGAATAAGGTACCTAGAAATACATCTAACCAAGGAGGTGGAAGACCTGTGCTCTGAGAACTGTAGAACACACTGATGCAAAAAAAACTGAAGACGACACAAATGGAAAGATACACTACACTCATGAACTGGAAGAATATTGCTAAAATGTCCGTACTACCAAAAGCAATATATAGATTCAACGTAACTCCTATCAAAATACCAATAGCATGGGTGCCTAGGTGGCTCAATTGGTTAAGCAACTGCCTTCAGCTCAGGTCATGATCCCAGAGTCCTGGGATTGAGTCCTGCACTGGGCTCCCAGCTCCATGGGGAGTCTGCTTCTCCCTCTGACCTTCTCCCCTCTCATGCTCTCACACTCTCTCTCTAATAAATAAATAAAATCTTTTTTTTAAAAATGCGAATAGCGTTTTTCACAGAACTAGAACACACAATCCTAAAACTTTTTTATGGAACCACAAAAAAGACCCCAAATAGGCAAAGCAATCTTGAGAAAGAAGAACAAAGCTGGAGGTATACAAAGCTGACAATACAGTACTGGCACAAAAACAGACACATAGATCAATGGAACAGAATAGAGAGCCCAGAAGTAAACCCATGTTTATATGGCCAATTAATGATCTACAACACAGGAGGCAAGAATATACTATGGGGAAAAGATGGGTTTTTTTTTTTTTTTTGATGAATGGTGTTGGGGAAAAGTAGACAGCTACATGCAAAAATATGAAAATGGACCACTTTCTTACACCATACACAAAAAATAAAATGGATTAAAGATCTAAATGTGAGACCTGAAACCTTTAAAGTCCTAAAAGAAAACAGAGGCAATAATCTCTTGTACAATGGCCTTAGCAACATTATTTATGGATCTCTCAAGCAAGGGAAACAAAAGCAAAAATAAACTATTAGAACTACATCAAACTAAAAAGCTTCTGCACAGGGGTGCCTGGGTGGTACAAATGACTGAGTGTCTGACTCTTGGTTTCTGCCCAAGTCATGATCTCAGGGTCATGGAATCAAGCCCCCTGCCCACTTTCGGTCTCCACACTAAAGGAGTCTGCTTTGGTTTCTCACTCTCTCTCTGCCCCTCCCTCCTGCACCCACTAGCTCTCTCTAAAAAAAAATTAAAAAATAAAAAGCTTCTGCACAGCAAAGTAATCCATAACAAAACAAAAAGACAATGTCCTGAATGGTAGATAAGATCTGCAAATGAAAAATCTGATAAGGTGTTAATATCCAAAATACATAAAGAACACCACCAAAGGGGTGCCTGGGTGGCTCAGTGGGTTAAAGCCTCTGCCTTCGGCTTGGGTCGTGAACCCAGGGTCCTGGGATTGAGCCCCGCGTCGGACTCTCTGCTCAGCAGGGAGCCTGCTTCCCTTCCTCTCTCTCTGCCTGCTTCTGCCTGCTTGTGATCTCTGTCAAATAAAAATAAATAAAAATCTTTAAAAAAAAAACACCAAAAAAAACAAACAATCCGGTTAACGAATGGGCAGAAGACCTGAATAGACATTTTTCCAAAGAAGATTTCAGATGGCTAACAGACATATGAAAAGATGCTCAACATAACTCAACATGAGAGAAATGCAAATCAAAATCACAATGAGATCTATCTCACACCAGTCAGAATGGCTAGTATCAAAAAGACAAGAAATAACAAGTGCTGGCAAGGATGTGGAGAAAGGGGAACCCTGGTGAACTATATTTTGGTACAGCCACTACAGGAAAATAATATGAACATTCCTCAAAAAGTTAAAAACTAATATACCCCATGATCCAGTATTTCCTCTATTGGTATTTAACCAAAGAAAATGAAAACACTACTTTGGAAAGATACATATGCACCTGTTTTTACTGTAGCATTATTTACAACAGCCAAGATACAGAAGGAACCCAAGTATCCAATGATAGAATGGATAAAGATGATGTTATGTATATGATGCACCCACACACACACACAGACACACAGTGGAATATTACTCAGCCATAAAAAAGAATGAGATCTTGTCATTTGTGACAACATAGGATGGACCTAGAGAATATTATGTTAAGTGAAATAAGTCAAGATGAGAAAGACAAATACTATATGATCCAGCGATTTCACTTATATGTGCAATCCAAAAAACAAAACAAAAGCCACAAACAGGCTCAAAAATAGAGAACAAAAAAGCAGTGGTTGCTGGGCTGGGGGGTGGAGGGAATGGTGATGGGCAAAACAGATAAAAGGGATTACGTGGTACAAACGTCCAGTTATAAGTCAGTCTGTCATGGAGATGAAAAGTAGAGTACAGGGAATACAGAGTACAGGGAATAACACTGCACTGTGAGAGATGGTGAGTACTTACTGTGCTGAGCAATAAGTAATACAAAGAAATGTTATATCACTATGTTTGTACACCTAAAACTAACAAAAAATTTAAAAAGGAAAGTGAAAAAGGCCTTAATTCAAACCCACTTTCAGGCCTGGCACAGGGTAGGAACAAAGCAGTGAGGAACAAAGCATTGTTACAGCCCTGACTGCAGTCAAGATCTGACACTACTGTGGACCTATCTTCCACAAATATCTGACTTCATTTCTAGACCTGATATGCAAGTACATGTATGGGGACTGGGGTAGGTGGCATTCTGGGGGAGAATGGAAAAAACAAAGGAGAAAGTTCTACTGAGAGTATACTCAATACAGGACTAGGAAAGAAATACCTGTCCTGTGGGAATATAAATTGGTACATCTTTCTGGGGCACAATCTGGCATTAGAAGTATGGATGGTAACAAACTCAACTATAAGAATGCTCATCACAGTGTTGTTTATTACAGCAAAATAAAAGGGGATGGGGGAGAAACTTGTCAAACACCAGGGCTAAGGTAAGAAGACTGAATTAAGACAGCAAGTTGAACACATACATTTGCCTCTGTCCCCAAAGTGAGAATAAATCAGATTAATAAATTAAAGATATAAAGCAACACAAAGAATGGGAGAAAAGACAACAGTTTGGAATCTAAAAGGCAGAAATGGAAAATGACTTGGGAGACTCAAAATAGCTACATCGTAGCCAACAGTGAAAAAGGCCAAGAAGCAGCCTACTACCAGGAACAGGAACACCTCTTCCAAAAACCTGGAAACTATCAGCACTTGCTTCCAGGAGTTGATAGAGAGCTGAAGTCTGGAAGAGTGGCTAGAGTCTATCTGGTAAGTAGGAAGATGTCTGGCTCCCCTTCCTGACTCCCCATCCCAACACAGAACAGTGGCTTATTCTCAAATGAGGGTATGCGAAGGTCTTTGAACTGCTATGTTCGTAGCAGCTTTATTCATAATGACCGAATGTCCACCAGCAGACTGGTATATCCATATAATAAAATACCAGTTAGCAACCAAAAAGATAAAACTGCTGATATATACAACATGGCATAAATTTCAAAACTGTAAGATGCAAAGGAAACCAGATATAAGAATACATGCTGAGAGGTGTCTTGCTGGCTCAGCTGGTGGAGCATGTGACTCTTGATCTCAGGGTGTTGAGCTCAAACCTCACACTCAAACCTCACGCTGGGCATGAAGACTACTTAATAAAATTTTTTTTTAATTATTAAAAAACAAAATACATGCTACATTCACTGAGAGGAAACTCTAGGAAAGACCAACCTAGTATTCCAAGATAGAAAACCGATTGGTGGTGCTCAAGGGCCAGAGGGTATGAGGGAACTTTACAGGAGAATGAAGTCACTTGACTGTGGTGGTATTACACAACTAACTGTATACTTCTATCTAAACACACCACACTGTACATTTAAAAGGATAACTTTTAGTGTATGTAAATTATACCTCAGAAGAACTAATTTCTAAAAGTCAGGGGGTGCTGGGTGGCGCACTCAGTCAAATGTCCAACTCTAGACTTTGACTCAGGTCATGATCTCAGGGTGGTGAGACTGAGTCTGCTTTGGGATCCCCACTCAGGGTGGAGTCTGCTTGACAATTCGCTCCCTCTCCCTCTACCCCAACCTCTAAAATAAATAAATAAACCCATAAAAAATGAAAACAAAAATAAAAGTTTTTGAGATATTATTTCTCATTCATTACAAGCGCTCACTCACTCACACTTAGTTCATGGGAATGTCAGACAGTACAACTTCTCATAAAGCTAGAGAAATACTTTCCAAATGACCCAAGAATTCACGCTCAGATACCTGCCCTAGAAGAATGAAAACATACATCCACAATAGGACTTACAAAAACTATTCACCAAACTTAATAGACAAAAACTGGGAAATAATCAAAATGTTCATCAAAAGGAAGAATGGTTCAATTATGATACATCCAAATAAAAAATACTAAGTATCAAGAGGAAAAAACACAAGTAAGTCTCAAGCCATGTTGAACTTTTAAAACTCACCAAACACACATAAGAGCACACACTGTATGATATCATTTTCAATACAAAGCATACAAATATACATATGGCGGGAGAAATAGGAGGGGTGGTTTGGAGAGGGCAGAATGAAAGCTATCTGGGATGATCAAAGTGCTTGGTATTTTCTTTCAGGTGTGATTACATGAATATATACAACTGTCAGAATCTGTCTAACTGAACACTTAATACATATCAGTGTTTGTGCATAAACTATACCTCAAGTTTAAAAAAACAAGCTAAGTGAGGCACCTTGGGTGGCTCAGTCAACTGAGTGTCTGATTCTTGATTCTGGCTCAGGTCATGATCTTAGGGTCCTGAGATCAAGCCCTGTGTTAGGTTCGGCGCTCACTGAGGAGTATGCTTGAGATTTTCCAGTTACTCTCCTTCTGCCCCGCCAGGCCCTCACAAATGGGCTCTCTCTCAAATATATAAACCTTAAAAAAAAAAAAAAAAAAAAAAAAAAGCTATTAAAAAATTAAAATAAAAAAATTTACATTATTGGTCTGTGGTTAGAAATATACACATATATTATTTATATATAATTATTATATATTATTAAATATATATTAATATATATATTAAATTTAAGGGAGAGAAAGAGAATGAATGACTCCCAGGAATTTAAGATTTATTTATTTATTGGGAAGGAGGGGCAGAGGGGAGAAAATCTCAAGCACACTTCCTGCTGAGGGGTGGAAGCCAACAATACAAGGCTAGATATCATGATCTGAGCCAAAATCAAGAGTTAGATGCTTAACAGACTGAGCCACCCAGGTGCCCCAAAATGCACCAGTTTTATTTCTTTAAAGTCCATTAGTAAACATACAGTATATCATTAGTTTCAGATGAAGTGTTCAATAATTTATCAGTTGCATATAACACCCAGCGCTCACATCAATGTTCCTCCTTAATGCCCATCAGCCAATTATCCATCCCCCTGCCCACCTTCCATCCAGCAACCCTCAGTTTTTTCCTACAGTTCAGAGTCTCTCAGTTTTTGTCCCTCTTTGAAGACTTCCTGTTCACTTTTCCCTTCCCCCTATGATCCTCTGTGCTGATTTTTATATCCCACATATAAGTGAAACCATAAGATACCTGTCATTCTCTAATTTATTTCACTCCAGTTTCATGCACATCCATGTACTTAAATTATAATAAGTATTCATCCTTTCTGATGACTAATATTCCACTGTGTAGTGTGTGTGTGTGTGTGTGTACCACATATTCGTCCTTTCACCATCTATCAGTGGACATCTTGGCTCTTTCCACAGTTTCACTATTGTGGACATTGCTGCTATAAACACGGAGGTGCACAGGTGCCCCTTCAGATCACTACATTTGCATTTTTGGGGTAAATACTTAGTAGTCCAATTGCTGAGTTATAGGGTAGCTGTCTTTTTAATTTCTTGAGGAACTTTTCTTAAGGAACATTTCTGGAGGAACACTCCATACGGTCCAGAGTGACTGTACCAGCTTGCAATCCTACTAACAGTATAAAAGGGTTGCTCTTTGTCTACATCTTTACCATTTGTTGTTTCCTGTCTTGTTAATTTTAGCCATTCTGACTGGTCTAAGGTTGTGGTTTTGACTGTATTTCCCTGAGGCTGAGTGATGTTGAGCATTTTTTTATGTGTCTGTTGGCCATGTGTCTATCTTTTTTGGAGATTCAAGTCTTCTGCCCATTTCTTAACTGGATTATTTGTTCTTTGGGGAGTTAAATCTGGTAAGTTATTTATAGATCTTGGATACTAGCCCATTATCTGATTGTCATTTGCAAATACCTTCTCCCATTTCGTAGGTTGCCTTTTAGTTTTGTCAACGGTTTTCTTTGCTGTGCAGTAGCTTTTTATTTTGATGAAACAGGTTATTTTTGCTTTTGTTTCACTTGCCTTTGGAGACATGTCTAGCAAGAAGGTGCTGCAACCGAGATTGAATAGGTTGCTTGCTGCCTGTATTCTCCTCTATGATTTTGATGGATTCCTAGCTCACATTCAGATCTTTCAATAATTTTGAGTTTACCTTTGTGTATGGTGTAAGAAAATGGTCCAGGTTCATTCTTATAACATGTGGCTGTCCAATTTTCCCAGCACCTGTTATTGAAAAGACTGTCCTTTTTCCACTGCATATTCTTTCCTGCTTTGTGAAAGATCCAATGACCTTGTGAAAGATCCATTGAGGGTCCATTTCAGGGTTCTCTATTCTATTCCACTGATCTATGTGTCTGTTTTTCTAATAGTACCATGCTGTCTTCATAATCACAGCTTTGTAATATAGCTTGAAGTCTGGCATTGTGAGGTCATCAGTTTTGGTTTTCTTTTTCAACATTCCTCTGGCTATCAGGGTCTTTTCTGGTTCCATACAAATTTTAGGATTATTTGTTCCAACTCTGTGAAAAATGTCAATGGTATTTTGATAGTGGTTGCACTGAATATGGAGACTGCTCTGGGAAGCACAGATATTTTAACAATATTTATTCTTTCAATCCACTAGCATGTTCTTCCATTTCTTTGTCTTCCCCAATTTCTTTCATAAGTGTTCTGTGGTTTTTCCAGTACATGTCATTTATATCTTTGGTTAGGTTTATTCCTAGGTATCTTATGGGTTTTGATGCAATTATAAAAGGAACTGATTCCTTAACTTCTCTTTCTTCTGTTAGTGTATAAAAATGCAACGGATTTCTGTGCACTGATTTTTATATTCTGCTACATTACTGAATTGCTGTATGAGTTTTAGCAATTTGGGGGTGGAGTCTTTGGGTTTCCCACATAAAGTATCGTCGTCTTGGGAAAAAATTGTTTGACTTCTTCGCCAACTTGAATGTTTTTTCTTTCTTTTTGTTGTTTGACTGCTGTGGCTAGGACTTTCTGTATTATACTGAAGAACAGCAGTGAGAGTGGGCATTGCTCTTGTGTTCCTGAGCTCAGGGGAAAAGCTCTGTTTCTCCCCACTGAAAATGGTATTCCTGATAGGCTTTTTATAGATGGCTTTTATGACATTGAGGTATGTTCTTCCCCCTTTCCCTACATTGTGGAGAGCTTTAATCAAGAAAGGATGCTGTATTTTGTCAAATGCTTTTTCTGCATCAATTGAAAAGATCATATGGTTCTTGTTCTTTCTTTTACTGATGTGATGTATATCACATTAACTGATTTGCAAATGCTGAACCACCCCTGCAGCACAGGAATAAATCCCACTAGGTCATGATAAGTAATCCATTTCATGTATGTTGGATCCTATTGGCTAGTATCTTGGTGAGAACTATGGCATCCATGTTCATCAGGGATACTGGTCTGTAATTCTAAAATTTTTAGTGGGGGTCTTTGCCTGGCTTTAGGATCAAGGTAATGCTCACCTCACAGAATGAGTATGGAACTTTCTTCCATTTCCATTTTTTGGAAAAGTTTCAGAAAAACAGGTACTAATTTTTCTTTAAATGTTTGGGAGAAGTCCCCTGGGAAGCCATTTAGCCCTGGACTCCTCTAGGGCTATTTAGCCTTGGACTCCTCTATGTGTTGGCAGATTTTTGATTATTGACTCAATTTCCTTGCCAGTTATGGGTCTGTTCAGGTTTTCTATTTCTTCGTGCTTCAGTTTTGGTAATTTATATGTTTCTAGGAATGCATCCATTTCTTCCAGATTGCCTAATTTGTTGGCCATATAGTTGTTCATAATATGTTCTTAAAATTGTATTTTCTTGGTGTTGATCATGATCTCTTCCCTTTCATTCATAATTTTATTAATTTGGATTCCTCCTCTTTTCTTCTTGTTAAGTCTGGCTAGGGGTTCATTGATCTTAGTAATTCTTTCAAAAAACCAACTCCTGGTTTCACTGATGTGTTCTACTGTTCCTTTGGATTCTATTTCATTGAGTTCCACTCTAGTCTTTATTATTTCTCTTGTCTTGCTTGGTTTAGGCTTTATTTGCTGTTCTTTCTCCAGCTCCTTTAGGTGTTAAGGTTAGCTTGTATATTTAAGACTTTTCAAATTTTTTGAGAACAGCTTGTGTTAGTTACTATGTACTACTTCCCTCTTAGACTGCCTTTGCTGCATCCCTAATTTTTGAACAGTTGTGTTTTCATTTTCGTTTCCATGAATTTTTAAAATTCTTTAATTTCCTGGTTCATCCGTTCATTCTTTTTTTTTTTTAAAGATTTTATTTATTTGACAGAGAGAGATCACAAGTAGACGGAGAGGCAGGCAGAGAGAGAGAGAGAGGGAAGCAGGCTTCCTGCTGAGCAGAGAGCCCGATGTGGGACTCGATCCCAGGACCCTGAGATCATGACCTGAGCCGAAGGCAGCGGCTTAACCCACTGAGCCACCCAGGCGCCCCTCATCCGTTCATTCTTTAACAGGATGCTCTTTAACCTCCAAGTGTTTGAGTTCCTTCCAAATTTCCTTTTGTGACTGAGTTTAAGTTTCAAAGCATTGTGGTCTGAAAATATACACAGAATAATTCCAATCTTCTGGTACTACTTGGGACCTCATTAGGGACCCAAGCTGTTGGTATGATCTCTACTCTTTCATTCATGATTTTATTGATCTGGGTCCTTTCTCTTTCCTTTTTGATAAGTCTGGCTAGGGGTTTATCCCTTATCAATCCTTTCAAAGAACCAGCTCCTAATTTCACTGATCTCTTCTATTGTTGTTTTTTTTTCCATTTCTGTATCATTGATTTTTGTTCTGATCTTTATTATTTCTCGTCTTGCTGGATTTAGGTGTTATCTTATTTGCTGTTATCTTATTTGCTGTGCTTTTTCCAGCTTCTTTAGGTGTAAAGTTAGGTAGTACATTGGAGACTTTCCTTCTTTCTTGAGGAAGGCTTGTATTGGTATTACTTCCCTCTTAAGAGCACCTTGCTGCATCCCAAAGATTTTGGACTGTTGTGTTTTCATTTTCATTTTCTTCTATGTATATTTTAATTCTTTAACTTCATGGTTGATCCATTCATTCTTTAATGGGATGTTCCTTAACCTCCATGTATTTATGTTCCTTCCAAATTTCTTGTGGTTGACTTCAAATTTCATAGCATTGTAGTCTGAAAACATGCAGGGAGTAATCCCATTCTTTTGGTACCAGGTGAAACTTTGTGACCCAGCATATGATCTATTTTGGAGAATGTTCCATGTGGATTCAAGAAGAATGTATATCCTGTTGCTATAGGATGAAATGCTCCTTATCTATCTGTGAAGTCCATCTGGTCCAGTGTGTCATTTAAAGCCCTGTTTCCTTACTGATCTTCTGCTTAGATGATCTGTCCGTTGCTATGAGTGAGGTGTTGAAATATCCTAGTATTATTATCAATGAGTTTCTTTAATTTGATTATTAACTGATTTGTGTAATTGGCTGCTCCCAAGTTAGGAGGATAAATATTTGTAATTGTTAAATCTTCTTGTTGGATAAACACTTTAAGTATGATACAGTGTCCCTCTTTATCCCTTACTACAATCTTTGCTTTAAAATCTAATTTGTCTGACAGGAGGATAGTTATCCCAGCTTACTTTTGAGGTCCATTAGCATGATAAATGGTTCTCCACACCCTCACTTTCAATATGGAGGTATCTTTAGGTCTAAAATGAATCTCACCATATGGATGAATCTTGTTTTTTTTTTTCTAATCTGATATTCTGTCTCTTCTGAAGGGAGCATTAAGCCTATAGAGTAACTATTGAAAGATTATTAATTTAGTGCCAATGTATTACCTCTAAAGTTCCTATTTCTGTAGACTGTCTCTATTTCTTTCTGGTGTATGTTACTTTGGGGCTTTCTCTTTGCTTAGAGAGTCCCCTTTAATCAGGGCTGGTTCAGTGATCACAGATTCTTTCAGTTTCTGTTTCTCCTGGAAGCTCTTTATCTCTCCTTCCATTCTAAATGGCAGCCTTGGTGGATAAAGTATTGTTGGCTGTATTATTTTTCTCATTTAGTACTCTGAATAATCACGCTAGCCCTTTCTTGCCTGCCAGATCTCTGTGGCTAGGTCTGCTGCTAGTCTGATGTTTCTAACATTGTAGGTTAAGGAGCTCTTGCCTCAAGCTGCTCTCAGGATTTTCTCTTCATCTCTAAAATCTGAAAGCTTCACTATTATATGTCAGGATGTTGATCCATTTTTACTGACCTTGAAGGGTGTTTTCTCTACCTCTTGGACAAAAATACCTGTTTTCTTTTCCAGATTAAGGAAGCTCTCAGCTGTGATTTTCTCAAATATACCTTCTTTCCCTCTCTCTCCTTCACCTGGGATCCCAATAGTTATAATACTATTTCACTTGATCGTCTTGCTGATTTCTCGAAGCCTCCCCTCAGGGGCCATTTAGTTGTCTTCCTCTCTTTTCTTCAGCTTCCTTTCTTTACATCATCTTGTCTTCTATGCCACTTAACTCTTCTTCTGCCTCATTTACCCTAACTGTTAGAGCATCCATTTGTAGATCAGACTACATCTCAATTAAATCATTTTTAATTTCAGCATGAATGGATTTTATTTCTGCTCTAAGAGATTTTTCTATTGTCTTTTATGTTTTTTTCAAGACCCAGCTAATAAATATATAACCATTATCCTGAATTTCACCTCTGACATTTTATTTATGTCCATATTCATTAGATCTGTGGCAGAGAATATTACCTCTGGATCTTTCCTTTGTTTTACGTTCCTCTTTCTAGGCATTTTGCCCAGAGAAGAATGGATTTACAAGAGAACAAGACCAAAAATATCAACCATGACCCAAGCACAATACACACTAGACAAATCCAAAGAGGTTAGAAATCAAAAAGAAAAGAAAAAGAAACAAAAGAAGGGAATAAAAGAGAGAATATAATCCTCCATGTGGACAAAATAGGGTGAGCCAGTAGGTCCTGGGTATATTTTATTTTATTCTTTTTTTTGTTGTTAGAAGACACTAAATCCCAAAACTGTAAAGAAAGCAAAACTTTAAATATTTATATAAAAAAAATAAAATTGAATACAGTGAAAGGAAGCCAAAAATGAAGAATATATCTATAAAATATAAATGTAAAATGAAAGTTAAAAAGAAACCTTAAAAACAAAAAGTTGATAAAATAAGAAACTGAAATATTTTAAAGAAATATTTAATTTCTTTAATATTTATTTAATATTTAAGAAACTGAAAAATTTTAAACTGAAAGATAAAAGAATTATGAGAAATAAACATCAAATTCTATATACTATTCTCTCCTGGTGCTTGAGTTTTGCAGTTCTGTGTGCTTGGTAAACTTGGTATTCTGCTGATGTTGAGCTGGTCTCCTAGGGGAGGAGGAGCCTGCTATGCTGATTCTCAGGTGTCTTTGCCTGGGCAGAGTTGTACCTTCCCTTTCAAGGGGGCTGGGCTCAGTCAGTGTAAGCTGCTTTTGGTTGTTCTCTGTGGCTTTTGTTTACTGAAGGCTTTCCCCCACTGCTTTAGGGGATGAAAATAAAAAAGGTTGCACCCCATCCCTAGCCCTGGAGGTAAAAGTTCATTGTCCCCTCTCTTCAGTAAACCCTCAGGGAAAAGCGGTCTCCAATTTTGTGTGCCCCAAACTCTGCAGACTCCCATGGTATGCACCCGTGTGGATCCTCACATGGGTGGGAGGAGGGTCACCTTGGGCCTGCACCTTGCTGGGCACTCGAACAGAGAGCACTAGCCCAATCGTGTCCCAATTCGCAGTTAATGGCAAACCAAACTAAGAGCCCATTCCCGGGCTTGCTGACCCTAGCAGGTTTCCCCGCTCCAATGCCTGGGAATTCTGCCAGCTCAGGCACCCCTGTTCTTTCTGTGACCCTTGGGATCCTAAGACCACAATGTCCCACCTAGGATTCTGCCCTGCCACTTGAGCACCACTGAAGCAGGGCTGTCCCTCAAAGAAGCAGATGTCTACAAGCTCCATTTTGCACTCTGCTGCTATATCATTTTCTGGTAGCCAGCTTATGGAGGCTCTCTCTCCCAATCATTTATCATCTTCAGTATATCCCCTCAGATTCAGCTCTCCGCACCTCTACCTTACAAAAATTGGTCACTTCTCTATTTGTAGAATTCTACGAATTCTTATGTCTCAGGTTGAATTCACAGGTGTTCAGAATGACTTGACAGTTATCTAGCTAAATTCAAAGGACCAGATGAAATGAGGTCCCCTACTCTTCCACCATCTTGCCTCCCTCTCTGCACCAGTTTTAAATGATGCTTTTTTTGAGCCACAAGAAAGAAATCCCTCTTTTCTACAAGGATCAAGTTAGTCCTAGAGGTCCATCTTAGAACTGTTATGTACTTACTAAAGTGAACTCCCCAAAATGCCTTGCATGGTATTCATTATGAAGATGCTGATAAAGATACTACTGCCCAAAATGTCACACAGTCTTATGTAGCAGAGCAGGTACAACCCCAGTTCTGGCTGTGAGTCCTGACTCCTTTGCCCAAACAAGGCAAAGGCACAGCTACTTTCTGTTCTAAGAGAAAAGATCCTTCCAGGTTTTATTGTATTATCCTGAAATTCATTTTAACTGCCATGTTAACTGTAAATAAAAACAATAAATAGCCATCTGCTCAGTGTAGTGCTTCCATCACCTGATGACTGGTCACAAGTATGCCCACCATGCGCCAACATCTCATTGATTCCAGTATGATAATCTGATTTAGAAAAAGAAGCTGAAGAAATGAAAATAAACAAACAACATATTCATGACCTGGAGAAAACGAAGCTTCTAAAAAGCCTATCACTATTCCTACTAAGAAAGTCCAAGACCATTTTGTCACTCTTCAAACTGCAGAAAGAGCTTGGAGCTTGGACTGCATACAAAACGGAAGCTGTCAACCTGAACAAGCCTCCACAAACACAGTATAAAACCAAAACAAGGATGATCTAGGCATAAAGTCCTCCACAGAGAGAGAGTCTGATTCAGAAGCACTATTTTGACCAACCACATCCACTAAAAAAGGTGAAGCCCTTTACTCACAACCAATGAATGGTCAATCTACAATGAGTTTCATTTCTAATGGAGGCCCGAGGCCTACTGCTGCAGAAATCCCTCCAGCTGGCCCTAGGTGTCTTAATCATCTGAAGATGTCATGTAACACCTGCCTCATATGTATGCTTTATTGAAGATGATGATTCCAAGAAGATACTATGTGCATGCACCTGTCAGAATGCAACTGAAAGGCACACTTAAAATGTATGCATCTCACATGTAAATTTCACCTTAAAAAACAAAAAACAAAAAACTAAAATACAACTACAAATAGCAATGGTATGTACACTGAACCAAATGGAATGAAGTGTATTAGTGTCCCAACTTACTGTGGTTTCAAAGTAACCTCATAAAACAAGATTTATTGCAGGTACACAAATGTGATACAAGTAAAAGTTAATTTTCAAAGTTGACTGAAGTTGATTCAGCCTGGCTGTTGGTGGAGCATATGACTCGAGCTAGGTTCAAGAGCTGAAGCCCCACATCGGGGGGGAGGGGGTGGTGTAGAAATTAAATAAAAGATTAAAAAAATAAAATAAAAGATTTAAAAGGTTCAATTGTAGGGGAGCTCGCAGGGCTAAGTCATTTAAGCATCTGACTCTTGATTTCAGCTCAGGTCATGAGCTCAAGGTCGACCTGAGCTCAAGGTCGAGATTGAGCCCTATGTGGGGGCTCTGCACTAGGCATGGAGCCTGCTTAAGATTCTATTCTCTCTCCCTCCCCACCTGACTCTCGAGCATGCTCTTCCAAAAAAAAAAAAAAAAAAAAAAAAAAAGCTTAATTGTAGAATCTTGGCAGTCTACATGTAGATATTCACTGTGAGGGGCGCCTGGGTGGCTCAGTGGGTTAAGCCGCTGCCTTTGGCTCAGGTCATGATCTCAGGGTCCTGGGATCGAGTCCCGCATCAGGCTCCCTGCTGAGCAGAGAGCCTGCTTCCCCCTCTCTCTCTCTCTCTGCCTGCAAAAGATTACTCTCTTTCCCGCTCCATCTGCACAACTCCCCACGCCCCCACACCAGCTCATGCTCTCTCTCTCCAATAAGTAAATAAACCTTAAGAAAAAAAAAAAAAAGATATTCACTGTGAATTTTTTTCAGTTTCTCTGTATACTAAAAATTTTCACAATAAAAATGTTAAAAAAGTCACCCATTATTTCTACTAATGACAGCAATGATTTTTTTAATAAGATTTACTTATTTATTTTAGAGAGAGAGGGAGTATTAGGGCGGGGTGGGGAGAGAGGGAAAGGCAGGGAGAATCTTAAGCAGACTCAGCGCTAAGCACAGCGCCTACCTGACATGGAGCTCCATCTCATGATCCTGAGATTACGACGCTAACAGAAAACAAGAGTTCGCCACTCAATAGACTGCGCCACCCACACTCCCCAGCAATGATTTTTAATATATGCTATCTTACTGCCTATTTTTATAACTTTGAGCTACATCCTAATACTAACTAGAAAATTTATTTTGTTTTCTTGTATAGGTACTTTCTAAACAACACAAACCAGTTACAAGGAAACAAATGTGTTCCCTAGTCACTTAAAATTGAGTGTGTTTGCCAGGCACCTTCTTTTTTTTGTTTTAGATAGCACTAGCTCCAATGTATCACACAGGAGAACCTCAACAGGAAACTTAAAATACATACACATACCTCTCATAGTATCCAAAACTGACACATCCTCTCTAAAATAATTTGTAGGGGTGCCTGGGTGGCTTAGTGGGTTAAAGCCTCTGCCTTCGGCTCAAGTCATGATCCCAGGGTCCGGGGATCAAGCCCCGCATCGGGCTCTCTGCTCAGTGGGGAGCCTACTTCCTCCCCTCTCTCTGTGCCTGCCTCTCTGTCTACCTGTGATCTGTCAAATAAATAAATAAAATCTTAAAAAAATAATAATAATAATTTTTAGACTTATCAGCCCTTCACAATACAAAAACAAATACAGGGGTGCCTGGGTGGCTCAAGTGGCTAAACGTCAGCCTTTGGCTCAGGTCATGATCTCTGGGTCCTGAGATAGAGCCCTACATTAGGATCCCTGCTCACTGGGAAGTCTGCCTCTCCCCCAACTCATGCTCTTTCGCATGCTCTCTCAAATAATAAATAAATAAATAAAGACATACACATATACACACACACACACACATACATTCACTATATGGTCTTTTAAAAACAGTAATAGCTTTCCAGATTGTTCTTTCCTAAAAAGACCATTCACACCAATGCAACATAGACAACAAAATGATTAGAACCTTTCTCCTTTCCCTCTCACCAAAAAAGTGAGGCATTGCTGGCTGACTTCCTCTCAGGGAAAAATTCATGTCTAGGGCCACTGTTCTTTTTTTTTTTTTGAAGATTTTATTTATTTGACAGAGAAAGAGATCACAAGTAGGCAGAGAGGCAGGCAGAGAGAGAGAGAGAGGGAAGCAGGCGTCCCGCTGAGCAGAGAGCCCGATGCGGGGCTCAATCCCAGAACCCTGGGATCATGACCTGAGCCAAAGGCAGAGGCTTTAACCCACTGAGCCACCCAGGCGTCCCTAGGGCCACTATTCTTAGACTGCTAATTATGTGATTATGTGATACCAAAAGCTTTTTATATTCAAATAGATCATTTCTTCCAAAAGTACTGCACAAGATTATATTTAAGTTTCTCAGCATAAAAGACAAAAAATTCAGAACGCTAGGGGCACCTGGCATGCAATTCTTGATCTCAGGGTCATGAGTTCAAACCCCATGTTGGATGTAGAGACTACTTAAATAAAAACTTAAAATATATATTTAAAAATATTTAAAAAGAAAAAAGAGAAATCAGAACATAAAATGTATTTGAAAGGAAAGACCTGCACCAAGACACGACATCAAGAAATTTCAAAACACCAGAGAAAAAATGCCAAATTACCAAAAAGAAACCCAAGTTACAGTCAATCAAGCATCAGCAAGGTATCACAATTCTCAACAGCAACAATGGAAGCTGGAAAACAATTAAGCAATGTCCTCAAAACTGTGGAGGGAAATAACTGCTAGCCTAGACTTCTATAACTAAACTACAGAAGTATGAGTGCAAAACAAATTGTTTCCACACATGAAATTATGACTCTCCCATACTACTGGGAAACTACTGAAGGAGATCCTCCATAAAAACCAAAAGGTAAACTAAGAAAGACAGGAATCGAACAGAAGGGAAAGATGTAAGAAATCCCTGAGATGTTGGAAAGAATGACCCTAAGGTAAGGTGTAATCTAGGATACTGGGTCCAGGGAAGACAAAGCAGTTGCAAAAGAAAATAGTCTCAAATTCACTAAAGGATGCTCACAGGGTCACAGTAACAGGGATGGGAAGGAGTGAGGTTACCTTTAAACTATATGGATGTGAACCCTTTATTGATTTATTTTTAAAGATTTTATTTATTTATTTGACAGAGAGAGAGAGATCACAAGTAGACAGAGATGCAGGCAGAGAGAGAAGGAGAAGCAGGCTCCCTGCTGAGCAGAGAGCCCAATGTGGGGCTTGATCCCAGGACCCTGAGATTATGACCTGAGCCAAAGGCAGAAGCTTAACCCACCGAGCCACCTAGGCGCCTCATGTAAACCCTTAATTTAAACAAGAGAAAGCAGATCCATGACCCCACAAATTGGTAACATTCTAAGGCTTTTCTCTCCTATGTGGCTGCCATAAGTGTAGTTTATTTTTTAAACAAACCTGGGGTCTTACTTCATGGACATAATTCATGGACGTAATTCAAATCTTCCCCAATTTATTCTCCATTCAGCCCTGCATGGCAAAAACCAAGGAAGCTATTTTATCACTCTTGGCAACATTTTTCTCCCTTTAAAATGTATGCTGTGGGTAAGGGGGATAGGTTAAATAGTTCATGAGTTTGAAGGAAGGCACTTGCGTTGAAGCACTGGGTGTTGTATGTAGGTGATGAATCACTAAATTCTACATCTGAAACTGGTATTAGACTGTATGTTAACTGGAATTTTATAAATACCCACCCTCAAAACGTATGTTAATGTAGTGTTTAAGTCACTTCTTAAATAATTTACTACAAAGAACTGAATGTTTTCTTGAGGACTTCAGATGATTATTGCAAATATTACTATAGAGATTGTAAATAGGACTAGAAGAGAAGCCTGAATGTGCAGCCTCAGGACCATGGGAGCCTGACTGTGTGCATGCTGCCTGCCAGCATTCTCAATAACACAGCCAGGGGGATATGTTAATTTATTATACAAATGCCAAAAATGAAATAAAATAACTTACCCAGGAGTGACACAGCCACGATTTGAGCCACATCTAGCAAACTCCACACCCCAAACTCTTTCCAACAGATTGCGGATTCCAAAAGGAGACAGCCAACTCTGGCTGAACAGGTACTCAACCTATTACGCTTGTTCATGAGGATGAAATGAATGATACCTCCATAAGAGTAACAGAATCTTTCAGCAAAAGACATGACATCTCATCACAAGGTTCTGTGTCACACTTACAAGAGTGGTGTGTTTGTGGACATTGCCAAAGTGCCTTAAAAGCTAAACTCCACGAACATACCATACCAGCTTTGTCCACAAATCTGGTGCTGAGAGAACCAGAAGGCAGATTG
This sequence comes from Lutra lutra, assembly GCF_902655055.1. NCBI lineage: Eukaryota > Metazoa > Chordata > Mammalia > Carnivora > Mustelidae > Lutra > Lutra lutra. The sequence goes on along the minus strand of NC_062280.1, from coordinate 115,792,670 downwards.
AGAAAGCAGCAGAAATGGAGACAAACTTTTTAACTTTTTTATAGTAACAATTCTGACTTGTTCATCAGATAAGATGAAAGCCCCATTAAAAAGGAAAATTTTAAAATTCACAATATGAAACATTGAACAGAAACATTGCAGAAAAAGATGGGGAGCACAGCTGTGGCTCAAATCAGGTGGCTAAAAGAACTGGGGATGTTGGTGGAACCTTCAAAGTGCTCTCATTTTCTCATTTGCAAATTTTATATACATCTTATCACCAGCCTCTTCCCAGATTATTTTTTATTCTCAGCTTGTCATTTACAAATTTCACATCTTTATTATCAGCTTTCCCTAAAAATCAGAGGGTTTTGATAATCCTGGGCCAGCAGTCTCGCAGTTGACAACTGTCTCTGCCATCTATCAGCAGATGCCCCTTTGAACAAGGCAGGCCCTCTTGGCAGTCACAATCCCCAAAAATCCTTTTGCTCCCACCTGCCTGCCCTAGCTTCTTGGTTACAACAGCAACTGCTGAGCAGTCTTGGAAAAGTAGCAAGAAAGGACCCATCTCCCAAAGAGAAGATGGATGACATCAGTTCTTCAGGTTGGCCTGAGGTGCCCCAAAGTAGGAAGCTAACAAGACCTAAAAACCCCAAGCTTCCTCTTGGGAGAGCACTGTACACTCTGGGAAAGGAGAACAATTTTGCCAGCCTCCAACAAGTCTGAGGCTCTTTTGTAAAAGAATAAAAATAACTTTTTTTTTTTTTTTTAAGATTTATTTACTTGAGAGAGAGAGAAAGAGAGAGAGAGAACATGTGAGCATGTGTAAGGGAGGACGGCAGAACAGCAGGACAGGAGAGAATCACAAGCAGACCCTGTGCTGAGCACAGAGCCTGATGCAGGGCTTGATCCCACAATCCTGAGATTACAACCTGAGCCAAAACCAAAAGTTGGATGCTTAGCTGACTGTGCCAACCCAGGTACCCTGCTTTTCAGTACAATTCTGTTAACTCGTGTACTCCAAGAACAAAATGAATACAAATGAACTATTATGGAAAATTCTAGAATGTGCCATTTTATGGTGGTCTACAACATGATAAGTAACAATTCTCAAGCAAAAAAATGAACTTCAATAGAATTCCTCCCATCATATATAAAAACTAAACCAAAATGGGCAACAGACTTAAATGTAAAATCTAAAACTATAAGACTTCTAGAAGAAAACAGGAGAACATCTTTGCGATTTGGGTTAGAAATGACACCAAACACATTACCCATGAATAAACAAAACAATAATCTGAAAACCATTAAATTTAAAAACTCTTGCTCATGGGGCGCCTGGCTGGCTCAGGTGGTAGAGCAAATCACTCCTGATCTTGGAGTTGTAAGTTCAAGCCCTATGTTGGGTATAGAGTTTACTTACAAATAATCTTTTAAAAATATAGAATAAATTAAAAAAATACAAACTCCTGCTCTTTTAAAGACACTGTTAAAAGAATGAAAAAAAGCCACAAACTAGAAGAAAATAGCTGCAAATCACATACCTGTAAAACAAGTCTCAAACGGAAAAATAAGAAGACAAACTCAAAAACTGACATACAATAAAGATGTACACACTTAACCTAAGACGTTACAGATGGCAAATAAGCACATGAAAAGATGCTCAACATTGTTAGTCATCAGGTAAGTTCAAATGGCTAAAATTAAACAGAACAACTATACCAAGTGTTGACAAGCAGGTAAAGGAACTGGAACTCTCATACACTGTGGATGGAACCAGAAAACAGTACAACCATTTTGGAAGACAGTTTGGCAATTTTTTACGAAGTTAAATATTCACTTGCCTTGAGAACCAGCCATTCTCCTCCTTTGTATTTACTCAAGAGAAACGAAGCATATATCCACACAGATTTGTACAGAGATATTCACAGCAGTTTCATCTTTAACAACCCCAAACTGCAAATAATCCATACGTTAACTGGAAAATGGGTAAGCAAACTGTGGTATTCCCAAACAATGGAATCCGACAATAAAAAGGAACCAATTACTGATAAACACTACAACATGGATGTTAATTACGTTGAATGAAAGCAGTCCAAAAAAGAAAAAAAAAAGGACATTCCATATGATTCATTTATACAAAATTTTAGAAAATAAGGCAATCTATAGGAGAGAAAACCGATCAGTGATTTTCGGGATCCTGGTAGAAATCACAAAGGGTGAGGAGAAAACTTTTAGTCAGAGTTATATTCATTCCCAACTGTGAGAGTGATATACATTATATCAAAAATTATCAAACTATACACTTTAAACATGTATAATTTACTCTATGTCATCTATGCCCCAAGAGAACTACTTTTAAGAAGTTAAACCTGAGAAGTTTTACAAAAGGAGATGGGCGGTGCCATTTAGCTGTTCAAGAATCCAGTGAGTAGTAACATAATATTGCTGATACCAGGGAAGGTATTTCCTTAACTGATCCCAAAACATAGGCAACAAAGTAGCAGGTACTCTCAGCCAGGTGGGAGAGAAAAAACGTTAGTAAATGCTAGCAAAAACACAAAACAAAAACCATTTTGGAAAGAACAGGCCAATGTGGCAAAGAACCAGAGATTTAAAGTTGAGAGTCTTGCCTTTACAGTCAGAGGAAACCTTATTCTGAAACATTACTCTGTTATAAGCAAGCAGGGAACATGAACCAAAGGAGAAAAGCCTGGGAGCAGGATGAGCAAGCCAAAGTCTTTGTCTGGGTGTGAGCTACAAGCTGAACAAATGCAGTCAGAGTAGGAATAGAAACAGGAGAAAGGACAGAAGAGTCACAGAAGAATTTTATGATTAGCAAAACAGGGAGAATTCAGGGAAGGGACACTACTCTTATCTCCTTTTCCATCTAAGTTAACTGTGTGAGGCTAGGGGTTCTAAGGTGAATAAAGTGAAGCACGCCAGCAGATCTATGAGGCCAAGACTTCAGGTCGCTGTGGGCCACCACTGCTGCAGGTGAATCACAAAGTCCAGTGTCGGTGAGTGAACCCTGGAACGAGGCCACACCAGAGTACAAGTTCACGGAGGAAAGTATCACTCCCTTTACAAAGTTCAGACCCAAACCAAGTTAACTTTGAACTGTATCACTGATTTCTAAAATCTAAAAATAATCTCATGCATATGAAATAAGACTTTGTTTTAAAACTATAAAAGGGACAGTGTAGAGAACATAGTCAATGGTATTGTAATAGGGTCGTCTGGTGACAGATGGTAGCTACACTTCTGGTAAGAACAACATAAAGAACATTTGTAAGGGGGGCGCCTGGGTGGCTCAGTGGGTTAAGGTGCTGCCTTCGGCTCGGGTCATGATCTCAGGGTCCTGGGATCGAGTCCCCCATCGGGCTCTCTGCTCAGCAGGGAGCCTGCTTCCCCCTCTCTCTCTCTCTCTCTCTCTGCCTGCCTCTCTGTCTACTTGTGATCTCTCTCTGTCAAATAAATAAATAAAAAATCTTAAAAAAAAAAAAAAGAACATTTGTAGGATCACTGTGTTGTACACCTGAAACTAATGTAACATTATTAACTACACTTGAAAGAAAAAATAGTAAAACTATAACCAGAGTGCTAAAACACTGGAGAGAAATCAGTCATCTCTAAAAACATTAGCAACATGGAAATTCCACCTATTAACTAGGCAAAATGATCTTTAGTTTCTAGTAATCAACAGTTTCATAAATATATGTCCTGGCACTAGTTACCTATAAAGACATATGATTAGAATAAAGATCTATGTTATGGAAGAACATCAGAAATGCAGTGTCTAAAGTTTTACATGCAGTAAGAAGAAAGTTTTTATCACACTCATCAAGACTGAACTTACAAACCAAGAAATCAATTCAACCCAAATCCTAATTCTATAACCACACTTCTCAAAACCCACCCACTTTACATTCTCCTAAGCCACACGGACAAAGCACTTATGTCAGCCAGCACACATAGGCTGCATACCTGTTTGGAAGGTAGGATTCGCTCCAGGGTACATGTTGGGGGAGTAGGCAGGAGCTGCAGCTGCATAGCCCATGGGGAAACCAGCTGGAGAAAAACAGAACAATGGGATATCACCACCTGAAGGAGTAACATAATTTTACAACCATGGCTCCTAAAGACCCAGTCGTTCTTACCTTTTCATCAAACTCCAGACTGACTGAAGGAGCCCAACAGTTTGTCACTAGTTGTCTCCTTTCCTCAGAACTGGAATGGGTCACAGATGTCCATTTACAGATGAATGGATAAAGATGTGGTATATATACACAACGGAATAGTACTGAGCCATAAAATAGAATGAAATCTTACCATCTGCAATAATGTGCATGGAACGTTGTAGCTGGTATTATGCTAAGCGAAGTAAGTCAGCCAGAGAAAGACAAATACCACATGATTTCATTCACATGTGGAATTTTTTTTTTTAAAGATTTTTTTTATTTATTTATTTATTTATTTATTTATTTATTTATTTGACAGAGAGAAATCACAAGCAGGCAGAGAGAGAAGAGGAAGCAGGCTCCCTGCTGAGCAGAAAGCCCGATGCGGGGCTCGAACCCAGGACCTGGGATCATGACCTGAGCCGAAGGCAGCGGCTTAACCCACTGAGCCACCCAGGCGCCCCTCACATGTGGAATTTAAGAAACAAAACAGATGAACATAAAGGGAAACAAAGGAAAAATAAAATAAGATAAAAACAGAGAGAGGCATACCATAAGAGCCTCTTAACTATAGGGAACAAACTAAAGGTTGCTGGAGGGGAGGTGCGTGAGAGGGTGGGGTAACTGGGTGATGGGCATTAAGGAGGGTACGTGATGTAATGAGCACTGGGTGTTTTTTTGCAACCAATGAGTCACTAAACTCTACCCTGAAATTAATAATATACCATAGGATAACTAACTTGAATTTAAATTTTAAAAAATTGGAATGGGACACAAACACAATTAAGTCTTTTAAACCTTTAAGTAAAGGCAATTGAAAAAAATTTAGCAAAAAACTGAGTCAGAATGCCAAAAAACAGAACAAAACAAAAAAAACAAACCTAAGCTGAAGTCAGAAAACTCCTCTAATACTTCTGGCAGTTTTACAGTAGATTTTCATCAGAAAATTTATTACTTAGCAACAGTAATAAGAATGCTAGGAAACTGTGTGGTGAGGGAGCTGTTAACTGGCACACTGACACACGGAAATGGGAAAAATCCAATCTCACAAACCACTTGCAAGCAACCTAATCTTTATTAATATAAATGAGACTCCTTAGTAACACTAAACCATAACCACTACTAAAACAAAAACATCAAATGTGACTACAACAAAAACATCAAATAAGACAGCATTACAGTCAAAATCCTGGCTACCAGGCATCCACCAGCAAAGGGGCCTCAATTACCTGCTTTTGGCCTCCTGAAAGCCTAAGGACCCCTGTAAGGTTCCCTAGACCTATCTGGGTGAACCTATCTGGTTCACAGTTCAAAATTCAGGTGACAGTTGGACCATTAGAATCTACTTCCTTATATTCAGGGCAAAGAACCAACAAAAATGACCCACATTCCTTAGTCTTTACTACTGTCACAAACTAGTTGTGAAGAGATGTTAACTTCTCCATCCCTCTTTCCCCTCACCTGTAAATGGAGTTGAAATGGAAAGGCAAACTTCAAATGAAAGACACTGTTTGAGACTCAGAGAAAGTGTCTCCCAGGGATATCTAAGGTACTGTGGTGGTTGAGTAACCAAAGTGAAAAAAACATAAGGGTAGTAGGATAACATAAAGGAGAAAACTGAGTAGAGTTCAGAGTAGAATTCCAAAGGTAATCTTTGTGGATCTGAATGTCATTTATAAAGATTTTGGATAAAGTGCCTTACAGGAATCCCTGCAGTCTCCTGCACAGGTTGGATGTCCTTGAGCTGCTGCACCTCCTGCTCCAGCTGTCCTGTAGTTTCCATGGGTCTCTTCCAAGGGCAAGGACAGAAGTTCAGTCCCACTGCTCCCAAGGAATCCCTACTTGCAAGTGCCCAGTTCTCATTTCATATACAAATCCTCTGCTTCAGAGTTGCTTTCTTCTTTCTCAAAACTGATCCTCCCCTACCTCAGTAGAAGCTATTTGAAGTTTCCTTCCTAGATTATCATTTTCCTGTTTGTCCAATTACTTAGAAAACAGTTTGAGGGGATCAAATGCTCACCAGATTCCCTCATTTTGGACATCAAGGACAGATTCCACTTGATTCCACGGACCTAAAATGGCTTTTTTTAAAAGACCAGGAAGGTGGTTTTCAACCTGTGTTCAATGAATCCTAAGCATTTCCTTAGAGGCCTCAACTGTGAGCAGGAGGAGGACAAGCAGGCTCTGGAGCGTGCCCGAAACTCACCCTGGGAGATGCTGTAACTCATCCTAGTACTAAGGAACCACGTACAAATCTTTTCTAAGGTTTCATTGTTAAAAACAAATTTTAAAATACTATTGACCTAGATCATATCTTACAGGCTTCTCCAACAATTCCCTCAAAATCCAAATGACCTCATCTCTCCATAAAGTCTACCAATAAATCCTCTAGCAGCATTGTCTGCTTCTGTACTTGTCTTGTGTCTAAGAGTTCCTGGAACACTATTATTATGTTTGCTTGGCCCTTCCTATCTTCACCTTCTAACAGTGAGTTAAACATGCCCTAAAATGAAAGAGAAAAGCCACATAACAAGTATTTAAAAAGCATAATTAACCACCCAAAACAGGACATCCTCTGTTACTTCTATTCCTACGCATAGAAGTATACCACCCTCACACACCACCAAATTCCACACGTACACTACCACACTGACCCAGAACCCCAGCACAGTTGACCTTCCACCTTGGCCATACAAAACCCCCACATGGAAACCCCTGAAAGAACTACCTCCCTGGAACTCCACAAACACTGTTTTAACTGGCCTTGGTTGTAGCATCTTCTGTTTCCTCATTTTTCTAGAAAATTCCAACCTGCAGGGCTCCAATCATCAAAGTTGAGAAGCACTGTTCCTTCCTATCCCTGTCAATCTTTCTGGCAACACCACCGTGTTCCTAAAAATGCCCCTCACAGCCAAGTACTATGGACTGTTTCCTTCAACATCTGGTCTAGCTCCCTTCTGGGACAGAAACACTGGAATGCTAGAAACTACACTGCCCAGACTCCCCTCTTGTAAGAGACTGTAAGTGACCCCAAATTCTAACCACTTTTATGAGATTTATTACTTCATGAAAATAAAAACTTCAGAGCAAAAGATACCATAAGTAAAAAAATAAATAAATAAATAAATAAACTAAGAAAAAATACTTGCAAATTACATTAACAAAAAATACTATACAAAATATGAAAATATAATAATATAAATAATTCTTAAAACTAAAAAAAAGAAAGAAAAAAAATTCAGTAGAGATCTGGACAGAATTGCTAACTACCACTACACCTATCCCATTTCTAACACGAGACTGGTAAAACTCCAAAAGCTGAAAACACACTTTGTTGGCAAAACTGTGGGGAAACCATCGCCTCACATACTTCTGGTAGGAATACAAAACAGTAAAAAATTCTATGGAGGAAAAATCAGAAGCATCTTAAAAATTACGTATGCGGGGCACCTGGGTGGCTCAGTGTGTTAAAGCCTCTGCCTTCAGCTCAGGTCATGATCCAAGGGTCCTGGGATCGATACCCACATCGGGCTCTCTGCTCAGCAGGGAGCCTGCTTCCTCCTCTCTCTCTGCCCACCTCTCTGCCTACTTGTGATCTCTCTCTGTCAAATAAATAAATGAAATCTTTAAAAAAAAAAATTAAGTATGCATTTACACTCTCACCCAGCAATCCCATCTCAAGGAACCCACTCTGAAGATAACTTCCACAATCAACATATGCTGTAATATTACAGGAATATCAAAATACTTCAAACAATACATCTACCCAAAGAATTGGTTGAATCTAACTATGGAAACCCCACAAGATGCAGGTGACACAGCAGTACTCTACAAAATAAAAAAACAAGGCAAACCTTTGTAAACGGACATGGAATGATTTCTAGGATATACTGAGTTGACAAAGCAAAGCAAACATCACCACCACCTGAATCTCCATTCCAGAAAAGAAGCCATTATTCAGCCACGAGCAGTACATGGACTGCCAGCCTCTGGGAGCGGCATCTCCAAAGGCCACTTCTGCCTAATGAGGGCCTCCTTTTTAACTTCCAGTTCTTCCCTCACAGCTCCCCCATGAGCTAAGAATTCAGCAATGTGTAGCACAGTCCTGAGGCTACCCACTACCTGATTCTGCATCCTCTTCATTAGACCTTTCACAAATGTTCCCCAAAAATGCCTACTACCCTAATTTCATCTCAGTGTCCATTACCAACTGGAGTGAGGGCATGATATGAACTGAGTATTTGTGTCTCCTTCAAAATTTATGTGTTGAAATTCTAATTCCCAAATTTGACAGTATTTGAGTATACTCAATTGTGGTAATCATTTCACAGTGTATACATATATTAAATCATCACATACACCTTAAAAAAACAAAACAAAACAAAAAAAACATACTGGGACACCTGGCTATCTCAGCAATTAAGCATCTGCCTTCAGCTCAGGTCATGATCCTAGGGTCCTGGGACTGAGTCCCACATCAGGCTCCCTGCTCAGTGGGGAGCCTGCTTTTTCCTCTACCTGTTGCTCCGCTCCCCCTGCTTGTGCTTGCTCTCTGACAAATATATCTTAAAAACAAAACAAAAAAACATACTGTACAACCTAAATATATATAATTTTACTTGTCAATCATACCTCAAAAAAGCTCAGTTAAAAAAAAAAAAGGAATCAGCATGCTATCTACCTCAAAGGGAAGACATCAACTGGAGCCACTATTTTTAATATACTGTATATTACATTCAGTGAAAAAACACTAGGCATGACAAGAGACAGAACTGCATAGGTGAAAAACAAAAGAAAAAGACAAATTGACAACAGAAACAAACCCACATGTAATTCACAGACAGCCTTCAACCAGCAGTCTTTAAAATAACGTAGTATGTTGGAGGAAAAAAATGGAGTAGATGAAAAGATTCAATAAATGGGTTTTTTAGCAAATTAGAGAAAAATCAGCAGGGTTGGTGAAATGGAAGCAGATCAGTACAAAATATCCACATTAAAACTCACAGAAGAAAATGATGTAAAATACAAAAAAGGATGCAACAGATATGAAATAGAGTAGAATGGTTTAACATACCTATAAATGGAGTCCCAAGAGAGAAGGGAGCAGAAAAAAAGTATTTGAAAAGTCACTACTATTGCACTTTGGGGGGAAAAAAAAACAACTTACTGAGGCTGTTTTCAGTGTTAATACACACACACAGTATTATCTACAGCTGCTTCAGTTCTGGAAAAGCAGAACTGAGGAGTTGCAACAGAGACACTATGGCCCACAGAGCCTGAAATATATACTACACCTGGACCTTTATGTAACGTTTGTCAATCCTGCTTCTGACCAACCAAAGAAGTGAAACAAAATTTAGACACCCTGCACAGAACTGGAGTATGATAGTCACTGATTTATTAAACTATCAGGTAAAACTAAGACCATTGGGTTTTGCCTATTTCCCTTGCTCTAGATCCACTCAGGATTCTCAGGAAGCTACTTGGCATTCTGTTTAAACTGTCTTGATAATTTAAAGACAACAGGTCTCACTACTAAATTATTCTGGAAAATTCTGTCACTCCTCTTCTTGTCTCTCTATTCAGTCCTTCTGGAGCTCTTAATTCTCCCCAATTCTTCTGACATCTCGAGTTCTTAACTGGTCTCCTACTGCCCCCTCTTTCCTTATTCTGCAGCCCTGTTCTCCCATTTAGCAGTGTTTTACCTACAATTTAACCTGAATTTTGTTCAAATGCTTTGCTTTTTCATTTCTTTAAATTCCAGTTCATTCTTTTCTCCCCCAGTGTCTTGTTCCCCTCTTACAGTCATATTACTTTTAGATTTTCAATTACTCTAAACTTGTATGATGTGGTATCTGATATTCTATTCCTGAAATCGGTCATGACTGGTAACTCTTACGTGGTAAAGAAGTCACATGTTTTATAATAAATTTGCGGGAAACCCACACAACCTGGAATGAGAACATGTGTCTCCATAGCAGTTCTGCTTTTGCGGCTCTCAGGTGCTGGGGGTAATGCAGGCTGCAGACTACTTTTTATGTTCGTTTCTTAAAAATTATGGACTGCCCTCCACCCCCAGGTAAGTACAAGTAATACAAAGTACAGCCTCCAACATTCCTGACTGGGCACAAAGTCTTAGGAAAGATCTTCCCTTCCTATAGAGCCCAAGCAGAGACAAATTGCCTTGTGGAGCCAGTGAATGGATTTTTTTACTCTAACTCTTCCTTGGGAGTATCATCTGCTAGAGGAACCAGATTGATGAGGGGTCCCACCTCCAAGCCCCAGACTCACAAGGGCCTAAGGCCTCACTTTCTCTTCCCGTGTGGGTTATTAAAACGCACGGAAAGCAAAAATCCACAATAAAACTGTAACATTACAAATAATTACTCCTTGTTAGATGTCACCAATTAGGATGTCCACTTGCTATTTTCAAACAACCAGTTCCTTTTCCCCCAAATTTTGCTTTACCACCTCCCTCACAGCCCATGTTCTACTAGCCGAGTCCAATAAGGAGGAAAAGTGGCTCAGGCCTAAATTAATTAGTAGAATCCCTTCCCTGGCCCTGGGATGGAAGCAGAGTGCAATCAGAACACATCCCAGGATTAGTCTGATTAGAGAACAAGAAGCCCCAAGGGGGCTTCCTATAGAGCAGAGATAGAGGCTCATAGCTAGGGTACTACTGGGGAGGGGTTGCTGAACACCACAAAGAGACCACAATGGGGAGACCTGCAACCTGTGACCAACACTGAGCCAATCCTGAGGAAGTGAAGTTGAGCCTAGGAGGTAGAAACTAGATCCTAGTCCAACTGCTGGAGCAACCAGATCAAGCTTTGACCAAAACCAGTCCTAGCTCTTGATTTTTCAGTTCCATGACCCAAAACATTTTCTTCTTTGTATCGATCACTTTGAGCTAGGTTTGTCAACTGAAAGCATTCTGAGCAACAAGGAAATTTACCAAATGTTCAAACTTCAATAATGAAACAAAGTTTTACTTGCTTACCTGGATAACCAATTCCTTTGGCATTTGCATAGGGAACTCCGGAAGAACCAGGGCTGTAAACAGGATTCATGATTTCAAGAACTAAAAAGGGGAAAAAAAAGTAATTTAGCCAAGTACTTTTATTCTCCAGTTTTTCTCCAATATCACTTGCAAAAGAGCAGGCAGCAAGAGTCCCTTCTCTAGTTGATGAAAAACAGGCATTTCATGCTGCTGCCAACCAACACAGAAAAGGCAGGCCAGAAGTCCTAATGAAAGCCCACCTAAACACTGTAATCTTTCCAACTTCTTCAGTCCATCAGAAGCTAAGGGAAAATGTGTTCTCTATGTCCCTGCTCAAAACAGTGAAAAAAATGTTATGATCTAAATGTCCTTATAACAAAGAATAGTTAAGGAAACCAGACCTATGCAGAATATGAAATATTACACAGATACTTTTTAAAGTGTTTAAAAACATGACTGATATGTTATGTGACAAAAGGAAAAGAACAAAGCTGTATTATGCAGTATGATCCTAAATCTGCACCTACATGTAGTACAAGCACGTGCACTTCTAGCACCAACAGAAAAAATCTGGGAGAATATAAAAATGTGAACAGAGATGATCTCCAGATGGGGTAGGTTTAGTGTTCTTTTTATACTTTTCTCTATTTATTAAATAACCTTTGTTAAATATGTATGTATTTTAAGAGACAAATCAGCTATAGCCTAGCAACTCTATTAATCCATTCGATGTTTTTTCATCATCTTTTTTTTCCTGAAAAGTTCAAGAGCTTGCCCAGCCACCAGCATCATTTTACCCCTTCCCCAATAGAAAAATATGATTCTCATCAGTATCTCCAGCAAGCTCCTCTGAATTCTGTCAACCAATGTATTACGAAAGTATGTTTAATTAAGACTACTCTATATTCCTCACCTATATTCCTCACTGGTGTGGAATGGTGGTAGTAAGGATGAAGGGAATCTTAATTTTAAATATAAAAACAGTACAGGATAGGGGGATAGCAGGCAACAGGTAACATGGGAACTCTGTGCCTTCCGCTCATTTTTTCTGTGAACCTAAAACTGCTCTAAAAAAGTCTACTTAAGGGGCGCCTGGGTGGCTCAGTGGGTTAAGCCGCTGCCTTCGGCTCAGGTCATGATCCCAGGTCCTGGGTTCGAGCCCCACATCGGGGTTTCTGCTCAGCAGGGAGCCTGCTTCCTCCTCTCTCTCTGCCTGCCTCTCTGCTTACTTGTGATTTCTCTCTGTCAAATAAATAAATAAAATCTTTAAAAAAAAAAAAAGTCTACTTAAAACTAAAAATAAAGAGGGTTGCCTGGGTGGCTCAGGTCTTGCTCCCACAGTTATGAGTTCAAGCCCCACAATGGGTTCCATGCACAGCATGGAACCTACTTTAAAAACAAATTAAATCAAAAATTAAAAATAAGGGGCGCCTGGGTGGCTCAGTGGGTTAAGCCGCTGCCTTCGGCTCAGGTCATGATCTCAGGGTCCTGGGATCGAGTCCCACATCGGGCTCTCTGCTCGGCGGGAAGCCTGCTTCCCTCTCTCTCTGCCTCTCCGTCTACTTGTGATCTCTCTCTGTCAAATAAATAAATAAAATCTTTAAAAAAAAAATTAAAAATAAACAAAATGTACACATATATACTTATTTAGTGTCTGCCTCCCCCACCACATCCCCCACTAGAAAGTAGCGTGTGGCAGACAGGGAACAGGGACTTGTTCCTATTTACTGTAGTATCTCTAGCACCAGTTACAGTACCTGGCACAAAAAAGGTGCAAGTACCTGACTTTTTGTTTTTGAAAAAGATTTTATTTATTTATTCATGAGAGAGAGAGAGAGCAAGAAGCAAGCCTGCTGCTTATACTCGACTCTAGGACCCCTGGATCATGACCTGAGCCAAAGGCAGACACCCAACCAACTGAGCCATCCAGGTGCCCGACCTGCTGACTTTCTAAAAACATATACACATTCAAACACTGCAGGTATCAAATTCTACTACAAAAACATATTGCAAAAATTAACCACTTCAAAGTCTCAGCTTACTTGACTCATTTAAAGTATTCACAATCAAGCAGTTCAGTACACATAAAAAAATACCCAGTCACATCCCTAGCCTTTGTAACAAGTTCTAGTCTAAATTAGGAATAAATCAGGAACATCAGTGATTAGGCCATTCTTACTTAAATGTTTTTTTTAACCTTCTAAGCCAAAGTTACTATGACATCCACAATTACAACTAAGAGATTAATCTAGATCAGTGCTAACAAACAGTACTCTCTGCAACAATGAAGATGCTATCTGTGCCTTCCAATATGGCAGCCACTAGCTAAAATTAACTACTGAGCACCCCAAAAATATGGCTAGTGAAGGATCTGATTTTTAAATTTTATCTGACCTCAATTTTTTAAAATTTATTATGTAATCTCTACACCCAATGTGGGGTTTGAACTCATGACCCCGAAATCAAGAGTCCTCCAACTGAGCCTCAACCTATATTTAATAGTCATATGTGCCCAGGGACTACCATATGGACAGCACAGTCTACAGTACAGATGATAGAAAACAAGGATAGGAAGGCACAGAAAGCAAGCAGGAGAATCAATTACATTATCTTACTACAGAGTTTAAGAATAAACAAACTGGGGAGGTGCCTAGGTGGCTCAGTCGGTAAAGCGCATCTGCTTTGGGCTCTGGGCATGATCCCAGGGTCCTAGAATCGAGCCCCATGTTGGGCTCCCTGATCAGCAGGGAGGCTGCTTCTCCCTCTCCTCCCCACTAATGCTCTCCTCTCACTATCTCTGACACTCCCTCTCTCCAATAAATAATATCTTAAAAAAAAAAAAAAATAGAACAAACTGGGGGCACCTGGTGGCTCAGTCAGTTAAGCATCTGACCCTTAATCTTAGGGTCATGAGTTCAAGCACTGCATTAAAAAAAGAATAAACAAATTGGCAATTGCCAATCGCCAATCCCTATTACCCTGTACTTTTAACCTATTCGTGGTGGATCTCCAACAGAACTGTGTAAGCCCTCATCTCTGTCGTTCAACTATGATCTGCTGAGTAAGTATATAATTCTCAAAATTCTGTTTCTCTATTCTGTGCCAGAACCTAATTTTCTCAATTGAATTCAAAATAAGCAACGCACTATGCAAAGGCCACAAAGAACACAAAAAGAGCAAGTCACAATCTTCTGAGTTTACAATCTAGAAAAGTGTTGTCCAATAGAACCTTCTGTGAAGATGAAAATGTATGGTAACTGTACATGTAAAGTAGCCACCAATGGCTGGCTAGTGAACACCTCAAGTGTGGCTAGCACAACTAAAGAACTACATTTTAACTTAAACAGTCACAAGTAGGTGATAGCGATTATATTGGAGAACTCTGGCCTGTAAGACAAAAGACATGAGGAGCACCTGGGTGGCTCAGTTATTAAGCTTCTGCCTTTGGCTCAGGTTATGGTCCCTGGATCCTAAGATCAAGCCCCGCACTGGGCTCCCTGCTCAGTGGGAGGACTGCTTCTATTCCCTAAGTACCATAAAGGAATGAAGTGTTCTGAAGGTTGAGAGAGCAAAAACTCAACAGGTGAGGGGAGGAATGGTCAGTAAAAACTTGATTATAGAAAGTAGTAGCTCTGAACAAGTATGAGCCCAAAAAGCCACTGAAGAGAGAAAATGCAAGATGCACTTTAGCAATACTGGGTTATGACTATGAAAACACAGGTTAATTTCTTAGAACCATCATGTGTAGACCCTTAAATGTAGGGCTGAACAGATGACATCTGGTAGGCAATGAAGCTCATGAGTAACATGGCAGACTAACACAGGAGTTACCAGGTGACCTGGTAATTCTATTCCTTGGTAAATACCTAAGAGAAATGAAAATACACATCCACACAAAAATCTGTACACGAATTTTTATTATTCATAACAGCCAAAAAATCGTAAACAATCAAATGAAGCATTGAACACAAGGCTCTCCTGCCGTAAAGATCTCAGTGTAAACCAATAATACAATTCTACTATACGCTTATCACTACAAAGTACATAGAATTGCCTATAAATTCTCAATACCATAAGTTTCAAACTACCCAGAAGTTTTATTTCCTAAAAGCATTTTTACCTCCCCAAAGGATGTTTCCTAAAGAGACCGAAAAATCTTTTTTTTTTTTATTTTTAAAATTTACTTATTTGACAGAGATCACAAGTTAGGCAGAGAGGCAGGGGGGTGGAGGGGGCGGAAAGCAGGCTCCCTGCTGAGAGTCCGATGCGGGGCTCGATCCCAGGACCCCGAGATCACGACCCGAGCCAAAGGCAGAGGCTCCAACCTACTGAGCCACCCAGGCACCCCGAGACCAAAAAATCTTAATGAACTGAAAATATTAGGCAAGAAAATATAAAAAGATTGATGAAAAATGTTGCGGGGTTCCCTCTCCTATCCAATAAAAGGGCTTGACTGAGCAATATAAAAAGTCTGTGAGCTAATGTCCCCCCCCCCAAAAAAAAATTCTTAGGTTACTTGTTCAAATAATAAGAATCCCCCGAGATTCTAAGCCTCAAGAGCAGAGAAAAATACTTTGTTCAGCTGTCTTCCTGTAGTTCACCAGTGCTAAGCACTAAGACAGCTTATATATATCTTCTGAATATTTTTTTTTAAGATTTTATTTATTTATTTGACAGAGAGAGAGAGAGAGATCACAAGTAGGCAGAGAGGCAGGCAGAGAGAGAGAGGAGGAAGCAGGCTCCCTGCCGAGCAGAGAGCCCGATGTGGGGCTCGATCCCAGGTCCTTGGGATCATGACCTGAGCCGAAGGCAGAGGCTTTAACCCACTGAGCCACTCAGGCGCCCCCTGAATATTTTTGAAGAACTATGTGATAGAAAATATAACTTTTCACAGCAATAAATATGAAGTTGAGCATGTGACTCTTCATCTCAGGATAGTTGAGTTCAAATCCCATATGGGTATAGAGCTTACTTAAAAAAAAAAAAAAAAATGAAGCTGAGACATTTATTTAAAATATAACTCTGGGGCACCTGGATGGCTCAGTGGGTTAAAGCCTCTGCCTTCCGCTCAGGTCATGATCTCAGGATCCTGGGATCAAGCCCTGAATCAGGCTCTCTGCTCAGCGGGGAGCCTGCTTTCTCCTCTGTCTCTGCCTGCCTCTCTGCCTACTTGTGATCTCTGCAGGTCAAATAAATAAATAAATCTTTTAAAAAATAATTAATAAAATATAACTCAGAATAGTTGAAACACCATCTATTTATTGATTAGTGACTATGAAAGCTGAACCCACTGGCCAATCTTAACATTTCCAGAAATCAAACTATTTAACATTAAATGCTCATATAATAGAATTACTCTGCATCACCTAAGGTACTACTACAAAAACATTACCATCTAAATCTAATGAATCCTATCTAATGAATTTTTGGTAGACAAAAATTTCCTTTTAAATTACAGGACCTATACCTATAGGGGTGCCTGGGTGGCTCAGTCTAGTTTACAGAAAAAGAAGTTGGAGGAGTAGGATGAATAACACCATGAAGCAATCAGACACACCCGAAAGATGGGGCATCTTAGAGGACAAGTAACCCAGTTTCTTCAGTAAGTCAATGGTCTGAAAACTAGTGGGGACGGGGGTGGTGGGAAGGCAGGGAGGGCAGTTCTAGATTAAAATAGATTTAGACATTAAAACCATTACGTAGTTTTGTTTGGATTTTAGTTTAGATTGAAAAAACTGTAAGAAGATATTTAAAGGACTTGGGGACACAAGTGAATATGGGCTAAGTATCAAATGGTATTCATTTTGCTAGGTATGGTGATAGCATTTTGGTTACGTAAAGACACAGCTTTTCAGAAGTACATGCCGAGGCATACAAGACAAAAAAAAATGACATGATGTCTCTAAGTATTCTTACAAAAAAGGAAAACTACAGTAAAATACTAATGATTGTTATGCTGAGGTATTGGATTATGGCTGCATATGGTATTGTTACTCGTTTTAAGTTTGCGTAACAAAAAAAAAATAAAGAAAAAAACATCATCATTCTGCCTCCTATCCTAGTGCCATTGGCCACCCAGAAACCAATTTCCCAGTCTGATTTACCGTGGACCAAAGACTCCAATTCCAACACTGGACCCAGAAGGTACCACTTTTTTTTTTTTTTTTAAACCCATGTGGAATGACTCAACTGTCAGAATACCTATGGGTGGTCTGACACCTGCACCAGAAACCCAATCTCAGATTTACCTTTAAAAAAGAGGACAGCAAAAATTTTTGAATTTGAAAATCCAGTAATAATCAGAGATAAGATACATTTAAGACCCATCACTGTATTATTTTCTCTAGTTTCAAAAGATACCATGATCTAAAGAAAGTTTCCACACACAACAGAAATTATAAAACTTTGAGGGCCTTTTTTAATAGTATTTCATACCAACAAAACTAATTTCAAGAGGGTTAAATTTTATTTCTCTCAGAGACTAATATTAATATACAAGATATACCCTTCAGCACAACACTGGAAATTCTCAGCAATGTCTGATATTATAAAGAAAAGCATATAAGATGACAAGTTCTTCTCAATTCCCTCAAAGTCTCCCTTCACTACTGAGGTTTGCAACCTCTTGGGAGAAATTCATGTATTTCTCACAGGACTGGTCAGACTCCAAAGACACAGATGTAGAGTGGAAAGCAGACATGAAAAAAGTAACTATTACTTTATTACATTGGTGTACCACTGTTTTTATAGGTATTTCAACTGATATTGGAAAAGAAGCTGTTTAAGTGAGACAAGTCTGGTGGACAAAAATTTCCCTTTAAACTACAGAACCTATACCTATAGGGGTCCTGGGTGGCTCAGTCTGTTAAGACTCCAATTCTTGATTTTAGCTTGGGCCTTGATCTCAGTGTTGCAGGTTCAAGCCCCATGTTGGTCTCCACACTGGCCGCAGAGCCTACTTTAATTTTATTTATTTATTTGACAGAGAGAGATAAAGCACAAGCAGGCGGAGTAGCAGGCAGAAGGAGAAGCTCCCGGCTGAGTAAGGAGCCTGACACCAGGCTCTATCCCAGGACCCTGGGACCATAACCTGAGCCAAAGGCAGTTGCTTAACCAACTGAGCTACCTAGGCGCCCCATGGAGCCTACTTTAAATAATTTTTTTTTTCTACAGAACCTATAAAAAGCTAAGATATTTTTAAAATGCACTTAAATTTCAGGCACCTGAGTGAGCATACTGAGTTAAGCATCTAAGCCCTGCATCAGACACTCTGCTCAGCAGGAAGCCTGCTTCTACTGCTCCCACTCCCCAGGTTTGTGTTCCCTCTCCCTCTCTCTCTAATAAATACATAATATCTTTTTTAAAAATCCACTTAATTTTTTTTTCAATTTTAATCCTCTACCTCTGTGGCATTATACTAATTTTCCTGTTGTTCAAAAATTCCAATGATTTTGGTATCACAATTCTAAACTCAAAATGAAAATGAGTTGAAAGGCAGATGTAGAGCAGAATAATAAATATCCTAACAAATATATCATGGCCTGATAAAAGGGCAGGGGTCAATAATAGCAACAGCAGCAGATGGTGCTTCCTCCTGAGATGCAGGCACTTGCCTCACAGGCACAACCCAATCTTCCCACTATTTACAAGGACAGGAACCAGGAAGAGGGGATGCTGCTACCTGCTCAGCATTTCTAAAGACTGCTGCCCAAGAACACCAGGCAGAACGCACAGGCAGCCAGCTGTCTCCAACTCAGAAGGCCTCCGGAGACCTCTAACAATCCTCAGCTTCCATTTAGTCACAAACACAACTAAACGTAAGAAACATGCAAACACCCCAACCAAAGCAAGCTAGCTTTATTAAGCTGAAGGGGGAAAAAAAATCTTCACAATATGCACACACTAGCTTTGGCATTAAAAAAGAGAACTTTAGGTTATCCAACTGGATGTCAGCAAAAATAGTACACTACTTAACAAATTTGCAAAGTGTGTCCCTATTATTGTCCACAGCAAAAACTTTTAAACTTTTTCATGTAATATTTGAGAAAATCTCAAATTACACAAGGATGACTTGAGAATTTAAGGTGTGGGAACAAGACAAAATTTTTCCTGCATGCCAAAAACACTCCAAAATATTTTTATGTATGACTTGAGTGAAACATTAACTCATACAATCCATACATGCACTTACATATATTATATGTAATGCATACAAGTGCATACATGCACTTACATATATTATAAAAGAAAAATACCCTGTTTGTTGACAGGTTGCAAAGGTACACCTTCTTTTCAAAGTTAACCCAGACTGGGCCACGAAACGTCCTTTCTGAAGAAATCATTAAAAGCCTTTCAAGCTGGAGGGCGAACACTAAGCTTCTGGCAGGCAAATGGAATAATTTTCACTTCGTGGGTAGACAAAGTGAATAGTTTACACATTCGAAATGATTACAACCACAAGAATCCCAAATCTAAGTTACAGAAAACAACACCCTGCTGCTTCTCATTTTTTCATACGTTTTCCTGACCGGATCTGAGTCGGACCTTAATAAGGCCCAGGGAACATTCTTGTGCACTGACTCCACCTCTCACCGGGCACCTGGGCAGCACCCCCCTCCCCCGTAGCCCACACCGCACCTGCCCGTGCGCGAGTCCGCGCCCAGCTCCGCCTCCCTTGGGCTCCCAGCTGCCTGGTTTACCCCACCGGACAAAGCACAGCCGAGGTTCGGCCCAGGGGCCGACAGGCCGAACCCCGAACCCGGCGCCAGGCAACCCCGAGCCGTGGGTCCGACCTTGGCGCCGCCCCAGGCCGGCCGCACAAAGCGCCGCACTTCCGGCCGGGCAGCGCCGCCGCCCGAGCCCGCCGCCCCGGCTCGCGCGCAGCCGGGAGCCCGAGAGAGCGCCGCGTCGCCCCTCCGCCCCGCCCCCGCCCGGGGGCACCCGCCCGCCCGCACTCACCGCGCCGCGACGGCGGCGGCGGCGGCGGCCTGGGCCTCAGTGACCAGCGCACGCCGGCCCGGGGCGGGCTCGGCGGTGGGGCTTGGCGAGGGGCGAGCGCCGCAGAAGAGTGCTCCGATGCGGGGGCTGAGCCTCGAAGTCCCCGGTAGCCGCCGCCGCCTCCCCGGTCCGCGCTTACAATCGCTCCGCTTCACCCGGCCCGCCTCTCCGCAGCCCGCGCTACCAGCCGACGCTGCGCAGCCAGCGAGCCACCGACCTCACTTCCGCCTGGAGCGAGCCGCTGCGATGGCGCGCTGGGCACGTGACTGGAAGTCTCCGTTCAGACTAGGGTAGTGGCGTGCGCGCTCCCGCCGGCGTCTAAGAGGTCCCCGGATGGAGAGTATCTGGAGCCGTGTGGCGTGCGACCCAAGGCTGGGCTGTCTACCCTAGGGCACCGCGTGCGGGTGGGCGAGTATCTCGCGGCGGCGGCGCCCACGGGGACGTCCGTGTCCACTTTTCGGAATAGGCACTCAGATGGACATTTTCCTCACCCTGTTTTTGCCCTTCTACTAATGCAGCGTGGAAGGGACATATTGGAATATAGAGTTTTACTAAAATTTTTTATGAGAAATATGTCTTCGATTTTGTATTAAAACAGCCACCGTATTGCAGGAACCTGTGTGTAAATGAAGACTCAAGGGTGCGGTGGTGGTGTGTGACCCGGTCCTGGCTGTGATGCTCAATGGTGACAACTGAGGGCAAGGCTCAGCACCCTCCAGAGCCAGGGCTAGTGTAGTGGCGGGCAGTCGAAGTGTTATCCCACCGAGTGGCACAGGGATCCGGCCTGGAATATCGCTGGGACACTCGCATGCCCCAGAGTACCAGGTAGAGACTGCCAGCACAGACACTGCGCTCACTCTGCCAATCACTATTTCCAAAGCTCCGCATTCATTAGGTCATGTAATATCCGTAATAAATCATTTTGCAAATGAGGGAATTAAGACGCAAGCTGATAAGCATTCAAGAGCACGCTATTAGGAAACCCACTCCGCATTCAAACCCCAGCATCTGGCTTCAGAGTGCATGTTCTTTTTTTTTTATTATTATTTTTTAAAAATTTATTTGACAGAGATCACAAGTAGGCAGAGAGGCAGGCGAGGGGGGGGGAAGCAGGCTCCCCGCTGAGCAGAGCCTGATGGAGGGCTCCATCCCACAACCCTGGGACCAGGAGCTGAGCTGAAGGCAGAAGCTTAACCCACTGAGCCACCCAGGCGCCCCCAGAGTGCATGTTCTTAAAGGGGCAGTCCTCGGATTTGGTTTCCCAGAACAACCTTGTGTGACATTAGTAGGACCCACAAATTCCCTGCCTGAGCTGAGTCAGTCTGCCTTGAAAAGAGGTGGAGGAATCCTGTGATGCAGGCTGGGATGGGTCCTTCAGAAGGGCCTGGAGAAAGCAAGCGCCTGTACTCAGCAAAAAGAGCCCAGGCAGTTTACCTATGGAGAGACATTCAGTACAAACAGCTTCTAAAGACTCTTTACCTGGCACATCTGCAAGAATTCAATGTAGGTTAAAGAGGTTGCAAAGGACAAGATTTCTGGCAAGCTGTAAATGTGGACTTTTTTTCTTTTTCTTTTTTTTTTAAAGATTTATTTATTGGTGGGGGGGCAGGTAGGAGGGGCAGAGGGAGAGGAATAAACATCCTCAAGTAGAGGCCCTGCTGAACTGAGCTAGATCCCAAAAAGCCCAGATCATGGCCTTAGCCCAAATCAAGAGTTGGCTGCTTAACTGACTGAGCCACCCAGGTGCTTCTGAAGATTTTATTTTTTAGTAATCTCTACACCCAACATGGGGCTGAATTTACAACTCCAAGATCAGGAGTAGCATGCTCCACTAACTGAGCCAGTCAGGAGCCCTAAATCTTGACAGTTTTAAATAAAATGATGTTACTCTTTAAAATACCCATTAAGGGGTGCCTGGGTGGCTCAGTGGGTTAAAGCCTCTGCCTTTGGCTCAGGTCATAATCCCAGGGTCCTGTGATGGAGCCCCACATAGGGCTCTCTACTCAGCGGGGAGCCTGCTTCCTCATCTCTCTCTGCCTGCCTCTCTGCTTACTTGTGATCTATGTCTGTCAAATAAATAAATAAAATCTTAAAATAAAATAAAATACCCATTAGAATATAAACACTACAGCAATTCAATTCCCACCTTTTTCCATTTTAAAAACACATGAGTAAATTATGTAACAAAAAATTTGTTCCCTTTTCTCCTTGACTGCTTCTATTTCACTGCCCCCACAGAATTTTACCCTAATATACTTGTGTGTTGAGTGTCTTTTTTTTTTTAATCACTTTTATCTGTCAGAATAGCTAGGAAATGTTCCAGTAATAACAAACCCCAAATCTCGGTCTCTTCACACAACAGAATTTTATCTCCCACATATCCATCAGGTCAAAAACAGATGGGATTGTCTGAAAAACTACACAAAATAATTCAGCAGCAAACTGGAAAAATGTACATATATATGTATATGTACATATACATATATATATGAAATATATATATATATAGCTATCATGCATCTAGTTAACAACCAGTTGGAAGATACAATGAAATTATGCAAAAGATTAATATTACACAAGGAATATATAAATATAACAATGTAATAACTAGCAATAAACTTTTATAAGAATTTAACAAGATCTATGTGAATAAAACTTTAAATAATCCCTGAATGGCATAAAACACTTAAACACATGGTGAAAAACATCATGTTCTTGGATGAGTAGATTTAACATCAAAAAGATGTCAATGCTTCCTAAATTAATTTATAAATTTAAATAAAATTCCTATGAAACACCAATAATTATTTTTAACTAGATGAAGAGATTCTGATTTACATATGGGAAAAAATCAGAGAGAATCAAAAGAATCAGCCAGGAAAACTTTGAAAACAAAGAGTTATAGGGTGGTGGCTGGCTACTAGATAAGAAAACATATTTGAAAGCCTCAGTGGGGTGCTTGGGTGGCTCAGTTGTTTAAGCATCTGCCACCATTCAGCTGAGATCCTGATCCCTGGGCTCTGAAATAGAGCCCTGGGTCCTCTCTGCTCAGAGGGGAGTCTGCTTCTCCCTCTCCCTCTACCCTTTGACCCCTGCTCTTTGCTCTGGCTATCTCTCTCTCTCAAATAAATAAAATCTTTAAAAAAAAAAAAAAGCCTCAGTAAGGAGCACTTGGGTGGCTCAGTCCGTTAAGCATCTGCTTTCGGCTCAGGTTGTAATCCCAGAGTCCTGGGTCCTGGGATTGCGCCCTGCATCAGGCTTCCCACTCAGCGGGGAGTCTGCATCTTCCTCTTCCCTTCCCTCTACCCTGCTCTTATGCTCTCTCTCTCTCTCAAATAAATAAAAACTTTTTAAAAAATAATAAAGCCTCAATAAATAAAGCAGTGTGTCTCTGATACATGAATAGACAGACCAATGAAAACAGAAAATCCAGAAATACACCCAAATAATTTTGGGAAATCACCAAGGAAAAGGTGGATAATTCAATAAATGGCATTAGGACAAAAATATAGCCATCTGAAAAAATATAAAGTTGGTTCCATACCTTACATCATACCAGAGTGAAATCCAAATCAAAAAAAGATACAAATGTATAACAGTGAAATCATAAAAGGACAAAAAGAAAACATGGGGAAAATCCTTTTTAATTTTGGAGTAAAGAAGGTCTTTTTTTAAAGATTTATTTATTTATTTAAGAGAGAGCAAGAACTAGCAAGTTTGAGCAGGGGAGAGGGGCAGAGGGAGAAGCCGACTCCCTGCTGAGCAGAGAGCTTGATGTTGGATTCAATTCCAGGACACCAGGATCATGATCTGAATGGAAGGCAGACACTTAACTGACTAAGTCACCCAGGTGACCTAAAGAAAGCCTTTCTAACTCCTGCTCAAAATCCAGAAGCCATGACAATGAAAAACGTTAGTTTGGCAAAAATCACCATGAACATATGCAAAAGACAGATGATTAACAAGGAAAATAGTTCCAACACATGTGATAGACAAAGGGCTAATAGAATAAAGGAATTTCAGAAGTTAGTATAAAGTACTACAAGCGAATAAAAAACAATGAGGAAAGGGGCCCCTGGGTGGCTCAGTCAGTTAAGCGGCTGCCTTCAGCTCAGCTCATGATCCCAGCATCAGTCTCCTTGCTCAGCCGAGAGCCTGCTTCTCCCTCTCCCTCTGCCACTCCCTTGCTTGTGTGCTCTTTCTGTCAAATAAATTAAGAAAATCTTAAAAAAAAAATGAGGAGAGTTCACAGAAAAAAAGTGGCTCTTAATCATATAAAAAATTCAATCTTACTCATTAAGAGAAAAATGCAAGTTAAAACTCTTTGATACAGCATTTCCCTCCTATTTGATTGGCAAACATCAAAGAAATTGATAATACACTCTGCTGACCTAGTGTGGAAAAGCAGGCACATTGCTGGACTGGAGAAGGGACTATTTGATGATGCATCATGACAAGTATACACAAAACATTTGACCCAACAATTCCACCTCTGGGAATGTGTCTAGAGAGATGTTTTCTGGCATATAAAATGAAGTAGGTGCAAGCTTACTTATTGCAGTATTGTTGTGAGTAGCAAAATATTGGAAACAATCCTAGTGTCCATAAATAGGGGACTGTTTACTGACTGGATGGTTCGTTCATACAATAAATTACTCTCTAACTGAATAAACAAATAAGCAACCTTTCTGTATACTGAAATAGGAATATCATCAAGTGCAACTGGTAAGTGAACAAAGGATAGAACTGTTCTTACAGGCTAATTTGTGTTCCCCTACCTTTAATTCATATGTGGAAGCCCTAACCCACAGTACCTCAGAATCTGTATTGCAGATAGGGCCTTTAAAGGAATACTTAGGTTAAAATGAGGTCAGTGGGGTGGGCCCTAATCCAATCTGACTGCTGTCTTTATAAGAAGAGGAGGGGATTAGGACACAAACAACACAAATAACTGGAAACCCATGTGAGGACACAATGAGAAGGTGATCATCCACAAGCCATGGAGAAAGACATCTGCAGGAGAATCTAACCCTGCTGGCATCATGATCTTGGACTTCCAGCCTCCAGAACTGGGAGAACATAAATTTTTGTTGTCTAAGCTGTTTCGTCTGAGGTATTTGTTATGGAGTGCTAGTCAACTAATACAACTGTGTTAAAGTACATTGTGTAAAAAGGGTAAATGAAAAGATATATTAGTATTTGCTTGTGTATAAATACAGAAATAATTTCTGGGGTGCCTGGGTGGTACAGTTGGTTAAGCATCAGACTCTCGGTTTTGGTTCAGGGCATGATCTCAGGGTCCTGGGATTGAGCCCCCATCAGGCTCCAAGTGTGGTGTAAGACTCTCTCTCCGTCTCTCTCTGCCCCTCCTGCTTGTGCGCTCTCTCAAAAATAAGTAAATAAAATATTGAAAAAAATACAAAATAAACTTCTAAAATCTGAGAAACTAATAGTTCTGATTACCTGTAATGAGGCCAGGGACAGAGTGGGTCCTGAACAAATGTGGGAGGGGTGAGAAGAATAATTTTCAAGGTTTCTTTTTCTTTTGAAATATATGAATGTACTACATATTCTAAAATTAAATTATAAAAAATAAAAATCTAATATATATAGGGATATATTATCCTTATATATATTAGGAATGTAAATGGTATAATATTTTGGGAAAAGGTCTGGTTGTTTCTTAAAAAATTAAACACACACCTATCCTGTCATCTAATAAATTGCTGGTATCTGCCAAAGAGAGATGAAAACATACATCCATGCAAAAGAATTGTACACAAATGTTTATAGCAGTTTTACTGATAATAGCCAAAACCTGAAAAAAGTGCAGACATCTATCATCAGGATGAATACAAGTTCATGTATTCATGACATGTATTCAATACAATGAATACAAGTTCAGTAGGGTGCCTGGGGTCTGTTTACAATGACCTGCACTGGCTCCTGAAAACCAAAGGATACATTTTCAGGAATTTGGCGAGACATTTGGCAAGCACAGTCATTATTAACAGTTATAGAGATTTAATATTAAAAACAAAAGAAATAAATATTCAAAAACTTATCCTTTCCTAATTCTTGTATTTTATTTTTGCCTTTACCCTGAGGCTCTTTGCCGCCATTGGACCAGCCTGGTGGAAATATTTTATAACACTAGGGGCGGGGGCAGGGTGAGAGGGAGAAGCAGACTCCTTGCTGAGCAGGGAGCCCAACACAGGGCTCATCCCAGGACCCTGGGACCATGACCTGAGCTGAAGGCAGACACTTAACCCACTGAGCAACCCAAGCACCCCTAATTTCTATTTCTTATACACCTGATATACATCCTTGTAAACTACTTTTGGCTGGCGTTTCTGTATACTATGGGATTTTTGCATCAAAGAATCTCTGACTTAAAGAGTATGAACTTAAACTTCTTGATAGTATCAAATTTAATTCCGGAGGGGTTACACACCAATCTACAGTTGCACAAATACTGTATACCACTGACTGTCTCATCAACTCCTTATATCGAGCATTTCATTAAAAATCTTTTAAAATTTGATCACTAAAAAAAGATTTCATTTAATTTGCATTTGTTAGATTACAGGTAAAATTCATCTAAAAATGTTTGTTGCAGGGCACCTGAGTGGCTCAGTTGGTTAAACAACCAACTCTTGATTTCTACTCAGGTCATGATCTCAGGGTCATGAGATCGAGCTCTATGTCTGCATCTGTCTCAGGCTCTGCCCCAGATGGACATGGAGTCTGCTTAAGATTCTCTCTCATGGGGCACCTGGGTGGCTCAGTGGGTTAAAGCCTCTGCCTTTGGCTCAGGTCACAGTCCCAGGGTCCTGGGATGGAGCCCCACTTGGGCTCTCTGCTCAGTGAGGAGCCTGCTTCCTCCTCTCTCTCTCTGCCTGCTTCTCTGCCTACTTGTCATCTTTGTCAAATAAATAAATAAATAAATAAAATCTTAAAAAAAAAAAAGATTCTCCCTCCCTCTGCCCCTCCCTAGCACTCTCATTTTCTCTCTCTAAAAAAAAAAGAAAAAAATGCTTGTTACATTTGCTCTTTCCTTATGTGAATGATTTACTCATATATTTTTTTGCCTATTTTTGTACTGGAGTCTTAGCATTTTTCTTGTCAATCTATTCGAATTCCTTTTACATGAAAATTGAAGGGTTATTAGGAAAACAGCACTGTTTTCTGTTCACTATCTAGCTGGAGGCAAAGTTATTGAGAATACAAAATTTTTGGTTTGGTTGTGGTTTAGCGCATAGGATTGAACATAGATAGGGATCTACTTCCCTTCCCTTCCAGACCCTATTTAGGTAAAAGAAAAAGTATTTTTAGTTTTTATTATTACTTATTTTTTTTAAGTAGGCTCCATGTCCAGCATAGAGTCCAGTGTGGGACCCCAACTCATGATTAAGACCTGAGCCGAGATCAAGAGTCAGATGCTCAACTGACTGAGCCACCCAGACACCACCCCTCAAACACCCAAGATTTTTAAAAGAATGAATCCTTAATAGTCCTGGAAAACAAGGTAAGGGGATTATTAGTTAACAAGACATTTAGAGACAGTTGAGCATGACAGAAAGGAGTTGGGGTTGGAGCCTTCTGACTCAAGATGGCAGACCAAGAACACACTTTGGCCTTCTATTCTCTCCTTAGACTTATAAGCAAGAGACTTATAAGTCTCTCCTTAGACTTATAATAAGCAACACAGCGATGACTAAGTAGTAGAAGCTGTGGTGGGTGGGGGAGCAGAGGGACTCACTTTCATGGGGACAGTTAAAGAGGCAGAGAAGGTGTGAGGTGAGGGAGGGGAAGGGTGGTTAGAAAGGGTGGTTAGGCCTGTAAACAAGAGCAGTGACAGCAAGGCTGCATGTGCCACATCTGTGCTCCATCTCTCTTCCTCATTCTTGTATTCATGGACAGTTTCATGTTTATAGTGGGCGAAAACACAACTGTTCTCCTCAAAAGAAATGGGCTCAACTATCTGAAGAAAGTTAACACTTTTCAGTAGGTGTTGAGGGAAAAATAAAGTCAAATTTAAATATGCAAAAATTCATTATTTTGTACCCAATAAAGTTTCAGAATTTCCTTCTAGGAAGAGCTAAGGTGCAGCAAGCAGAGTAGAAGAGCTTCCTAGTCTTGGACTAGACTTGGTTTTGGCTTAGGATTCTCATTCCAGATCGTAGGGTATGGCATGGAGAGGCATGACATAGTATTTCATATCCTATTAATTTTTTTAAAGTTTGTTTATTTATTTTAAATGATTTTTATTTTTATTATGTTATGTTAGTCACCATACAGTTTTAAATGATTTTTTTTTAAAGATTTTATTTATTTATTTGACAGAGATTACAAGTAGGCAGAGAGGCAGGCAGAGAGAGAGAGAGAGAGAGAGGAAGCAGGCTCCCTGCTGAGCAGAGAGCCTGATGTGGGGCTCGATCCCAGGACCCTGGGATCCTGACCTGAGCCGAAGGCAGAGGCTTTAACCCGCTGAGCCACCCAGGCGCCCCTGGTTTTAAATGATTTTTAAAGGATTTATTTATTTCTTTGAGAGAGTGAGAGCATGAGCAGAGGGGAGTGGGGAGGGGCAGAAGTGGGGGAAAAGAGAGAAGTGAGAGGGAGAAGCAGACTCCCTGCTGACTCTGGGATCACAGCATGAGCTGGATGCAGAAGCTTAACCCACCAGCCTGAGCTGGAGGCAGAAGCTTAACCACCCAGGCACCCCTATTTATTTATTTTAGTAGTTTCTACACTCAATATGGGGCTTGAACTCACAGCCATGAGATCACAAGTCACATGCTCTACTGATTGAGCCAGCCAGGGACCCGATGTCTTATTTAGATTTTCTTTTTCAACCACAAAAACCTTACACGTTCTTTTTCCAGTTTCAGTACTTATAATTGGGGCAAAAAAGGGAGCAGGGCTAATCAGCATAAAATTTTATTTGATTGAGTTAAGGACCACAAATTCTATGGAGCCATTGAGCAGGGGACTGATGAATGCAGAGTGCCAGTGTAGCTCTTTGAAACCCCATTTCAGTTCTAGACCAGAGGCTACATACTCAGTATTGGCAGATATAGGGCTGGAAATTAGGTGTCCTTAGCTGCAGTTGGTCTCCTTCTTCCTGTACTTTTATTGTCAGCAAACTTGGACAGAAAGCAAATTTACTGGTGACTACTCCTTGTGAGAGTGTCCTGCAACCTTTCTCTGATCCACTGGTGATTTGTGAGCATGTCAGAACACTCCAGAGAAGAATTTCATTTACCTCCATTTATGGAATCCGAGGAGTCCAGGATGATTAGGATCTAAGTGTTGCTGTTCTTCATATCACCAGGACTGGCACACTATGATTTTTCAATTGATATTTATGTATTTATTTATTTATTTATTTATTTATAAAGATTTTATTTATTTAATTGACAGAGATCACATAGTAGGCAGAGAGGCAGGCAGAGGGTGGGGAGGGGGAAGCAGGCTCCCTGCTGAGCAGAGAGCTGGGGGCTGGATCCCAGGACGTTGGGATCATGACCCGAGCTGAAGGCAGCAGCTTAACCCACTGAGCCACCCAGGTGCCCCTCAACTGATATTTATTGAATTGTGTTTTTAACTATGCACAAGGTATGGTGCTGGTGAGTTCTTATGAGCTTTGCCACATATGGTGAAATAGTGTATTAATAGCCTAAGAGAACTATTTTGACCTGAATTCATGTTAAAGAGATTGGAGAATTAAAAAAAAAGAAAAGAAAGCCAATATTGCTAAACCAGAAAACTTACTAGGAGATATTTCCTGCTCCAGGTCCTGGAACACCTACATAAACCAAACTAGATTCAAATATTACTTTTTTCTGGGGCACCTGGGTGGCTCAACTAGTTAAGTGGCCAACTCTTGATCTCAGCTCAGGTCTTGATCTCAAGGTTGTGAGTTCAAGCCTTGTGTTGGACTCCATGCTGGGCGTGACACCTACTAAAAAACATTATATATATATATATACACACACATATATATGTACATATATATATTTACACATATGTATTACTTTTTTCCTGTTGTCTAAATGATTTTATGTATTTTTTAAGAAAAATTTATTTATTTATTTATTTTACAGAGAGAGAGAGAGAGAGAGAGAGAGAGATCACAAGTAGGCAGAGAGGGAGGCAGAGAGAGGAGGGGAAGCAGGCTCCCTGTGAGCAAAGAGCCCAATGCGGGGCTCAATCCCAGGACCCTGAGATCATGAGTGGGAGGCAGGGGCTTAACCCACTGAGCCATCCAGGTGCCCCTATCTAAATGATTTTAAATTAGGTGTTAAGTAATTAATTGAGGAAAATCTGGAAAATACAGCAAAGAATGAAGAAGAAATAAGTCATCCATAGACCCATCACTTAAAGACAATGTGTGTATTTTGAACACTCCAAATCCAAACCTTGCAAGATACCTAAAACTAACACATAAGATAGGGTTAGCCTTATTGCTTTACTGAGAGAGGGTCAGGAACTTCAGTGATGTCACCCAGTTTGCTCAAGCTCATCCTCATCAAGTGGGAACCAGGAAAAGTTCTAGATGATTCCAAACTCTGTTGTTGACTAAGTCATGCTATTTTGCAAAAGATTAGATTGGAAGGCATCACAGTATTCCCCATCCTGAATTTCTCCTCAGAGAGGAGCTGGGTTAAGACAGGAGCTCTTGTCATCAGAGTTTGGAGTTTTAAAGACCATTAACTGTAAGCCTTCCCAAAGGGGTGTGTGTGTGTGTGTGTGTGTGTGTGTGTGTGCGCGCGCGTGCGCACATGCACGCATGTGTTTAAAGAGAGAGAGAGAGAAAGTTTACAGGTAGATGTTAAAAATGAGAAAGCAGTCCCAAAATGGAGTCACTTGTGCTCAATTCCACACTAGCAAAAAAAGATTTAATACCTAATCTAATTGTAGTTTCAACCTCCCAGGAATAAAATGGAATTGTCTGGTAAGCATAAATGAGATAATCCTCTTGATAGACCCATTTTGATCTCTTTGAGGAAGGTAACCTTGATTGAAACAATGCATTCTTTGCTGACAATTTTCTTTTCCTATCCTTCTTCCACCTTTAAAAACCTTTCCTTTTCTACAGCTCATTGGAGCTCCTTTCTATTTGCTAGATGTGATGCTGCCCGATTCATGAATCGTTAAATAAAATCAATTTGATCTTTTTTACTCAATTAAATGTTTGCTATTTATCACAGAAAAACAAATCTTAAGTGTACAGCTCAATAAATGTTTACAAAATTCACCTTTGAGGAGTAGGGTGGTGGGAAGCTCCCTCAGGCAACTTCCCAGGAAGGTTCCCTACCTTGAGCCCAGAGGCACCAAAGGGGCTTAAAGCCATCTTCAAAGTTTAGCAGTAAAGGTCACTAACATTTCTCTATTTCCCACTATTATCTTCTTTATTTAAAATTAAACTTTTTATTTTATTTTGGAATAATTTTATTTTTTAAAAGATATGTATTTATTTATTTATTTGAGACAGGGAGCAGGAGAGAAAGAAGCAGACTTCTTGATGAATAGGGAGCCCAGTGCAGGGCTCCATCCCAGGACCCTGGATCAGGACTTGAGTGGAAGGCAGATGTTTAACTGACTGAGCCACCTAGATGCTCCTGGAATAATTTTAAATTCGCAGAAAAGTTAGTATACTCTTCACTCAGTTTCAGATAATGTTCACATCTTACATAATAACAGTGCAATTATCAAAACTAAAAATTACAAGTAATTGTTATTATTCAAAATCAAGCATTTGGAATTTACCAGTTTTTTCCAGGATTCCACCCTGGATCCCCCGTTGCATCTGACAGTTTCTCAGTCTTTCCTTGTTTTTCATGACCTTTAAAGTTTTTGAGGAGTACTGGTGAGGTAGTTTATTGAACATGCATGAATTAGGAGTTGTCTGATGTTTTTGTCATGGTTAGATTGGGACTGTAGTTTTTTTTGGAGGAAGGCCAAAGGAAAAGTGACCTTTTCATCACATCATGTCAAAGGTAAATATTATCAACATGACTTACCATGGCTGATGTCAATCTTTATCACATGGTTGAGTAGTGTTTGTCAGGTTGCTCCACTGTAAAGTTATTTTCTCTTCTCTCTTTGAGAGGAAGCAATTATGCAGATTCAGGGGTGTGTGGGTGGAGGTTTATACTCCCTCTGGATTAGGTATGATTTATTAGAATTCTTCTATTAAAAAAAAACTTTTCTCTTCATTAATTTAACCATTTACTTTCAAAAGAATGGACTCTGTTATATTTGTTTTATACTCTGTTATAACTTAATACTACATAATTTATTTTGGTTCTCAAGTTGTTCCAGATTTGGCCATGGGGAGCTTTTTCAGGTTTATTCCTGTGTCCTTTGACATGCCTCCATGATTTTATTTTTTGAGCATTTCTTACTTCTGGCGATAAATCAAGCTCCAGGCTCAGGTTGTGCTTTCCCTGCCATAGTTCTAGAGCCACTCATTTCTCTAAGCAGCCCTGGCTCCTTTTATTGGAGGATGGCATTTGGACAAAGACTAGGGTGCAAACAACTTTTTCAGATGAAAATTAAACCTCCACTTAAGCAGAGTTGAGGATGCCTCAGGACCCTCTCCTCCCTCCTACGACGACCCAGGCTCCGCCACTGCCTCCGCGACTATTCCAGGCATGCCCCGCGCGGCCGGACGCATGCGCGCGGGAGAGGTGTGACGTTGGACAGCGGCCCGGACGTAGGCGTGAGGCAGTCGGAGCCCAGGAACCCCAGTGGCGTCCTTGCGGTCCCGCGCCCTGCTTCGGTGCTCCGCGGCGGCTGGAGAGTTCGCAGGTAAATGTGTTCATCCGGTCCAGGCGACTCCAGGGCCCCTTCTGTTCCCCACCGCCCAGAGTTGGTTCCTCTGGAGCCTTTCCCTAGAGTCGCCCAGCCCGGCACCACTCGGAGACGATCCCTTCTCGACCCGCGGTACCGCACGTCTTCGGCGTCGGGTCCCTTAGAGCCTTGGTGAGAAAGTCGTCCCTCTCCGCGCGTCCTCCCCTTCCCGGGTGTAGGTCCCTGCAGAACTTCTCGTACAGCCGCGCAGCCCCGCACCCCTCCGAGAGGACCCCCCCCTTACACCCCGCGGCCCGTCCCACCCCGGCGTAGATCCCAGCCTCCTCTAGCGGCGTCCCCTCCGCCCCCCGCCCCGGACCCACCTCCTTTCTTCCCTTCCTGGTGTTGGCCCCACCAAAGCCCCTTCTGGAGCCGTGCCTCTCCGCGTGCCCTCCTTTCCCCCCGTGTCGACTCCTCCAGAACCTTCCTTAGAGCCGTCCATCCCGCCCCCCTCGGAGCGGACCCCTTCGGCTTTGGCCAGGCTAGAGCTGCGCAGCTCCAAGCCGCTCGGGAGGCACTGTCCTTGGCCCGTGGTGCCGTGGTACCCTCCCCTCTAGAGCCGCCCAGCCCCGCACCCCTCCAGGAGCACCCCCTCCTCCCGGTGAGCGTCCCTCCTCTTCCAGGCCCCTGTGGAGCCTCCTCCAGAGCCACCCACTCGGCTCCCCTCTGAGGAGATCCCCGGCCCACGCCCCTTCTCCCCTCTCTGGTGTCCGCCTCTCCAGAGCCTCCCCTTGAGCTGCCCAGTCCTGCCCGAGCTCGCCTGCTGCTGTCCCCCTTCCCGCAAGTGCTCCTTGCGGGTCCGCCACCTTTCCGCCGGCACGGGTCTCCCAGAGCCTAGTTTCTGCCTTGCCCGCACCGAGATTGCACTCTTCTTAGGAATGCAGAGCGGCATTGAAGCTGAGGACTCGCGGGTGCGACTGGCCCCCACTTCCTTTCACTTATTCCTGGCTTTGTAGTGGTTGATGGTTAGTCTTAGGACTTTTGGTTGCGCATTATCTTTTTTCACGTTTGATCCTTTCACTCAGCCAGATCGGGAACTCCGGAACGCAGGGTTTTTATTTTGTGTGGGCAGAGAGTTTTTTGTTTTTATCTCAAATGTAAAGTAATTTACATAGAATAGGCTTCGTAAAAATGAAGGAATAGTAAGTTCCTGTTTTTCAGGGCGGGTGGAGGGTATGCGGTGTGATGGCCATACTGTCAAGAAATCTAGAGGAACGTGGTTAATTCCCAACGCCTTTGACTCCTGGCCCCCGAGAATCTTTTTTTTTTTTTAAACCTCTTCTGACTAGGTCAGGGTGGAGTCACTGACAGAGGCTGGAGTGTTTATAAGGAAAGGGAGGAAAGTTCCTGGGTCTCTTGGTCTTTGAGGAAGCTATTGCCAGTGCAGGAAATGAGTTGTCTGAAGTCACAAGGGGAATTAGGGCCCTGGCGAGGACTGTCAGCTGCCTATTGTGGCCGTCATTATTTGTCGAACAGATCAATGACCAAAATATATGTGATTGTGCAACTGGGCTGTCTTAAGGGCCAGCCTATAGGTGGCAATGAGAATGCCTGGGGTTTATTTTTCGCATTAGTGATTTCTATTCTTGACTCCCCTGCCCCTCCGCAACATACTGATCTCTGAGGGCAGGAATTCAAAATGCTTCAGGATGGTCCTGGCAGACAACTTAGTGTTCAGTAAATGCTTACTAAAGGAAGCTGCAGAAAAGAACTCAGAACCTGACAGAGGTTCTTCACTAGCATATTTTTAATTGTGTTGGCATCTTCTGTAGGTAAAATTCCTAATAATCTCAAGGACTGAATTTATGAAACTTGTACATCATTCTATAGAATGAAGAACAGATAACACTCTGTGTGATAGTCATATTACTTCTCTGGAAGATAGAGTGTTCTTTTCTGATTGCCTCTAGAAACTTTGCTGTGCTTCCCAGCTTGCCACTCTACATAAATATTTGGGTGCTTTCTCCTTAACTCTGCCTTTTTTTTCTTTCCAGATGTCTAAAGAAATTAAAAATTATTAGTGTCTGTAACTATGAAAAACTGCAGAGAGTAAAATAAACATGTTACAAAATGTGGATTAGTTGTGTTTCATTGGTTGTATGTTTGCTTCTGAATTTGATGGTGAGGATAGAAAGTTGAGCTTTCTTGCCTGTCCAGTGTGTCTTCCCTTTGATGAGTGCTATATTAGGCTTGTTATTGAGAAGTGGTTGCTACCTGGCAATGGTCAGTGCTATATATGAACTAAATGATGATGGATCATCCAGTTCTTGTCCCCTGTATTTTAGAGGCACTTGGGAATTCTTGTTGCCTTTACAATACTGTTCTTTTTTTTTTTTTAAGATTTTATTTAAACATTTATACATTGCGAGAGTGCATGCATGTGTGTGTATGTGTGCATGCACACATGCACACACACACACAGTGACGAAGGCAGAGGAAGATTATCTTCAGGCAGATTTTGTGCAAAGTGCAGAGCTTAAGGCGGGGCTCAGTCTCACACCCCATGAGATCATGACCTTAGCCAAAACCAAGTTATCCAGGCACCCCTAAAGGTTTTATTTTTAAGTAATCTCTACACTCAGTGTGGGGCACAAACTCACAACCCTGAGATCAAGAGTGGCATGTTCTACTGATGAAGCCAGCCAGGTGCCCCTGCATTATCATTTTTTTTTAAAGATTTTATTTATTTATTTGTCAGAGAGAGAGAGGGAGAGCGAGCGAGCACAGGCAGACAGAATGACAGGCAGAGGCAGAGGGATAAGCAGGCTCCCTGCCAAGCAAGGAGCCCGATGCGGGACTCGATCCCAGGACGCTAGGTTCATGACCTCAGCCGAAGGCAGCTGCTTAACCAACTGAGCCACCCAGGTGTCCCTGCATTATCATTTTTGAAGAACAGAGTTTTCCTTCCTTTGATAAGGTAGTCACTTTTACAGTTAAAGTACAGAGAGGGCTAGCTAGAGGAACAAGGGTATTGTGAGTGAATCAGTTGTAGACAGCCTTGAATTGCACTTCTTAGAACAAGATAGTAATGTAATTATAGCTGTTCTCTCTTTTGGAGCGCCTCATATGGGGCTCTTTGGGCATATTATCTCAGTTAATTGTCACACTAACCTCATGAGATAACTAGTAATGTCCTGTCATATAGGTCAGAAAGTGAGGCTTGGGAGGTTTGCTTTTGTGCTCATAGTCATAGCAGTTAGTAAGAGGTAGAGCTCAGAACTGCCAGATTCCAAAGGCAATATTCTTTCCACCTGTTAAAATTGATGTCTTTTGGATTCAATGTTTTGTTTTGCTTTTAAAGGTTTTATTTTAGAGAGTGCGTGTGCACTCACGAAGTGGGGTGCAGAGGGAGAGGGAGAAAGAATCTGAAGCAGACTCCATGCTGAGTGTACATCTGCACATGGGGCTTGATCTCATGATCCTGAGATCAGGACTTCAGCTGGACCCAAGAGTTGGGACACTTAACCAACTGAGCCACCCAGGCACCCTTGGATTCAGTGTTTTTAAAATGATTTGAGTTCATATTTAAACTAATTTGAGTTGCTGAATATGATTTATATTTAAAAACTTCCTATAGGTGTACTGGCATGTGAGTAATGTGGGTATTTTGCAGTTAGTTAGTTTGCTGGTGTTTTATTGTCTAGAGACCAACTGCAGATTTTCATCTGATGAGTTTTAGTTTATGCAATAGATCTTGCTCCGGGATAGAAATAGTGGAATGTTGAAATAAGTTGTGAAGTAATGTGGAATTCAGCAAGGTAAGGCAAAGAAATATTCCTGTTCCTTAAGGGATGGATTTGGTTATGTGTTCTGCAAGGTTTTTTGTTTTTTGCTTTTATTTCTAGTGTATATGTATTCAAATTTTAACCTTTAAGGTCATCTTTATTAAGTCTTCTAAGCCATTTGAGAAGCAGCATGATGTGCTACTATCTTCTGGAATGTTCTGGACAAATTTTAGTCAGGTGGCTAGTGAGGAAGTAAAGTGAGAATAATGATAATTGCTGTGTGAGCAGCTCCCATTTCTTGAGTTTTAGTAATGTCAGGCACTATGCCAAACACATGTTATTTCACCCAGTTTTCCAAATGTCAAGTAGTTGTTGGTATTCTCATTGTATAGATCAAGAAACTAAGGCTTGAAAAAGTTAGGTAACTTGCCCAAGGTTATTTATTTACTTATTTCCCAACCCCCAAGTTTATTTATAAGTGAGTGAGTCAGGATTTGAACACGGGTCATCTGCTTTTGTCTCTGCTGTTGGTGTTTTTGTCTTTGTGATTTAGGCCTTGTTTTACCCTTAACTCACTTTAGTTGCATTTCAGGAGGGAGCAGATTTAGTTGTTTGTGCTCCTTGTAATCCATCATTAATGTTGAAAATAGCAAAGCAGTCACCTGCATGGGTGATCTTGACATTATTGGTATTTCTTTTGTCTTGGATCCTCATTTTAATATCACTGTTGTGCCTTCTGTGAAAATAATTCTCCTGTGAATTCTAATGTTTAGTAACAAGAAATACGGACTTTACATATCTATGTAATATTTCTGTTTAACGCAGAGGGAGAATGAGATGATAGATGTTTAAAGTCCCCCCCCCCCCCCCCCCCCCCCCCCCGCCAGCACTGTTTCCAGGTAATCTCAAGGCAGGACAGGCTAGCAGGATCCGGGGCAGGAACTGGGCTAGGCTGATGAGTAAGGTACTTCTTTTAGGCATGTGAGTGCTCTGTAGGGCTGAGGGCAAGTAGGCTGAGTGATAGATAATGTCCCTTCTCCCTCTGCTCTGTGGTCAGGATTCAGGAGCCTGGCAGGGTGCAGACTCTAGATAGATGCAGCTGCGGTCCAGCTTAGGTGAGATGGGCCATTTAAGGAGTAGTTGATGGCAGCTGCTTATTTAAGTGCCTTTGGTGTATCTTGTTTATAAGCCCTTGGTGTATCTTATGTGGAGGATTTGTATTGTGTTACATGTTGCTTATGGGTTGGGAGCCAGAGGCAAGAGTTCTCTTGCTTTAGAGGCTGAGACTAAGGCTGATGATGAGGCAATATGCTTCATGTGGTGGTCAAGATACCAGAGTGATGCCTGACAGAAGAGGCTAGTAGGCACAAAGGACACACATCTCTTTAGTGGGGATAAAGAACTTGTTCCCCTGCATTCAGATGAGTGCCCATCTTGCAGTTTCTGCTAGATGGCAAAATGCCCTGGCTTCAGTCCCCCAAGAAAGATGTGCTGTGGTAGATGATATTGCCTAATTAGAGTGAAGATCTCACAAGGGGTTTTAGGAGGCTTTTATTATCATGGGGCTTTAATCTTTTCTTGATGTCTTTTGACTTTTCTGGAGACTGGCTTGTAAGTGCCTGCTCAGCAAGTGCAACTAACCAAACTCAAGTGTATTCCTGAGGGTGTGAGTCCGAGGTTCGTTTCCTGAACATCCTTCTTCCCGGTAGCCTGTTTTAGGCTGTTTCGAAGCCTGTTCCTCTGATCTTCCCTACTGCATAAATTTTATACAGTTGAGTCCTTAACTCAGAAGTCCAGACTTCCTGTTAAAAAAGAAATTGTAGTGTTCTAGTAAACATGACAAATATCTCTATTACCATAATAACCATTTGAATTATCTAATGAGGAGAAGGTATACAAATCAAAGTATTTCAACAAATTTTAAATCCCCCCGCCCCACCCCTTGTTGAATGAAATCCGAACTCACATTGGAAATTATGTTTTCTCTGACACATTTCATAGCAGTGTATTTGATTTTTACTCATCTATACTAAGGATGCCTTTCATTCTTAGTTGGTTCTAATGAATTATAACTATTGTTCTCAATTTGGCATTATTAGAAGCCCTTCCTTTAGCTGGTTTGCTTCTTTATCCTTTCTAAAGGCATTCCTGAAAGTATCTTTGTTTTTTGGTAGTAGGCACATATTGAGGTTTCCTGTCCATAAGTTGTAACCAGCTCATTTTCAAGGAACATTGATTCCTTTTAGAGGAGACCAGTATCAGATAAAAATCTGGATGCGGGGGTACATGTGAGATTGTCCCACAGAATGACTAAAGATAGGATGATACCAGAGAAAAAGCTACTTGAGTCCACAGAAGAATTACCCCTTTTCAAGAAGTCATGAGTTTCCGGCGCCTGGGTAGATTAATAGGTTAAGTGTCCAACTTTTGATCTCAGCTCAGGTCCCAATATCCAGGTCATGCATTCAAGCCCTGTGTTGTGCTCCAAGATACCGCATGGAATCTACTTAAAAAGAATAAAAATCCAAAAAACCCACATGATTTTCTGTTGCTAATTCCAGTTTGTTTCTTTCAGCCTTGTAATACTCTAATTTTCTCTTACTCTAATGGTTTTGAATTATTTTATATAGGCACATTAAAGGTGATGATGTCCTCTTCATGTAGAAGCTTTGTTTTTTTTTTTTTTCTTTTTTAAGATTTTATTTATTTATTTGACAGAGATCACAAGTAGGCAGAGAGGCAGGCAGAGAGAGAGAGAGGAGGAAGCAGGCTCCCCTCTGAGCAGATAGCCCGATGTGGGGATTGATCCCAGGACCCTGGGATCATGACCCGAGCCAAAGGCAGAGGCTTTAACCCACTGAGCCACCCAGGTGCCCCCCCCGCTTTTTTTAAACTTTTAAAATTTAAATTCAATTCAGCTAGCATATAGCATATTATTGGTTTCAGGGGTAGAATTTAGTGATTCATCAGTTGCATATAAGAGCCAGTGCTCTTCACATCAAGTGCCCTCCTTAATGCCCATCACCCAGTTACCCTCCTCCCACCTACCTCCCTTCCAGCAACCCTCAGTTTGTTTCCCGGAGTTCCGTGTCTCTTGTGCTTTGGCTCCCTCTCTCTTTTTCTTTGCTTGTACCTTCCCTTGTCCTATGTTCATTTGTTTTGTTTCTTAAATTTCACTTAGGAGTGAAATTAAATGGTATTTGTGTTTCTCTGACTTATTTTGCTTAGCGTAATACCCAATGATGTTCCATGCATGTTGTTGCAAATGGCAAGATTTCATTCTTTTTGATGGTTGAGTAATATTCCATTATAGATAGCTACACACATACCGAGACACACACATACACACACACACCAGGTCTTCTTTATCCATTTATCTGTCATTGGACATGTCAACTCTTCTATAGTTTGGCTGACGTGGACATTACTCCTATAAACGTTGGGGTGCAGATGCCCCTCTGGATCATTACATTTGCATCTTTGGGGTTAATACCTAGTAGTCCAGTTGCTGGGTTTTAAGGTAACTCTATTTTTAACTTCTTGTGGAACCTCCATACTGTTTTCCAGAGTGGCTGCACCAACTTGAATTTCTACCAACAGTGTAAGAGGGTTCCCCTTTCTCCACATCCTCACCAACATCTGTTGTTTCCTGACTTGTTCATTTTAGCCATTCTGACTTGTGTGAGGTGGTATCTCATAAAGGTTTTGATTTATATTTTCCCTGATGCCAAGTGATGTTGAGCATTTTTTCATGTGTCTCTTGGCCAATTGTGTATGTCTTCTTTGGAGAAGTGTCTGTTTATGTTTTCTGCCCATTTCTTGACTGGATTTGTTGTTTTTGGGGTGTTGAGTTTGATAAGTTCATAGATTTTTGGGTACTAGCCCTTTATCTGATATGTCATTTGCAAATATCTTTTCCTAGTCCGTGGGTTGCCTTTTAGTTCTGTTGGTGTTTCCTTTTCTGCACAAAAGCTTTTTATCCTGATGAAGTTGCAGTATTCCTTTTTTTTTTTTTTTTAAGATTTTATTTCTTTACTTTAGAGAGAGAGAGTGTATGTGTGCTTGCTCTCATACTCAAGTGTGAGCAGGGAGGGGCAGAGGAAGAGGGAGAGGGAGAAAGAATCTGAAGCCTACTCTGCACTCAGTGTGGAGCCGGATGTCGGGCTTGATCCCTGGACTACTAGATCATGACTTGAGCTGAAACCAAGGGTCAGATGCTTAACCGACCGAGACACCCAGGCAGCCCCCAGTAGTTCATTTTTGCTTTTGTTTCCCCTCCGTTTGTAGACGTGTCTAGCAAGAGGTCAAAGAGGTGTTCTCTTTAGGATTTTGATGGATTCCTGTCTCACATCTTCCATCCATTTTGAATTTATCTTTGTGTGTGGTGAAAGAAAATGGTCCAGGTTCATTCTTCTGTGTGTGGCTGTCCAATTTTCCCAACACTGTTTTTTGAAGAGACTGTCTTTTTTCCATTGGCTGTTTCCTGCTTTGTCAAAGATTAGTTGACCATAGAGTTGAGGGTACATTTCTGGGTTTTCTGTTCTTTTCCATAGATCTATGTGTCTGATTTTGTGCCAGTACTGTACTGTTTTGATAATTACAGCTTTGTAATACAGCTTGAAGTCCAGAATTGTGATGCTTCCAGCTTTGGTTTTCTTTTTCAGGATTGCTTTAGGTACTTGGGGTCTTTTGTTCTTCCATACAAATTTTAGGATTGTTTCTTCCAGCTCTGTGAAAAATGCTGATGCTTTTTGATAGGGATTACATTGAATGTGTAGATTGCTTTGGACAGTATAGACGTTTTAATGATATTTGTTCTTCTAATCCATGAGTGTGGAATGTTTTTCCATTGCTTTGTGTCTTCCTCAATTTCTTTCATAAGTGTTCTATAGTTTTCAGAGTGGTTAGTTTTATTCCTAGATATCTTACAGGTTTTGGTACAATTGTAAATGGGTACAATTGTACAATTGTAAATGGGATTGATTCCTTAATTTTTCTTTCTTCTGCTTCATTGTTAGTGTATAGAAGTGCAACTGACTTCTCTGTGTTGATTTTATATCCTGAGACTTTGCTGAGTTTCTGTATCAGTTCTAGCAATTTTTGGGTAGAGTCTTTTGGGTTTTCTAGAGTTGTGAAGAGTGAAAGTTTGACTGCTTCTTTGATGATTTGTATGCCTTTTATTTCTTTTTGTTTGATTGCTGAGGCTAGGACTTCCAGTAGTATGTCAAACAACAATGGTGAGAGTGGACATCCCTGTTGTGTTCTTGACCTTAGGGGAAAAACTCTTAGTTCTTCCCCAATGAGGATGAAACTCACAGTGGGTTTTTCATATATGGCTTTTATGATGTTAGGTGTGTTCCCTCTACCCTTACGTGATGCAGGGTTTTTATTAAGGAGGATGTCAGATGCTTTTTATGCATCAATTGAGAGGATCATATGGTTCTTGTCCTTTCTTTTATTTATTTATTTATTTTTTAAGATTTATTTATTTATTTATTTGACAGAGAGAAATCACAAGCAAGCAGAGAGGCAGGCAGAGAGAGAGGAGGAAGCAGGCTCCCTGCTGAGCAGAAAGCCCGATGTGGGGCTCGAACCCAGGACCTGGGATCATGACCTGAGCCGAAGGCAGCGGCTCAACCCACTGAGCCACCCAGGCGCCCCTGTCCTTTCTTTTATTGATGTGGTGATTAATTTATTGGTGTTGAACCACCCCTGCAGCCCAGGAATAAATCCATCCTACTTGGTCGTGGTGAATAATCCGTTTATTATTCTGTTGGATCTTATTGGATGGTATCTTAGTGAGAATTTTGGCATCCATGCTCGTCCGGGATATTGATCTGTAATTCTCCTTTTAAGGGGGGTCTTTGTCTGGTTTTGGGATCAAGGTAATGGCCTCATAGAATGAGTTTGGAAGTTCCTTCTATTTCTGGTTTTTGGAATAGTTTCAGGAGAATAGGTATTAATTTGTCTTTAAATGTTTGGTTGATTTCCCCTAGGAAGCCATTTGGCCCTGGACTCTTGTTTGTTGGGAGATTTTTGTTTACTGATTCAATGTCTTTGCTGGTTATGGGTCTATGCAGTTTTTCTATTTCTTCCTGCTTCAGTTTTGGTAATTTATATGTCTCTAGGAATGTATCTATTTCTTCCAGATTGCCCAATTTGTTGACATTTAATTGCTCATAATAATCTCTTAATTGTTTGTATTTCTGTGGTGTTGGTTGAGATCTCTCCTCTTTCATTCATGATTTTATTAATTTGGGTTCTTTCTCTTTTCTTTTTGGTGAGTCTGGCTAGGGGTTTATCAATCTTACTAATTCTCTCAAAGAACCACCTCCTAGTTTCATTGTTCTGTTTTTTTTTTTTTTAAATTAATTTCTGTATCATTGATTTCTGCTCTAATCTTTATTTTCTCCTGCTGAATTTAGGCTTTATTTGCTATTATTTATCCAGCTCCTTTAGGTGTAAGGTTAGGTTGTATATTTGAGACTTTTCTTGCTTCTTGAGGAAGGCCTGTATTGCTATGTGCTTTTCTCTTAAGACTGCCTTTGCTGCATCCCAAAGGTTTTGGACTGTTGCGTTTTCATTTTCATTTGCTTCCATATATTTTTTAAATTCTTCTTTAATTTCCTATTTGACTCATTCATTCTTTAGTAGGATGTTCTTTAAACTCCATATATATTTTTTTCTTTTAAAATTTTTTCTCAAATGGCCTGGTATTGATTTCTATTTCTTCATGTTTACATACCCAGGTACCTGAAAGTAAAACCCAACCTCCCAGGAAGTAAGTACTAAGAGAATAGAGGTATAATATCTGGCAACTCAGATGCTGACCTATACAATTTGTAGATAATAGGAAATCTCTAGGTCCTC
Organism: Lutra lutra; assembly: GCF_902655055.1. NCBI lineage: Eukaryota > Metazoa > Chordata > Mammalia > Carnivora > Mustelidae > Lutra > Lutra lutra. Next base: position 115,749,060 of record NC_062280.1, on the reverse strand, counting down.
AAGGTTTTAGCATGAACTCTCTTTTAAACTCCTATCTTCATGGGCGGTAGTGTTAACTAAATTTGCAGGTATGTAAAGTTGTTGGTCTCAGGTTCTTAAAAGCCCTTTGAGTAAATGTAACTGTTCTTATCCCAGTACTGACATTTTGACTATTTTTACATAACCACCAACCGATCAAGTACCAGTGAAGTTGTATGATAGCATTTCAGCCAGGTTTTATTGTATTGTATTGTGACTTGGTAGCTCCAATACCTCCTAATAATTTTTTGGCCTATACCCAGGTAGTTTCCTTTTCACATGAAATACAGATTAAGAATTCATGTTATGATGATGGTAGGACACTTTAGTATAATTATTCAGGATTTGGCATGAATGAATACTGATTTATGTTCTGGGGGTAATAACACCATTACAGAAATGTTGTCTACAACATTGTATCACCTATCTTTAATTAAGTTTAATCTGTTGCTTTTACTGCAGGGTAAGCTACATGAAAACAGGGACTTTAGCTTGGTCTCTGCTGTGTCCTTAGTACCTACAACAAGGTTGGGCACACATTAGCATTCAGTATTTGTTGGATGAAAATATGATGGTGTCTGTTTTGAAATAAATGATTATTTTAGGCTGCAAGGTTTTTTTTCCTTCTTTTTTTTGCTGTAGGTTTAGAAAACCATTCAACCCAGTTTAAATAATAAACTGTCATTTTGCTTAACAGCCTTGGATTAGGGAGGGTTTCCTGGTCAGTGATAGGTGCTGTTAGCCCTCTAGTCAGCGGCACTTGGCTTAGTCCCTTTTAGTCAGCAGTGAGGAGCATGTATGTGCACTTAGAAAAAGGGGAGAGACTGCCTTTCTGTTTCTAGTTTACCTGAGTGTGTGGGAGAAAAATGGGGAAAGATGAAAAACTTACTTCCTTTCATGGAGAGGACAGACAGCATGAGTTGGCAGAAATCACAAGGACATTAAGAACATTTAATATACAAGATTTGGGAGATGCTGGAGTATAGGATGAACCAAGCTTGTGTAGCTTATTTTGTAAAGGTTTGGAGAATGGTGAGAATTTAGTCAGACATGGAAAAAATTAAAGGTGGGGGGACTGATTTGTTCTTATCAGGTTTTTCTTCCGTTTTGCTAAACTGGCAGCCCTTAAAGAGAATACCTAAAAATGCTAAAGTAGAAAACAAAAATGGTCCAAATAAATTCTCCAAGTAAGATCTATTTTTTTTAGAAAGATTTTGTTTATCTATTTGAGAGAGAGAGACACAGCACAAGCAGATTCCCCACTGAGTGGGGAGCCTGACTTGGGGCTTGATTCCAGGACCCCAAAATCATGACCTGAGCTGAATTCAGATGCTTAACTGACTGAGCCACCCAGGCACCCCTATTTTTTTAATTCCAAAAAAAAATTTTTAAGTTATCTCTATGCCCCAAATGGGACTCAAACTCAAAACCCTGAGATCAAGTATCGCATGTTTTACCAACTGAGTCCACCAGGCGCCCCTAAAATCTGTTGATGAAAGAAAAAGGATATAATACATGGAAATTGTTAAAAAATTAAGTATTAATAGAAAGGTGTAATAGGACTGAATAGTCACTTTTTCTTCCTTTTTTCGAAAAATCGATTTATTTTAGAGAGCACTCGTATGTGCAAAGGGAGGGTGGGTAGTGAGAGTTACAAGCAGACTCCTCACCGCATATGGAGCCTGATGTGGGGTTCCATGTCACAACCCTGAGCTCACTCATTGAGCCGAAACCAAGAGTTGGATGCTCAACCAACTGTGCAACCCAGGTGCCCCTAGTCACCTTCCTTTCTGATACATACACAGCATTGCCTCCTTTCTTCTCCTCAGAGATACATGTGGTTAAGAGTTTCTGTGATTCCTTCCCCAAAACAATTGTGCAGATATCAGCACACGTTGTTCTACCTCCTTTTTCATATCTGCATAATGATCTGTCATGTGTAGAGGTACCCTTTGAGCCATTTTCTGAAGTGGATTGCTTTGGAAGGGGCTAGTGTTTTGCAGTATAAGCAACGTTGCCATATATACATTGCTAATATACAGATCTGTTGGTAGACCTCTGCACATCTGTCAGTGAAGCATAATCCTAGTAATCGTGAAATTTCTGGGTCACAGTTTATGAACGTTTAAAATTTTGATGGATGTCAAATCTTCCTCCCAGAGGTTTGCACCAGTTTTCACTCCTGCCATCTTCTTACTCCTTTCTGGGTATCATAGTTTTCTTCATTTGTGCCTATCTGATTGGTAATATTGTGACTTGTGTTTTGAATTTTGTCTTTAGAATTAAGAGAGAAATTGAATATCTTACAAATTTATTGCTCATTAAGGTTCCTTTTCTTGTAAACTGCCGGGTGATTGTCATTTCTGTTATGTGTGAGCTATGGACGTGAAGGAAATTAGCTCTTTGCTGCCATATAGTTGTAAATGTTTTTTCTTAATCTTTTGTCTTTTTGACTTGTTTTTCCACTCAGATTTTTATTTTTATGGAGTTAAATTTATCACACTCTTTCTTGACTTCTTGAATTCTGTTCTGACCAGCCACTTGGCTTGTTGACACTAGTGCACATCTGACTAGGCTGTGTGAATTCAACTGGTCACACCAGGAATAAAGCTGAAGCAGTGGACCCCAGAGCCCCAGGACACTGGGCATGTTTGGAGAAGCCACAAATCCTTGACAGAGCTAAATCTTAGTGTTCCAGGAGGGCTTTATGTCTGTTGAGTGGTGTTAGATTTAGTAAGGTGGGCAGAGTGTTGAGCCCAAAGCCTAGAATGGGAGGTGTGGGGAGGGGTTTTATTGTCCCTATTGAGGAGGTATTAGGTAAATGCCAGATGGCCAGTGAAATAAAATGGCTTTGGTGCTGGGGCGCCTGGGTGGCTCAGTGGGTTAGGGCTTCTGCCTGCGGCTTGGGTCCTGATCCCAGAGTCCTGGGATCGAGCCCCGCCTCGGGCTCTCTGCTCAGCGGGGAGCCTGCTTCCTCCTCTCTCTCTGCCTGCCTCTCTGCCTACTTGTGATCTCTGTCTGTCAAGTAAATAAATAAAATCTAAAAAAAAAAATGGCTTTGGTGCCTTCCTCAACTGACACAGAAGGTGGTCAGGATGGATACTTAGACCAGATGGCTGTGATTTTTGTGATAAAACAAGAAATATGTGAACTTTAAAAACCTTTGGCATTTCCTGAGATAGAGGTTCTGAGTATCTAGTTATTCATAATAAGCCCTTTTCAACCATATCTAAGCTTATGCTAATGAAGCGACTCTGGCTGGGCCCCTAGATAACTTTAGGATGGGGCCAATTGCCAGGGAACTCAATCTTGTGATTAGAAGTTTAGAACTTTCAGCCCCATCCCTGGACCTGCAGGGATGGGGAGAAGCTGGGGATTAAGTACAGTCACCAGTGGTCAGTAATGTAATCAATCAGCCTACTTAATGCAACCTCCTTAAAACCCCTAAAGCCAGGGTTCTAAGAGCTTCTGGATTAATGATCACATAGAGGTGCTGGGAGAGGGCATTGTGCCTAGAGAAGGCATGGAAGGCTTACCCATACGATGCTCGTTGCATCTCTTCCGGTCTGGCTTTTCCTGTGTTGTATCCTTTATAAGAAACAGGAAATGGGGTACCTGGGTGGCTCAGTGGGTTAAAGCCTCTGCCTTCAGCTCAGGTCATGATCCCAGGGTCCTGGGATCGAGCCCCGCATTGGGCTCTCTGTTCAGTGGTGAGCCTGCTTCCTCCTCTCTCTCTGCCTCCCTCTCTGCCTACTTGTGATCTCTGTCTGTCAAATAAATAAAATATTAAAAAAAAACAGGAAATGGTAAATAAAACACGTTCTTGAGTTCTGTGAACCATTCTGGCAAAATTACCAAATTTGAGGAGAGGTTGTGGGAACCCCCAATTTGTAGGTCAGAAATACTGGAGACTTAGAATTTGTTTCTAAAGTGGGAGCACTCTTGGGGAACTGAACCCTTAACTGATGCTAATTCCAGGTCAGAATTGAGTTGAATTCAGTAGACATCTAGTTGTTGTCCTGAGATTGAGAGAATTGGTTTTTAATGTAGAAAGACCCACATGTTTGGTGTCAGAAGTGTTGTGAGTGAAAAACAGCTTATATGGGCCATTCTCTTTTCTAGGTATAACTTTGGACTTGGCTGTTTCTTTCATAGGTGGAAAAATGGCATTTGTGAAGAGTGGATGGTTGCTGCGACAGAGTAAGTACCGAAGATGAGCCTGTTGGACTGGGTTTAGTGTTGCTTAGGGTACATGTTTATTTCTGTTGCTGAAACAGATCACATTTAAAAACAAATGTCAAAGTCTTATTAATTTTTAGAGCTCTGTGAACTGTGTTTTTCCTCACACAGAGTTCTTTCTTTGTTATAACCTTGATAGGAACCAGGGAATCGTGGTAGTCCCTGCTGGTTTCTCTTTTTCTCACTAGGGTGCTCTATTACTTATGGCTGACCTGAGTCCCTGCTGGAATCTAACCAAGCTGAACCCTGTCTCTGTGGGAAATACCTGTCTTATTTGGGGATTGAACAGTGACTAAGATTCTGAAATACTAGAGACTTTAATTATAGAGATGAAGATTTGAGAGATAAATAAAATTTTATTTCTTTTAGATAAACTCTATCTAAAACTAGTTTATCTAAAACTAGTCTTTTGGATCTCCAAAAGAACTCTGCAGAAGAGAATCAGTTTTTTGTTTATTTTCTTTTAAAGACTTTGTTTGAGAAGGAGAGAGAGAGTGTATGAGCGTGAGAGAGAATGAATGAGTGAGGTGGGGGGGTGTGGAGGGGTGGAGGGGTGGGGAAGGGCAGAGGGAGAGGGATAAATACTCCCTGCTGAGCAGGGAGCCCAATGCAGGGCTGGGATCATGACCTGGGCCAAAGGCAGACACTTAACCGACTAAGCCACCCAGGTACCCAGGTTCATGAAATGTTCTAAAGTAAGAAGAACCAACTCTGTTCTTTGGAGAAAAAGTAAACAGATTATTCTGCTGTCCTTCTAAAAAGAGCATAGTTAAGGGAAAAGTGACTACTATATCACTTACGACTTTACCAAAAAACTGAGCTGTAGTTTATACTGTTTATTGTTCAGATACAAATTTCTGTTATACCTTCAGAACTTAGCTAAAATTGAGACTAGCACTGAAGAATGGACTGCACACCTTAGATGGCTTATAAAAACTATTATTTATGAGGGTTGTTTGTGATCCTGTTACGTAGATTTTACATATGTTATATACTTATCATAGCAGCTCTGTGAGGTGGGTGGCGTTATCCTGGTTTCTAGTTGAAGACATTGAGTTTTAGTGATGTTAGGTGACTTAACACTGTGGGTGGCAAACCTGTATTGAGATTCAGGACTGTGTCATTTCAACATTGATACACTTTCTACCAGGAGACAAGCCTTCAGCTTATTTGTCCTGTCACTAGTTCAACATTCCCAGACCTGGAGCTGAACCAGGTGTCCTTTCAAGGTCCGTGACAGTTCTGTATTCTAAGAATAGATAGAGCAGTGTTGGCTTTAAAAAGAAAGTCCTGGAATATTGGAGCCCCAGTCTTTGTGTAAGTTTCTTTGATTTGGGTTCTGTGATTCCATTCTTCCCTAAATTGTTAGGGGATGTGGAGAGCCTTGCTTGTGGAAACCTTGAGGATATACCTTCCTTTCCTGGCCCTTTGGATATCTCTGCTTTTCTTTTTAGGCTTTGCTGTGTCCTTGTTTGAGGACAAGCTTTCCTTTCTCCACCATGACTCAATGTAAATGTTCTGGCAACATAAATGAACAGTGACCATTTTGACTATTTTTTGTCCCCTCTCCCATCACTGCCTAGCTTGATGACATACACAAAATAGATATATTTAAAAAAATTGTACAGACTTTTCTAGTTTCTTGGTCCATTGACAGTCTTTGAAGTGTATATTCAGAAAACTTATTCCATTTCCCCATCTTCGAATTTGTGGGTTGATTTTCCTTTGCAAAAACCAGAACTGTCAATCATAATAAGATGAGGTGAGATATATTATACTCACTGGGTATAAACACAGATGATTACAGGTATGCATAGTGGTCTAGAGGTTTCCTTTTATTGCTATTGCCACACAGACCTTTAGGACTCTGGAGGACAGCCTAAATTGGAAATCTGCAGTCAGGGCTTAGGTGGCAGGTGAGATACTTGCGTAGAACTCCCTAAACTGGTGATCCTATCTATATGTTTGGGCAGCTCTGTTTGATAGTTTCTGTATAGCTCAAGGGGCTGCCAATCAAATGGATGCTGATGTCACTTATTTATCAGTTTGGGACAGTGCTGTGGATGCCCCTTTTTGCAAGGAGGGTGCCTGATAGATAAAAGAGATTTGGAAGGGTGATATGGTACATATTTTGTTATCACCAGTAATGGCTATGGGAGCATAAGGAGAGGTACGTGGAGTGGGATTTGTGCACAATGGCCAAGAAGGGTGGGGTCTAACAGGAATGAAGGATGTAGTAGGTAGTGTCTGGGTGTGAGGAAGGAGTAGGGGTGACTGACTTGGCCTTTTTGTTTTCCTTTTTGGCTGACAGGGAAATTTCAGTTTCATAAAGTCAAGTGCCTAGTCCAAGAATACAAATGATTGGATGAATTCCTTAAACTGATAGGATGTGTGAGGTAGCAGGACAGATGCACACAGGATGGGAGTCAGTGTCCTGGCTGTGGGTACACTCAGTGTCTGAACCTGCTTCTGTGTCTGTTTGAGGCAGGGAGACCCTCCCACGCCATGGGCTTTAAGGGAAGATGAATGGTAAAGAAGAATATATGTGAAAGCTCTTTGAGAAAAAAACAAACATATTTTTTCAAAAGAGGAAGGCTTTACTCTTCTCTATATACTTTATATACTTTGTATATAGAGACTTCACAGTCCAGTGTTCTCTGATCATTAGCAAAGTTATATACTACTGGGAAACTTTTGATATGCTACATGGAAAATTAAATATTAGATGTTTCATTAGCTTAAAATGAAGGATTTTTTTGTTTTTAAAAAATTTTTTGAGTATAATTGACGTAGTCTTACATTAGTTTCAGGTGTACAACTCTGTTATGCTATGCTCACCACAAACATAGTTACCATTTCCATTCATCACTATTACAATATCATTGATTATATTCTTTGTGCAGTGCCTTTTAGTCCCATGATTTATTCATTTCATAACTGGAAGAGTCTATCTCTCACTATCCTTCCTCTGTTTTGCCCATCCCTCATCCCCCTCCCATCTGGCAAACATCAGTTTGTTCTCTGTATTTATGTGTCTTTTTCTTTTTTTTAAGGTATGTTTATTCATTTTATTTTTTTAGATTCCACATTGAGTGGAATCGTGTGGTTTTGTCTTTCTCAGTGTGATTTATTTCACTTCTCAGTGTGATTTATTTCACTTAGTGTAATACCTTCTAAGTCATCCCTGTTATCACAAATGGCACAGTCTCATCCTTTTTTATGAGTGTGTAATATTTCATTGTATGTAAATGTCACATCTTTCTTCCATTTGTCTGTCAATGGATACTTAGCAACTTAGGTTTCTTCCTTTTCTTGGCTATTGTAAATAATGCTGCAATAAACATGGTGACTATGTGTTTTCGAATTAGTGTTTTTGTTTTCTTTGGGTAAATAGTAGTGGAATTATTAGACCATATGGTATTTCCATTTTTTTTAACATCTTAATTTTATTTTTTTCAGTGTTCCAAGATTCATTGTTTATGCATCATACCCAGTGCTCCATGCAATACATGCCCTTCTTAATACCCACCACCAGGCTCATACCCCCACTTCCCTTCTCTCCAAAACCCTCAGTTTGTTTTTCAGAGTCCTCAGTCTCTCATAGTCCATATGGTATTTCTATTTTTAATATTTTGGGGAACATCCATACTGTTTTCCATAGTAGCTCTACCAGTTTACATTCCCACCAACATATGAGGGTTCTTTTTTCTGTATATCCTCACCAACACTTGTTATCAAAATCAAGGTTTTATCAAACTTTAAAAAAAAATGGGGACTATTAAGTTGGCAGCATTCTTAGTATCTTTAGTGTAAGCTAAACACCATGTAGCCTGGTACAGCATAGGTGTTTATGCCATTGGAATCTGCTTTCATCTCTATTTTGATGGAGCAACTCTGGGCAGCTGTATGCATGCATACTTATGGGGCCAGAAGAACGTTTCCTTTGTTTCCTTTGTTTTAGTTATCTGTGAACTAGAGAATGAAGTCCTTGCTTTTTTGGCTCAAAACCAATGGGTTTCCATTTTTTTCAGGTACTATTTTGAAGCGTTGGAAGAAGAATTGGTTTGACCTGTGGTCAGATGGTCACCTGATCTATTATGATGATCAAACTCGGCAGAGTGTCGAGGATAAGGTCCATATGCCAGTAGACTGCATCAATATCCGCACCGGGCACGAGTGTCGGGGTAAGTGAGTCTGTTGTGGCCCGCTTCTGTCCTCTACCCTTGCCCATTCATGGTGGGAGTTGAATCCTCTTCCTTTCTCCTTTTGCTTTCATTGACAGACCAAAGAAGGGTTTCATCTTTCATCAAAGAAGGGAGGTAACCACAGTGGGCACCCAGACACTTGGATCATGAATCATATGGTTGGGGCAGATTAATTTTCTCAACTGAATCAGACCCAGCAGTCCATATTCCTTGCTCTGTTATGGAGAAAGTGATGGAGAACAAGCAGACTGCTGGGATCCCCAAGAAAGATGGAACCACCCTAGGTAGTACAGGTTTTGTTACTCAGAAACTGGCATCTTATTGTTGACACCACCAGTCAGTTACTTAAAAATCCATGATGCCTTGGTTTCCTGGAATTATTCTTTATAGTCATTTTAAAGTAATACATTTTTAATAAGTATAGACTTTTCTATTTCTAATTAAGGGCATATATAGACTTCCCTGTTTATTAGCTCTGTTTCTGTTTGGAATAGAGTCTGTTTTAGTAAACACTGATGTTTGAAACATCCTGATCTATATAATAGTTTTTGAATTAGAGAGTTAAAAAATGGTCTGTCTGCTAGTAATAACCATTGTTGTAACATCTTGCCCCTGCATGTTAGTTCTTGAAACACAAGTATCCATGGGCTAGCTGTTGAAATATCTACCTACGCTAGGCTCAAATATCACAGACCTTATTTCTTGGTACACAGAACTACTTGAAAAGTATGATTTTCACTTTTAAAGCAGTGATCCAGTTTAGTATTTCCTGTGAATAAAAGCAAAAAGTAGTTTGTTATCTGATGCTCAGTAATGCTTTTCATTGGAGCTTATTCTTCTAATGTCTGGGCCATTCTGTACATTTCAGTATATGGATTGCCCTCTAGAAGAGGCCTGCTTGTTCTTCCTTCAGGAAGTTTATTTATTTTTATTTACTTATTTGTCTAAAGATTTTATGTATTTGAGAGAGAGAGGAAGGGAGAGAGCACATGAGTGGGTGGGGGGAGAGGGAAAGGGAGGGAGAAGCAGACTCCCTGCTTAGCAGGGAGGCTGATGTGGGGCTCCATCCCAGGACCCTATGAACATGACCCAGGCTGAAGGCAGATGCTTAACTGACTGAGCTACCCAGGCGCCCCTCCTGTAGAAAGTTTAATTGGAACAGAGTTGTGATTCATGTGCTTGGTTCTGTAGAGCAGGGCAAAGATGTTTTATTATTGGAATGTTATGAAATACTGGTCTTTTGCTTATCTGAGTTGTTAGGTAGAATAAATCCTTTAAAACAAACTATATAAATACTGCCTTATTCTACTTATTTTTCAGATATTCAGCCTCCAGATGGGAAGCCAAAAGACTGTATGCTGCAGATTGTTTGCCGAGATGGGAAAACTATCAGTCTTTGTGCAGAAAGCACAGACGATTGTTTGTAAGCTTTGAGTTTTTATGTGTTTAATTTAAAAACTGTTGTGTTTTAATTTCCAGTCAAGGAAATTTCCAGAAGGGAGAAGAATGAGAGGCAGCAGAATAAGTGACTCAGAGGATATGTGAAACAAATGTAACAGGGCATTATTCCATACCTAACAACCCTTGTCCTAGTTTCTGCTTCTCTAGAGCTGTGCAGGCGAGATCCCATTATACTGGGAATGACAGAGTATTAGTATATAGCCACTTTGCACTCTTTTTCATTACTAGACGTACATTGGGTAATGGATGTAGTTGAATGGGTTCTTAAATCTTGTTCTTTTTATGTAAGTATCTTTTAAAAAAGCATTGACATCTCTGTTACTCAGCCTTTTCCTTCCTTTGGTGGTTCTTGCTCCATCTGCCATCTCTGAAGAAGGGATATAATAAGGAAGAAAACCTAGCTTTATCAGTTCTCAGCCTGTTAACATTGGCAGTGAAGTTGAATCAGAATCTTGAAAATACCGGCTAAATATAATTTGGAGGTGAGGGAGCGCCTAGGTGGCTCCGTCGGTTAAGCATCCAACTCTTGATTTTGGCTCAGGTCATGATCTGAGGGTCATGAGATTGAGCCCTGTGTTGGGCTCCATGTTGGGTGTGAAGCCTGCTTAAGATTCTCTCTCTCCCCCTCTCTGACCAAGCACAACTGCATGCAAGCTCCATCTTTCTAAAAAAAAAAAAAAAATGGGGGGAAATTTTTTTTTTATGGCTACTCTGTACCACCTTTATGAGTTAACTCTGGAAGTTGTAAGAATTCACTAACCGAATATTGTAATGTTCATTTATATTAAAATCTTTATATTTAGGTGACTATTTACATACAATCCAGGCCAGTTTGTCAGAGTGCCTGCTCCACATTTCACATATATGTTCATTTTCAATATAAACATTTATTCCATGCTAAACTCACAGAGTTTATTTTAAATCCCATATATAGCTGCTTTTTTACACTCTTCTGATTTATATCAAGCAGTAAATCTTAAACGATACTTTCTGGAAGAGATACAGCTTTCCTTTAGACTGATGGAGAAATGACCACACATAAATCCGGTTTGCTACTTTTTAATAAACTGGACCTATATTATTACTACTTAATAATTTAAACATGTATATTGAACACTTACCTGGCACTAGTCACTGTGCTAATTACTTCATTTATGTTATTTAATCCTCACTATATCTTATAAGGTAGGTGCTATTCTTGTTATAAGAAACTTAGGTTTAGTGAGGTTAAGTAACTTCCTGTATCACTTTTTTTTTTTTTAAAGATTTTATTTATTTGTCAGAGAAAGAAGGAGAGAGAAAGAGCACAAGTAGGAGAAGCAGCAGAGGGTGAGGGAGAGGCAGTCTTCTTGCTGAGCAGGGAGCCTGACGCAGGGCTTGATCCCGGGACCCTGAGATTATGACCTGAGCCAAAGGCAGATGCTTAACCGACTGAGCAACCCAGGCACCCCCCCATATCACTTTTTTAATGCTCCTGTAATAAATTACCCTGACAGTGGCTCAAACAATACAAATTTATGATTGCATTTCGGAAGGTCAGGAGTCCAACACTGGGTCTTAAGTGTTGGCAGGCCCTAGGAGAGAATCTGTTTGCTTGTCTTTTAAGCTTCTGGAGGCTTCCTCGTTTCTTGGCTTCTGGGCCATGCCTTCTCTTGTGGTCATCTTTTTGGTTCTCTGCAGGTGGGGAAGGGTTTATGCCTTTAAGAACTTAATGAATAGTTTGTGCCAACCTGGATAATCCAGGGTAATCTCCCCATTTCAAGGTCCTTAACCTTAATTACAGCTATAGAGTCCCTTTTGCCCTGTGAGGTAACATCCGTAGCTTTTCAGGATTAGGATGTATACATCATTCTGCCTACCATACTTGCCAAGATTTTAGAGGCTAGTAGACTAGACTCAGGATTTGAACCTTTGTCTCCAGAGACCTGTGTTCTTAACTGCTCTGTTCTGCTGTACATTGAGGTGTCACATGGAACATTTTTTTTTTTAATGTAGTGGCAAAAATATCTGAAACTATCCGTAATTAGACCTTTGATGTTTATGATCTCAGTAAATGTGAACTGGTTACATTCCCCTTAAAAAGAATAATATTTGTGATTGGGTAAAAAATATAAAGTTTAACTATATAGTCTGTTAATAAGAATTTGAAATAAAATGACTCGGGAAGGTAAAAAAGCAAATAGGAGACTGTTTCAGGAGAGTGGCTGCCACAAACTGGGTGCTTTAAAACGACAAAGGTATTCTCTCACAGTTCTGGAAGCTAGAAGTCTGAGCTTGGCGTGTCATCAGAGCCATGCTCCCTCTGAGACTCCTGAGTAGAATCCTTCCTTACCTCTTCCTAGTTTAGGTTGTGGCTGGTGATCCTTGGCATTCTTTGGATTGCCATTGGATCAGTCCAATCTCTGCCTCTGTTGTAACAAGGCATTCTCCCTGTGTGTCTGTGTCCAGATGTTCTCTTATAAGGACACTAACTGTAGTAGAGTAAGGATCCATCTACATTAATTCAGTATGACCTCATCTTGAGTCCATCTGTAAAGACTGACCTTCTTTCCTTCCTTTTTCTTTTTTTCAGATTCATTTATTTATGATTTATTTATTTGACAGAGAGAGTGCATGTGCACATGTGCCTGGGAAGAGGAGAGGGAGAGAGTTTTTTTTTTTTAGGGACAAATGAGCATTTATTTGGTATTAAAGAATTGCAGTTGAGGGAGCACAGATCCAGGTAAATCCCCAAGCAGTGTTCCCACTCAGAGAGTGTTCATAGAGTTAAAGCAAAAGTTTTTTATTTTTTATTTCAATTTAGTTAACATATATTGTATTCTTAGTTTCAGGAATAGAATTTAGTGATTGATCACTTACATATAACATCCAGTGCTCATTACATCAAGTGCCCTGCTTAATAATTAGCCCATCACGCAACCCTCACCCCCTCTAATAACCTTCCAGTAACCCTCAGTTTGTTTCCTCGAGTTATGAGTCTCCTATGATTCCTTCCTTTTCTGTGTTCATCTTAATTTATTTGTCCTTCCCTTCCCCTGCATTCGTCTCAAACTCCACACATGAGTGAAATCATATGGTATTTATCTTTCTCTGACTGACCTATTTTGCCTTGCATAATACACTCTACCTGGGGGAGAGAGTGTCTTAAGCAGACTCCGTGCTGAGCATGGAGCCCTAAATGGAGTTTGATCTCATGATCCTGAGACTAACAGCTGAATACTCAACTAACTACACCATCCAAGCACCCCAAGACCTTATTTCTAAACAAGTCAAAGGTACTTGAGATTAGGACTTCAGCTTATTTTTTGGCAGGGGACAGAATTCAACCTATAACTGAGACCTTTGAGTAAAAATGGTAAAATGAAGGGGAAATTTTTTAGCGGTGACAAAGAAGTTCAGCTTCAAGCACCAACTATAAAGAGTGATGGCCAAAAAAAGAAATTTTTGTTGAAAGAAAGATTTTGTTGAGATGTTTCATTGTTTTTACCTCCAGCTGCCAGAAGTAGTAGCAGGAGGAGTTAATTTAAGTCTTACAAAGTTTCAGTAATATTCTGCAGTCTGGAAGGATGTTGATTAAAAGAGTAAGCTTTTTGGGAAAGCTAAGGAAAAACCCTTGAGGATCTGGTACCTCAGTGGAGAGTGGAAGGTTCCCACCAGGGCTTACTTATCATTCCAGCCCTGGAAGATTTCAAAGCTCACAGTAGAAGGATAATTCTTTGGCTGATGAAGTGAGCCCTAGCATGAGACATTCAAAAGAATATGCTCAGAAGACTGTAGAGGCCAGATTTTTCAGAAAGGACTTACTCGGTGTCAAAAGAAATTTTCTTCTCTCCCACCATTGTTTGCTCTGATTACAGAAAAGCAGTTGAGGGTAATACCTAGTCATCACACTGTTACTGGAGTGGAGTGAGGTGGTGATATCAATAGACATCAGATTAAGTAGGAAGGGTATCAAGAAGAAATAACACATACTGTATGAGAGCAAATAGAAGTTTTAGGTATCATTTCCCATGTTAAACATGAGTAAGATGCAAAGAAACGGTGTGGCAAATACACTGCAAAGGAAAAATAAAAAGGAAAATGTAAACCTCAGAAAAAGCTCCTCATCTGTAGGAAAATAAAACCCACGAAACAGAATTGAATTTTCCAAGAATGCTTTCCTGGCTACCATATTTAAAATTATAACCCCCCCTTACATCATACACATATACACATATACTTACAATCAAACTAGCTATTTGTTTATCCTGTTTTTCTCTTTTTATTAGAATATAAACTGCCTGAGAGAGGGAATTTATGTTTCTTCTGTGCCTTTTTGCATCTGAGTAGCCAAGAAGGTCTGTCATGGGGCGTATCTGCCGTTCATTTTATTATCTTAAGGGGCGCAAATCTCCCTTCCCTGGGGTACAAGCCCAACTAAAAAATGAATCATTGGCATGAAGGAAAGACTTGGGAATACTCTCAGAGAAAGTTGGGTGAAAAGATTAAACAATTTAGAGAAAAGATCAGAATTACGTTAGAAAGACTTAAAGAGTTTATCAGAAAGATTATTGATGTCTGGAAAGTACAGAACCCAAGAAGGTAGTTAGAAATTCAGTGCAAGAAAAACTTGCTGAAATAGTAGAACTGAATTAGACGATAAGAGACTCTCCTACCTGACAATATTAAATCCATATACAGTATATGAACAATCCAATAGGATACCCTTTAGCAAAATGAATGACAATAGTAAGCCACTTTTAAATCTGTTGGGGGAATTTTGCAACTTAACTGCATTTATTAGAAAACCAGAATGTTTGAAAATAACTTTGCAAAGCTTTTAACTCAAAGAGGTAGTAAAATGACTATCCTTCTAGATAGATAGATTCTAGATAGATAGATTCTAGATAGAGAATCATTAAGAAAGGTGAGGGGATGAGGGAGGGAGAACAGAAAATTTGCGAGATTTAAGATTTAGGTATCTAGTTTTTGTGACCATATATGGGCAGTTAGTAGGAATAGAATGTGTTACAACTTTTTCCCAGGGTCGTTTGGCAGTGCCCACTGAAATATGTTTATAGTTCTTGACCTAGCAGTTTCACTCTTTTGGAATTTGTCCTATAGAAATGTTTACATAAGGGTGCAAAGGTAATAAGGATGTTAACAGTAGCATAGTTTTCATGTGTGACGAATCCACAACTAACATAGTCAGCAGTGACAGGCTGGAAGCTTTCCCATCAAGATCAGGAATAAGACAAGGATTACTCCACTCTTACTATTTCTGTTCTACTACACTTTGGTTTTAACCAAATTAGTCAAGGAAGGAAAATAAAAGGCATCTAAATTGGAAAGGAAGAACTAAAATTATCTCTGTTATGGATGATTTGATCTTCTATATAGAAAACCCTAAAGAGGGATGCCTGTGTGACTCAGTCAGTTAAGCCTCTGCTTTCAGCTCAGGTCATGATCCCAGGGTCCTGAGATTGAGTCCCACATCAGGCTCCTTGCTCAGCAGGGAGTCTGCTTCTCCCTCTGCCTGCTGTTCGCTCTGCTTGTGCTCATGCTCTCTCTCTCTCTGACAAATAAATAAAATCTTAAAGACTCCACCAAAAAATTGTTAGACCTAATAATTGAGTTCAGTAAAATTCTAGGATATAAACCCATCATACAAACATCAGTTGCACTTCTTTATACTATCTGAAACTATCTGAAAGGAACTATCTGAAAAAGAAATTTTTATTTGTAATAGCACTAAAAATAATAAAATGCTTAAGAATGAACTTAACCAAGGAGATGAAAGATCTGTACACTGAAAATTACAAAACATTGATGAAAGAAATTGAAGATGACACAGACAAATGGAAAGATATCCTGTGTTCATGGATTGGAAGAATTAATATCATTAGAATGTTCTTACTACCCAAAACCATCTGTAAATTCATTGTAGTTACTATCAGTTTCACTGATATTTTTCAAGTACAAATAACAATCCTAAAATTCAAGGGGAACAAAAAAAGACCTTGAATAGCCAAAGAAAGAACAAATCTGGACACATCATAATTCCTGATTTCAGACTTTATTACAGAACTATAGTAATCAAAACAATGTGGTATTGGCATAAACATAGACACATAGACCAATGGAATAGATTAAGAGCCCAGAAATAAACGCATGTATATATAGTCAATAACATATGTTTTTTTAAAGTTTATTTATTATTTATTTAAGTAATTTCTACACTTAGTGAGTATGTGGCTCAAACTCATGTCCCTGAGACCAAGAGTCCTGTGTTCTTCTGACTGAGCCAGTCAGCTGTATGGTCAATAATTTTTGATGGAGGAACAAAGAATGCTCAATGGGGAAAGGACAGTTTTTCTTCAGTAAATGGTGCTGGGAGGACTGGATAATCCTATGTAAAAGAATGAAATGGGAATGCTATCTTAGATCACTCACACAGGTTAATTCAAAATGGATTAAAAACTTAAATATAAGACCTTAAACTGTTAAATTACTAGAAGAAAACAGGGAAAAAGCTCCTTGTCTTTTTTTTTTTAATTCTTGTAAGTTAACATATAGTGCTACATCAGTTTTTTTTTTAATTTTTTAAAGACTTTATTTATTTGACAGAGAGATCACAAGTAGGCAGAGAGGCAGGCAGAGAGAGAGGAGGAAGCAGGCTCCCTGCTGAGCAGAGAGTCCGATGCGGGACTCGATCCCAGGACCCTGGGATCATGACCTGAGCTGAAGGCAGAGGCTTTAACCCACTGAGCCACCCAGGCGCCCAAGTGCTACATCAGTTTCAGGTGTACAATACAGTGATCCAGCAATTCTGTACATTACAGGGTGTTCATTGTGATAAGTTGTACTCTTAGTCCTCTTCACCAATATAACCTGTCCCTGCCACTCACCTCCTCTCTAGCAGCCATCCATTTATTCTCCATAGTTGAGACTCTGCTTTTTGGTTTGTGTTTGTCTGTCTCTCTTTTTTCCTTTATTCATTTCTTTTGTTTCTCAAATTCCACAAATGAGTGAAATCATATGGTATTTGTCTTTCTCTGACTGGCTTATTTCGATTAGCATAATACTCTCTAGCTCCATTCATATCGTTGTAAATGGCAAGATCCCATTCTTCTTTATGGCTAAATATTATTCCTTGTGTGTGTACATGTGTATATATGTGTGTGTATATACACATGTGTCTGTATACACATATACATGTATATATGCATACACATACACACATGTGTACACACACACACACCACTTCTTTATCCATTAATCTATTAATGGACACTTGTGCTGCTGTTTGACCACTGTAAATAATGCTGCAGTAAACATAGGGGTGCATGTATCTCTTCAAATTAGTGTTTTCATATTCTTTGGGTAAGTATTCAGTAGTGCAATTGCTGGATCATAGGGTAGTTCCATTTTTAATTTTTTAAGGAACCTCCATACTGTTTACCATAGTGGCTGCACCATTTGCATTCCCACCTACAGTGCAAGGAAGGTTTCTTTTACTCCACATCTTTGTTAACACTTTGATGTGTTGTTGATTTTAATTATTCTGACAGGTATGAGGTGATATCTCATTGTAGTTTTGATTTGCATTTCCGTGATGATGAGTGATGTTGAACATCTTTTCATGTGTCTGTTGGCCATCTGGATTTCTCCTTGGAGAAATGTTTGTTCGTGTCTTCTTCCCTATTTTAGTTGGATTATTTGCTTTATGGGTGTGAGTTTTATTAAGTTCTTTATATATTTTGTTTTGAATACTAACCTTTATCAGATATGCCATTTGCAAATATCTTCTCCCATTCAGTAGGTTGCCTTTTAGTTTTGTTGGTTGTTTCCTTTGTTGCGGGGAAGCTTTTTACTTTGATATAGTGCCAATTGTTTATTTTTACTTTTGTTTCCCCTGCCTCAGGAGATATATCAAGAAAGAAGTTGCTATGGCCGATGTCAGAGAAATTACTGCTTGTGTTCTAGGATTTTTTGGTTTTAGGTCTCATGTTTAGGTCCTTAATCCATTTTGAGTTTATTTTGTTTATGGTGTAAGAAAATCGTAGTTTTGGGAAAAAGCTCTTTAACATTGGTCTTGGCAGTGATTTTTTTTTGTTTGTTTTTAGATGGAACACCAAAAGCACAAACAGCAAAGGCAAAAGTAAACACATGGGACCGCATCAAATTCTAAAGCTTCTGCACAGCAAAGAAACAATCAGAAAAATGAAAAGGCATCCTATGGAATGGGAGGAAAAAATATATTTTTAGTATTTTATATATCAGTGACAGAGCATGGGTGGTAGGGAGGGGCAGAGGGAGAGGGAGAACCAGACTTCCCGCTGAGCAGGGAGCCTGACGGGCTCAACCCTAGGACCCTGAGATCATGACGTGAACTGACTGAGCCACCCAGGTACCCCTGAGAGAAAATATTTGTAAACCTTCTACATGATAAGGGCTTAGTATCCAAAATATATAAGGAGATTGTATAGCTTCATAGCAAAAAAACCTACAGTTTTATTTTAAAATGGGCAAAGGACTTGAATAGATATTTTTCCAAATATATACAAATGGCCAAAAGGAAAAGATGCTCAACATCACTAATCACCAGGGATGCAGATCAAAATCATAATGAGATTACCTCACACCTCCTAGAATGGCTATTAACAAAAGGACAAAAGATAAACATTGGTGAGGATGTAGATAAGGGAATCTGGTGTATTGTTGGCAGGAATATAAATTGGTAAAAGCCACTATGGATATGTTATGGTGATTCCTCAAAAAATAAATGTAGAACCACCATTTAATCTAGCAGTCCCTCTTTGGATATGTCTTAAAGGAAACAAAATCATTATCTTGAAGAGATATTTGCACCCACATGTTCAATGCAGCATTATTCACAGTATCCAAAACATGAAACAACCTAAGCAGTTGTTGAACGATGAAAGGACAAAGAAAATGTGACACACACACACACACACAGACACAGAATTCAGTCATGAAAGAAAAGAAGGAAATCCCCCCCCCCTTTTTTTTTTTAAGATTTTATTTATTTATTTGACAGAGAGAGCTGACAAGTAGGCAGAGAGGCAGGCAGAGAGAGGAAGGGAAGCATGCTCCCTGCTGAGCAGAGAGCCCGATGCAGGGCTCGATCCCAGGACCTGAGATCATGACCTGAGCTGAAGGCAGAGGCTTTAGCCACCCGGGCATCCTGAAATCCTCCCTTTTGCAACATCTTGGGTGGACCTTGAGGGCATTTTGCTAAGTGAAGTAAGTCAAACAGAGAAATATTTTATGGTCTCATTTACTGGTAGAATCTTAAAAAGTCAGATTCCTAGAAATAGATAGTGGAATGAATGGTCAGGGGATATTAGATGTTGGTTGAAGGGTACAAACTTTCAACTATGTGATGAATAAGTTTTGGGCATCTAATTATATAGTTTGGTGATTATAATAAATACTTTATTATATACTTGAACAAGTTACGAAGTAGATTTAAAATGTTATCACCAGAAAAAATAGAAAAGCAGCTATGTGAGGGAGTGAAGGTGTTAATCTTAACTGTGGTGATCATATATATATATATATATTATGTAATTATATATATTATATAATTTTGTGGTAATCATTTTGATATATATATACACACACATATATATATATTCAGATCACCACATTATTTATATACCTTAAACTTATATGACATGTGCCAGTTTCTCAAGCAGGCATTATTTTCAATCACAGAAAACCTGACAATCTAAATCTCACATCATGGAACATTATGTAGCCATTAAAAAACAAATGCACATCTGTGTGTGACATGAATTGATAAAGCAAATTGCAGTATAGTAAGCATGGTGCATTTTATATTTACTAAAGAGTAAAGCAAAAACTGTGTAGTAATAGGGCATGCTTTAAATATATAGTGTATGTACCATAGATAAATATTTTTTGCATATTATGTATTTCTTGTGCATGTTTGAAATACTTTGATTGAGTGGGGTCTTGGGGTAAGGGCTGAAGACCTATTCTTGAAACAAGCTTTTCCAGAAATTTTTGTGCCAACACAGGTTTGAGAATCCTTGAAATAGATGTTGGATTGCCTTGAATAAAACATCCCTTTTTCTTTTCTTCAGGGCCTGGAAATTTACACTCCAGGATTCCAGAACAAATACAGTAAGTTGCTAATGGCAGTCACCAGTAACATTTTCACCTAGTTTGCTGTAACAAATGGGAGGGTAGGGGATTAAGAAAGGGGAATGGAGATGGGTGTCTTGGCCATCCAGCGATGGCTGAGTAGTCATAGCTGGGTGGGGCACCTTTCGCTGATATGAGAGCAAGCTAGATTTTGTCAAACCTTTTAAGCAGGAAGAGCCCCTCTGAATATAGGCAGCACTGGTTCCAGTGTTACCTTCCAGGAACGTCTGTATCTCAGAAAGTTTTGCAACACTTTGAGTTCTGTGATTTACAGGGATGGCTCAAAAGGACAACAGAGTCCCTTCTAGGCATAACATCTCAGCCTTGTGAAACAAGCATTTTTGGGACTTGTACTTAATTCCAGTTCTGCTTCTGAGGTTGCTGAAACAGTTAAACCCCATTTATAGGTGTTCATAGTGCCATGCTTGTTTCTATCAGAGAATCAAGGCAACAACTTTGCACTCAACTTCTGCAGTCAGCATTTTTATTCTTTTTTTTTTTTTTTTTAAAGATTTTATTTATTTGACAGAGAGAGATCACAAGCAGGCAGAGGCAGGCAGAGAGAGAGGAAGGGAAGCAGAGAGCCCGATGCGGGGCTTGGTCCCAGGACCCTGGGATCGTGACCTGAGCCGAAAGCAGAGGCTTTAACCCACTGAGCCACTCAGGTACCCCAGCATTTTTATTCTTTAGACAGGATTTTATTTTTTCTTTTATTTCTTTAGGAAGAAAAGAAGAAGGTAGATGAAACTTTTAAAAGATAATTTGTACAGGTGGGAAAAGAAAGTAAAAAAGACTGAATATCCAAATGACTTTGTTTCCTATTCCTGTTAGTCTAAGACAGTTCTTCCTTTTAAGGCTACTGTGCAACTTCAGTTACCTTTTTTTTCATAAAAATCTTCTTTTTGGCTGAAATTAGTATTTATGATCCATATAGTTGGAAGTAAGATGCTAGATGATTCTTTGTATGGAGTTTTTTTTTTAATGAGAGCGTTGATTTTTCTTTTCCCTTGGGAAGTAATTTAACGGAGGATTTTTTTTTAATGCAAAAAACAGGCTGTGTGTAGAACAACCTCTGACTGCTACATTTCAGACTGTAGGATTTTTATTTAACAAAAGGGTTGTTGAGAGTGGTACAACATTTTTGAAAAGGCCTGGGTGATGTGAGTCTCTCTGGTCTCTTTGGGCAGTGAGGGCTCTGTTCTTGTCACCTGCAGATGGGTGAAGAGGACCTCCTGCTCCCAAATTCGAAGGACACTTAGAGTGCAGGGTTGAAAGGGAGTGGTAGGGAGATACTCCTGTTTACTACTTCTCACAGAGCTGTTTTTTTTTTGCTGTTATGATTTTTAAGAATTTGCTAAATAAAAAGGATATATATACATAGAATTCTAAGAGCCTGCAGTTGCTTTGTGACGCTCTCTTTCATTCTCTCTCTCCTCTCATAGGCTTACGTTGGCTCAGATGTCCTGTATGATGAGACAGCTGTGGCTTCTTCCCCACCTCCTTACACAGCCTATGCCGCACCAACCCTGGAGGTAGGGACTGATTCTTGGCATTTCAGAATCCAAGTGAAGGGAAGTTGTGGGTCTCTGTGCTACTCTCCTTTTTAAGAAATAAAAAAGAAACTTGAGCCACTATTAGAGAAATTAGAAATGTACTCAGTCCTTTTCTTCTTTAAACTTTTTAAGAAAAAACAGATTATTGGGACGCCTGGGTGGCTCAGTGGGTTAAGCCGCTGCCTTCTGCTCAGGTCATGATCCCAGGGTCCTGGGATTGAGTCCCGCATTGGGCTCCTTGCTCAGCAGGGAACCTGCTTCTCTAGCTGCCTCTGCCTGCCTCTCTGCCTGCTTGTGTGTACTCGCTTGCTCTCTTTCTCTCTCTGGCAAATAAATAAAATCTTTAAAAAAAGACAAAAATAAAAAAAAACCAGATTTTTGTTTTCTTTCATAAAATTTATAATCTTTATATTCACATTTTGTTTTAAAGATAGACCTGAAAATGATTCATGTTAATGACAGTTTGGTAATATGATATTGATGATTTATGATTTATACTTAATGAATTAATAAATCAGGAAAAAAAGCTTTATAATCAGGAAAAAAAGCTTTTTTTATTTAGAAAAAACAAAACCTTAAAAAAAAAAAATCACATAACAAATACCTTGGCAGTATCTCCTAGATAGAAGTGCCAAGTGTTCATTGCTACATATAGAAGTCTCTTGTTTGTGGGAGGTACTTCTGTTTTGTTTTGTTTAACTTTTAATTTTGAATAATTATAGATTTATAGGAAGTTGCAAAAATAATATGTAGAGATCTCATGTATTCTTCACCCAGGTCCCCTCTAGTTGTTACATATTAGATAAAATCAAAACCAGGAATTTAAAATTGGCACAGTGTTTATGCCTAATTTTGTGTCATTTTATTGTATGTGTAGATTTGTGTAATCAGCTTCTTAGTCATGATACAATGCTGTTCACAAAATCTTCCTTCTACACTCTTACATAGTCACATCTTCCTTCCCCTTTCCTAACTCCTGTCAGCCACTGATTTGTTCTCTGTTTATATAATTTTGTCATTTCCACAGTGTTACTAAATTGAGTCATTCAGCATGTGATTTATTTATTTATTTATTTTTTTTGGGTATTTTTTCACATAGTACAGTGCCCTTGAGAGCCATCCAGATTGTTGCATGTGTACCCCATTAAGTATTGAGGGGCATTGTGCTCGCTTTGGCAGCACATACACTAAAAAAAGTATTGAGGGGCATTTATCTGTTGGGGTTGTTTCAGAGTTCTGTTACCAATAAACCCCCCATGAAGACTCATCATTTACAGGTTTTTATACAAACAGAAGGTTTTATTTCTCTGGAAAAAAGTGCTCCAAAGGGGAATTGCTTGATCTGTTGTATGGTAAATATATGGTTAGTTTTTTAGAAAGCTAGCAAACTACTTTCCAGAATGACTCTACCATTTAACTGACGAGTAATCCAGTTTCTCTGCATCCTTCCCAGCGTTAAGTGTTGTCATTGTTTTTTTAAAATTTTAGCCATTCTAATAGGTATATAGTGATATTTCATTCTGATCTTAATTTGTGTTTCCCTAATAGTAATGTTGCCATTTTTTATGTTCTTTTTTGCCATCATATATCCTGTTCAGTAAAATGTCACCTCATGTCTTTTGCTTGCTCAGTAGCATGTAGACGTCTTAACAGTGCCTTTCACAGTTTTAATTTTCATGCAGTCCAATTGCTCAATTTTTATGGTTCATGGTTTTGTTGTCATGTTTGATGCTTTACCAGACCAGGTTTCCTAAGGTTTTCTCATATGCTATTTTCTGAAAGTTTTATAGTCCCAGGATTTGCACTTAAGTGTTTTCCATTGTGAGTTGATTTTTTAGGTTAAGTTAAGGTTAGGTTAAGTTAAGATTCATTTTTTTAATATGGATGTCTGATTATTGCACTATAATTTGTTGAAAAGACTTGTAGTCCTTCCTGGAATTGCTTTTGTATCTCTGTTAAAAATCAGAAATTTGTGTTTGTCTGTTTCTCAGTTCTTTGTTCAGTCCCATTGATCTATGTGTTTTTCTTCCTCTGACACCACACAGACTTGATTACTGTAGCTGTATAAAAAGTCTTGAGATTGGATAAACTGATCCTCCACTTTATTCTTCCTTTTCAGAATTCCCTTAACTGTTCTGGTTACATTCCTTTCCATATGAAGTGTCTAAATCTATAGCAAAGTCTTAATAGATTTTGATAGAAATTGTTTTGAACTTAGGTATCCAGTTTATTGGGGGAGAATTGACATCTTTATTATGTTGAATTTTCCAATCAATGAATGCATGAAATCTCCAGTGAAACAGTCTGAGCCAGAAGATTTCTTTTTGGGATATTTTAAATTACAAATTCTAATTTCTTAATAGTTGTGGGACTAAATACTTAATAGTGTTCTCTATTTCATATTGAGTGGGTTGTTGTAATTTGTACTTTTTGAGGAATTGGTCCTTTTCATTAAATTTTCTAATTTATGTGTGCAACTCTGTTGTTTATATTTTCTTGGTGGATTAAGTCTATTATAATGTAATGTCCCTTTTTGTTTCTGGTAATTTTGCCTGATGTCTGTTCTGTCTGATATTGATATAGCCACTTCTGTTACTTTTTACTGTTTGTATGGTATCTCTTCCCATCTTTTTTTTTTCAAGTTACAGATATCATTATATTTGAAGTGAGTTTCTCATAGGCAGCATATAATTAGGTCATTTCTACCTATATATCTGACAAACCTCTATCTTGTAATTAGTATATTTAGACCATTTACATTTAATGTAATTTTTGATATGTTAGGGTTAAATATGTCATTTTGTTTTTTGTTTTCCTTTGGTTATTTTTTTTAAATTTCTCTATGTTCTTTTTCTTAAGCTTTTTGTGAGTTATTTGAACATGTTTTAAAATTGCATTTTTTAAAAAGATTTATTTATTTTAGAGAGGGGAAGAGAGTGTGTGAGTGGGGGAGGGGCAGAGGGAGAGAAGGAATCCAAAGCAGATGCTACAGAGAGCAGAGCTGATGTGGGGCTTGATTGCATGACCCTGACATCATGACCTGAGCCCAAACCAAGAATTGGATGCTTACTTAACCAACTGAGCAACCCATGTGCCTCAAAAATTGTGTTTTGATTTATCTATAATGTTTCTTGATTGTCTCTCTTTGTAATTTTTTTAGTTGTTGCTTTAGTTATTGTGTTATTCATAAATGTATTTTTCAAAGTTAAGTGTTCACATTTCCTTTATATATGAGGACCACATTAGGTGGTATTAGAAATTTTGCTTCAGCTGTCAGAGTTGTTAGAAATGTCAAGATGTGAAGATGTACTTCTGTTCTGACTATATTTTCTTATCTCTTGATATTTCAAGATTCCTTTTTTTAATTGTTTACTTTTTGTTTAGTGAACTTCCTTTTGCCTTTCCTTAGGATAGATTAACTGGCAACAAATTCTTAGTTTTCCTTCATCTGAGAATGTCTTGATTTCTTCTCATTTCTGAAGGATATTTTCACTAGTATAGAATTCTGAGTTGGTATGTCTTTGAACATTTGACAAGTGTGTGGTGTTTCCTTTGGCCTTCAGTGTTTCTGAGGACACATCTCTGTCATTTAAAATTTTTTCCCCCCATGTACATAGTACATTGTTTATTTCTAGCTTCTTTCTTTGTCCTTAGATTTTTTTTTTTTAAAGATTTTATTTATTTGAGAGAATGAGAGAGAGCATGAGAGAGGGGTGAGGATCAGAGGGAGAAGCAGACTCCCTGCTGAGCAGGTAGCTGGATGTGGGACTCGATCCAGGGACTCCGGGATAATGACCTGGGCTGAAGGCAGTTGCTTAACCTACTGAGCCACCCAGGCACCTATCTTTGTCCTTAGTTTTGAGAAGTTTGATTATAATGTGTTTTGGTATGGATTTTGTGGGGGGTGGGGTATTTTGTTTGGTTCAGTTTATTGAATATGTAGATTTATGGTTCTTGCTAAATTTGGGAAAATTTAGGCCATCATTTCTGGAATGTTTTTTTAGTCCTACCCCCTCTCTCTTTTGAAACTGATGACATGGATGTTAGATCCCATATGTCTCAGATTCTTTCATTTTCTTTTCATCAATCTATTTTCTCTCCAATTTATACTCCTGCTTACTGATTCTTTTTCTCTGTCATCTCTATTGTGTTGTTAAGCTCATTCATTGTATTTTTTAATATAATTTTTTCTAAAATTTTTATTTTTTAAATCTTGAAAATACATGAATATGTGTATAAATCTTTATGTTGTTTTTCCTGAGATTTTCTGTTTCTGTGGAGACTTTTTTTTTTAAAGATTTTATTTATTTGACAGAGACACAGTGAGAGAGGGAACACAGGCAGGGGGGAAGGGCAGAGGGAGAAGCAGGCTCCCGGATGTTCAGGGAGCCTGATGTGTGGCTCGATCACAGGACCCTGGGATCATGACCTGAGCCAAAGGCAACCGCTTAACAGCTGAGCCACACAGATGCCCCTGTGGAGACTTTTTAAAAATGTATTTCAGACATGTTCATAATTGCTTCTTGAAATATTTTTATGATAGCTGCTTTAAAAATCTTTCTGGAGGGGCGCCTGGGTAGCTCGGTCACCACCTTGTCAGGAGGGTTGGGAATTTAGGCCCTCCTCCAGGTCTCTGCTGACACCAGCCTATGTGGGAATTGGAAGGGTCCTCTCTACTGCTCCCCACTAGCTTCCACTGTGATGAGTACTTGCTTGGTCTCATCCCATGGGTCTGGGAGGAGCATCTGGTTTGTGCTGGACAGAAGTGGGAGTTCTGGCTCTCCATCTGGCAGGGATGAAATTCTTAGCTCCCTACTTGGCCTTCTCTGACACAACTTGGGACGGGGCATATGGGGGGTGGTGCCTAATTACAGCCTGCCAAACATGGAGGTTTACTCTCTATACTTGGCCTTGCTGGTGGGAGTTGGGGTGGGGCCACAGTTACTTCTGCAGTGTTGGACTGGAGTAGAGCAGTTACTGACTAAAAATGGTCTTTCTTGCCAGATTGCCCCTTTCCTCCCAAGGTTTTTTGGGTAGAGAGAGCAAGCTTTTTTGGGGGACCTTTTTGTTTGTATTTATTGGTTCCTTTCTTTCCTTTAGCTAGTTGAGGATATAGGAGGCAAACAGGAAACCCAGGGAGCTCACCATCTGGCCTTCTTAGGGTTCTGAGGTCCCTAGCCGGTCTGCTACCCTCTTGCCATCTTTCAGAGTCCCCTTATGTTTGTTTTAGATATTATGTTCAGGGTTTTCAGTTGTACTTAGGAAGAATAGGGAAAATCTACATCTTTGCTATCTTCCAGAAGCTTAACTCCCATGTCCTGCTTTTATAAGATGACAGGTTTAAACTATGCAGCTATTTGTTTGACAGCAGCATCCTGTTCTCCCTTGTGCCATATAGTACTTATCACATGACAACAGTAATGGTAGTTGTCTGTAAGCATATCTGTCTTCTCCTGCCGCCCTACCGACCCCCCAACCTGTGAGCTCGTAAACAAGGCTGGGCCTTTTGTCTCCAGATTTCCCAGAATATACTAGTCATTCACTTAATCAGTGAAGGTGGGTCCGTTGCCTATTTCTCGCAATGCTCATTCATAGACCTGCCAGTCACCTGCTGAGGTCTCAAATGTTAGGGTTTTCCCACCCACAAAATTCCTAGTTCTTCATTTTCTTCCTGGAATTGCTATGGGGGCTTCTGCTGCTAGAATGGCTTCCTTACCTCTCTCAGCCTTCACAGAATTGAAGTGAGTTAGGGCCTTACTTGGGATTAGGCTTTGGCTTAAGGGGATGTTGGACTGGTTTGATTTTTCTATCTAGACTACTCAGATTTTCTCTGCATTAGCTATATGGCTGTTTTGCTTTTTTATCATTTGTATGTTCACTGGAGTAGCACTTTTAAAGATTGGGGGGGTGGGGGCAGAGGCAGAGGGAGAGAGAATCTCAAGCAAACTCTGCACCAAGCATGGAGCCCAATGTAGGGCTCTATCTCATGATCCTGAGATCATGACCCGATAAAAGAGTTGGGTGCCTAACAACTGAGCCATCCAGGCACCCCACAAGTAGCACTTTTCATTTCCTTCAAGAACTTTTCCTCTGCATTCACAACTTGACTAACTGCGTGGTACAAGAGGCTCAGTTTTTGGCCTGTCTTGGTTTTCTACATGCCTTCTTCACTAAGCTTAATCATTTCTAGGTTTTGATTTAGAGAGAGAGACATGCGACTCTTCTTTCACTTGACCACTTAGAGACCATTGTATGTTTTTTTTTTTTTTTAAGATTTTAGTATTTATTTATTTGACAAAGAGAACAAACAAGCAGGGGAGCAGCAGGGGAAGAGGGAGAAATAGGCTTCCTGCTTAGCAGGGAACCTGATGCAGGGCTTTGGTCCCAGGACCCTGGGATCATGAACTGTGTCAAAGATGGATGCTTAGCTGAGTCAGCCCAGTGTAGGGTTATTAATTGGCCTTATTTCAATATTGTTGTGTCTCAGGAAATAGGAAGGCCTGAGAAGGAGAGAGAACTAGTAGTTGGTGGAGCAGTCAGAACGTACAAGATTTATTAATTAAGTTTTCCCGTTTTATGGGTATGGTTTGTGGCACCCCAAAATAATAGTAACATCAAAGATCACTGATGACAGATTACTGTAACAAATATAATAATAATGGAAAAGTTTGAAATTTTGTGAGAATTTACAAAATGTGACACAGAGACATGAAGTTAGCAAATGCTGTTGGAAAAATGGTGCTGGTAGACTTGCTCAATGTAGGGTTGCCACAAATCTGTCAATGTGTAAAAACACAGTATCTGCAAAGTGCAGTAAAGCAAAGCACAGTAAAATGAAGTATGACTGTATATCATTTTGAGTCAGGGTTTTCATTTTCTTCTGATAAATACCCGAAAGTGGAATTGTTGGGTCGTATGATAGTTCTATTTTTAATTATTTGAGGAATCTCCATAATGTTGGTGATAGTGGCTGCACTAATTTAGATTTCTGCCAGCAGTGTACAGGGTTCCATTTTTTCCATATTCTCACCACCACTTGTTACTTTTTTTAAAAAAATTTATTAATTTATTTATTTTCTATAAACATATATTTTTATCCCCAGGGGTGCAGGTCTGTGAATCGCCAGGTTTCCACACTTCACAGCACTCACCATAGCACAAACCCTCCCCAATGTCCATAACCCCACCCCCCTTCTCCCAACACCCACCCCCCAGCAACCCTCAGTTTGTTTTGTGAGATGAAGAGTCACTTATGGTTTGTCTCCCTCCCAATCCCATCTTGTTTCATTTATTCTTCTCCTACCCCCTTAACCCCCCCATGTTGCATCTCCACTTCCTTATATCAAGGAAATTATATGATAGTTGTCTTTCTCTGATTAACTTATTTTGCTAAGCATGATACCCTCTAGTTCCATCCACGTCGTCGCAAATGGCAAGATTTCATTTCTTTTGATGGCTGCATAGTATTCCATTGTGTATATATACCACATCTTGTTTATCCATTCATCTGTTGATGGACATCTAGGTTCTTTCCATAGTTTGGCTATTGTAGACATTGCTGCTATAAACATTTGGGTGCACGTGTCCCTTCGGATCACTACGTTTGTATCTACCAGCAGTACAATTGCTGGGTCATAGAGTAGTTCTATTTTCAACATTTTGAGGAACCTCCATGCTGTTTTCCAGAGTGGTTGCACCAGCTTGCATTCCCACCAACAGTGTAGGAGGGTTCCCCTTTCTCCACATCCTCGCCACCATTTGTCATTTCCTGACTTGTTAATTTTAGCCATTCTGACTGGTGTGAGGTGGTATCTCATTGTGGTTTTGATTTGTATTTTCCTGATGCTGAGTAATATGGAGCACTTTTTCATGTGTCTGTTGGCCATCTGGATGTCTTCTTTGCAGAAATGTCTGTTCCTGTCTTCTGCCCATTTCTTGATTGGATTATTTGTTCTTTGGGTGTTGAGTTTGCTAAGTTCTTTATAGATTTTGGAGACTAGCCCTTTGTCTGATATGTTGTTTGCAAATACCGTCTCCCATTCTGTCAGTTGTCTTCTGGTTTTATTGACTGTTTCCTTTGCTGTGCAAAAGCTTTTGATCTTGATGAAATCCCAATAGTTCATTTTTGACCTTGCTTCTGTTATCTTTGGCGATGATCCTAGGAAGAAGTTGCTGCGTCTGAGGTCAAAGAGGTAGCTGACTGTGTTCTCCTCAAGGATTTTGATGGATTCCTTTCTCACATTGAGGTCCTTCATCCATTTTGAGTCGATTTTCGTGTGTGGTGTAAGAAAATGGTCCAATTTCATTTTTCTGCATGTGGCTGTCCAATTTTCCCAACACCATTTATCGAAGAGGCTGTCTTTTTTCCATTGGACATTCTTTCCTGCTTTGTCGAAGATGAGTTGACCATAGAGTTGAGGGTCTATTTCTGGGCTCTCTATTCTGTTCCATTGATCTATGTGTCTGTTTTTGTGCCAGTACCATGCTGTCTTGATGATGACAGCTTTGTAATAGAGGTTGAAGTTGGAATTGTGATGCCACCAACTTTGGCTTTCTTTTTCAATATTCCTTTGGCTATTCGAGGTCTTTTCTGGTTCCATATAAATTTTAGGATTATTTGTTCCATTTCTTTGAAAAAAATGGATGGTACTTTGATAGGAATTGCATTAAATGTGTAGATTGCTCGAGGTAGCATAGACATTTTCACAATATTTATTCTTCCAATCCAGGAGCATGGAACATTTTTCCATTTCTTTGTGTCTTCCTCATTTCTTTCATGAGTACTTTATAGTTTTCTGTGTATAGATTCTTAGTCTCTTTGGTTAGGTTTATTCCTAGGTATCTTATAGTTTTGGGTGCAATTGTAAATGGGATTGACTCCTTAATTTCTCTTTCTTCTGTCTTGTTGTTGGTGTAGAGAAATGCAACTGATTTCTGTGCATTGATTTTATATCCTGACACTTTACTGAATTCCTGTACAAGTTCTAGCAGTTTTGGAGTGGAGTCTTTTGCGTTTTCCACATATAGTATGATATCATCTGCGAAGAGTGATAGTTTGACTTCTTCTTTGCCGATTTGGATGCCTTTAATTTCCTTTTGTTGTCTGATTGCTGAGGCTAGGACTTCTAGTACTATGTTGAATAGCAGTGGTGATAATGGACATCCCTGCCGTGTTTCTGACCTTAGCGGAAAAGGTTTCAGTTTTTCTCCATTGAGAATGATATTTGCGATGGGTTTTTCATAGATGGCTTTGATGATATTGAGGTATGTGCCCTCTATCCCTACACTTTGAAGAGTTTTGATCAGGAAGGGATGCTGTACTTTGTCAAATGCTTTTCAGCATCTATGGAGAATATCATATGGTTCTTGTTCTTTCTTTTATTAATGTGTTGTATCACATTGATTGATTTGCGGATGTTGAACCAACCTTGCAGCCCTGGAATAAATCCCACTTGGTCGTGGTGAATAATCCTTTTAATGTACTGTTGAATCCTATTGGCTAGTATTTTGGTGAGAATTTTCGCATCTGTGTTCATCAAGGATATTGGTCTGTAGTTCTCTTTTTTGATGGTATCCTTGTCTGGTTTGGGGATCAAGGTTATGCTTGCCTCATAAAATGAGTTAGGAAGTTTTCCTTCCATTTCTATTTTTTGGAACAGTTTTAGGAGAATAGAATTAGTTCTTCTTTAAATGTTTGGTAGAATTCCCCCGGGAAGCCATCTGGCCCTGGGCTTTTGTTTGTTTGGAGGTTTTTGATGACTGTTTCAATCTCCTTACTGGTTATGGGTCTGTTCAGGTTTTCTATTTCTTCCTGGTTCAGTTGTGGTAGTTTATATGTCTCTAGGAATGCATCCATTTCTTCCAGATTGTCAAATTTGTTGGCGTAGAGTTGATCATAGTATGTTCTTATAATTGTCTGTATTTCTTTGGTGTTAGTTGTGATCTCTCCTCTTTCATTCATGATTTTATTTATTTGGGTCCTTTCTCTTTTCTTTTTGATAAGTCTGGCCAGGGGTTTATCAGTCTTATTAATTCTTTCAAAGAACCAGCTCCTAGTTTCGTTGATTTGTTCTATTGTTTTTTTGGTTTCTATTTCACTGATTTCTGCTCTGATCTTTATGATTTCTCTTCTCCTGCTGGGTTTAGGCTTTTGTCGTTGTTCTTTCTCCAGCTCCTTTAGGTGTAGGGTTAGGTTGTGTACCTGAGACCTTTCTTGTTTCTTCAGAAAGGCTTGTACTGCTATATATTTTCCTCTCAGAACTGCCTTTTTTGTGTCCCACAGATTTTGAACCATTGTGTTTTCATTATCATTTGTTTCCATAAATTTTTTCAATTCTTCTTTAATTTCCTGGTTGACCCATTCATTCTTTAGAAGGATGCTGTTTAGTCTCCTTGTATTTGGGTTCTTTTCAAATTTCCTCTTGTGATTGAGTTCTAGCTTCAGAGCATTGTGGTCTGAAAATATTCAGGGAATGATCCCAATCTTTTGATACCGGTTGAGACCTGATTTAGGACTGAGAATGTGATCTATTCTGGAGAATGTTCCATGTGCACTAGAGAAGAATGTGTATTCTGTTGCTTTGGGATGAAATGTTCTGAATACATGTGTGATGTCCATCTGGTCCAGTGTGTCATTCAAGGCCTTTATTTCCTTGTTGATCTTTTGCTTGGATGATCTGTCCATTTCAGTGAGGGGAGTGTTAAAGTCCCCTACTATTATTGTATTATTGTTGATGTGTTCCTTTGATTTTGTTATTAATTGGTTTATATAGTTGGCTGCTCCCACGTTAGGGGCATAGATATTTAAAATTGTTAGATCTTCTTGTTGGACAGACCCTTTGAGTATGATATAGTGTCCTTCTTCATCTCTTATATCTTTGGCTTAAAATCTAATTGATCTGATATAAGGATTGCCACTCCTGCTTTCTTCTGATGTTCATTAGCATGGTAAATTGTTTTCCACCCTCTTACTTTAAATCTGGAGGTGTATTCGGGTTTAAAATGAGTTTCTTGTAGGCACCATATAGATGGGTTTTGTTTTTTTATCCTTTCTGATACCCTGTGTCTTTTGATTGGGGCATTTAGCCCATTAACATTCAGGGTAAGTATTGAGAGATATGAATTTAGTGCCATTGTATTGCCTGTAAGGTGACTGTTATTGTATATTGTCTCTGTTCCTTTCTGATCTACTACTTTTAGGGTCTCTCTTTGCTTAGAGGACCCCTTTCAATATTTCCTGTAGAGCTGGTTTGGTGTTTGCAAATTCTTTCAGTTTTTGTTTGTCTTGGAAGCTTTTCATCTCTCCTTCTATTTTCAATGATAGTCTAGCTGGATATAGTATTCTTGGCTGCATGTTTTTCTCGTTTAGTACTCTGAATATATCATGCCAGCTCTTTCTGGCCTGCCAGACCTCTGTGGATAAGTCTGCTGCCAATCTAATATTTTTACCATTGTACATTACAGACTTCTTTTCCCGGGCTGCTTTCAGAATTTTCTCTTTGTCACTAAGACTTGTAAAGTTTACTATTAGGTGACGGGGTGTGGACCTATTCTTATTGATTTTGAGGGGAGTTCTCTGCACCTCCTGGATTTTGATGCTTGTTCCCTTTGCCTTATTGGGGAAATTCTCTCCAATAATTTTCTCCAATATACCTTCTGCTCCCCTCTCTCTTTCTTCTTCTTCTGGAATCACAATTATTCTCATGTTGTTTCATCTTATGGTGTCACTTATCTCTCAAATTCTGCCCTCGTGGTCCAGTAGCTGTTTGTCCCTCTTTTGCTCAGCTTCTTTATTCTCTGTCATTTGGTCTTCTGTATCACTAAATCTTTCTTCTGCCTCATTTATCCTAGCAGTAAGAGCCTCCATTTTTGATTGCACCTCATTAATAGCTTTTTTGATTTCAACTTGGTTAGATTTTAGTTCTTTTATTTCTCCAGAAAGGGCTTTTATATCTCCTGAGAGGGTTTCTCTAATATCTTCCATGCCTTTTTCAAGCCTGGCTAGAACCTTGAGAATCGACATTGTGAACTCTAGATCTGACATATTACCAATGTCTGTATTAATTAGGTCCCTAGCCTTTGGTACTGCCTCTTGTTCTTTTTTTTTGTGGTGAATTTTTCCGCCTTGTCATTTTGTCCAGATAAGAGTATATGAAGGAGCAAGTAAAATACTAAAAGGGTGGCAAAGACCCCACGAAAATATGCTTTAAGCAAATCAGAAGAGATCACAAATCATGAGGGGGGGAGTAAGGGGATAAAAGAGGTTCAGAAAGAAAAAAAAAAGAAAAAAAAGAAACAATTTAAAAAAGAAAATGAATAATGAAAAAATATAAAAAAGAAAAGAATACATATACATATATATATGATAAACTACTTAAAAACGTTAAAAAATAAAAGGGTAAAAGTTAAAAAAAAATTTAGCAGAAGAAGAGAGAAAAAAAATTGAAAAAGAAAAAAAAAAAAAGGAACTGTAAGACTAAAGAATCATGGGGAGAAGAAAGCCATGAGTTCTGTGCTTTGCTTTCTCCTCCTCTCGAATTCCGCTGTTCTCCTTGGTATTGAAACTGCATTCCTTGGTAGGTGAACTTGTTCCTGGCTGGATTTCATGTTGATCTTCTGGGGGAGGGGCCTGTTGTAGTGATTCTCAAGTGTCTTTGCCCCAGGCAGAATTGCACCGCCCTTACCAGGGGCTGTGCTCGGGTTTGCTTTTGGGAGCTTTTGTTCCCTGAGCACTTTCCGTAGAGTTCTGGAGGACGGGAATGAAAATGGTGGCCTCCCAGTCTCTGGCCCGGAGGAGCCGAGAGCTCGGGGCCCCACTCCTCAGTGCGCCCTCAGAGAATAGTGCCCAATTACTCCGGTCTTCCTGGCCTCTGGCCACGCTCCGAGCTCACCGAGCCTGCGACCGGTTCAAGGTAACCCCGAGCTGAGAGCTCACTTCTCGGCTCTGTTTCTAGCCGGCTTCCCCGTTCTAATACCTGCAAGCTCTCCGACACTCAGCCTCCCCAGATTGTTCTGTGACCCTGTGGGACCCGAGGCCACACTGACCCCTTGTGGGCTTCATCCCAGTTTAGCCTCTGGAGTGATGTTTCTCAGCGGAACAGATTTTAAAAAGTCCTGATTTTGTGCTCCATTCCAACGCCGATTGCCGGGAGCTGGCCCCTCCCCCTGTGGTCTATCTTCCCGTCACTTTGGATTCACTTCTCCGCCAGTCCTACCTTTTAGAACGTGGTTGATTTTCTGTTTCTAGAATTGCTGTTCTTCTCTTCGATCTCCCCTTGGATTTGTAGGTGTTTGCAATCTTTAGATAAGCTATCTAGCTGATCTCCTGCTACCTGAAGTAGTCTCAGCCTGCTACTTCTCCACCATCTTGACTCTGTTTTTTTTTTTTTTGATGCTAGCTATTCTAACGAATGTAAGGTGATTCCTCATTGTGGTTTTGATTTGCATTTCCCTTATGATGAGTGATGTTAGCCATTCTTACATATGTCTATTGGCCATCTGTCTGTGGAAAATGTCCATTGAGATGAATTTCTTTTATATGTTTTGGGTATTAATCCCTTATCACATACGTGATTTGCAAATATTTTCTTCCATTTAGTAGGTTGCCTTTCTATTTCTTGACCATTTACTTTGCTGTGAAGAAAGTTTTTATTTTTTATTTATTATGTATTTATTTATTTTGGGGGGCACAGAGGGAGAGGGAGAGAGAGAATCTTAAGCAGGCTCCACACCCTGTGCAGAGCCTGACACGGGGCTTAATCTCATGACCCTGAGAATCATGACCTGAGCCAAAATCAAGAGTTGGGCATTTAACTGAATAAGCCACCCAGGCGCCCCCAGAAACTTTTTAGTTTATTACAGTCCCAGTTGTTTATTTTTGTTTTGGTGTCAAATCCAAAATATTGCTGAGACCTATGTTAGGTGGCTTACTATGTTTTTCTACTAGAGTTTTTTGGTTTCAGGTCTTATGTTCAAGTCTTTTAATCCATTTGAGTTGATTTTGTGTATGATATAAGATAGTGGTTCAGTTTCAGTCTGTACATGTGGCTGTCCAGTTTTTCAAACACCATTTATTGAAGAGACTGTCCTTTCCCCATAGCGTATTCATGTTTCATTTGTCATAAATTAGTTGACCATATATGTGTGGGTTTGTTTCTGGGCTCTCTTTTCTGTTCCATTGATCTCTGTGTTTTTATGCCAATAGTATACTGTTTTGGTTACTGTAGCTTTGTCCTATAGTTTGAAATTGGGGCATGTGATGCCTCCTGCTTTGTTGTTTTTTCCCTTAGGATTGCTCTGGCTGTTGGGGTCTTTGTGGTTCCATACAAACTGTAGAATTGTTCATTCTGTTTCTGGGGGTAAAATACCATTGGAATTCTGATATGGATTGCATTGAACCTGTAGATTATTTTGGATAGTATGGCTATTTTAACTGTTCTTACAGTCCATGAGCACAGAATATTTTTCATTTATTTGTGTTTCCTTCAGTTTTTTGTTTTTTTTTTCCCTTCCCTTCAGTGTCTCATGACTCAGTGTATAGGTCTTTCTCTTGGGTTAAATTTATTGCTAGGTTTTTTGTTTCTGATGTATTTGTAAATGGGATAGTTTTCTTAATTTGTCATTCTGATAGTTATTAGTGTGTGGGAACACAAAAGATTAGTATATGTTGATTTTGTATCCTGTAACTTTACTGAATTCCTTTTTTTAGTTCTAACAGTTTTTTTTGGTAATTTTCTTTAGAGTTTTCTAGGTATAATATCATATCATCTGCAAATAGTGACAGTTTTACTCTTCCTTCTTAATTACTATTACTATTACTTCTCAATTTATTTGCCTTTCATTTCTTTTTCTGGCCAGGACTTTGATTATCATGTTGAATAAAAGTAATAAGAGCGGTTAACTTATTGTCTTGTTCCTTATCTTAGAGGAAAGCTTTTAACTTTTCACTGTTGAATATGATGTTGGCTGTGGGCTTGTCATATATGGCCTTTATTAAGTTGAGGTACATTCCCTCTCCACCCACTTTGCTGAGAATTTTTATTATAAATTGATGCTGAATTTCAAAAGTATGTTTCTGATGGGCCTATTTCTTTTCAACAGGCATATGGCTATGGTCCATACAGTGGTGCATACCCTCCAGGAACTCAAGTTGTCTATGCTGCGAATGGGCAGGCTTATGCTGTACCCTATCAGTATCCATATGCAGGTAACTAATGCCTACCTTTTACTTCTTACATCTCTATTTAGTGGGTAGATGAGTCCTGAAGGATTTCTGTTTCTCAGTTTAAGGATAAGTGAGCTATGTTTCTGGTATAGATCTGCTACTGTGTTTAAAAAAAAAGCATTATGTATTTTTATACTACCTCAGAAAGTTAGAATATGCTTTTTAAAAACTTCACTATTAGATCTAGTTTTGTTCCCAAGGAGAGAATTTGTAGTTACTGGTATTCACTTGTATTAAAGAGCAACCAAACTAAGAGGCCAGTTTTAAGTGATAACTTCTCTTATTTTTCTCTTCTGGTTACATCCTTTAAAAATTAACACTAGTCAGGTGATATTCCCTTTTTGCAGGTGAAGTAAAGGCCTGGAAGGTACTTATATTTATTCTGGGCTTTTGATGCACGTTTTCCATTTTTCACCTTTCACCAAGAAAGACTGTAGATATGAGTAACTAATCTGTGTAGGTAGTATCAAGTCCTGTGTGCAGTTTTGACAGTGGGAGGTCTAAGGTAGAGGTGTTGGAGAATGCTGGCCGTGAGGCTGGAGCCTCCAGTCAGGTGAGGGGGCAGAGAGCCATGTGACTGATGTAATGAAGAGCAAGTGTCACCCAGATGCTGGGAGAGCAAGGGAAGTCTGGAAGGGGCAGGTTGCAGTAGACATGGCATGTCAGATCAACATATAAGATAATGAGCTGGTAAATAGCCTAGAACAAGAGCCCAGAGCTCAGAGAGATACAGGAAATCTGAGGGTGTTGTGAGCAAACCTAGTTCTATGTCTTAACACAGAAGCAGTGGAAGGAGAATCTGTTATCAGAAAGGTAAGTAAGTGGTTACTGATGCTAATGCCACAGAGATTCCCAGGAGTCACCAGCCCCATGTCAAAGTGTCCTTTTACTTGTTGGTGGTTACTTTGGTTTCTCGTATTTTAGCACCTAATATGAGAGTTTCTCTGGTCATCTGTTTCTGAAGTCTGATGCAGTTCACTCAGCTAGCATCAAGTATGAGGGATTCTTCTTGCTTGACTTTTTCATGTCAAATTGAAAACGAATAAAATGCTGATGCTAAAAAGTGAAGTATTTGTTGGTCCTGTGATCTTAGCACAACTGTTTTTTGAATTACCTTCACCATATAAAATGAATTTTTCATCTTTGCAGTCTTACATTACTTTTTGCATTTTTTTCTCATTTTAAAATTCTATATATTTTGTCTAGAATGCTGCATAATGTCCATAAGTATTTTAATGACTGCATATTATCATATTGGGTGATACATTATTTGAATCTTCTAGTATTGACTGTTTACTTTCTTTTTTTTCCTGTTTGCAATTGTAGATACTACTTTCAACATCTGATGATTTTCTTTTTCATTCCTGTTAAATCTGTTTTAGAATATATTTATATTTATATTTATATTTAGAATGTATTTATATTTAGAATATATTAAGCTCATATGTCAGAGGGCATAGACATTTATATTTCTTTTGATACCATATTTATAAGAGTTCTCAAACATGCAAAAGTAGGGACAGTAGTTTAATGAGCTGTCATTTGCCCATTACCAGCTTCAGTTACCACATCATGCCTAACTTTGTTTCACCTCCATCTCCTTTCCTCATCTCTGGATTGTTTTGAGGGAAATTCGGACTTT
Source organism: Lutra lutra (assembly GCF_902655055.1). NCBI lineage: Eukaryota > Metazoa > Chordata > Mammalia > Carnivora > Mustelidae > Lutra > Lutra lutra. The sequence goes on along the minus strand of NC_062280.1, from coordinate 115,710,546 downwards.
ACATCATTTCATCTGAAGTATGACAATAAATCTTGATACAGTTACCGAGTTGATTCTCAGAACAGTTTGCCAGTTTCCAATACCACTAGGAGTTCATGAAACACTGGTTTCTCCGTTGTCCTGAAAGAGTTCCTATAGTTGTTAGCTCTGAAAGTTTTGATAGCGTTCTTAGGTCTAAAGTGAACTGTCAAGTTGCTTTAGTTTACTTTTCTCTGATGATTGGTGAAGATAAACATGGTATAATTGTTTATAAATTTAATTTCTTTGCCCATTTACCTTGGAGTTGGTGCTGGGTTTTTAAGCCCTAGCCTAACCAAGTCATGAAAGCCAGCCTCTTTCTTACTCAGTTGCAGACTTCCAGACTGGGGTAATCTCAGCTGTTTCTTACTGTTCAGAAGAGCTGAAGTTTTGTGGAAGTATTTGAGAAGGGAATTTATATAAATCAGATTCTATCTTTGCTGTTCATTTGCTTCATAGGAAAAGAAAGAGCACTCTCATGTGGGCATCCTCAAGATATTTGCTGCAAAGGGCAGAGTTAAGTAGGTCGTCATTCAGCATTGGCATTGTGACCAGCTAGCAGGTGTGCTTGCTCTGGAGGGGCCGAGTTGGTTTGTGGTCATCCCATAGTAGCATTGTGCTGATAACAAGACAAGAGCTCCTCAGCTCTTCTAGATACCTCAGTCCTTTGCCATCTTCATGACATACTGCCTTCCATTGTTCATAGTCATCATCCTCATCATGTGTAGAGCAGGTTAAAGGCCTTCTCTCCCCCCCTCCCTGACCCCCCCCCCTTTTTTTTTTAAGATTTTGCTTTTAATCTCCACACCCAACATGGGACTCGAAGTTAAGACCCCAAGACCAAGAGTCACATGCTCTACTGACTGAACCAGTCAGGTACCCCAAGATTTTCTCTGTAATATGATTGGAGCTAGTGGTCAGTCAGCCAATTTAAAAAGTGCAAAGGGTGCTGTGTACACACTGTAAATGTTCTGTTGTAATTTACCCACATTAGTGGACAGTTGTTCAGCTGTCTTTTGATGTAGGCTCTAGGTCTTTGCTTTGAGTTGGCTCCTTTGACTGGAGTTTTCTGTCTTACAAAGATTGTACTCATGACACGTTATTGCACCGCACTTTCCCTTGGCAAGTACAAATGACAAGTTCAGATTTTGTGATTCTTCTATAATTTACTCAGTTCCTTGCTTTGTAAATGTTACCTGCCTTTATTTAGTTTTCCCTAAAGTATCTACTTTAGTTATGTGGGGAAACAATATCTGCCTGTTTCACATTCACATTTTGACCATTTATGTAAATCTTAGTTAAGTTAGGTAATTACAATAACTACAACTTAGAAATGTCCCCACTGACTTGGATTAGGAGTTCCCTCCTTGGAGCAGAGGTGAGCAGAAGCTATAGGAGAGGGCTCTCCTGGTCATGTGATATGGGTGTCTCTTGGTATGACCTAATGAGGGTAATGCAGATTTAGATGGTCGAAGGGATCTTTTAATTGTCAGCTTCCTAGTTTCTACTATCCTACATTTCATAGTTATAGTTCCCTAATTGAAGACTTTTAACTACAAGGCTGTGAAAGGAAATATTATGGTTCACCAATTTTGAGATTTAAACATTGTGTAAAAGACTATTGACTTCCAGTGCTGTTACCTATTCTTGATCAGCCC